>NC_142769.1:22595353-23797853 GCF_988280905.1 Pimephales promelas
AGTTTCCATGTTCTTAACTGCTCCCAAATACACTCATTCTGTCTGAATGAAGAAAACCCCCGCTCCAATGACTGTGATGATTAACATGTGTCACAAGACACACAATACAAATACATTATAAAACTAAAAAAGTTTTTTTTTTAATTATCCTACTTGTAAACAACTGTTGAGATTACCTATTTATAATTAGAAAAGTATTCCAAAATTATCTCACTATCCATGTTTTTTTTTTTGTTTATTTTTGCCTGTTTCCACTTTCACTACACCATACAGTATCAATTATTACAAATAAAACCCTGCTAAAATCCCTTTCATTGTCCAAACAGTAAAATCCATACTCAAATCCAGATTTGCATGTTCTATGATTGTGTGCATATTGAAAACAAATTATAAGACGTCATAATGTCCTCAGAATGTCAGTTGTACGACTGTCCAGTGCATTCTCATCCTAGGGCATCATACAGTGACGCTTTTGCCAATGCGTAGACATCCAACGCACATGGCACCCTTTAGCGTCAATATAACATGCTTCGGTTATGGGTAGGTTTAGGCCTGAGGTAGGGTTAGGGTTAGACCACTAGGAGGCGCCTTCTGGCCCATATATATCTGCATCTCATATTGACACTAAAAGGTGACATGTGTGTTGGGTGGATTGTCAAAAGCGTTGGTAGCCTATATGACGCCTTAGGATGAGAACAGGCTGGACTGTTATATAAGTAGCGTCAGATCTGGTAATTATGAAACTGTTCAACAACATTTGAAACTCACTAAAAGTATTTATATAATCTTGTTTTGCAATGTTTTTTAGGGGTTGTCATATAAGTTTTACAGTTTTATTTGTTTCAGCTGTGGCAACCATATAGAAGCAAATTCCAAGGAAAGGACAGACTAACATATTTTCGAATAAATATTTCCTTCCGAACTAATATATTTTATGCATCTTGCTGGTATAGTTTTAAAGTGATATTTGAATGATTTTTTTTTTCGATTATCACAAACTTCTTATTTTGTTCAGGGGAAATCCATCAATATCTAAGCAATATTGGATTATATCCTTGTGCAGCTGTATAACTTTTGTTATGTAGACTGTAATCACTTATTGAAAACCCAAACTTGCCTGTGGATGTTTTGAGTTAGAGTTAACTACCAAATAATAAACATTCAAGAACCGTTTCTGATGATGGTGTGTTCTACTTAGCATCTCTTGCTCCAGGGCAGTCTAAAGGGGAAAAGGGCCTCTTTCTAAAATATTCATGGACATTCTGGACAAAGACATGCATTTCCAATGAGAAGGAACATTGAGGGAACAGACACTTAGGTGCTTTGCAACTTTGGCACACACTCCGTGCAGCTCTGCAAAATTTAGTCACTACATTTGAATTCTACTTCCTTATTTTATACCACCTGCATAACTGTTCTTAGTTGCATCCACAAAGTAAAAGATGAATGGACCATGAAACCCATTTGAATAGAGCAGAATGGAATAGGGAGTTAATCTAGGCTGCATAATGTAGTAGTTTTGATGTATGACAAATTGTTTGTGATGTCCCTCATTTAGAAACTCAAAAGCAACTTTGGACAAAAGCATCTGCTAAATAAATAAATAAATGTACAAGTATAGTTTTTCAGATTAATTGCCAAAATCACCTAAGCTTATTCTTCTTATTATTTGCTTTGTTAAATCACAATTATATTACCTGTCTAAGTGATTAATATGGTCCTTATGTTTGAGAATTGTTATGTGATCAAGCAGCCATGGAGCAGACTAACAGTCTAACAAAAATTTCATTAAGGTTTAGTTTATTTTTTTAGTATTGTTGTCCTGAGTTTTTGTCAGTCGAGGCTTTCTTCTGCCCAGTGTTTTCTTCTGTAGTCTAGCTTCAAAACTGGACATTCCAGAGAGGCTTCACTGATCTCAATAAAATCCTGCAGTGCCTCAGAACCAACTATCCTCATTCTGCTGGACCTGTCTGATGCCTTTCAAGCTGATGACACACAACTCAGATCGGTTCTCAAAGACCAGGGTGCGTTCTTCGTACGTTGCTTAAACCATCTGAGATCAAATGAAACATCCAAGATAATATCATGATATGGCTAATTAGGTTATTCGAACACACCAGCCAGTTATAGCTGGATTGAGATATTTGAGATAATGGGCTATATGCACGCATAAGTTCTGCGTTTGACGCAAGGATGCTCGTCCATTTCCGGTTGTGGAGATTTAAGGGGAGGAGAACAGAGGAAAACGGGATTATGGCAGAGTCTTCAATATTTACTGTCCTCCCGTCTTTGAAACGAAACGTACATACGTTTAGATGTAATTTTATATATAGTTATGTTTATTTAATATAATTTTAAAAAGAAGCATAAACACAACGAGGGGTGTCTGTTTTATCTGTTTTTGTGACTAACGTTTCTTTATTATAACCATGGAGTATAAAATTCAATATAAATTCTCGGTATTGCATTGGACTCTACGATCGGCGGAAGTTATCGAGCATCCTTAATCCTTCACCGGAAAAACCGCCGTGCATAGAGCCCATTGCGTGTGCATGTGCTGGTTTAAAATGGGATATGTATCGATAGTAGAAACATTGATAAGCAACGCTGCTAATTGGCTGTTCACCGTGGCCATCCATCCATCTGCCGGTAACCGAAGCTTCGCTTGTGGGCCGCCATTGTAGCAGCTGTTGGCATTCCATTGACTCCGATTCATTTTGGTGACTCTTTGACAGCGAATAACTTTACATCTGAGGCATCCAAAGACACATTTGTTCATTCTTTATTTGAAAAGAAATACAACAATGTAAAAAAGGCTCAATGACTTTGTATTTTAAGTTATGGCCCCTGTAGAAGCTGTTTTTGTAAAAATAGGCAAACAATTGGGTCATAACCACGGGACTCTCTGTCGCACAGTAGAGAAGTTACCGTATAGCAACCCATTCTCACCATTTTGACCATGCTTCAATATCTGACGCTTTAGGCGCCCTTTAGAGTCAGTTAGATGACGCCCTAGGATCGCGTGTACCCTACCCCCACCCCAGACCTAAACCTAACTGCATCATCTTTCCTTTAGCATCAGTTAAATGACGCCGTAGGATCGCGTCATGTAACTGACACTAAAGGGCGCCTAATGCGTCAAATATTGAAGCATGGTCAAAGGTGATGCCTTGGGGTGAGAATGCGTTGCGTATAGACAGAAAGAGAAGGCAATCGTAGGCAATCCTTGAAGCCAGAAGTCAATAGATATAGAGTTCATAAAAGCAATGGGACAAAATATTACAACAACAGATTCATTTCAGATTTCAATTCAGATTCTCTCTTGGCACAGCTACTGTACTAGAAGGTCAGACAAGTTGCTCACTTCACGTCTACGTTGTCAATCTCAGTTTGAGCCAGCACAGTACGCTTGGCTATCAGGAAGCGAGTGTTTCTATTGGGCTGCAATTCTCTCCGTTGAAATCAGGGGGGTCGCTGTGTCGATTTAGTTTTTCCTCTGCAGTAGTAAAAGCCATGAGATAGGGCTGGCAAAAACTAGCAAACTAATTAAATGCCATAGTGGGGATCATGTTAACTGTTTCTATCACTTAACATTTTTTAAACAGCAGCTAATCATGCTAATAGCAGCTCGATTGTAATCTTAATGGAAGTTACGGCGAGCTGCACGAACGTGTTGGATTCGCCGTGTTTGGACACCGATGTAGGTTTGCAAAGCCATGAGCTTAAATAGTAACGCAATGACCGCCATTGTTGATGGAAGGCGGCAGGGGGCATTGATGGATTTTGATGGTTGGGGGCATCTTCCTTAGACCCACGGCCAAGGACCAGTAGCAGCAACACCTTCATTACAGGTAAATGAGCATTTAATTATCTTTTACTGTACTGTATTACACTGTAAATTAATACACCGTAGGCCTATTGTCCAAATGACTGGTCCAGTCATACAGTATCAACTGTTAAATCTTGAGTTGTGATGAATTGCTTTGCCTTATGAAAGTTAACACTGTATGTAGGTAATGTACAAATATTTTGATCAAATTTTTCTCCAGTGTACTTCATTGTAATGAAATTGTGTTTTCCTTTTTTATGCAAATAATACATATAGTATAATAAATAATACACAAACACTTTTATATTTTCCCAAGAAAGTGGGTGAAACATGTGCAGTAAGTGAAAAGACTTTATCTAACTTTTACATCAAAAGGGAAGAAAGTGCAGCACTTTGTAATTCCCATTTGTTTTCATTGCACAGGACAGTGAAGAAACCCTCTCAGATGACTGTCCTTTGGAGAAAGTATCTGTAAGTGCATAATAACTTCACTTGATTTACACTTGTGTGCCTATTATTTCTGAATGCAATATGAGTTACAGGAGTTCACATTTACAGAAAAGCCTACAGAAGAGTCTGCACATAGAAGTGATACAGAGGTTGGCAGTGTTGTACTTTTCCTATTTATTTGTATTGCATGAGGCATGTTTTGACAGGTTTTACACCCCTTTCCCCCCACAAATGAAATGACACAGGGTGATATCCGTTCCATATATAGGAGTCTTCAACAGCAATAAAGTCTAAAAAATAAAACTACTTAAAGAAAAAAAAACTGGCAGTATATAGAGTTGCTTCAAAGGAACTTTAGAGTAAATGCAAATACATTATTTCACACAGAGTAATATTGCTGACCTTGCATGATATCTCTTATTGCAGGCAAAAGATGACTATCACTGGCTTTTTTTTTAATAAAGAATATTTGAAATAAAAGGAACTAAGCATATTTGTCTTGTCTTTTATTAAATATTTAATGAATTTCAAAAATGGTGTTTCACAATTCTGTCCCATGCAGCTCTGCCACTAGGCCGGTCCATGTGTGCCAATGGAGGTCATCATCAGGCTGGAGGTCACCATCAGGCTGGAGGTCATCCAGCTGTTCCCTTCTGATTAGTTTCCCTTCTTCAATCTCCTCTTGTTTGCAGTCTGTGTCGGTACGTTGTCTAATGTCTCCCATTCCCTGTGACCCTCTGTTCAGGATCTGTTGTTGTTTTATTTTTACTCATTGTGTTTTTCCCCTTCATGGGTTTTTACTTTGTGTTTATTTTGTTTTTGAAATAAATTATAATTGTTCTCAGCACTTGAGTCCTCACACCTTTTTCATTCCATGTACTGTGACAGCACCTCGACCACAGGGGTCCTCTCCTTTCTTAAGTGGCAATGATGTGTAATAAGGCACATGTAACAATAATATCACAGTCTCTGTCAGGTGCAACCCTCAGCTTTTTCAGACACTGAAATATTCCCTTTAGTTGCCCATGGGCAATTTAAATGTGTGCCCTTGTCCTGGCTAGAGCTGCATTGTCCGGGTTGTGGGTCAGGGAATGGGATCATAAAATACTGCCTGCAGATATAGCCCCTGTGTCTCCAAGTAATAACCTACATAATGTAAAAAAAAAAGTTGTTTTGTTAGGCTCAGCATATGTGTAGCCTATGTAATACAGTGTGCTTGACATTTATATTTTCTGTTTTCATGCTCAAATAATGTGCATACATGTGACTCTCTGAAAATGACTGAGTGCACAGATCCTGGACTTTTTGCTTCCACATTTGTGATATGGAACATAGCGTCACACACCATCTAAGACATTTTAGTCGGTCAACTGCAAATTTGTTGATTTTTTTTTAATTTGATATATATTGCACATATACCTGCACATTTACACTGTGAACATAATTTCTGTTCACAAAATCCCCTTCATTTACCTCTTTTCCACCAAAACAGAACTGGTTCGGAACTGGTGCTGGTTCAAAGTTGGTTCGGAGTTGGTTCAACTTGCGAACCTGTTCCCGTCCTGTTTGTTTTTCCACTGACTAGAGCGCCCAGGGAACGACGTCTAGCACGTCGCTAGAAACGCTTGCAAGTACATTACTTTGGGATTATCTCTAACACGTATACCAAGAAGGCTTTGAAAACAATTGAAATATGTAATTCTTTTAATCTTTTTGTTTGGTATGTAATCTTTTCTGATAAGTTATGTACCCCTGTCTTGTGTCTTGTTTTCTTTCCATTTGTTCTACAGGGGTTGGACAATGAAACTGAAACACTGGCCAATGTTGGAGGTTTCACATCTATATGCCTGGCGGGCAATCTTCAGAGTGAAGCACGGGTGGATCAGTGATGGTTTAAGCTCCAATATCATGACAATCCTGATTGCATTTGATGGACACGACACTGCCGAGGACTACCAAACCCTTCTGGAGGATCATGAGCACCTGATGCTCAAACCGTGTATCAACATGATCATGCACCAACACACACAGCAAGACTTGTGACAGAAGGGTTTGATGAAGATGAAAGTGACGTTGAACATGCACAGTCACCAGATCTAAATATTATTAAGGTGTTTTGGAGGAGCGAGTCCACCAGCGTCATATAGTGACCTGGACACTGTTTTGGAAGAGGAACGGCTCATAATCCCTCTGGTCACTGTGAGGGACTTCTATCTGTCATTCCCAAGATGAATTGGTGCTGTATTTGGATGCAAAATGAGTCCCTCACCATACTAACAAATTATTGTGTTGTAAAACCAGGTGTTTCAGTTTTATTGTCCAACCCCTGTATATTGTGACTGTTTTCTTCTTTGCTTATAATGTTTAAAAGAAAAAAAATAGAAACGGTTGCACCAACTTCCATTGTGTTTCTGCAAATGTTTCTCCTGGCTTTGCGATGGTCAGAAAAGATATTTAGAACACATCTAAACCCACCCCAGCCCCCGACGTAAGCATGACGTGGTAAAAGAATGGTTCTAGTCCAGCAAAGAGTTGGTGCCGTTTTGGAACCAGTTTTCCCGGCCGAGAAACGGTTCTTTGGCTGTCGAAACACAAAGAACCGGTTCGCATGCAGGCACCGGCTCCGAACCGGCTCTCAAAATGCTTTGTTGGAAAAGGGGCTATTGAGGCCTTGATGAAGCCTGAAACAAAGGCTACCATAAATCATTATTGGCAAGGTCATAATTGCATGATTCTCATTTATAATATACAACCTTTGGGTCTGGAAATACCACAAAAAAAAACCCTAAATGGCACGACAGGCAGCACTTTTTACAAAGTTCACTGTATCTCCAATATTGTGAAGCAAAGCATCACTCGCAAATAATTTCTGGGAAATGCACACAGTTTGTGCTGTTGTTAAATCCCAATTCCGACGAGTTGAACATTAAATGTGTTGTTCCAACAAATAAATGATGCAAATGACACTCTCACAAATCACGACAAAACTGATCTCTCAAAATGTAGCCTACACTTTCGCGCTGCGCTAAAGGACTTCCCGGATCACCTCCGCTTATAAAGCAGCAATCTAATCCCGTTAACCTGAAATAAGCCTGATCGCGAGCAGGTTCAAGTTTACGCACCTATTGCTATGACAGCAAGTCCAGGATGAGCGTTGAAGAACCAAACAATCCAAGATCATGCCAAATCGCCAACAATCAAATCCAGCTAACTGAATTAGCGATGTAAGGTACCTGTTTCTGAACCAATATCCTTTCAGACAAATTGGCCAGGATGAAAAAAAAAAAAAAACACCAGTAAAAGACAGACCCCCTTGTCAGTCACCGCTGCTAGCTAGCCATTATCCAACACAACATCTCCATACAGATACGTAGGCTTGATTAGTTTTCATTGACAGTGCATATTTGTTATCTTGAGTGCATACACCAAAGCAATAAGGTTTTACAGAATAATTGCGGTATGTGAACTCGCTGAACTCGCTGTTCTTAACATTACATGTATTTCAATCTTTTATTTAATGCAGAACTTTACACAGGTAACAGTTCTGTGTTTTTGTTTTGGTCAGGCTATGTTCCACTATACCAACATCCCATTCTAGACCAACAGACTATCACAACATATCCTAGTCTTCCCAGCAGGGGCAAAGCTACAACATCAGTGTGCGCGCTTTCACCAGAAGAGTGACAGAATGATGGCAGGGAGAGGATATAGGCACAACACCTGCAGCTTTTCATGCTCCATGCCAGACATTTTGAAAACACCAGCTGACCAGCTGAATGTCTGGTAGAGCATTCAAGTAACAAGTCAAAACAATGTCTTGCTGTTACCTCACCAAACCAGTTTTAAAAGACACCAGCATTGGTCTTTAAATGCTAGAAATATTTTAGAAATATCAATAATGTGTTATTTAAAGATGCATTCAGTAAGTTTTTACATTCAGATGGCTCTTACTTGTTCCAATACTACCAGTGTTCTTTAATTTTATACTGACACCTACTGGAAGGGATGCATGACGTTTGTTTACTTACTGCTGCCTCTTCATAACCTTAAGATTTTATCTTTTGTTACTTTTCAATATACTACACATCTATGTAGTTATCATTCTTGGAGTCAATCTCAGCCATTTTGTACATGTTGTTAGTGTGTGCTGGTACATGACTTCCCGTCACAATCCACTGGTCTGTGTGAATTTGAGTTGGATGTATTTTGCAGTGTGGCAACTGTGACCATCATGTGTTTATGCTTGGCGCTTGATGTTCCGACATTTATTCCCAATCTGTGGTGTGAGAGCTGCAGATTGTCTCATGACTCTAGCAAGGAAGGCTTGTTTGGACATTTATTTTTCCTTTCAAACTCACTGTGTTTGGACTGACTGGTGGATCGCATATTGATCCATACCATCACACTATCCTGTTAACTCAGTAGTAATGTTGTGACTATTGTATTTACACTACACTGTATGTTTGTTGTTACATTATCTGATTTTTTCCACTGTAAAAAAACAGAAAAGGCACTGGTAATTTTCTGCCAGGACATTATTCATGATAATTTGCCATTTTCTTTAACTCTAAGACACAGCGTATTGAATGTATTTTCAATATATGGAGTAAAACACCTGTAAAATATCAATATGGGAAACTCCATATTAACACGCGTTGTGCACATGGTGCCCTATTTTATGGACTTTTATAGAGTGTTGGTTTGTTTAGATGCATTTTTATGTTTGCCTTGAGCACTGGCTGAGTGCACTATATAAATTAAACAATTAATTACTTTACAACGTGCCGTATTCAAATTGGAAAAAAAAAACAATCAAATAACTACAATGTAAAATAAATAGAAGCTATCACAACTAAATGTTTTTGTAAAGCAAACTGTGAAAGTTGAGTGATTAATTTTACAATATTGACTACAGTCTTGCTTTTTGCTTACTGTTCTCCATATATATCCACTTTATTTTGCAATGTGGATGCAAGTTATTTTTTGTGAATGTGCAAGACTTCAGTTAGCAGCTAGGTAACTAGAAGAATAACACATTTTCCCTACAAACCAGTGTGTTTACGATTATGATAATAAATGAAAAAATATAATGACAAATACCAGTTTGCAATACAATATCTGGAAGTGGATGACACTGGAATGAATACTATGATATGATACGATATGATAAGACAAACTTGTGTGTCATTTAGAATTCCATTTTTCCCACAATGACTTTGCTTGGTCATTCATGTGCTTGCAACTTTTAATTAATATATTTCCAACTTCACTTGAAGGGCACATAACTTTTTAAACTATGTCACTGGTCATGTGAAGTCAATATGGTGATAGGCCAACATTTGAGGGCTGCACCCAATTCATGTCAAATAAAAAAGCTTATTTTGATGGGTTATGACATTAATCTTCAGCTCAGATGAGTGTACATCTGCATAATTTAAATAATATTTCTGAAAAGTGCTGTTCATTTTTTTATATAAACTTCTTAATTAGAAAAAGTGTGCACCTTTAAGTAACAACCCGCCAACTAATCACGCCATGAAACGGATACGTCGCTAGATAGAGACCTATGTCTGAAGTGTTTACTCCCTGTGTAAACAAATACTGCAGCTAACGTTGAAAAACAAGTTTGTAACCAATCCGAATAGTTACCGGTGCATTAATCAGAAAAGTTGAAACATTTTATATTCGTCAGTCTCATTGCCCCCAGAGAAATCTGAAACGACATTTGTCAAGTCTAATGATCTGGTGGTCACATGGTTCGCGTCCATGCGGTTGAAGCTGTACTGAACACAGAAAGAGTTCGGGAGGAGAGGAACACCGTACGGGAGAGGAGAATTCATGATGATTATATTTCAACCAGACTCATGTAAGAAGATGTCAAGGTAAAGCGAAAAAAATGCGTTTTGAAATCATGAAAGCCGGCAAGGTGAAATTATGCGCGTCACTTTGTATGTGGCTTGGAATAGTTACCTGGATAGGAAATGTTAAGTTGTATTTTTGGTCGGTTTTTGTCCAACAACCCACTGAGCGAGGCTCTGGCGTCGTGCTCTCGTTTACAAACGAGCAGGTAAATGTCTCTGAAAGACACGCGCCATGGAACGCAGGGTTGCAAGACGGTAAAAGTTTTCGTACGCGCTCCCCTTTGGATAACGTGATCGAGCACCGGGTCTTCTGGAGCGCGTGGCTGGAAGGTCTCTCCACTCGTGTTTTTGACGTGGAGCACGAGAGGAAGTGGAGAGATCATGTTCGGTACGCTCGGGTGGTTGTGCTGGAAGCGGGCTGCGGCAGACCAACAAACCGCCTCGCGACCTTCGCCGACGGCACGAGAGCATGCGTGCGATACGGCATCGACGCAGATCAAGTGCTGGGCGAAACCCTCTCTTATTATCTGGCTGAACTGCTTGGGATTTCCAACCTTCCACCCTTGGCGCTTTCCAAACTGAACCTGTCGAGTGAGCAGTGGACAAGTGTGCGAGAAAATATCGAGGCGTTAGAATGGTCGCCAAATGCCATTGTGTCTCTCACGGAGTTCATCCCAAATGTCACTGGAGTGTTTATTCCATTACATTTACGAAAACAGCAAGACAGTCTTCACCTCTCTGCCGAGACTATATCGAACATGACTCTAACATATCTCGTTGAATTAACGCAGTGGAGTGATCTAATCTTATTTGATTATTTAACAGCCAACTTTGATCGAATTGTCAGTCACATTTTCAGTCTCCAATGGGACGCGCGCGTAATGGAGAGGACAACTAATAACCTTCTCAAAACAGTCAGTGGACATTTGCTTTTTATTGATAATGAGGCAGGGCTTATTCACGGATACAGGGTGCTTGACCTATGGGAACGATATCACACACTACTGCTAAGTTCGTCGTGTATATTTCGGAGAAGTACAGTCCGGCGAATATCTGAGATGAAGCGCTCTGGAAACAGCGCAAAGCTGCTGTGTGAACTGTACCGCGTGAGGGAACCGTTGGCGCGCGAGCTGGGCTCTCTGTCCGAAGAGCACGCGCTTACATTGCAGAACAGGATTGATGCTGTTTACAAACATATTAAGAAGTGCACGGAAATCATGTAGACATCTGGGTGCTCATCTCAAGTTTTTCTATAGGTGCTACACATTACTCTATTAATATTCGTTGCTGACTGTACTGTTAACTTCATCATATGTGTCATTCCAATGTAGCCTACTGTTTTGTAGATTTAATGAATAACGTGACAGAATTGGACTATATTGTCGAGGGGCTGATACACCTCTCCTGCTGAAAAACAAACAAACAAACATCTTAAACCAGCTTTTGCTAGTGTGTTGGTTTTCCAGGCTGCTCTTTTTGGTTGGTTTTAGGAGGATTTGGAGCATTTTTCAGCTGATAAGACCAGGAGACCAGAACACCAGTTTGGCCAGGCAAAGCTGGTTTTAGATGTTTCTTCTTCTTCATGAGGGTCCATTTTGTAAGATTAATAATAATAAAAAGATTAATCTTACTTGCAGTTTTTTTTTTAAAAAAAAGTGTATCTTCGTTTTCCTTTCAGGTTTCAGCCTGTGTGAAATTTTAGCTGTTAGCTGCAGGGTTGGGGAAGTGTTGTAGCATTTTTTTTTTTTTTTTTTTTGCACTGACTTAAATTAGCATGTGTCAAGGGGAAGAAACTTTCCCTAAATTGTGTAAATGCATTTCTAAAGGAATTGAATAGACTCACACACTGACGAAGGCTTGTAGCCGTAACGCGTAGGTGTGCACTGTCACCAGTTTTAAAAGCCATGATGAATTAAAAACTTTTTCAACATTATTCAAGTGCCTTGGAAAATCTTTTTTTCTTTTTTCATTCAAAGAGCACTGAGATAAGGGATTCACACCCCGTGCAGCACTTTTTTTTTTTTTTTTGCATTCCTTGCTTTGTTATTTAAATGTCAGACAAATCACATCTGGTGAGTTGCAACACAAGGAAAGTGCACAACATTTAACATATTCAATGCATTTTATTTCTTTTAGTGAACAAATTGAGTTCCCTTTTTGAGGGAACTCAATGCCACGTTCCCAACGTCTCTTTCCCTTCTCATGGAACCATGGTTACAGTCGTAACCTAGACGTTTTTCAAAAATGTCAGTCTTTGCTTCGTCCCATTGTGTGCAAAATTTGTAGGTCCATTAGAAGTAAATTTCAGTTTTACATCCCCATCAGTTCAGCCAGAAAGAATAATTTATGACTGCCCACTGCTGCTTATGAATGCTGGGACAGAAATATTCTACTATTTGACTGATCTGCAGGATTGATGTGCTTTATGAACCCCTCCCTGCAAAACAATAACATGCACTCTTTTCTCAGTTTAGAGTTATACTTTTAGTTTATTTGCACACATTTTTATTGGCAGACATGAATAATAAATACATACATCAAAATATTTCTTCCCTGTCTCTAATATTTGTATTCATATATTTTTAAATCTGTCAACTGTGTTCAGCTTCATCCCATGAATCTGATGTGACAGAGGCAGGGTGAACTGTCACTAAATATTAAAGTAAAAACTTAGAGCACACTTTCATGAGAGCATAAGATTCTCGTCAAAAGGTGCAAGAATTGAGAGAGCGGTTTGAATAAAAACAAAAATGGTATCTCAGACAGTACATTCCTGCATTTCCCTATAGACTCTCAGTCCTTTCATGGCTTGTGTTGAGGGGGATTTGGTTTCAAATGCATTTGTAGCTTTCATCAACATCACTCATAGCCTCTAGGCTGTTTTATCTTGACTGCTTTGGGATCAGGAACACTAACAACAAAGTGAGCCTTTTAAATTCTTGTTCTTGCCACATATCTTTTAAATATTTCATGTTGGTGTGACTTGGAGCATACTGTAGCTTATATATAGCTAGTTGGAGGAACATAGAAGTGGTTAAATGAAGGTCAGAGGTTAACTAGAGGGGAATGTTAATACCAGATCAGCCACCTGCCCTATCAGTCAGTTTTCATGTCAAACACACACCGCCACCTCAGCTAAATATGTTTATTCTTACAGTTTACAGATCATAAATTACAGCAGTAATATACTGAATTATACCAATTTCAAATGTCATTTACACGACAACAGAGTTTTAGGGACCTGAAAACGCAAACTTTTAAGAAACGGATTTCAAAATGCAAGTGGTAAAAACGATTTTGTTTACGTCTCCGTGTAAACTACAAAAATTAGAATTTGTAAAAAAAGATGACGTCAAGCATTTTACATGTTTAATAGTCAAAAGGCGTGTAGTGTTTTATAGTGACATCGCCAACTACTGACCTGGCATGCATGTTTTCACAGATCCGTGTGAACGGAGATCATTTTTACAATACCGTTGCCTGTATGCGAAAAATCCCAAGAAAAAAAAATTTGGTTTGGTTTTTAGTACATTGTTGTTGTGTAAGTCTTTAAACTCTTTCTGTGGGATTCTGATGTTGTACGCTGTGATGAAGGTGGCTCTTTTGAAGACATTAGTAAAAAATAAAATTTTATAAATGTACACCATCATTTAAAAGTTTGTGGACAGTTAGTTTAGCCTAGAAATAGATGCACCCTAGCGGCAGCAAAAATTATTTCGCAGCCAGTGTGGTCTAGCAACTTTCCATAGACGTTTTAGCTGGAAAAACCAAACTCTGGTCAGGCCAATCACATAGTGTATAGAGTCGGCGGGCGGGCTTAACATAATGACGACAGAGTTGCGACGGTTCACTGACCACTACTCTGGATGATTTTAACTTAAGCTTTTCTTTGAAAACAGAACAAAGAACGGCTCTTGAGTCATTTAAAAAAAAAATAAAATAAATAAAATTCCGACTGGATACGGTAAAAGTTTAATATATCAACTTGCTCCGCTGGTGGGGAAGGCACGTCCACACATCAAGTGTTTTGTTTTATGTTTTGCACGTCCGAGTCAGAGAAAAAAATAGACGCCACCCAGAAAGCTGTTGTAATGGTAGCATTCACTTTATTTCATGTTTTTCATGTTAATCTTCTGTTAGCAATGCTAGCAACGTTAGTAATTGCGCTCAAAACAACCGATTCCCATACCTACAGTACAAGTGATTGTATGAAAACAATTCATACTTACAAGTCACACAGGGCGCAGCCATCTTGAATTCCGAAACTGAATCATTGAAATCCGAGGAAAGGGGGCGTGTTGCTAGGTAACGTCTGTCTTCCGATTCGGATCTCCGAGATGGATAAATAATAGAACGCACCATCAGTCGTCACCTTCTTCATTGCTCTGATTGGTTGTAGCGCTATCCAATTGCATGCAGAGAGAATTCCCAGGTCTGGCATGCCAGGCTACAGTTAGATGTCTTTTTAAAGGGACTCTGTGTAGATTTTTAGGTATTTTATAATCTGAAATCAATATTTTTATTCATAAATATGTCTTCAATGGTGTACAAATACTCTTCAAATTATCTGACTTATCCTCGTAAATGAAGAATTTATTATCTTTATGTACATGGGACGGGTAGGTTCACGGAGGCTTCCATGTCCGTTCCGCCATCTTGAAAAACTATAATAGCAGAGAGGGTCAAAAAGTACCACCAGCCAAACGCGTTTCCACAACGCGTTTTCGTTCTGACTCAGAGCCATCGTCACGTCACATTGAGAGGCGCATTCCCTGCAAGTTTAAACGGCTGCATTGCACTCCTATGATTGCTGATTGCTCTTTTGCTCTATAATTTGTAATGGCGGACCATATGCAGAGTCACAGGAGAATGCATCCTCCTCGCAAAAAAAGGCCAGACTTGAACGAAAAAGGAAACGTGACAGAAGATTGCAAAAAACAAGGCCATTAATTTTTCCGTCATAAAATTAATCGGATCGGGTTCGATTTTCTGCGTTTTTCGCATCCAGAGCCAGCATTTTGAGAGGTCTTTTGACAATTCAGGGCCGGGGGAGCTCGTCCTCAAATCATTGAACATATGCGCCGTGCTTTCAGTTTCGGTTTTCAATTCGATCAAGTAATGTTCTCTTCTCTAGCTATATTGGATTATGAAATGAATAAACCTCCCCTTTCAATCAGATTGAAATTTAGGATCGAATAAAGTGTGATTGAGCAGCCTATTCGATAACTAATGTCCCAGATAGCAAACTGACATTGAATCAACGTGGAAATATGACATCGAAACAACGTTGATCTGACATTGTTTTGCTCATCGAATTAACGTTGAACCAACGTCAGACGCGTCATTCTTTCAAAACTAACGGAAAATCAACTTGAAATCAACGCGTTGTTTCAACGTTACGAAAGCAAACAAATTTTTGATTTTCATTTAGCTTTGAAGAATGCCGCGTCTGACGTTGGTTCAACGTTAATTCGATGAGCAAAATCGACGTTGTTTCAATGTCATGAGAGACGTCGTTTCCACGTTGATTCAATGTCAGTTTGCTGTCTGGGGTATTATTTGGGCACAATATATACACAATACACAACAGCCTAGCTGTTCTGTCTGCCCAGCGCTTCCACCGGGCCGCGCGCGGGTGTGTGTGTTTGTTTGTGTGTGTGTCCACACCTGGTCCATACCAGACACACTGCCAGTCTCCGTTCAGAATCGATTGGTTCACGGAAATTGGTGGTCTTGTTTTTAATATGTGGCTCCAGAATCGCTAGCAAATCATAAACTGTCCCACTGACATTCTGAGGTAAATTTTGAATCGCTCAGGATAAATTCGCAACTCCTTGATAAGGAACTCGTCTTCCTCTCGGCGCAATTTCAGGATTGGATGGACGTAATATTTTCTCTTTCTTCTCTTTTCAATAAGAGAGAGGGCAAAAATCATCCTCACTGCTTGACGAATCCATTTGGTATTTTTGCGTTTTTTCCCACAAAGGTTTAATAAATACGCAACGGACTCGGTGTGCAAGGTTTCTATGCGTGACGAATTTTTAGGCTGACGTACAGGAAAATACGCATACGAAAATTTCGTACTCAGTGTGCAATGGCCTTAAATATCGGGATAGCGTTTTCAACCGTGGAAAGAGCTAATGCAGCAGAAAGATTTCAGAAGAGACGCTGAAGTTGCCTGCTTTCTCCTCGACAGGTTAGTCAATGTTACAGTCTTACTTAATTTTTTTGTCATTGCTTGGTTGTGTACTTTATTATATAGACAGTATAACATTTATAGGTAAAAAAGTTAAACAAGGTCTTTGATGAATAGCAGCTATTGACTACTTTACTCGCAGCTATTGTGAAGGAAGGTGCTAAAAACAAGGTTTGTAAGTTAATTCTTTATAACCTATAAATTCAGTAAGAATATAGAGATAATGATTGTAAGAAAATATTGAAGAAAATATTGCTCTCTGTAAGATTTTCTATAGCTTTCTTTTTTATATAAATGATCAATTAGCTAAAATTGTGATTTTGCTATGTGGATAAGATTATACAGAGAATTAAAATTAATTTATACAGCTAGACACATAAATTGTACACATAAGTTAACACATAAGTTGCTGGGTTTTTTTTAAGTTACAAACCTGTTCACCCGGAGAAAAACTCGATGAAGTGTTACTACAAGACATCCTGTCATAGCATTTTTGGTACATAACGGCAACCGTAGATGCAATACGCACTTGAAAAAGCTAGGCGCTGGAGAGCAAAATTCGTTTGAATGCAAAATACTATTTAACCACTAGATGGGGGTAATTCCTACACAGAGTCCCTTTAAATAAATACTATTATTATTATTTTTTTTGAATATTTTTTCCAGCATGGGATGCATTCAATTGATCAACAATGACAGTAACAAAAAAGATTTGAAATATTTCAATTTCAAATGAATGTTGTTCTTCTGAACTTTCTATTAATCAAAGAACCCTAAAACTTTTTCAAGGTTCCCACAAAGATATTTAACAGAACAACTGTATTAAAAATGTGTCTTGAGCAGTAAATCAACATATGATTCCTGAAGGATCATGAGACACTAAAGACTGTAAAGACTAAAAAAGGAAGCCTTCACAGAAATAAAGGACACTTGTGTATTAACTATATTCAAATAGAAGATGTATTTTAAATTGTAATATATTTTACAATGATCAAATAAATGCCATCTTGGTGTAGCATAAAAGACCTATTTAAAAATTATAAAAAAAAAAAAAAAAATCTTACCAACCCAGAATTTTTGAGTGTACTCCCATCTCTAAACTTGAAGCTGAAATAGTAGTGCCAATAGTATGTTCTTTTGTATATGAAGCAGGTCCATAAGCATATAAGCATTAGCCTACATAATGGCCTCAGAGACAAGGCCTTGTTCTCTTTTTCAAAGGTCTGTGGCTTTGTGCTGTAGCTTTTATTTTATACTGATATATTGAGCATCTTTTATTTTACATTTTCCTAACTTCTTCAAAAATGAGAGCAATTCTCTGTTGTGAGGGTGTCAAGTATGATTAAAATATTAACCCATTTCCCTCTCTATGGAACACAAATAATTTACTCAGCCTCCAGTTGAAAAGCTTCCCCCTCTCTGTGTACCACCAGCACTGATGGAACCAAATAAACCTCATCTATAATAATGACAAGTACACGGAGCCGAGTGGAAGTGTAAGAAGTTTGAGTTGGATCACCATCGATCAGAACAGACGTGGGAGTTGCAGAACTGCAAGTTGGGTGTAAATGTGGACTTATGGAGAGTTTAATGACTCAGTTTTTCAGACTTTTGACAACTCTGGTTTCATTTTTCTACATTTGTTTGATTTATTTATTTTCATTTTGACAGGAAAAAAAAATATTTTTGTGTTTCTTATCTGTTAGGATTTCAAGAGAATTATTTTCTCACGAATGCACTGTTTGTTGTAGTCAATTTGCATTTGGAGACACACAAACACATGTACACACATGCAATTCATGAGTTACTATGGAAGAACAGAGGCAAGGCCAAAGCACTCCGTAGCAGACTGGCAGTAATTGGCATTTCTCCCTCTCTCTCTCTCTCCCCAGGCGCTATTTTGCTACCGCACTGAGGAAAGAGGAAAAGCTATAAAAGTAAATGGGAGAATAGCACACAACACATTCCCTCCCCTGTGTTTCCCTCCGCTGATCTCAAAGCACATTCAGCACAGAGGAAAAATGGCTCTTTCACGAATCCTATAATGGTACAGAAAAGATGAAGTCATCTCTTTTGTTAAATGTTAAGTAATGGCCTCATCCACATAGTCTCACTCGCAATGCTCGACACATAAGCCCTGTATTTTTTCGTAAGATGTTCTTACTATAAAGAGATCTTTTTTAAACATTTATTTTGAAAGAATCTCTTATGCTCACCAAGGCTGCATTCATTTTATCAGATAAATATAGCAACACTGTATTTTTAGCATTATTACTCCAGTCATCAGTGTCACATGGTCCTTTAGAAATCATTCTAATATAATGTCTTCACTGTCAGTCTATTAATGTCTCCTTGCGGAATAAAAGTATTAATTTATTAATTATATATTAATTATAATGTATGATGTATATATATATATATATATATATATATATATACGTGTATATATATATATATATATATATATATATATATGAAGTTATATGCATAAAAAAGTTATATTTACATTTATTATATGTAAATATAACTGCTTTATGCTTCTTTAGGCATATCATGTAAAAAATCTTTAATATCAGATATACCAAAGTTTGAGGTCAGACATATATATATATATACACACACACACACACACACACACACGTATATGTATGTATGCATATAATTTATTTACAGTTTTTCTCAGTCACTTTGGTGCATTTCTCACATCACTATTTACATTTGCACAACAATTAGTTCAACCTCCACAACATTTAGTCATGTGTGCACATCATAGTAGCAGTTTTTCAAATTGCAAATGCTTTTGGACATGCATCAATTGCTTCCATACAACTCTCTGCTGTTTTATAGCATTATCATTTGCTTATGTCATATCAGTCAAAATTAATTATACTTGTGAATGCTGAATAGTCCTTCCGTATAAAACTAATAGTCCTCATTACATTGCTTGAGTCATCACATACAAAAATGTTGAACTAGTTGTCAAAATCTGTCAAGCAATTGACAGAAAAAAACTTGTTTTATCCTAAATTGAACAATTTCTCACAGGTGAACCTCAGCTTTCACTGATGAGAAGAGATGTGCATGAATGATTTACAGTATATATATGTTGTATGTTCAGTTCCAATATGTACTGTGATATTGTTTACAGTTGTGCACCGATCTACCCAAAGGGAGTTTATGTTTGTTGTAAATAAGGGTGTATTTGTTCTTTTGCACAATGTTGTGAACAAATTAGAATTGCAAAGAGCATATGCAGTAAAAATGTTACATACTGTAAACATACATATTCAGTGTCTTCTACTCAATTACTATACCTCACTACGTAGTATTGTGAAACTTTAATGTAGTTTTCAAATGGCTGTGCAAAGAGTTTATAGGACTGTCTTGAGCATTTTCAGGTAGTGTCACCAAGATCTGACTTTTTTTTTGTATTGGCAAGCACTTACAGAGTAAATTATCATAATGAAAACATGACAAAGCCATTTGACTATCTTGTTCATAAACACTGGCGTTAGTACTTTTCATCTTGACGACACTGACACTTTCAATGACATAAATACTTGCTTTTGAGGAATGAGTTATCCATTTTGAGCAAATGACCCACTTTTGCAGGTTATCAACTAAGTTTTGCAGTTTGTACTAATTGTTTTGAGAACTGCATTAACTGTTGTGCAATTGTAAATAGTGATGTGAGAAATGCACCAAAGCGAGGAGAAAAACTGTAATTTACCCCCCCCCCACACACACACACACACACACACACACACATACCAAAATTTATTCCTTTAATAAAAATATTTTCCTTTATTTTATATAAAATGTTTTTTTTAAAAAAAAAATAGTGTATTCAGCCACCAGATGGCAGTCTGTTATAACAAAGTGGAGTCAAAGTGGACCAGCACTGATGTTCCACTCTGCTAAGGAGGAAACAATACAGATTTGGTGGTGTAAATCTGTGTGTATTTTAATAAAGAAATGAAAGAAAATAATTACTAACAGATATGCCCCTTTCACAGTCAATTTTCCTCCCACATGATCATGTCTTATTTCGTGTCTCCCTCATTCCCCTCCTCTCCCCTCTTGCACCTTGCTCTCAGGAATCTCCAGACAAGTGAATGCCTCAGTAATTCCCTCAGGAGTGCTGATACTTCCTCCCGCATTAAATGCCTTAGAGCACCAGGTGATGCAAATATTTTGTTTTCCCTGTGCCAAGAGTGGTCAGCACAGTCTATATGCTCAGCCAGGGCTTATTGTAATGGGTAAGACCCCATACTGTGGGACAGTCAGTATTGACCACAGTTTCACTCTCTTTAAAAGCAAACATACATTCCCTTTAACACAAAAGATAACAAGGAAGAAATAATCCGCCCATCAAACTACCCTTGTCAAGCCCTAAAATGGGAAAACATGCATTTGACACATTTCACAAATAACATTTTTGAGATTACAGTTATTTTACAGTAAAATACTGTCAAATATATGATTGTGGGAAGTAAAAACTATGAATTACCGAATATGCCTACTTTATGATTAAAAACACTAAAAGGGTCTCTTAATGCATTTCATATGATTATATTTTATTGAAGTAATTTAGTTTTCTCTTTTTTGTTATCAGGCTGTTTGTGTTACTCTTTCTGTTATTTAGTTGATGTTTATTACATTATTTATGTGTCATGTATGAGTTTTGGCCATATTTTACAGACAGGTCACTTACAATAAACTCTGATTCGTCACTCTGATTGTACGACCTGTAAATATGCAACAATATGCCATCTTGAAAAATTGTCACCATATTTTTTAGAGTGGATTTCTAGCAACCACAGCTGCAGTATATTACAGTGTTTTTTACAGTGTTTATTTATTTATTTATTTATTTATTGTGTGTGTGTGTGTGTGTGTGTGTGTGTGTGTGTGTGTGTGTGTGTGTGTGTGTGTGTGTGTGTGTGTGTGTGTGTGTGTGTGTGTGTGTGTGTGTGGTTTTGGTATTCATAGTCAAAAGCTTTGTTCTGCTGTCTTGAGATTGTGGGCCTGAAGTTTCTCAAAGGCTTCCTTGACTCTGTCACTAATCGGTGCACTTACTAAGTGGAATGCTCCGAAAGTCACTTATTCTGTTTATTCAGTTCATGACTAGTTAAAAAAAAGAGAAAAAAACAGAGCTCACTTCTTCTCATCAAACATTTAGCTTCATTCCAAGCTCAGTCTGCTGGCTCATGAGGGACATTTCAAGATCCCCCACAGGGAGAAAGAGAGTGAGTGCCACACTTTCACTTGGCAAAACAGAAAACATACCTTCCCTTCAGAGCCACACAAAAGATTACAAGCAGGAAATGCTAATCGTCCGCCCGTCAAAGTATCAGAAGTCTGAGGTGAGCTTCTCTGTTAACTGTCATCCCTGCAGAGCCGCTGGGCTTGTGATGGTTTCATCTGCCCTCAGAAAGAGAGATCCACAGAGGCTCAAACAGTGGCTCAGGCTCCCAGAACAAAAACAGTCCCAGGCTCCAGGGATGTGGGCTCATTATTAGTATGCATGCCGTTGTGTTCTCCCATTGACTTTTGCACTAAGGACAAGGCCAGAGAAGCACTCTTTTATTAAGCAATGGGGAGCTTATCTTATTCATCTGTGAACTGCTCCATTACGAATGCAGGCAGACGAATGTTGTCTCATTATTTCTGTCTGTCCGCGCATCAAACGGGTAGAATGTGATACGGCCCGGCCCGTGTTAAGATGGAAATTTAGATTGCGGCATTGTGTATATTCAAAATATCAAATTTATGAGTCTTAAAGGGAAAGGTCACCCAAAAGTGAAAATCCTGCCATCGTTTACTCATCCTCATGTTGTATGCATGACTTTTTATTCTTCTCTGGATCACGAATGTTTTTGTCTGTATACAATGAAAGTAATTTGGATCCAAAACAACACTGAACCATGTTCACACTCACTATACACAGATAAAAGTCAGTAACACAGGTTGGTTTCGAACGACATGAGGTGGAGCAAATGATCAAGTTTACATTTTTATCCCTTTACATTTTGTTTGGTTCTCTTAATGCTGTTTAGGCCGGTGCTGTTTTATTACTCATATTTTAGATTAGCTTATTTTGTATATTCAGATTTTATTAGATATTGTTATTTACATCAGTTTAAATGTACTTTAGTTCTTCAACTAAAGTAAACTTTTTTCATGCAAGTTTTTCACCTTATATTTGATTTAATTTCTGCTTTAACAACACTGGTTCACGGATCAGAAAATAAGATGCATACAGTATGAAGGTAAGGTGATTTATAATGTATTTTCTAAGCTCTTGCTTTTGATTCTGAGCTGTATGTCTTGTTTTTTCTTGTTAGACATTACTTTACACGTTAGTGGATGCTTCAGTTTTAGTTTGAAACCAGTGTCTTTATATTCCTACCACACCAGGCTGTTAATGCGGTGCCTCACGCTAATATTAGTCAGGCATGCTCACTCAGTCTCACTTATTGTGTTCTCGCCCCATCCAAAAGCGTGAAAGTTTTTTTTTTTTTTTTTTTTGCCTTTCTATTCCTTAATCAAATCCCCCGTTACACCCGCCACACACCCAGCCACAGGCTCCAGAAACTCACAGAGCGGGAGGCGGCACGTCCCTATTCAGACACACACCGCCATCCACAAAAGCGCCAACAACCTGCAACCCATCCGTCACAGTGACACCCCCCCTCCCCAATCCCCAGTCCACAGCCACCCTCTCCCCAAAACAAGAGAGGGTTTTGGGGTAGCACACACTCCAAACACCCTCACATGGAATCCGAACCGCCCGGCCCGCGGCTCCCTTTTGTCGTGCCCCGGCCTGGCCCCCTACACAATGTAACCGGGCAGGAACAGAGAGAAAAGGGAGTGTCTGTGCTGAGGCACTGAACCCGCCTTCACCAGCCCTCTTCTCTCCGGTCACCAGCAGCATCTCTTGTGTGAGGCTCTCAGAGGGGTTGGTAAGGCCTGCCCCCTATTGCGCTGATACCACAACAATAAACTGGTGTCCATTCACAGTCCGAGTGGCTGTCCTTTGCTGCATCCAAAACGTCCACAAAAGTGATGCATTGATGTTGAAGAGTCTTGGTTTGGACTTCTTTTGACAATGTCTTAGACTTAGATGAAAAGTACTTTTCTTACCACGGTGTGAAAGTTATTGTTCTGCTGTCCCACTTGAGTCGGTGCCTTTTTGGCTCTCTATCCAATTCATGATTACTATTGAAATTTAAGACAGACAAAATAAGATGACTATTCAAGAGGATACATCATTCAGCTTCATTATCCATAGTTCTTTTATCCATCTTTGCAGTTTAAGCACACAATAATTGAAACCCTGCCAGCATTACATAGGACTACAATGTGAAAAGTGGGCACTTCCCCTTAATTTTTAGTGTAACCCAGTGAACTCATGTGGATTCAGTCACATTTGTAGCACAATATTTAATGTACGTTATTGTTCAAAAGTTTAGGCTCAGTGAGATTTTTGAAAGAAGTCTGTTATATGCTCACAAAGGCTACATCATGAAAAAAAAAATATTGTGAAATATTTAAAATAGCTGTTTTCTATTTGAATGTTTTAAATGTATTCCTGATGTCAAAGGTGAATTTTCAGCATCACATGATCCTTCAGAATTCATTCGGCTCATGAAACATTTATTATTATCAATGTTGAAAACAGTTTTGCTGCTTTATATTTTTGTGGATTCTAAGGATTCTTTGATGAATCGAAGGTTTAAAAGAACAGCATTTATTTGAAATAAAATTCAATGTCACTTTTGATCAACTTGAGTCCTGAATAAAAAATATAAACATAACATTTTGTAAGTAATAAATGTAGTGTGTTTAATATATAATACATGCAACAATACATATAAATTTAAATAATATTTGGTATAAAATAAAATGTTTGATCTGAATAAACATTGTTATCTAGCAGTGTACTATTTTGGCTCACTGACATAAACACAATAATGGACAATTAAGCTGTTATTTCATCACTTTGCTCACTGGAACTGTCTGCCTACTGGTAGATTGTTTAGTCCCTCCTATTTCGTAACACAGAACTCCCTGTAGCTGAAGTGCTATTCAAAGTGAGCAATGTGGAATGCAGGGATTCCGGCCTCATACCCTTTCCTGAGCGGGCATGTGCCACTCAGACAGCAGGGGCCACAACCTCAAATTACGCTGCATCCCAATACAAGAACCCCGCTGTGCAGGGAGGAGTGCAGATAGAATAGTGGCACACACTCGCATTAGCGGGACTGTTTGTAATTCAGTGTTTGTGTGAGGGTAAAAACTGAGAGGCCGTATGATTGGCTGGTTGGGAAATCTAGTTTGGCCTCTTTCATGACCACTCTGATAAAGCTTTCTTCAGGATTTGCCATGGTTGTCTTGTCCTGCTGCAGCTGTCCTTTAGGAGACAGCGAGCACAGTGAAAAGAACTGGCCTTGAGGGACCAGAGGTAAAGCAGGGTTGATGGGCCTATATTATTCAGTATTGTAGAGCATGACGCCTCTCATTAACTAATATTATTTAGTGGAGCGAGCGCAAAAGATAAAGTGATTTCAGTTGTGATAGATGAAAAGAGAGAGTGAATGGAGGAGAGGGAGTAAATCATTTTTTTCTTTCTCTCTTTTTGTTGTCAAGTTTTTTATGAATAAAAATGATTGAGTGGGAAAGTGTGGACAGAGTCGTTTAACTTAAGTACATATCATAACTGATGACCACCTCTGTCTGAAAAGCAATTACATATACATATATACATTGCTTTATGGAACTTACAAAGTGTAAAAAAAAAAAAAAATGCAATTTTAAGTCCATGTACACTCTAAAAAATGCTGGGTTGTTTTAACCCAACTTTGGGTCAAATATGGACTAACCCAGCCGTTGGGTTAAATTTTTACATTACATTTTTAACCCAGCATTTTGGGTTTGTCCATATTTGACCCAAAATTGGGTTAAAACAACCCAGCATTTTTTAGAGTGTACACAACAACATAAGGTCAAATTATGAGCACTCAAGTGAACCTGTGTTTTGCATAATAACTGTTACTTTTCTTACAACTTTTATTACATCTTGACCAAATCCGAATCTAGGACCGGAACTATCTATTTTAAAATGAATGGTTAGACAGGGATATCTTTTTGGTTGTATTGTTCAGACCGGTTCTGTGTGTTTTGTTGCTGAAATGAATAACATTTGTAGTGCGTGTTGAGAAACGACATTTGTATGCGGTGTCTCTGTGCATATGTGTGTGTGATGGAGGTCATAGTCCAGGGCAGGCATTGAACTGGAATGGCCTGCAGGGATACATGTTGCTAGGCAAAGTGCACTGGCTCAGTTGGAGTTAAATGCACAATGCAGCAGGACCCATTGGTCCTGATGATAATAAATGAGGTGCCAGTGCATCTGTGGTGTTCCAGAGCTCAGAGAGCTAAATGTCATCCACGCCGTCTGCCATTATGAATTTTATTTATTTGGAGTCAGTCTTTTATTTCTTCAGGGAGTTACAAACAATTGAAATGACCAGATATTTCTTTATTTAGTGAGAACATTTGTTTTGAATGCTCTTATTTATAGATAAATTTGAGGAAACATTTTTTGTCGTGATATACTTGGCAACATTTTCTCAAGTAACAAGTGTGACTGGCTTGAGCTGATTGTATAGTAATGCATCTAAAAGCTGTTCACACCAAGGATGATAACTATTACGATAACCACAGCGTCCAATCCACAATAACATTCTAATTGTGCACACTCTTTAAAGCAGGATAGATTCTGAATGGCTATCAATGTTTATCTATGTTTGTCTATCATTCATCAGCGGAAAAAATAATTCTGAAAGTGATTCCAACGATACGTTTCTTCTGTGTCTGTATTGTAAAGTTGTGCTGTGGACTTCCCTATTCTCATAAAATTATTAAAACTTTATAGTTGTTATTATTGTTATACTTATCGTCAGTGTTTGAGATTAAATTTAAAAGTAATGGATTTGTTACCCCCTAAAAAGTAACTAATTGTGTTACAGTACTTGCTTTTCATGAAAAGTGATGTGTTGATTTACTTTTGTGTTACATTTTCTCACCTGAGCTGGGCTTGCTTTTTTGTTTTTTAATAACAAAACATTAAAAAAGTTATATTTTGTGTAAATGTAAAAGTGAAATTAATAAGCCTGACTGAAGGAAATGCACAATCAAATGCAAGCTCAAACAAATCTGGGGTGCGTTTCCCACACAACGACGTAGTTCACTGCTTCACCATCATAGTACGATGCATCATTGGAGAAATCAACTAGCTAGTCACGACTGTTTCCCGAAACTCACTGTCGCAAAGTATCGTTTAACCATGTTGGTTTCGGTCGTGGTGGAGTAATAACTACTTTTAATGAAACTATTTGAGATCCAATTAACGCTTTTTTTATATAACATACAGACATGTCATCTGAGGACTATTTTTAATTGTTTAAATTTAATTCAAACCACCCAACTGTGATGCTGTTTGCGAATGTTCATTGGAACGATGGTTTCGGGAAACACCGACTCGATAAACTATGCTGTTAACGACGGAACTTGCGACCATAGTTGGCTAACAATGCTTTCGGGAAACGCACCCCTGTTCGTTGGAACGATGGTTTCGGGAAACACTGACTCGTTAAACTACAGTATACTGATAACAACAGAACTTGCGACCACAGTTGGCTAACGATGCTTTCGGGAAACACACCCCCGAATGTTTTGTGCAAGTGAGATGAGTAAATTTATGCTCACATTTAGTGTGGAACTGAAATAACTATTATGTTTACACAACACATGGAGACAGGTGAGGTATCCATCAATAAATGAGAAAACAAAGTACTTTTATTACCTATTTGAAAAAGTAACTCGTAGTAATTTAAAAGTTGTGCATTACTTTAATAGTTACTTTAGAAAAGTAATCTGATTATGTAATTCGCAGTATTTGTAATGTGTTACCCCAAACACTGGTTATCGTTCTTGGAGTGAATGGGCTTTAAGTCTCAGAACAGTAAGTAGGTGTGGCGAACAGGCGCGAGGCCGGTGGCGTGAGTGGTAATGAGCGTAAAGCATAAAGAAGGAGCCAAGTGCATAGGGAGAGAGGAACAGGCTATTTTATGTTGTGTTTTGTTTCTGTGGCCAGCAGTCGTCCGTGAGGGGCTGCTGGTTTTACTTTCATTTTGTGTTTGTCTATTATTAAAGTCTTGAAATGCCTTCTTCCCATAACAACGAACCCCTTTACAGTAGGCATGTGATTTGATTTCTCTGCATGTATTTGTGTATAATAAAGAGTGTGCATTTTAACCCACACTCACAATCTAGCTCAGTTATGGGTTCTTACCCATGTGCATTGGAACAGTTTCATCATTGGGTCGAAATAGGAAAAGCCAAGACTCCAAAAGTGTGAACTGACTCTGGAACAGTTGAATTGGTCAGCTCTTTTAGGGCCGAGGTTGTGGCCCCCGGCACAGTTGTTTTTAATGGTATCTGCGGCATGCCGTCCTCAGGGGAAAAAGTCAGCTGTAAACCATAGACTAATCTCTGCGGCCTACTGTCAGGGGTCACACTGGCCGCACGCTTGGGTCAGCCTGTGACCTCCTTCCCTCCGGCCGAGCCTAAGGTGCCTTTCACTCCAAACAGTGGTGTAATTATTTCCTTATTGCAGGAGCGCTGAGGCCTGATGAGAGAGAGTTTCAAGAGGGCTTGTCAGAGATGAGTGGCTTTAGACGCGTAATTCTCATCTCTCATTAGTTGTGGCCCCTCTCTCTCCAGCCCATGTGCACACAAAGAGCCTTCGCTCCCCCAGCTGAGAAGGGCTTCATCAGGGACAAAAGGCAGTCCCTTAGTCTCTGACTGGAGGACAGTCCAGGCCAGGAGGTGGAACAGCAGGGCCTATTCCCGCTTAATCCCAGGACTACGGTATAGGGACATGACTTGTGGACTGAAATCCTCCTCTCAGGGACTTAGAGCGGTGGTTACTCTCAGCGGTGTTTGGAATCCTCTTATTGGCGTCACAGTGGACTTTAGGGATAATGTACTACCCAATAGCCACTAGTGACTGAGCACTTGCTGGGCAGCCGCATCAAGACCACAGGATGCATTGAGTGTGGTATAAAAAACGTGTTAGGTCTCACTGGGACACTTCCTTTCAACATCTGGGACCCAAAATAATGGCCTGAGATTTTGGCTAGCAGACTAAACACCTAAATGACTGGGGAAAGGAGTAAAGTTTGATGTGTTATTTTAAATAGGTGTAAACTTATATGTAGTTTAAACATTAAAGGATGGCGTTAGCAATGCCAAGGTCATGGGTTCAATTCCCAGGGAAATCAAACGTAAATGTATACCTTGAATGCAGTGTAAGTCACTTTGGAAAAAAAGTCTGCCAAATTCATAAATGTAAACTAAAAATGATATGCAGCAATATACTTTAATACACTTTCACAAAAGTGAAAAGCCTGTTGCTTGTCATTCAGCACAATGAGCATTGTGGTTATATTCATATTAACAGACTAAACTAGTCTGTGTTCTTCATCATGAATGTCAGTTCTGTTGTAAACCAAAACAGTGACAATCAACATTCTGTCCATGAATTTTATTTGAAGTAGGTGACAGATTTTGAGAAACGTAAAATGTGTTTGTTTGCAATCTAGATGAAATCCCTGATAGATTATGTGTATACTCAAAATATATACTTGTTCTGTCATGTTTGTGTTGTTGGACACAGTTTGTGTTGACTGCACAGAGCTGAAACACTGTTCATAACGTGGTATTGTCCTTAATCATTTTGCTAATGTTTTCCAGAATGTTTTATAACACATATTTCCTAAAATATTTTAAAAAGGCCGTTTTAAGCATTAAACAGAACAGAAATAGCGTTTTGGAAATTATTCAATTTTGAAGTTCCATTGCATGATGCCATCCCGCACTGCTAAAAACCACAGTCCTTCATCATCCCGTGCCTAGCTATGGTTCCTCAACTGAACGTTTTCTCATGTTAATCAGATTCTTTGTAGTTGAAGGGATTTGCTCTGTGGAAGCTTTGTCCCCAGTCCAACAAAGAGCCCCCCCAAAGTCAAGCCCACTGCCATGCTGACACAAAGATTCAGGGTTTCGGGGAGCACGTCCCCAGCTCTATTCATACTGAGCGCACCCCTCAAAACTCCTCGAATTCACTGATCACTAATGAACTTTCACAAACTTTATCAAATGCGCATCTCCTTCCTTTCACAGATATCAGAGATTTCTGAATCATCACTAGCAGAATTTCATGTCCTCAAGGTCTATTGCATTCTCAGCTTTCACTATTTTATTTTATTTTTTAAAAAGGATGGGGGTGAAAAAACAGTGGAAGATATATACAAACTATACAACACAAAGTTTTTCTTACCATGCAGACGCTGAAAAGGAACAACTAAAAGACAATAACGTTCATTAACAAGGTTTTTTGGGCCTTGTGGTGTCAAAGACTATATACTTTTCTAAACAGAGGAAATTCAGTAGGCTTTTTGCCTGCTTCTCTCTTTGTGCAGTAATTGGGTTATTGGTTTATGAGCATTATAAAGATGCATAGACAAAGTACGAAGGAGGAGTTAGGTTGGGGGACAACTGCACAAAGAGACCTTTCCCTTTACCATTTCTAATTGGCCACCCATGGCCTTTTTCTATTCACCTTTCACATTTTTATCCAAAGGCCAGAAGGAAAAATAATGCATTTATATGATGAAAACTTTTTTATATCCGCTAAGTAATAGCCCCTAAATCAAGGGCTTGCTGCATTATTTCCAGCGTTTCAATGGAATCAAAGACTTCTGGGACTACACAAAGTTTCTGAATAATGCAGAGAAATGATTGGATTATTCTTTTCTCTTGAAAATGACCTTGTAACCCTTATACATACCATCACTATTTGCTTTCGAGCTTCTTCAAAACAACCTGTGAAAGACGTGAGAAAAATGATCTAATTATTTCATTTACTAATTAGCACCCATGGAATCTCACCCCAGCGCTGGCCTGACCGACCCCTTGAAAGTCAGTCTGTGTTAAAGGCCATTTTTAATTCTTTATCCAGAGAAAACAAAGGTAATTTGATTGCCAGACCCATCCCATATGCTTGCAGACCTGTGCGGTCAACCAGAGCCCCAAGAGACCTAGTTGGGTTGTTTTACTCAACCCTTGCAAAGTGTCAGCCCTCCCAGCCCCAAACAAAAAAAAAAGTAAAAGCAAACACATTGAATCTAGTTAAAGGGAGAATGAGGCAAACACACACAAAGAGGGGAATCAACTGACCCGCAAAACAACAAAAAAAGGCTCTCAGACACAACCAGCCTTGAAATGGTCAGGGAAAGGCTGAATGTGTTCTTCTCTAGAGGGCTGGTGAAGGGAGATAAGAAATTGAATTCATAAAAGAAAACAAAGATTTTGGACTAAAGCTTGACTTTTCTCTTATCACATCCATCATAGCAGGCTTTGAATTAACACGGGCAGATGGCGAGGAGATTACAGCCATTTGAATTCATCTACAAAAAGAACTGCATCTTAAAAATGACAATTAATTATAAATGTGATTCGCATGGAAGACAGAGAGGGAAAGCCACCTTCACTTTAGCTAAACAGACTGAGGGCTGTTTATACCAGAGCAATCAGTATTTTATACTGAAATTGCTGGCCAGTGCAGCTCAGTAAGAGTGCCGTTTTAAATTAACCTCTAGAATGAGTGCACGTGTGGTTATGTGATACCAGCGCACAAATGAGCCAGCATTGTCCTGGCAGATCATTGCCTCAGACTCGTTAAACCTCCCCACCACCTCTGACTACAAGGAAGCACAGCATCCTCTTTACCAAAAAGCCACAGAGCCAGGAGTACAGGTTTAAACCAAACAAGGACGCCATTACTCTTCACAATACTCTGAATGGGCCAGCGGGGAGAAGGGCAGTCTGGCTGAAACTGGGGAATGTTTAATTAAACTTTGGAAAGGCTTGGAAGTGCATCTGCACCAAATGACCCTCCAGCTGAAAAGGGGGATTAGGCCAGTGGAGAGACTGCAAGTTCATTAGAAGAATGTAGACAAGAGAGTGTAGGCATTACAAGAAAAGGGTGCTGGTGTAATTGTGTTTCACAACTAAATTCGCTTGCACACACTGTATGATTGGAGTCAAAATTTTATTTTTGGTGCAACTTTTTACTATGTATGAGTAGGCATACTTAAGAAACATCAAGAAATGGCTACTGAGTTAGTAAATTATGTAAAATTATCCATTTTCAAGTACAAGAGGTTCCTTCCCAAAGGCAGAATTTCAGTCACTACTGATCAAAAGTCAAAATTTTCTGAAGACACATGATCACTTTATATGATGACAAGATTGAATTTTATGCTTTTATTCACACCATCTATTAAGGCAAATCCTGCAAGAAAAAAAATCGAAGGCAAAGAACGACCAGGACGGCCAAAAACAACATGGCTCAGTAACATCAAAACATGACTACAATTACTGTAACAACAGCACAAACTCTACATGTCGTGCTAAAGAATGGAAAAAAGAATGGCTTCATTGACACTTCAGTTCAAAAAGTGGCCATTCCAGGGTTCTCAGGATGCTTAGATGTGACATTCATGCATATGGGTCAGTGAGACATGAGCTTCTTTGGGCAGCATTTGATTTTTTTAGAATACCAATGTCAACAACAAATTTAGTGAAAGCCTATTTTGGACATTAATGGCCTGCCTTGTGCCATTTAGGAGTAGCTAAACTAGCCCAAAACCCTCTCTTCCATGCTGTACCTGTCTCACGATATCACCAATTTGAAGGCAGCCTTTGCAGACCACTTTCTACCAGTTTTTTTAAAACAGGGGCTGCCTCCCTTACACCAGTGTTGTAGTCGAGACCACCTCACTCGAGTCCGAGTCGAGACCGAGACCAGAGAGAGTTAAGTCCGAGTCAAGACCGAGTCCATGTAGAGTCGATTCCAAGTCGAGTCCGAGACCAGAGACGGTCGAGTCCGAGTCGAGACCAGTGACCAGTGTTGATTTACTTTTATTTACTTAGAAAAATCCTTTTTTTTTTTTTTACTGAATTTACTTAAAAATATGATCAGTTTAGGGTAAAAAGGCCACATAGGTGGTGTTAAAAGTAATTTTATTACAATTTGTCATGCGCAGTTGTGCACTAGAAAAAAATCACCGGGGCGTGTCAATCAATTTAAAGAAATATTTTATTAATTAATAATCATGAAAAATATTTTGAATTGAACCCGAGTGGACTCGGGAATAAGTCCGAGTCCTAAAAAAAAAATGTTCGAGTACGAGTCAATTCCAAGTCCAAATGCACACGAGTCCATGACAAGACCAAGACCATTAAAATATGGTCTCGAGAACGAGTCCGAGACGAGTCCGAGTCTCGAGTACTACAACACTGCCTTACACATTTGTCGCATGACTCTACTAAGGTCTTTTCCACTCTGACCATGGCACACTAAAACTCCTCGTTTAAAGCAGAGACTGGCTGCTGCAATATTCCTTTACTATAAAGTCCCACTCAGCTGAGGCAGCATGGAACTCCCAACCATTCCCTGATGTCTGAACTTATCAACACGTCCAGCTTATCCACTGTTGTCAAAGAAACCTCATACACAGTCAGTGGCCACAGCAACCTCGGCAGTAGACCAAACTGAAAGCACCAATTTTAGTTTGCCTGGTAGAGCGCAGCTGTTTATGCTCTTCAACCCTTCCACTGCTTATCGTAACTTCTTCCACCCGAACTGTGTCCTTTAGATCCCCATTGTACCATCTCCCAAGACTTTGGCTTCTCAGAAACTGTTGGTATTGGCTCACCATTAATGAAGAATGTTTTATCTACTACCTTTCCTTTAACTATCGATATGCTCCTTGATTTAGAGGGCTTGAGCTCGAGCTTCCTCAAAAAACAAGGAGTTTAATTCTTATGCAGCACGTTTGAGCTCCCACAAGAACCAATAAAGTTAATTATCATGTGTTACGCAGCACATTTGAGCTTTCGCAAGAACCAGCGTGGTTCATTCTCGTATATTACGCAGCGCCTCTGCAAGAACCAATGAGGTGCAATACTGTGTTAAGCAGAACGTTTGAGCTTCAGCAAGAATCGATGAGGTTCATTTTCGTGTTATGCAGCGTGTTTGAGCTTCCACAAGAACCAATGTGGTTCATTCTCGTGTGTTACACAGCACGTTTGAGCTTCTGCAAGAACCAATGAGGTTCATTCTCAAGTTACACAGCAAGCTTGAGCTTCCTCATGAACCAATGAGGTTCATTCTTTTTGTTAAGCAGCAGGTTTGAGCTTCTGCTAGAAGCATTGAGGTTTTTTCTTGTCACACAGCAGATTTGAGCTTCCTCAAGAAGCAATGAGGTTCATTCTCGTGTGTTACACAGCATGTTTGAGGTTCCTCAAGAACCAATGAGTTTCATTCTTGTGTGTTACACAGTAGGTTTGAGCTTTCTCAAGAACCAATTAGGTTCACTCTTGTGTTACACAGCAGGTTTGAGCTTCTGCAAGAAGCAATGATGTTTTTTTGTACGTGTCACGCAGCAGGTTTGAGCTTCCTCAAACACCAATGAGGTTAATTCTTGTGTCTTACACAGCATGTTTGAGCTTCAGCAAGAAACAATGAGGTTCAATGTTGTGTTACGGAGGAAGTTTGAGCTTCTGCAAGAACCAATGAGGTTTATTCTTGTGTGTCGCAGCAATAAGTTTGAGCTTCAGCTCAGCTTTCAACACATTCTTGTGTGTTACGCAGTTTTGTCTTCCGAGGTTTTTTCTTGCGCATCAAGCATTCTGTCAGGCGGCATGGTTCTGTTCTGCAAAAAGTCCCTGCGCATTCATGCAGCCTAGCATGGATAAAAGCTGGGAGAACAGCAATAACCCCCCTTAGGGCAAACAAAACAGAACTAACAAAAATGGATTGCAGATATCATTAATGTAAACATTTTAATGAACAATAATTCGAGAATTTAGTCTGATTCACAGGTGAATTAGAATACCAAATCCTGACTGGACATGAGGATGAGCTGAGGATAGAGTAGGGTAATCAGCTCCTAGATGTTTCTAGCTGCTGATAATACTGAAAGAGCTTATATATATATAAATATAGTGATATGTATCATGTTCCTATATGTAGATGTGGATCAGCTGAAAGTCAATCTAAATCTAAATGAAATGTGTTCATCATATAAAGCGATTGAGTCTCTTATCCTTTAAAGAACCTATATAGCCTATAAAGAACCTTTGTGCCAAAAGAGTTCGTTCCTGTCATTATAGAACCTTTTTTTTTTTAGCATAAAAGGTTCTTTTGAGTTGAGTAAAGAACCCCAATGAACCCTTTTTTTAAGAGTGTATATGCTGAAATGAAATAACACATTGTATGGATGAATGTGTATCTGAATTCGAGGTTCATGTGACACTGAAAACTGGAGTAATGATGCTAAAAATTGATGCTAAAAAATGATGCTATGGAGGGGAAGAAAGCTCTCAGATTTCATCGACAATATCTTAAATTGTGTTCCAAAGTTCAGCAAAAGTCTTACGGGTTTGGAATGACATGAGCAATTAATGACAGAATTTTAATTTTGGGGTGAACTATCACTTTAACACAATTGTTAAAGTGTCTAACATGCACATTTTTAATACTAAAGGTACTAAAATTGACAATTTAGTTTTAATGTTACTCACAAATAGTGTTCAGCTTTTTATCTGAAAAATGGGTTGTAATACATGCTCAGAAGACTGAGGGAATCAACACACATTTTCTTCATAACTTGTTGTAATACAGATGGAGGTCAAACATCTGTGCACCTCAAGGGATTCTATCACCATTGTAGAAATTGGCAGGGAGTAAAGCAATTGCGGAAGAGCTGTATTAGTGTATTAATAATTAACCATTCCCCCTCCCCCACATTCCCTCTCTCTACTGACATTTCCAGGGACTGTTCTCTGTAGGAGGACAGACTTCTTCATTTAGAAGACAGGACAATGCAGTACACTGCTTTTGTCCCTTTTGAAATCCTGCTGGGCCTCAATATGGCTGGTCAGGGATCAATAGGGAAGCACAATAGCCATTAGTCCGCAGATTCACTGGGCCTTTATAGAAGGTGCAAAGCAGACAGCATCCAGACCACATGGTGTCTGGCCACTGGGCAAAAACGGAGTGATGCAAAGTATAGGAAGAGGAAAAGTGTCAATGGAAAAGGAAGAAAGTGAGTGTCAGGCTGGTAGAGGAAAGGGACTTTTGACACCTGAGTTTGTTTTGAACCGAACTTGGATGTAAGGTCAAAGAACGAAAATACATATACTTCTATTCTCGTCAGGTTTACAGTTATAAGCTAAAGTAAATTAATGATCTTGAATGTAGCATAAAACCAACAAATCATACGTTACCAAGATTAGACACTGCTTATCTATTCTGTAATCTCTTCCGATGCAGGTCCTTTTGCCTCTCTGTGATAAACAGATGGTCCTCCATTCCACTCATGCTATCACAGATTGAGCTGGCCTTTGGTTTACATTTGACAGGATGTGATTTCTAAGCTTAATCAAAGACGGCAAGAGGCCTAGCCCAAGTCCATTGTCCGAGCGATTAGAGCATGAATGGAGTCTCAAAATGGAGAACCAGTGCAGGGAAACAGCCCGAAGAAGGAGGAGGTGAAGGAATGCATTTTAAGGTAAACGAGAATAACTGGCCCCTGGTCAGCAGGCCCCTGCAAGAATCTGTACTTTGTACGCTCCGCCCTATGCTAGGACGCGGGACTTTTTAGGCAAAATGCTCTCGGCAACCCCACAACTCAACTGTGAGAAAGGATACGCAGCAGGAAGCCCTTTTCCTTGCAGTCCATCCCCATCTGCCACTGCTGAGTGTGGAGGGGCCTGGCAATAAAAGTGTGCTATAGACTGATGTGATAAATGACACACAGAAACTGCACACTCACATGCGACACTATGAGTTAAACCACAGAACACAAACGCAGTCTGTATTTTGGACGCAACTGTGAGTTGTGAATGTGAGATTGCAGTCTGTTTTGAATGTGATGCAATTTAAGGTGTGTGTGTTGGAAATAATAGCAAGAAATGTCTTCCTATTGATTTGAGCTTACAGACTGCTTGCACAAACAACATGTGGCCAATGTAGTCCGATTTGCTAAAACATGACTCTTGCGGGTCAGTTATTTAATGTGAATCAAAAACATACAGTAGGACCAGTGTAGTCTTATTCACGAACACATGACTCTTCGGTGCTCTATAGTAAATCCAAATAAATACAGCATTGATTTTTTTTTTTTTTTTTTTTTTTTTTTAGTGAATAAACCGCATATAGTGCACCTATAACATGATTTCCAAATGAATGACTATTTTAAGTTGGTTCTTAGTTGGTGAATAGTACAAAACAACAAGTTTGAAACAATCGACTCCTTTACTGAACTGAATCCATAAAGGTTAAATCCACATCTCTTTCTGAACTGAAAGTTTTCATTCATTTCAATAATTTCATTCATATTCTTAGTTTTCAACTTTAGTTTAAAATGCTGCAGTTGTGGTTGAGAAGAGAGACCATTTGGCACAGAGAACAAGTGTAGACATCTACCTTAACTGCAGTGCGGCTATGTTTGTTTGAGATCAATATCTATTTTTGCTGCTAAATGAAGCTTTAAATTCTTGTTCTGGGGCAAAATACAGTTGTATGTCAGTTATTGACCGCAGAGAAGGGGGTGGTACAGTTGCATAAGGGGTTTCATGCAGACATTGTGACTCAAAGTGATCTTGACCTCGATGAGCAAGGAACAAGGTGATCCATTGCCATATTCTAACTTACATGCAGTGTGTCATTCCTCTGACAGGACATCATTCAGAAAGAAAAAGCATGGAAACAAGGAGACATGGTAAAAAATGGGAGAACTTGCAGATCTGTGCAGAACAAGTTGGGTCATGCTTAGGTGACTTTTGTAGTCATAAACAAACTTGTAAGAAATTGTAAGAATTTGTAAGAAATTGTAAGAAACAAACATAATGTATGCTGATGAGTTTATTAACAACATTAATTAACCAACAATTGCAGATTTATTCATAATTTGCTTTGCTTGAAGTATAAATTTCATAAAAATAAGAACATAAATCACACATGCTCTCATAGGACATAATGTCATCATGCCAATCTTTTTTTTTCTTCTTTATATTTCCTTTCTTCTGTGAGTGTGAGACGAGGTTGGTACAGCTGTGCCTGGCAGGCTCAGAATTCGTCTTGAATCAAGTGCGCTTTCGAGACACACACAGGAGACTGCCTCGGGTTCTGTCACTTTACATTTCAGTCTCACCAGAAGAAGGATGGTATGCTGAATGGCACACACTCTCTGGCAAATCACACTGAAGCTGACCCTAAAAGGAGTTTGGAGAGTCCAGTTTGGAGACTCTTCCCTTCACCTATTTACATTTACGGTTTCCAACCGTATACATATTTTTTTTGTTCATTCATTCAAAAATGACAGTAAAGACTTTTAGATTGTTACAACATTTTTTCTTCAAGTATGCTGTTCTTTTGAACTTTCTATTTATCAAAATAATAATGAAAAAAAAACGTTTCCACAAAAATATTGAGCAGCACAAATGTTTTCAACATTGATAATAATATTTTAAAATGTTAATAATTAAAAAAAATTATTGAGCATCAAATCAGCCAATTAGAATGATTTCTGAAGGATCGTGACACTGACGACTGGAGTGCTGAAATTTCAGAAAAAAGTACATTTTAAGATATATTAAAATAGAAAACAGCTATTTAAAAAATGTAATATTTCACAAATATTATTTTTGTTTGATTTTTTTTATATATATATATATATATCAAATAAATAGCTTTGGTGAGCATGAGAGAGGTCTTTCAAAAACATTAAAATCTTACCGACCCTAAACTTTTGAATGGTATTTCATAATCAGTCTTGATTTGACCTTTTTTTTCCAGTGTGACTGATCCATCACAACATATATTTTTCACCCAAAGCATTATTAATCATCACAGTTGGGTCTGCGCCATTACCAACCCTTACGTGATTGTGAGTGACAACAAGTTAACAGGCAGTTACTCGACGGTTTACTTTTTGTCTTGAGTATCAACAGAGCCAGGGGCAAATGTCTCAACATGCATACCATAGAGTCACCGTTGCTTATCATATTTGTGGTGTGTGCATGTGAAGCTTGCTTTTGCACTACACTCTTAGAAGAAAAGGTTCTATATAGAACATTACAGGAGTAGTTCACTTTTGAAAAACTTTTGCTAATAATTTAGTCATCCCCATGTCATCATAGATGTTCATGTCTTTCTTTCTTCAGTCGAAAAGAAATTAAGGTTTTTGATGAAAACATTCCAGCATTTTTCTCCATATAATGCACTTCATTGGGAACCAAACGGTTCAAGGTCCAAAAGACACTTTCAGTACAAACTGCAAAGGGCTTTAAACGATTCAAGACGATGAATAAGGGTCTTATCAAGCGAAAAGATCGCTCATTTAATAATTAAATAACAAAGTTTAAGTTTTATAAGCTCAAATGCTGCGATGCACGTTCGTGACTCTCCTGTTCGAACTCGTTCATCAAAATGAACGAATCTTTTTCCGAGTCTCTTGATTCATTCAACGAACTAAATGAACGAATTGACTCAGAAAAAGATTTGTTCATTTTGACCAGCGCTACATATTTGGAACCCCTAAAAGGTTTTATACAGAACCCGTTTTTAAGGGTTCAATAATAAGAACCCTTTTTGTAACCAGGGAAAAGGTTCTATGTGGAACCTTTTGGGTTCATTCATTATCTTTTGTTTTGTTCTTTCCGGATTAAATATTTCATACTATTGAAAGACATCAAGACCCTAAAATGCATTTATGAATGCATGTGAATGATCAGAAAATTCAAGAAATTGGGGTTGTCTATATCATTTTATGTGGTTAATCAATATGAAATGGAGAGTGCCATTTCAATTTTTCTCCTCCAAAAATCAGCATAATTTAAAATGTGAAGTTACTACAACAGTTTAATAAAAAAAAAATTAATTACAACTACAAAATATTGCAGAATAATGATATATATAAATGAATTATAGCCTTTAGAGAACCGTTGTGCCAAAAGGATTCTTTCTTGTCATTATAGAACCTTTTTTAGCATAAAAGGAGTTGAGTAAAGAACCCTATGCTTCATATATAGAACCCCAATAAATTTAAAATATATTCATTTAGAAAACAGTTATTTCAAATAACTTAGTGAGCTTAAGAGACTTTATTCAAAAAAACATTAGAAAATATTACTAACCCCAAGCTTTTGAACAGTGATTGTTATATAATGTACACTTTACACCCCTTTTCTATGATGATCATGCTAATTAAAATATATTTAGCTATTTTTAATGCATTTAAAAAAAAAAAAATCAGCATCATACAGCAGATAATTCAACTTTTTCTCTAAATAATAGGTAGAGTTAGTGACATGGAAGTGAGGCTTCAGGGAATCACAGTGATAATTTAGCCTGTGAGAACGATGGACAAGTGACGTGAAGCTCAGTCAGCTGTTTTCTCTCTCCAGCGCATACAACCCTGGCCCGCAGCGTGGTACCTCTTAGTCACCCTTCAAAAAGCAGTTTTCTTTTATTTGAACTCTGAACTCATTTTAAATTTTCTGAACTCTACGTGACACTTCGCAGACCTTGCGTGTAAGAAAACAAACAAACAATGTGTGCAAATATGATACAATGGAAATTTCTATTAGTTTAGAGCACTCACATATTATGTTAAGACACCCTCAATCAAATAAATATTCAGCTCCTCCAAAAGGGCATTAGATGTCAGGAACAAATAATCAAATAGTTTTAAAAACAGGTATTTGCATAACAGTAGACTTATTGCTCAGAATAAAGAGGGGTGGGGCCTTAAGCTCCCCAAAATTCACTTCAGACCGAAGAAATCCAATTGAACAAGAGGAAAATGCATCAAAACAGCAAGAGAGAGAAAGAAATAAAGAAACTAGGTCAGTAAAAGAAGAACTAAGCTTGAAACAGAGCTTTATAGAGGAGCTGACCTTGAAAACAGGATATATGGATGTCATTTAAGCATTCCATCAACCAACTTAGTGGCCGAAAATAAGTTCTCAATGAAAGTTGAGAAATAACATTTTTGCGTAACTACAAAACACAAGCACATTTTTTTAAGTTGGGTCAAGAAAATATCCCAAACCAGCAGACTTCTTCAATGTCTAGGGTAGAAGAGAGCTGTGAATAGAATTAGCGAAAATCTGCATAGTACAAGAGCTCTCCGACAAAGACTTAATGGTACGTTTGGCTCTTTTGAAGGGGCAGCAACAACCCAAAACCTTTAGTCTTCAGACCCCTTCAACAAACCCCAACCCCCCTCATAAACCCATTCAGACTCCTCTCCACCCCACCCGCACCCTCCGTCCCATGTCCTCCGCTCACAGAGGGCGGCTCGGGACGGCTAGAAGATGAGTATTGATATAATGAGCGGGAGAGAAAGCGTACAAAAACACTGCGGAAAGCGTAGATGTGATTAGAGCCTGAATTCCATTATGTCTTTCTGCAATGATGGACAAATACACCCAATGAGAAAAGCATGGGGTGAGGCATTGGGAAAACAAAAGCCCCTTGCAGAGACGCAGTTGAATGTTCACAAGAGGATAGGTCTGGACGGTTAAATATTTAAAAAATACAATAAATTGTCCACACAGAAAAATACGCGTGTATATGGCAAGAGGTAAATATTGCTCTTGGTATGCATGTGAGCTCTTTTTGTCTTCATTGAAAGATGAAATGTAAATAGTCAGGGGAAAAAAAGTAGGCTACGTGTTTTTTTGTTTTTTTTTGCAAGAGCAGATTTGTGTGTTGTGTGCCATTCACAAGTGCACACATACTCGATGTAATTGCATTAGGAGATTTTACAATGAGTTTGTGTGTGTGTTTAGGGGGTTGCCATCAAATCCATCTCATCGTATGGAGATTGTGTAAATAATTTTCTTTGGAATTTACACTATGGCCGGTGAGATGCGCTGCTGCTTTCTAAATAACTGGAGCAGTGTAAACAGTCGTTGTATTTGTTTGGAGCAGCTAGTGCTCTGATGAGTGCTGAATGATAATCAGCTCAGCAAATGTTTGATCAAGCATGAACACTTTCTTGAGAAGAAACTATGGAGTTATCATGAAAGTCATCTGTGTGTATATCTGGAAGTTCAGATACAGAATGTAGAACAGCAATCAGGCACACAAATTTTTGGGCTTTGTTTAGTTGGTCTTTGAGAGCTGTTGCTTGAATGCATCTATTGCGTAGCATCTCCGCCATTTGCCCAACAAGTGTAGAAAAAGATTACACAACGTAAAAGGGTAATTTTATGCATGATAAATCAAATTCATTGTGATCCTTCGTCGCGTTTTGGTGCAAAAAATAAGTGTAAGTGTAACATATTATAATGATTTAAAATATTAATAATAATAATAATAATAATAATACAAATGTACACCTCTGTTCATAATTTTAGGGAAGGTTAAATTTTTGTAAGAACGTTTCTTCTGCTCACCAAAATAAGGCTGCATTTGTCTGATCAAAAATATGGTAAAACAGTAATATTGTTCAATAGTATTACAATTTTAAATATGTGTGCTCTGTTTTAAAATGTAATTTATTCCTATGATTCCGAAGCTGAATTTTAATCATCATTACTGTATTCTTCAGTGTTACATCCTTCAGAAATCATTCTAATAAATATGTATTATTATTTTTATTAAAACAGTTGTGCTGCTTAATATTTTTGTGGAAAGTGTGATACATGTATTTCAGGATTTGTTAATGATTAGAAAGTTTAAAAGAACAGCATTTATTTGCGACATAAATCTTTTATAATATTAAAATATTTACTGACACTTCTAATCAAATTATAACATTATTTACAGTATTATTTAAACGATTGATTACAGTGGTATATAAACCTTATTCAAAAGAAGCACCATGACAGGTATGAAAGTGAGGCTGTGAGGGATAGACTTACCGTGTTTCCAATGGCATCCGCTGTAAAAAGCTGAATAAAGCGGTTAGATTACTTACAATTTTCCACAGCTTACATTGTCGGGAGTTTTTTGTCAACTGACATTTCCAGTGTTTCATGAGTAGAACAATCTGAAAACACATTAAATAACAACGCATTTTCACCCCAAGGCGTCACCTTTGACCATGCTTCAATATTTGACGTTTTAGGCGCCCTTTAGCGTCACTTACATGACGCGATCCTACGGCGTCATCTAACTGACGCTAAAGGAAAGCGTCTGTTAGAGGACGCGGTTAGGTTTAGGTGTGGGGTGGGGGTAGGGTACACGCGATCCTATGGCGTCATCTAACTGACGCTAAAGGAAAGCGTCAGTTAGAGGACGCGGTTAGGTTTAGGTGTGGGGTGGGGGTAGGGTACACGCGATCCTATAGGCGTCATCTAGCTGACGCTAAAGGGCGCCTAAAGCGTCAGATATTGAAGCATGTCCAAATGCTTCCCAAGGCGTCAGTAAGGTGACGCCTTGGGAGTGAGAATGGGCTGTAAATAACAGTACAGCCTATTGAAGAGATGCATGTCTATCCCTCACAGCCTCGCTCTCATTCTCATTAAAAATCAAAGATGGCGCTGCCGTGAATAAGGTGTATTAACAGTGGTACATGATTTGACTACAGTCTTGACAAGATTATATGCAAATTCAGTTTTATAGATTTAAATGTCAAACATAATTTATCTTTCAAAGTATCCCAAACCCCTGGTTGGGAGTGACTAGTCTTTCATAGCAGTGGTTTCCCACACCTGCTTAGTTATTGACATAAAAAGTGTTTGGAGCATGTACCTTATCATCAGGCTTTTGATAAATGAGCTTAGGCCTCACATCTATGCCTTTTCGTAACTATAGTGTCACACTAAGCATACAGATTGTTAATCAGTGGGTGATAAGGGGAGGCGAGAACACCAGGCAAATTATTAAACTTGGAAATTAAAGACACTGCATGCTGAAAACCCATCTGAAGCCACAAGATGCTTATCTTGCATGCTATCACGCATGCACAGATGTGTATGTAGATGTGGACTGATATTACCAAAAGTAAAGATGCTTTTACCTTCTTTTAGGGTACCACAGCCATCATTCTTTGAAGCATGAAAAGCTTATCAGGAGTGGAGTCTTATCATTATTTGTCTGTCGAAGCATGGTGGCCCGGAGGGACAGCTGAAGAATGGCATACAGCGGGCAGGCCTAAAATGGCAGGGATGGAATCCGGAGTGACACCCTAGCTTTTGTGTGACCTCTTTCAGAGGGTCATCACTGTATGCTGTCACTCTATGTTGACCTCAAACTAACTGTACCTGTTGTTTTGAGCACTGGAGAAAACACTCTTGCACTCTTCAGGATTCAGGGTCAGAACGATTTTTATATATACTGTATATAAATAAAACAAAATATATAAATAAAATGATTATATATATATATATATATATATATATATATATATATAAAATAATTTTATTTAGCAAGGATGCATTTACTATATTATTATAATATTACAAAAGATTTATATTTCAAATAAATACTGTTCATTTTAACTTTCTATTACGGTTGCAGAGAGAGCTCATGCTCATGAGAAAACACATGCACATAGAAAAACGCCCTCAAATTAAGAAAACATCTTCATCAGTTTTACAACACATGTGTGCTCTAAATACTCACAACACAACCAAATACAGAAACATCCCACAAATACTCACAACACAATCAAATACAGAACTCGCTGCAAAAGTTCACAACACAACCAAATACAGAACTTGCTGCAAAAGGTCACAACACAACCAAATACAGATCACGCTGCAAAAGTTCACAACACAACCCAGAACGTGCTGGAAAAGGTCACAACACAACCAAATATAGAACGCGCTACAAAAGTTCACAACACAACCAAATACAGGTGAAGTTGGGACTTTGGAGTGAGCAGGGCATTTTTGCCATCATTTTTGCCTCTTGGAACGACTTGGCGAAGGGAGCAATGAAAGACAATGTAATTCCCTCATTATTTTCACCTGGGATGTTCCCATGAATAGCTGTGTTATTACCAGAAATATCTTATTATTGCTGTTAACATAACTGTTGCAAATAAATATACATTTTATACAAAAAAATCTTACCCTCATGTTCTTTTTGTCTATCTTTTTTAGTTTTTTTAACTCTTCTTTTCTCATTTGTATTCTGATGAAATTTAACATGTTGTAGGCTATACAAAGTCATATGTCATGTCATCTCTGAATGTTTTGCAAAAATGAAATAAAAAATTTACAAAAATAAATTTAAAAAGTAGACAAGAGCAATAAGCACGTCCCAGACGGATTCGTCACTTATTTGGTTCCGCTGGAAACATTTCCGTTGTGTACTGTTCTATTTGCAGCGCGTTTCTGTTTTGATTGTGTTGTGAGTATTTGGCATGTTTCTGTATTTGATTTTGTTGTGATTATTTGGCATGTTTCTGTATTTGATTTTGTTGTGATTATTTGGCATGTTTCTGTATTTGACTTTGTTGTGAGTATTTGTGGCATGTTTCTATTTGGTTGTGTTGTGAGTATTTGGCATGTTTCTGTATTTGATTTTGTTGTGAGTATTTGGCATGTTTCTGTATTTGATTGTGTTGTGAATATTTGTGACATGTTTCTGTATTTGGTTGTGTTGTGAGTATTTGCGGCATGTTTCTGTATTTGGTTGTATTGTGAGTATGTCACGATAGACTAACAAAAGTGAAGGGAAGGACTCAAGTGCAGTGAAGGGATGATTTATTAACAAAATAAAACAAAACACAAAGCAAAAACCCACGAGGGGTAAAACGTACTCAATAAAACTGAAAAACAATACACTGACCATGAATAACACCGAGGAACAGGTGAGATATAAGACAAAGATCCAACCAAGACTGCAAACATGAAGGAACATAGGGAACAAATCAAGAGGGAACAGGTGGGAGAACGCAAACACTAATCAGGTAACGAGGGGGAGGATCAAACACTGACAGGAGCACATGGCTCAACATAACCACACCACGCATGTGCTAACATGACAGGACAGACACGTGACAGAGTATTTGTGGCATGTTTCTGTATTTGATTGTATTGTGAGTATATTGTGGCATGTTTCTGTATTTGTGTTGCAAGTATTTGTGGCAAGTTTCTGTATTTGATTGTGTTGTGAGTATTTGTGGCATGTTTCTGTATTTGGTTGTGTTGTGAATATTTGTGGGATGTTTCTGTATTTGGTTGTGTTGTGAGTATTTGGAGCACACATGTGTTGTGAAACTGATGAAGATGTTTTCTTAATTTGAGGGTGTTTTTCTATTTGCATGTTTCCTTCATTTGCAACGCATTGAGCTCTCTCTGCAACCATTTTCTTTTCATCAAAGAACCTGGAAAAAATGTATAATATTTTTTACATAAACATTAAGCATTAACTTATAACATTTTTAACATTAATAATAATTTGGAATATTTCTTGAGCATCAAATCAGAATATTACAATGAATTCGGAAGGATCATTATGACACTGAAGACTGGAGTAATGTTGCTGAAATTATGTATTTTTAAAATATATTAAAATAGAAAACAGTAATTTAAATTGCAATAAAAATTCAGTTATTCCTATTTTGATCAAATAAATGCAGCTTTGGTGAGCAAAAGCGACTTCTTTCAAAACTATATCTTACTGACCCCCAAAATTTTGAATGTAGTGTAAATAAAAAATAAAAAAAAAGATTTAAAAAATACGTTAACACTCTGATTAATGAATCTCAGAACAACTCCCCATCAATAATTTACAACAGAAAACATGTTGATTCAACATACTTGAATCACTGAAATGTAAATTCATCAATAATTCGTGGAAGTGTAATAAAATTGAAATACAAAGAAAACACTATTTAGAGAAAGCACGGTTAAAAGTAGAAATCACTGGTGAATAAGTCTCATGATATCGTTTGCATCCTTTTGGGTCTGCAAAAACAATGGTATTTACTGGTATTTTGAAAAGTTTTGAATGAAAATAACATCCTAAAAGGAAAAGAAAGTGGGGTGGGTAGTGGGCAGTTTGAAACGAAGCCAAGCATTGAGGTCATAACTGCCCGTTCTGATAACAATCATCAATGAGATAATGAGACAACACAGCTGATCAGCAGGAAATAAACATGGGAACACAAACATCTAATCAGCCACCAACCTCCATAGTTAAGAAAGCTAGTTGATTATTTAGATTACATTGGGGGGCCTGAATAAATTCAGAAAGCCACCCACAAAGAGGGCCTCTATCAGACCAGCTCCTCAAACAAGCAGAAGCCATGGAGATATGAGTCGCCTCACAACAATGGAAGTGTGGCTTAGAGATATAGGAACTTCAGGAGCGTATTTGCTTACAAGGCTCCTGGCCAGCACCAACGCTCAGAGAATACTCACTGACCACACACGGGCTCACCAAATCACTGTTTGTTTAATCGTCATACATTACGGGACTAATCTTTCTCTTATCTCTATTTTTAAACAGGACTAATGAAATTTTCTCAAAAGGGGAGTCAAAGCATGAGTGTGGAATAAAGCACACTCTCTCTTTCGCTGGACTGAGGAGTACAGTGCTCAGAGCAGGGTTTGTTTTGGGTGTGTGTGATGAAGTTTGAGGGGGCGGGAGGGGGGTCTGGCCCTCGGCCGAGACGGATGACTATTGTGTGTGCAAGAAGGAGTGTGTGCGGAGGGTGCTGGGCAATTTAAGACAGCGTTTAGCATGCAGAGCCAGACAGGGCAAATCAACCTGACTGCACACAATCATGAGCCTTGAGCTGGAGAGAGAGAGAGAGATGGAGAGAGAAAGAGATAAACAACCAAATGGAGAGAGAGAAAACGGAGGAGAAGGGACACTTTTTGTGACGAATAACGGGAATATTGCCAATGTAAGACATAAAATCCAAGGCTAAAGTGTTGTATTTCAGTATTTGGCTGCTGACTTGTAAAATAGTTTTAATAGGAAAATTGAGGCTGTTGTTTTCCATATAACACTGGGATTCCTTCTTTGAGAACTATATGATGTCCAAAAGGGGAACAAGACAAAACTATAGAAAAGTGTCTATATATATAAAAAAAAAGAGGGAGTGAAAGATTAAAATTAGTCTGAATAAGGCCCACACCCGGCCCCTTTCATTTGACCCAAATCAGGCTTTTGTGAGGCTCTGTAAAGTAGTGTCAATCATTCTGCTGGTGTATTATCAGAGAAGAGAATTTTTTTTATGAATTCACTCTTCGCAAATTAAAAAGACCTCCTGCTCTAAGTGCTGAAATAGGTAATACAGATAGAAGTTAGACATCACAATGCCACTCGTACACTGGAGCGACATCAAAGTGCCCAAGACATCCAATCAGATTTATGTTGAAGGCACAATGTGATGAATATGGTGTAGCTCTCACACAAAAGTGCTTTTGTGTCACTTAAATCAGAGGCCATTCAAAATCAGCACGGGTCTGTCTGATTGGATGATGGCGAAAGGCCTTACAGTGCATCCAAACTTCACACGCACAATAGAAAATGCTAATTTTCATGCACTCAGAAGCTTGGTGCTTGGTTGACTCACATTTGAAGCACTTTGAAGGATGTCATTTGAAGTAAGAATAGATCTGCTTTTTGCACGATCCATTTTAAATGGGGAGAGTTTGATCTGCACAAACCTATAAGTCTCCTTCTCTTTGCTGATAAGACGCCTGTATATAAATATCTGAAAGAAAAAAGTGAACAGGAAAACAGACATTTTGGATGCCCTCCAGGACAGTTAGTTCATCACCATTAGTCTTCAGTCGACGTCTATTCACAGCCTCCATAGGTTGGTACGGACACATTGGTTACAGCACAAAGGTATTCGGGGGTTATAAATTGCTTTACACTCCAACTTTTGTGTTGTTGCTTAAAAATTAACTGTTCACACACTGTAACCCAAGGTTGTGTCCCGTCTACAGCTGCCTGTCACTTTCCTTTGTACTTATACAGTAAATGACTCCCATTAATTAAACCATGTTGACATACTCAAAGCCACTTCTTTTAGACATTTGAAATCAAGATAAAGTGTTTGGTTGTAGTGGTTATTTCCACATAAATCAGCACTTTTATATTACTTAAGTATCTACATTTGTGTAAACTGCATTTCTGCAGTAAACATTTATTTTTAAAACCATATTGGCTTTATAACATATTTGGCATCGGATGATTTCAAACACACACACACACACACACACACAAGGCAATTATCTGAATAAATAAAGTCTTTATTTTACATAAAATAGGTTTTCTCTTATAAAAAATTGCATATACACAAGTTTGTAGAAAAACACACAAGTGCACACCTTGATACAAAAGTTATTCATCCAGTACAAAAATGCTGTCACATATCTAGAACAAAATATTATAATATACAGGTTGCATGTGGGCTGCCTAGTGTAACGTTAGTGTAGTCCCTAACAGAAGGCGTTTATGGGACCTGATACTATTTTTATCTACAACTGGTCACCTCTTTATTTGTACTATGTGGAAGGAACGGACTGTCTCATTCAGTCGCATTTACACATTATTGCATCAACAGGGCAAAATGTTGAATACAGAATGGGGTGACAAGACAAAAGTCAGCAGTTTAGACATCCTCGCTCGCCTCAAATCCAGTGCAGTTCTAACGTTTGGAAGCGTGCGAGTGTTGCATTTGTGCGCATGAGCACATTGCTGGAAATGGCCCTCTGTGTGTCCAGTGCTCAGTCAATGAACTCTGATTCTTCACAGGCACCAGCAGACAACGTATCTCCGACCGGTACTGGTCATGTGCTGTCCATTCAGCACCAATCTTTAGTGGTCAGTGAAGCACCTGTAATAGAATAATAACAGTTATTAGTCACAGGCATACACCAAAAATGAATACAATTCATTTATAAGATGTGTTGGATAAAAACTGAGGCTTTTCAACCAGAAGGTAATCAAGAAAAAGATGTAGAGCTCGTTTCTAATGTTATGTATATATGCTGTTATAATAAAAAGTCAAGGATTGTATTATTATTATTTAACTGGAGGCCCCTGGTTTGGCCAAAGGGCCCATGGGTAGGCTGTAAAAAAAAGTTGGGTCTGTAAGCGCCAAAAGAAAAAAAAAATGCTCGTACCTGATTCATATCTGTCGAACCATGTGGTGAAGTCCAGCAGCTCTTGTTCCTCAGAGCTGAGAGGCTCATAGCTGCCTTCATCAGAGGAGTACGCAGAGCGAGGTGACTCCGTGCCCGCGGAGTACGCGTTGGAGACCGATGGAGACGAGACACCACACTGCAACACAGCAGACACGGCGTCGTGCTCGTCCAGCAGCTGCTGAAGCGCTCGGATGTACTCCACTGCCGAGCGCAGCGTCTCCACTTTGCTCATCTTCTTGTTCGCCGCTCCATTCGGCACATGCTGGCGAAGCGTCTGGAAGCCCATGTTCACCTGCTTGACGCGGTTTCTTTCGCGCTCGTTCCGTCTGGCCACCGCCATGGGCTGCTGTTGAGGGATAGTATAGCCGAGTCCGTTGAAGGTCAGTCTCCTCTTGCACCTGAGTAACTCTGGGCTGCTCGAGCGCTGTCTCTTCAGCACTTTACACTCCATGTCCTGCTTCGCATGAGGCAGGAGGGTCTCCGAAAACGGCTGATAAAACGAGTCTTGCGTTATTTGCGTCTTCGCGATGACAGTTGCCTCCATGTCGCGTCAAATAAATAGATAAATAGATGAGGTAAGGAGTTTGCAAGTAATGCGCCGCTCTCGTGCCTTTCGCGTGGCTCGCAAGAAGCGATAACTTACACCTGTTCGGCAAATGATTTGAGGGGAAAGCAACTTGCTCTCCCTTTTCTACACGTGCGCCACACCTCCACCCCCTTTCGGGCCGCACGCTCCCAAAGAAAGACCCCGCCCCATGCATGAATCCCCTGCTCGGGCTTCGTGCGCCGGGCGCGTGGCTTTGACAAACTCAAAGGAACTATTCTGTGCGCTCACTGCGCCACGCGTATGAGGCATTGCATCTCTGTGGAATCATGCTCACCCGGCGCACGCGTACATGTTCAGTGTTGTGGAATGTAAAGGGCCAACAATTGATATTAAATAAAACGATGGAGTGATATCAGTTTTTAGAAGTATAGTTCGTCAGTCTGCGCTGTGGTTTATTACCCAACAGCATAAGACGTGCATGTTATGTGCCAAAAGGTAGGCTATCATGGTACAAATAACCTAGAACCATCATCAACATGGAACAGCACAGTTTTGTTAAGGGCATTATGCAAACAAGTAGCCTAAAAGAGAAATTACATTTGAATATAATAACTTTTATCCTCTTGATTGCATAGCAGCCTAAGGAGAAAAAATACATTTATAAAGACTTTTTTTTTTAATCATAGTTTAGATTTTGATCCGATTTTTTAAACATTGTTGGGATCATATGTCTCCACAAGCATAGTAAAACCTGAAATCGCCTACATCAGCCGGTCCTATAATATAGCCTACTATTGAGGGGGAAAAATAATGAACAGGACATGTACTGGGAAAACAGGACTGTTGGCCACCCAAGCCTTTACAAGGTGTTTGTGCGTGCGCGCGCGCACGTGCCCAACCCCATATATATATAGCTATATATATATATATATTGTGTGTGTGTGTGTGTGTGTGTGTGTGTAAAAATGCTACTTGTGTTGAAAGCCTTTTTTAGCTAATTAAAAGCAAATGATCTGACAATAAAAGACTTTGTAAATTCCATGGTATTTTGGTAGGTGGATAACTTTATTGGACAATTTCTAACATGATAAAGCCAGGACTCCAAAACAGCAAGACTTCAGCCCTCGAAAAAATAGTTCTCAAACAAAATGTGTAACTTAAATGAATAGATCACCCCCTAGCGGCGACAATATGTTTCTACAAGACAGCTTATCCATTGAACAAAAGTCTTACTGAGTGATTAGACAACAAAAATGTTGTGTATTTTAACCTAAATAACGTTTGATTGTGCATTCTATAAAAAAAAAATTAATAATTATACATATATACATACATTACCTATTAAATAGAATGTACGCTACTAGTTCATTGGTTTGGAGCAATTCTATTTGTCGAAATGTGTCAAAAATATTAAGACAGTATTTTGTGCTCACAATCAAGTTGATTATTAAATAATTTATCAATCACATAAAACTTTTTGTGCTCACAATCAAGTTGATTATTAATACATGTATCAATCACATAAACCTTTTACATCAAATCAAGTCATTTTTTTATTTGTTCTGTGTTGCATTATTATTTCATGTGTCCTCCATTCAGGTCTGCATCAGGAGCTGCATACAAAAATGTAATTACAAAGAATTATAAAAGTCAGAAGAATAAGCGTGTGCTATATTTTTTTGTAAACAAATGCATTTACTTCTAGGGAACAGCAACTCTGTCCTTCGTTGGTGACCATAACGGCAAGTTAAAATCTCATCTAGTCCTCTATAAGACAAAACACAGTATTCAGTCACTTGATTGTATCTTAATACGATTAAAAACAAGATGCCAAACATATAATTTGATAAAAGAATATGACTATACAACAAAAGCAAAAATGCTCAGTTAAGAACACAAAAGAGGACGAATCAAATGACAACTTACACATTAAATGGGTTTGTTCCGGAATCTTCTAGTTCCAACCATTCTTGCCAGTAATTCCATTTAAAGAAGTCATTACAGTCCTGGGCCTTGCAGGGACTGTGGACAATCTGGTACAACCCTTGCCACTGCTCTGTCAGTGTGTTCAGGCGTTTCATAATCTCCCTTATCACTATCCATGCATTCTGGATGTCTTCTGAGGATTCAACTACAGGAAGAAACACTTTTAAGTATAATATAATAATTTAGATGTCTATATGAAGAAGACAAAGTGATGACAACATTAAAGCTTCAGTCCGTAATTTTTCCTCTTTGTCACCATGCAAATGATACTTTGTTCTCAAATTGTTAATGTTAACTTCAAAACACAGAGTTCACGTAACCTTCCAAAAGCCCTTCCGATATTTATCCTTGTTTTCACATGGGCCTTGTTGCTGTCTCTTTTTTTCTCTAGCCACTCCAAAGTCTTTTGTATTTTACAGCAGGTGAATCTGTTGTCACTATAAATAACCCTCAGTTATTCTATTTAGTTTTGGGCATTAAGATATCATTCTGACATTATCGTAATTCAATATTTCTTAATATTATCTTAATATATATGTTATATTCTTAATTGGTTTATTAGTTTATTATATATTTGGAGGTTTGCTTTGTAACTTTTAGTTATTTAACCTATAGAGACCTTTATTTTGAAAGGCGGCTTGCCGGAAATGCGAACAGATCGCTCGCGCGCAGGAAGCGCGCATATACGGAGATTGCAGACAGACGGAGACACGGAACCATGCGGTCACGGATTCACACATCTGAATAATAGTGTGTTAAGGTCATCTAAAAGTGAATTTAGGCATCTAGTCGCTGTTTATTTTTTATTTTTGTAGTATTTTTTTGTTTGTTTTTTAGCACCTGGTTGGAAAGGAGTACAAGGTATAGTTCATGTATATTTATGCACTTGTATAATCAATGCTACATAGCATATCTTGTCCTTATGATTGTTTTATATATGTTAGTTTAATTTTTGAGTAATTTATGGCATTTATATTAATGCTAGTAATCATTTAGTGATTTATTGCTATATTTTACTGTTTTGTTTCGTGTATGTGAATTATTTTCAAACTCCAATAATGTTAATTTATCTGTTCTAGCTCTTACGGTGTTGTGAAGGTGTTGTAAAGGCAATGTGAAGGTGTAACGGACAATAAATAGACAACATCAGTGAGAGAGCGACTTTTCTTTATTCAACTGGGCTGCTACAGTCACTGGTGATTGTCGTTTGAACCTTTCTGAATCCACCATCCAATTGATAATTTTAATTATATCAAGTGCTGTGAGAAAAGGCTATAAATCTCCACCTCCAACATCCTGACACGCAATATATCCAACTAGACGAGAGTCTTCTTTATGTGTACAGATGTGACGTAATGACTCAATATAGTCTACTAGCCGAGACTCTTCTTTATGTGTACAGATGTGATGTAATTACTTAATAAATATATCCTACTAGCCGAGACTCTTCTTTATGTGTACAGATGTGACGTAATGACTCAATATATCCTACTAGCCGAGACTCTTCTTTATGTGTACAGATGTGACGTAATGACGCAAAGAAATGCTTGAATCGCCCGCGGAAATCCACCAGTACCACTGGAATTAAAAACATTATTACAAGCTTACCGCTTTGAATCAAGCTAAGGCAACTGGCTCTTTATGTGCTTGCTCAAAAACTTATTTTGGATCATTTTTAACCCAAAAAAGTTACGGACTGCAGCTTTAAGAAAATGTACATTATCAACATTAAGTACAATGCATGCTACTTGTACATGGTACTTTTTTTTGTGAGCTATTATAATGGTAACACTTTACTTGAAGGGGTGTGCATAAGACTGACATGACACCTTCATAACCATGACATGACATATGTCTTGAATATAAAGTAAGGTTTATGCATGTTTATGACAACTGTCATGAAGTGTCTTTCGCTCAACAATGACATTTTGAATGCAAATATGACATAGTTTAAGATGTCTTTGTTATGACACCTTGACATAGACCATAGACATCATATCCTGTCAGTGTCTTTGCTGGTTGGCTTTGACATTGGCTGTCATGAGGCCCTAATAATTGTGTCATGAATATTTTCCGTGACCTCAACTACAGTGGTACTAATTGAATTTGTCATTAAAAAGTTATAATGGCTTCATGACAGCCAATGTCAAAACCAACCACCGGACTGTTTAATGTAATGTTAACCAATAAAGCTAAGTGGTTTCTTAAGTTTGATAATTAATCTGCTATGTCATGTTTATGACAGGTTGTGTTGTCTTAGTAATGTCAAGTTGTCATGACAAAGACACTGAAAGGTTATGATGTATTAGTTTATGTCAAGATGTCATAACAAAGACATCTCAAACAATGTCATATTTGCATTCAAAATGTCATAACTGAGCGAATGACACTTAATGACAGTTGTCACAACCATGCATAAAACTTCCTTCATATTAATAACATATGTCATGATTATGAAGGTGTCATGTCAGTCTTATGAACACCCCTTCAAGTAAAGTGTTACCCATTAATCAAAAAGAGGGGTCTTACGTTCACTCTCTTTGCAGCGGATCTCAATGAACTGATCCTCATCATGGCATTCTCTGAGCAGAAAACGTTTGTTGCCTCTGCACAGCATGCACTGGTCTTTTCCTATCCAGTATGGAGAGTATAAGGAGCATGTCCTGATGACAAGCCTGTAAAGCGACAGTTTTACAAGTCATACTAGTCATTTATGTGGTAATACATTCACAATCAAATCAGTTTAAATGAGCTTTTTGAGCAAATTATTCTTGTATCTGGGTTGATCTAGGCAATTCCCTTACAAGCAAATAGAGTGAATAAATCCAAAATGTTCTTCAATGTCATATATTTCATTATTCGGTCTAAAAAAAAGCCAAGCATAAGCCTTCACCTGTGGAAGAAACCATGTGGAATCTCAGGTAGGAGGTATACATGGACATTGAGGTCTTCTGTATGGTCCGATTCCCACTTTTGCTTTACCTGTTCATTGTCTGACAGGTAATGTGGGAAAAGACAAGCATCTGGCTCGTACACAATTGGATTTGAGGCCTCCCAAACTTGCTTTGGCCAGAATTCGTTGGCTTTTGGATTGAGAGGACTGTTATGTTTGGTTGGCAAACATACATCAAAGTGTTTTAGTAGCTCTAGGAGACTCCCCTTCTTATTTTTGGACCCAACAACCTCCTGAATTAGCTCTTCATCATTCTCGCCATAATTCTTCTGGAGCTCAGTCCGCACAAGGATCCTAATAGCCACATTGCTTAAGGATGCTCTGTCTTTATAGTCACTGATCCATATTTTCTTTTCTCTAACTAGTGCGTTTTCTGACTTCAGCTGTGCAGGGGAAATCTTGTTCAGTTCCTGGACCAGGTCATGTCTCACAATAGTCTGTGACAGAATCAAAAGAAATAAGTGATGAAGTATTTTAAGTGATACACGGATTACATTTAACGCGTGCAGTTTAAATGTTTGATGCATGAACCTTGAACAGTGAGATGAGGAAAGATGGTTTCACAAACACAGAACCTGCCAATTCTGTGATTTCCTTGTACCACATAATGACACCAATTCGGTGAAGATACTGAAGAATTAACTTCAGTTGGTCATCGTCCAGTGTGTCATGTCTACTCTTAAGTTCAGGCAAGAGGACATTTTGACTCACATATCCTGTTAATATGTGCAAATTTCAGACTTTAGAAAATTATTAATTAAAGAAACTAATTAAAGAACAAAACAAAACAAAAAAAACTACTCACCATGCTTTGGAATATCCTCGTTCTTCACAAGTTCGTAGATATCCTTCTCCACATCATAGAAGCTCCTAGGTAAAGTCTTTTCAATGTTGGGGAATGTATCCTTGTTCAAAACATAATTTTTGATTCGAGCAAGTAGTCTGTTAATGTCCTCCTGTTTAGTGCAATCTATGGGTATAAATTCTAGGACCTAAAAACAAAAGGAAATGAAGCAGATCATAGCAGAACATTTCATTGGATGCATATTTTAAGACAGCAATACAACACCAAATTACCTTTAATTTGTATTCAATTAGTCTTTCGATTTGATTTATCTGGTCGTTGTTCAAAGATGGGTTGTCCCCATCCGGGAGGTTCTTTCTCCGCTGCTCTAAGTTAACTTTGTGCTTTTCAAGCATTTCCTTCACTCGCTCTTCGATGTGTGTTTTCTTTTCAAGCACCTGAGCAGCTGTGCACTGGTCAACATGAGTGCCTACAAGCAGGACCACTGAGTCTGGTACCTTAAGCTGTAGATTTTTGATCCAGAACTCCACGTTCTCTTTGAAACTCTGGTCATCCACATTGTAACTAAAATAAATGAATACATATCTAGATTAATTAATTTAAAAAGTGAATCATTATGCCCTTTTACGAAGTCTTGATTTTGTTTTTGGGGTGTACTAGAATACACTTTCATGCTTGATTATTCAAAACATACATTATTTTTCACATATTTTGCATTATTACACAGCACTTCCCTCCTCAGTCTGGCCTGAACAAGTTGTTTATTTCCTGTTTTCTATTTCCTGTTTTGATAAAGCCCCTTATTCTGAAATACGAAATGTGCTGTGATTGGTTAGCCAGGCCAGCTCAGTGTTGTGGTTGGCACCACTTAGCACGTTCAGGAAATATCGAGAGGGTCAATAAAACCGGAGGTCAGCTGTCGCAAATAGAGGTAGGAGGTAGATGCCGCAATTAGCCAGGCAAATAAATTATTACTGTATATCAACTTATATATAAGTTTAATATACTAAAATATATTTATATACATCATCGTTACATCGTGCACTAAGACAGACGTAAAATGTAAAGGCTATATGACTAGGAACTATACTCTCATTCCTGCGTAATAATCAGGAAACTTCATTGTCGTACCATGAGTGCAGCATACAACCATAATGGTTGATTTTTCTAAGGGGTGGTGAACAGTCTAAAAAAAGCGAGAGCTTACAAAAGCTACAGTAAACACTGAGTCAACAACACAACAATGTTGGCTACCAGGTGAGCTTTGCCCTTTGTTTACATCATTGCAATTACATAAAACTTATAATTGGAACTGTTAATAATAGGAAACAACTACAAACTACAAGTAATAAGACATACTTACAAGTGATCCAAAACAGATTGTCCTGACAAAGTGGAAAATGATCTGTTTCAGGAGGAGAAGCTTTTGTGCATTGTACTCTCTTCTGGAAGCTGCTTTCGTTAAAATGTGCAGCCAGCGGCACAGACAAATGTTGGGGTTATTATGTTCAGGGACACTGTTTACAATAAATTTTAACCACTCCAAGTTTGTCAGCCTTAGGAAGGTCAAACAAATGTGTTTTGGAAACGGGGTGGAGAAAACAGCGTCTCCTCAACATAGTGACAACATTTTCTTTTCTAATGAACAAGGCCTTGTCCGCTTTTTTGCATTGTCCTTGGGTTGGATTATGAGTAATGAGTAACAGTGTTGTAGTACTCGAGACTCGGACTCGTCTCGGACTCGGTCTCGAGACCATATTTTAATGGTCTTGGTGTTGTCATGGACTCGTGTCCATTTGGACTCGGAATTGACTCGTACTCGAACATTTTTTTTTTTTAGGACTCGGAATTATTCCCAAGTCCACTCGAGTTCAATTAAAAATATTTTTCATGATTAATAATCTATGTTAATAAAATATTTTTTTTAATTGATTGACACGCCCAGTGATTGGTGATTTTCTAGTGCGCAACTGCGCATGACAAATTGTAATAAAAATACTTTTAACACCACCTACTATGTGGCCTTTTTACCCTAAACTGATCATATTTTTAAAACTCTAAGTAAATTCTGTAAAAAAAAAAATAAAAATAAATAAAAAATTCTCTAAGTAAATAAAAGTAAATTAGGTAATCAACCCTCACTGGTCTCGGTCTCGACTCGGACTCGACCGTCTCTGGTCTCGGACTCGACTCTCTCTGGTCTCGGTGTCGACTCGGACTCGAGTGAGGTGGTCTCGACTACAACACTGATAACATTGTGACTTCATAAGATCCGGAAAAATCACATTGTATTCCAAATAAGTTGTTCGTTGTAGTTCTTGAAAAGGGGATTCTGTTAAATAAAATATCTCCCTTTTGAGTAGACTTTGAGCTTTGTAGCCTTGCAGATTTTTATTTTGTTTTATGCTCAACATAACACACTAGAGCTGAAAACGTGGAAAAGCATAATAGGACCACTTTAAAAAACGCATCTTGTGTGTCAAATAATAAGATTCACAATAAAAAAATGAACTGTAAAAATGTAAGAGGGCTTAATTGATTGTTAATTGTGTTTGAAGGAATCCTAATATTTTGGTTTTGCCTATTGGTTTCTATTGTCCACAATGCAGAGTTCACACATCTGATCACACATCCAACTAATAATTTGTGCCCGTCACACAAACAATTTAAAAGGACAAGCAAAAGTAATAAGTGATTCTTGCTAATAAAAGAATGCATTTTCAATGACTTGTATAGTGTTTAGCGGTAAGAGAGTAAATTGAACCGTTTGATCTAGCAATAGAAAAAAGGTCCCAGTAACAAAAAAAAAAAAAAAAAAAGACAAAAAAAAAATGTATGCTTTACCTGGAAAGGTTGATGGCAAGTATGACAAAGGCTTGAGGTGTTATAAAAACATGATGGGTGATGTAGTATTCCTCATGTCCAGCAAAGTCCCAAAAGCAGAAACGGATGCCATCTCTATTAACTTCACTGATATCGATTCCTACAGTACGATCATTCTCTTCCACTGGTACAGGGCAACCCTTCTCCAGACTGCGGCACAAAGTGGATTTCCCTGCCAAGGAGTTCCCCAGAAACATGGTCTTCACAGTGTAGACATGTGAGGCGTTTTCTTCAAGCATTATAAAGTAACTCTTTATATCACTCAATCCGCCAGCACAGACCTCCACAGGTGGCTTTCTAAGAGGGTTGCCATTAGCTTTGAACTGAGTTAAACCATTGTTTTGAAAGAGCTTGTCTGGTAGCTCAGACAACTGGTTCCTCTCGACATACAGTTCTTTAAGGTGTGTAAGGTCCACAATAGGATCCAAATTCTTCAGGCAGTTGTTGGACAGGTTCAGATAGGTGAGATCTTGGCAGCTCTTCACATCGATGGGTAGGTTTTCAAGCCGATTGGTGCTTAACTTTAAGAATTTAAGTTTCACCAAAGCTGTAAATACGTTTTCTGGAATGGTTTTGATTCTGTTCTGATTCATATAAAGTGTCTCCAATTGGCGTAACCCTTTAATCTCCAGGGGGAAATCAGTGATCTCATTTTTGCTCAGGTTAAGCTCTTTCAGATTTGTCAGTTGCGAGATGCCAGTGATTTGTTTGAGTCTGTTACTCTGTAGATCTACCTTGACAGCATCTCCACCGCTCTTGAATAGATCAGTGGGAAGTGTTTTGAGCTTCTTTCCAGACAAGTCATAGTACGTTTTGCCATTTTGATTTCCTATGGGAATATCGTTGTTAAAGGATTAGTTCACTTTAAAAAAAAATAAAAAAATAAAAAAAAAACTTTTGCTGATAATTTACTCACTCGTCATCCAAGACGTCCTCGTCTTTCTTTCTTCAGTCGAAAAGAAATTAAGGTTTTTGTTGAAAAATTCCAGGATTTTCTCCATATAATGGACTACATTGGGCACCAAACGGTTCAAAATTCAAATGGGAGTTTCAGTACAGCTTCAAATGGCTTTAAACGACACCAGACTATGAATCAGGGTCTTGCGAAATGATCGGTCATTTCAAAATTAACGAATCTTTTTTCCAGTCATTCAAATGACTCGAAAAAAGATTTGTTCCTTTTGATGAACGAGTTCAAACTGGAGAGTCACGAACACGCATCACAGAACAGAGCAAGGCTAGCATTTGAGCTTATAAGACGTAAAGTTTTTTATATATTTTGTAAATGACCGATCGTTTGCCTAGATAAAACCCTTATTCATCGTCTGGTATTGTTTAAAGCCCCTTGAAGCTGCACTGAAACTCTCATTAAGACCTTGAACCGTTCGGAGAAGTCTATTAAATGGAGAAAACCCTGTAATGTTTTCATCAAAAACCTTAATTACTTTTCAACTGAAGCAAGAAAGACGTGGACATCTTGGATGACATGGGGGTGAGTAAATTATCAGCAAAAGTTTTTTTTTTTTTTTTAAGTGAACTCCTTTAATGTAAACACACACGCAATAAACAAAGTATGTAATTTCATGCTTATTATTATTATTTATTTTATTTTAATTTTTTAAAAAAACAACATACTCCTAACATCGTCAGATGACTTGCAAGGCATACATATTTCAACATGAATAATAAATGGGTGATTTCATTCTAAACAGAATTTCATTCAAACGTGAGTTTGACAAGATTAGCAATTATCGCATTGATACATACAGCACGATATGTTATGACATGTCACGATAAAGCAAATCCGGATGTCACTCTCACTAGAAAATACAAGACTAGTTATTATATGGTGTTACTTTTCTAACAAAATATTCACACGAATCACTAGCATTTCTTGGAGATCAAAATAAGAAGTGTGGCATACCATTTAAAGTGGACATGTTGAGATTCTAAACTCTTTCGCTCGTCTGATGTGTGTCTGGTAAGTAATCTACTTCCTCATGTCCCGTGGATCAGAGTGGTGACGGACTTTTAACAGAGCAATACGCCTGGATTTACTTTCATTTTCAAGAAAATACAGCAGTATCTGTTTCAGATTCTCTCACGTGATTTACACAATGCAGCACCGCAGTGCCATCATCTGGATAAACAGTGCGCAACAGTGTGCCGAAAAGACAGTAGCAAATATGAGGTAGGCCTAACAGATTCAACTGTCACCATGAAGTCAAAATTTAACATTCTTATTTTTCAGGGAATATTGCAGTTTTCATATAAAGGATTTATCTATGCACATCTTTTTTATATTATTATACATTACATGTTCGCTCAACTGTAAACAATCAAAATAACTATCCCTGCCAGCTCCGGGCTCCCACATGCAGCAGCTTGTTTGAGATGCACCTTGCCTCGTCTGAAATGTAGGCGAGAGTAGGCGGCTGCAGTGAGGGGCGGAGTGAAGTGCAGGCAAGACGGACAGGGCTGCGTTCCAGTCCACTTTTAGACACACAGCGAACTTCCCTAATCCAGCCTCCATTTTGAAGTGTGTTACACTTTGTGAAGTGGACAAGGTACGTTTATACAGATCCTTTCTCTCTCTATTTTGACAGAGGGAACTAGTCTACTTTGTACACTTCAGGCAGCTCCATATAATAATAATAATAATTCATCACATTTATATAGCGCCTTTCTGGACACTCAAAGCGCTTCACATAGAGGGGGGAATCTCCTCAACCACCACCAGTGTGCAGCATCCACCTGGATGATGCGACGGCTGCCATAGTGCGCCAGAACGCTCACCACACACCAGCTTACTGGTGGAGAGGAGACAGTGATGAAGCCAATTAGTATATATATATGGGGATGATTAGGAGGCCATGATGGACAGAGGCCACTGGGCAAATTTGGCCAGGATGCCGGGGTTACACCCCTACTCTTTCGAAAGACATCCTGGGATTTTTAATGACCACAGAGAGTCAGGACCTCGGTTTAACGTCTCATCCGAAGGACGGTGCTCTTTTGACAGTATAGTATCCCCATTACTATACTGGGGCGTTAGGACCCACACAGACCACAGGGTGAGCACCCCCTGCTGGCCTCACTAACACCTCTTCCAGCAGCAACCTGGCTTTCTCAGAAGGTCTCCCATCCAGGTACTAACCAGGCTCAGCCCTGCTTAGCTTCAGTGGGCAACCAGTCTTGGGCTACAGGGTGATATGGCTGCTGGCACAACCACAATGCAACACGACATATACCACAATGCAACACGATTATGACGCCAACGCATATTGCGTTTAATTTACCACACCATAAACAACAGCTATTAGCCTATATTTTAATTATTAAAAAAAAAAACAAAAAAAAACCTCAAATACACCTATAGAATGCTGCATTAAATAAGTGGGGGAAAAATCATAAATCAACCCCTATGGTGGACTCTAAGTGATCAATGGCTTAGCATGTTCCAGTTCAGCCTATTGTAAAGGTTTAGCCAGTATTGGGCATTCATTCAATGACGTACATCCAAATGAACAAGATGGAGGGAAGTCAGTGAGTGAAGGGCATAACAACTGGAACGCAACCTAAATCACTGAACTTCTCTCTTCTCGCAGTGGATCCAAGGGGGTAATCCATCAGCCAGAAACTGGAGCCTCCCTGATGGCCGCCATTGGTTAGCAAGGCATCACCTGCTGTTAGGATATCCCATTCATTTTGGCATCATTAAAAACTTGCCATCCCATAAAAGTTAGTAAAAACATTGTTAAAATAGTGTGACTAATGGCTCAATCTCAAGTTTAAAAAGTGACAAGAATTCTTTTTGTAAATACTTTACAATTCATTATGGTCGTTTAAACCAATGAGCATTAAGCTGTGTCGTCAGCAACTTGTTTCCCATCATGCTTTTTATCAGCGCAGTCGGTGGAAAGCAACTGCGCTCGACTGCAGAATCCAACATGTCTGCCTTGCGGTCGCAAGGATTTTTTGACATACGTCAGCATGACGTCAGAGCAAGTCGGACCGAATTTGGACATATTTGTAACCAAGATGCATCTCGCTGTGATCATGTTGATCGGTTCTGCCTAATCTTACATCATCTCTTCTCTGATGATGAAGTGTTTACCGGCGCGAGGGAGGGACCAGCTGTAGCTTAGTAGGCCAACAATAGGAGACCAACCAGTGTGGTGAAGTGATGAGTCCTGAAGTGATATGTCCCAGCTAATCTTAAGACCCCAGTAGTAGGCCTATGCCTGATTTTAAGCCGTTCTCGCGATTCTTAATTGAATCAATCAAACTTTATTTCATGGATAATATTTTATTTTTATCCTGATTATTTATATAGTTTAAATAAAATAAATGGTATTTTTTGCGAAATTGCTATTTGTTATTATGCTAAAAGGCATAATTTTTTTTAAATTACAAGGAAGTCATGTCATAATTAATTCTTAATCAGAATTATCATATATTGATATTGTATCTTGTATCATATTTGTTATCAAAGTTTTTTATCGAAAATATCATAAATGGTAAAAAAAACTAAAAAAATGTTATCTCTAATCATGTTGGATGGCTGCTATGCTACTTTCTAAGCTAACTAATATATATATATATATATATATATATATATATATATATATATATATATAGGCCTACTAGTATATAAAACATAAGATTTTGATGCTTAAATGGAGTCTCCAGAACTAAAAAAGCTAATAGGCTATAAGCAAACTAGACCATGGTCCCACAAATTCAACGTCACCGCCACTAAGCTTCCGACAACTCTTTCAGTTTTAACTAAAAAACGTTTTCCCAAAACGTTTGAGTTAGAATAGTTTATAAGTAATTATAAGCATAATGATGATGCAGTAAAGCAGACTGAGTTTACCTTCAGTGTGATGATGTTTAATCTCCTCGACAGCCTCTGTAGTCCCATTTAGCCACTTGTTTGCAACCACATTTTTTCAAAACACATAACAGAAAAAAAAAATCAAGAGTGGGGTAACCGTAATTACTGATGTATTTTATGTCGTAGAATAAAACGAAAATGAAAGTGTCTATTACACCCAATTTAGTAAAAGCCCATTTAAAAAACCCACTGACTTTAGGGAGATGGAACCACAAGTGCTAAAATGCTAACTTGCTTCTGCATTTTGGCCTACAAAGTGATGTCATACTTACACCTCTTGTCCGGTTTTTTGCATTTTCCGTGGGTTGAATTATGAGTAATGAGTAACATTGTGACTTCATAAGATCCGGAAAACAATCCAACGATCCAATCACTTTCTCAATGTGCAAAATAAAGTCAAATTTTCTATTTGCGGTCATGTCCAGGACATTTAATATCAAGATTTGTGTGCCCATTATGGACCAACGTACTGTCTAGCCAGTGGCAAGGACATAAAACACGATGTGGGCTATTGTAAACAAGTCAAACATCTATACTGATGGTGAACTGCACTTCCAAGGCTGGGTATTAACTCCTTTTCATTGTTTAATGTAGAACAATATAAATCACTAGAACTTCTGCTGCTACTACCCAAGGTGTATGGAAATGTTTTTTTTCTAGTTATGGGCCTAAATATTATTACCACAATGCGCGCACAACTGCAGTGATGTTGATTTCAATTCAGTCTCTATGTCACAATAGAGAAGAAAAGACAATCACACATTCGGTTTCAACTTTAATATAGAGGTGAGTAGAGCACAACCTAATGGTTGGTTTGTAACATAAATGGTTTCAAAGTTCCAATACATTCTAGCATGATAAAACTTACTGTATTAACACTATTGAGAAAAAAATGAGTTATCTTACGAGAGGTTCTCTAGTATTGCGGAAGCTAGCTACGGGAAAGATTCATCTTTTCTGAGAAGTTGAAGCCAAAAAATTATCCTTTAATTTTGTATCCATTGTCAACGCAGTTCATCTGCAGCAGACCATGAGCGGGCTAGCTAGCAGCTCATTGGTTCGCTCAGGGAGAACTGCTACAGCCTATGCGGGAACTCGGTTGAACTCGCGGGCAATAAGAAGCTGACACGCTCTCATTGCATCAAAGCCCGCCAAAACGGTGTGGCCCGAGTCTATAAATAGGCCAGTTTCCCGCTGTTTTCTGATTTTCACCAATTCAGCGAGGCTATACGCATCTGCTGATCTCCGAGAGGAAGCCGCGTCGCCGTTGAGAAGGCATCTCTTAGCGAGCGTGGACAGAGTCTGAGGAAGCCGGCCGTCTTCGCCACCTTCAGCCATCCTGTGAGCTAACGCCATCCGGCGACGTATCCGCGAGATGATCGCGGTCGAGAAAGCGCTCGCGTTTTTCCTCCCGCGCATTCGGGGTCACCCCATATTGATCCGCTCGGACAATACGGCTGTAGTCTCCTATCTCAACAGTCAGGGTGGTGTCAGATCCAGGAACCTCTTCCTACTGACAAAACGCATTTTAGTTTGGTCCCAGAGCCACCTGCTTTCGCTAAGAGCGACGCATGTGCCGGGCAATCTGAACTACGGCCCAGACAGACTGTCCAGGAACCCCATCCTTCCGGGAGAATGGTCCCTGCACATTCAAACAGTCCAGAAACTGTGGCGAATATTCGGCAGAGCAGAGGTGGATCTCTTCGTGTCAGAGGAGAACGCTCACTGCTCAATATTTTTCTCAAAGAGTGAGGACGCGCTAGCCCAGGAGTGGCCCAGCTGCCTGCTTTATGCATTCCCTCCGGTCTCCCTGTTCTCACAGGTCTTACAGAGGATCAGGGAAACACGCCACTCGGTGCTCCTCATAGCCCTGCGTTGGGAGAGTCAGACTTGGTTCCCGGAGCTCGCTCAGCTGTCGCAGACAGCCCTGTGGCCCATTCCAGTCAGAACAGATCTCCTCTCTCAAGCTCACGGCACGATCTGGCATCCCCATCCTCAGCGCTGGGTGCTTCATGCTTGGGTGATCAACGACTATTCGTTGCTTTGCCAGAGGGAGTGTTTAACACGATCATGAACGCCAGAGCGGCTTCTACTGGAAGCTCTATGTGTCAAAATGGTATGTGTTCTCAAAATGGTGCACCGACAAAAAACCTAGACCCACTGCGGTGCGAGGTGTCGTCTTTGCTCGTCTTCCTTCAGGAGATGCTGGACAAGGGCAGGTCCCCATCCACTCTCAAGGTTTACTTGGCAGCTGTCACAGTGTTCGCTGAACCCCGACGCGCTCAGTCTCTGGGAAAAGACGAGCTAGTCATCCTCTTCCTCAGGGGAGCTAGAAGGATGAACCCCCCGCACCCCCCTTCGGTTCCCATTTGGGATCTTTCTATAGTTCTCGAAGCTATGAAAGCCCCCCATTCGAACCATTAGAGTATGTGGACCTAAAATACCTCTCACTAAAAAACGTTTTTCTGATTGCCCTGTCATCAGGTAAACGCGTGGGAGACCTTCACGCGCTCTCTTCTAGAGCAGCGTGTCTCGAGTTTGGACCCAATGACTCTATAGTCATCCTCAAACCTAGACATGGCTATGTCCCCAAAGCGATTGGTACCCCGTTCAGGGCTAAGGTTATTTATATATCGGCTCTGCCCGCATCCGATAGTGAATGTGACGCCAATCTCCTTTGTCCGGTTCGGGCTCTGAGATTGTACACTACACGCGCTGCCGCGTTCAGACGCTCTGAGCAGCGTTTCGTTTCGTTCGGTGGGCGCACTAAAGGTCTGGCCGCCTCAAAACAGACACTATCCAAATGGATAGTGGACGCTATTGCTTCTGTTTATGTGTCTATAAACCTGCCATGCCCTCTGGGCATCAGGGCTCATTCCACTAGAGGCATGGCCTCATCGTGGGCATGGTCCAGCGGCATTTGCGTGGCAGCGGGATGGGCTTCCCCTTCCACCTTTGTCAGATTTTACAATCTGGAAGTACCCGCCCTGCAGGCTAAACTACTAGCAGTCTAGTATGCTTCAGCTCTTCTGTTTTGAGCTGCACTATTGGGTGTCACACTCATACAACCGGCATGCCGCTTCTTCTTCCCTCGTGCTTATGTACTTGCTGGCCCGCTTGCTGGCCCTTTCATGTTCACGTACATTATTAATTTTCACTTATAAGGGCCCCCCCAGATCCCTCCCCCGGGACTCATTGTGGATGCTTAGCGCGCACGGCGTTGACCATGTGTTCCCGTAGCGTAAGCTAGCTTACACAATACGAGAGAACCTTTCGTAAGAGAACGAATCGGTTAACTAACGTAACCTCGGTTCTCTCTAGATGAGGGAACGAGTATTGCGTTCCCAGCCGTGCTTGCGCTACTAGTGTTCTCGCTTCATTCAATGAAAACCGGAAAACAGCGGGAAACTCACCTATTTATAGACTCAGGCCACATCGTTTTGGCGGGCTTCGATGCAATGAGAGAGTGTCAGCTTCTCATTGGCCGCGAGTTCAACCGAGTTCCCTCATAGGCTGTAGCAGTTCTCCCTGAGCGAACCAATGAGCTGCTAGCTAGCCCGCTCATGGTCTGCTGCAGATGAACTGCGTTAACAATGGATACAAAATTAAAGGATAATTTTTTGGCTTCAACTTCTCAGAAAAGATTAATCTTTCCCATAGCGTAAGCTAGCTTACGCAATACTCGTTCCCTCATCTAGAGAGAACTGAGGTTACGTTAGGTAACCGATTGTTTTTAGTGTTTAAATGTGACAAATCTGCTATTATTTTAATATCCAATCTGTTATTTCAGTGTTCAGACATTATTATTTCAAGAAATGATAAGCATTCTGGCTCATCTGTTTGTCTCCTGTCCTGTTCTGTGAGACCTGTGTGTGGTGGAGGGGGAGCGCTGTGTTGTGTTCAGCCCTGTTTTTCTTAACGTTTCAATGTGTTTCTTCATCTATTTGCCCACATTGTCTTAAATTATGCTGTATAACTGTTTTGCTGTGTTTATTGTCAAAATCCAAAATTAAGTTTATTTTTAAACTTTAAAAAAGACCATTATTTTTACATGAAAATATTTTTAGTTTGCCTTTTTAAAAAAAATATCTTTTTATTTCATCAGATAACATTTTAAAGGAGAACTCCGGTGAACAATGAACCTTTGGTTTAATAAAACATCGGTACATAGTCAACCGTTCTCTGATTTGTTTTCATGATAATCGAATGTAAAGAGTTTTATCTCTAAAAACTGTTTAGCGTATAATGCTAGTAATGGGGGCATTGACTAAGTAAAAAGAAATCGCTAGTTTATACCACTAACAAGGCTCAAAATAGCCCCACACTAACGCAGTAACATAATGAGGCTCCATACATGCAAAACGAAGCATTGTAACTTTGTAATTGTAATCAGCACTCTGCTGATTCTGCAGCCAATGAGAATGCTTGCTCACCATTAAAATGGTCAGGTTCAGTGTTTGCTGTTCCTCTGAAACCCTCCACCTCCCCTAACTCCACATGTCTTGATCTACGACAGGATTTATGTACGTTTATTCATGCAGAAGCATATTTTACATGCTCACAGCAGCATTCGGTAATGAAACTGGCGGTAGCAAGTCCATATTTGCTCTGCAGCAGAGTGTGTCACAGATCTATAATTGTAGAGTGGGAAATAAATAAACCTGAAAACTTGTAAAGATTTCTTTTTTATTATTTTGGTATGTTTTGAGTTAATGAAATATATGAAGATTGTTAAAATACATTCAAAACTCTTAATCTGTTTAATAATTACAAAGACAGCACTGTATTTACATAGACTTATAAGATTTCTTATTTCACAGAGTATCATACAAAAGAAAATATAATAAACATATTCAGACAAAATTAAGTAGAAATAATATAAAGTGAACAGTGAATAATTCCTTGGGGTTGTACTCCAGACTTTATCGCCATGATGTCTCTCTTGATGACAGGACTGCAACACACACACAAAATGGAATGAGGTTCCAGGCTTTATGGAGGATGATTGGAAAATATGTTTTTAAATACAACTGGTGACGGAAATGTTTCATTTCACGCATACAGGGAAGATTACATAAAGAAAGAAGGGTTTGGAAAATGTAAACAAAAAAAAGACAAAAGCAGCAGCATAAAACCTCAAAATCAAACATCAAAATGCTCCATTTACAGTCAGAACTTGAGTCTGTTGCAGCATCCACTGGAGGCAGTTCCATAGAAAGACGTGAAATAAATAACTACTTAATTTCTTTCTACATAACACACTTGTGCCAGGCAGGAAACATGGAGCAAAGCACACTGCTAGCTCATGATTCACGTGAGCCTACATGAAAGAACCCCAAGGCAGAGCAGGTTTCAGCAAAATGAGAAAGCGGTCATTTTTGTTTTGTAGTAGCTTGATGCAGCAAGACAGAGGCTTGCTATCTGATTATAGGAAACCCCAGAAGACAAAGTGAACATGCTTTTTTTGTGTTCTCGCTCAAAATAATAACATACTAAAAAATATAAATGTCCCCAATCTGTCTTTTTTGGCCGTACACACATTTGACAATACACAGAGCCACCAGAGAGAAAAGGAGTTGTGCAGTTCTGAGAAGCAGGAAGAGGTAGAGGTGGACAAGCAGAAGACTTAGGCCAGCAGAGGGCAGCGGTGTGCAAGCTGTGTGTCACACATACACACCCTCAGGATGAAGACTGGAGACAAGCGGATTCTGGAGGCTGCGTGGGTTCCCTAGGATTTGCTTGGCAGTGGTGCGAGGGTTAAACTCCAAGATGGAGGAATTCGAATCTGTCATAAACACAGTGGCAGTTATTTAGTTATGTATAGTTAGTTTTCTTCCGAAACCACCAGATAGAATTTGTTTTCTTTTGTATAGTAGAAAAGTCCCAACTAGTGGCTTATGAAAAGTGCTTGTAACTTTACACACCTTCATCACTCTGTCCATCAGGCTTGTGGAGAGCAAAATCGATCTCTTCGGCTTGCTGATTGGATTGTGCTGGAGTGACTCCTGTTTGGAGGATAAATTGCTGCAGGTTACACTGGCGTAGCTCCTTGTTGAGGTCATCCATTTCCTTGGTCTTAGCCTACAGGGGAACATAAGAGAGATTTAGTGTTGGGTTGGAGGGAAAAAGTTGAAGCAGTGACTTTCAAACATCAATGCTTTTCTTTATCACATACTGTATGGTTCTCTTTTCTTGAAATGAAAGGCCCACACAGACTTAACTTCTACAATGAGGTCTAATGGCCAAGCGATGAAATAACAGTTAGATAAATCCACAAACTCGCTCTTTTTTATTTCAACCATCCAAGGTGTGACTCGTATTGTTGGTCATAACAACAACCTGTAGGAAAAAATAATATAGCACTGCCCTTGCAGAAGGGAGTGAGAAAACAAGTTAAGTAGTGTGTATGGAGCCCTGAGGTTCAGTTAGTCATGATGAGAACACACAACATGCTTTAGTGTGTCTAGATTTAATGTGCCGGTGTGATGCAACAACTAGGCCTAGTACAAAGAGGTTTTATGGAAAGCATACTGTACAGTCAGCAAGTCATTACCATTAACTAACCTCCAACAGGGTGTTCAGGACCCCCATATACGTGAATATGAAATGTTGAGTTGAAATTACTTTATAATCCTACCTGTACATGATCTTGAAAAGCTTCCACTGATAAAAATGTACAATATAATCAGGCTAGCAACAAAACATTACAGTAATATTAACACTTTGGTCCATTGATGTCATTTTCACTACAAACAATAAATGAGATAAAAACAAGAAACAAGAGAGGCCGAGTCAGGTGTGATACAAGAGACATGAGTGTTGCAAATGTAGACAGTCAGATTAGACGCCATGTTGAATTTAACGGATGAAATGAGGGATTCACTTACAGCACTGTATAAAGGTCCTAGATCAAGCCATTTTCACAACTCATAACTATCAATAATGGTTTTAAAGAGTTTTTGTTAATTGAACGTTTTTTTTTTGGAAAGATGTTTTGTCATCTGAACGATCGGTATGTTTTTAAACCGCAGTAAAAATCCACTGAATGCACTTTACTTCTATCCCTCAAAGCTTTGTTCTCATTCTTGTCAAAACTTAAATATGGCACTACCCTGATTAAAGTCTACACAGAATTACATAATACCAGACCACCAAATGCCAAGACCAATGAGGATCAAGTATTCCAGTATTTGCATACTGTTAGGTAATACATTTAATGAAAAACTGTTACTTCTGTGGCTGTATACTGCTAAAAACGAATGTTCTTAGTAGTATAAATGTACTACGGTATATGTACATGTGACCTTTGTCATGTGACCTACAGTATCGATTGAACAGGCTGCACTCACATTCACAGCTGCTCAACCGTGGCTTCATGGGATAGTAAAGTCCCAGATAGCAAACTGACATTGAATCAACGTGGAAATATGACATCGAAACAACGCTGATCTGACATTGTTTTGCTCATCGAATTAACGTTGAACCAACGTCAGACACGTCATTCTTTCAAAACGAACGGAAAATCAACTTGAAATCAACGCGTTGTTTCAACGTTACGAAAGCAAACCAATTTTCGATTTTCATTTAGCTTTGAAGAATGCCGCGTCTGACGTTGGTTCAACGTTAATTCGATGAGCAAAATCAACGTTGTTTCAATGTCATGAGAGACGTCGTTTCCACGTTGATTCAATGTCAGTTTGCTGTCTGGGGTGGCCATCGAATGCACACTCCAGAATCTCTGCGGAAGTAGTAAGTCATCCGGATAGATTTTAACTACTGTTAAATACTGGGTTACAATTTATTTCGATAGTCACTTTAGACATTCTACTAACTATAAGTAACTTTTCAACTACATGTCAACTAAGTGTCATTAGAGTATTAGTAGGCTGTGGTAGACTGTCAGTAGACTGTTAGGTTAGGGTTAGGTGTTAGGGTTCAGGTTAGGAGAACAAATTGACTTTTTGTTGCTAAGTTACTTACAGTCAGTTGAATGTCTGTTGGGGGACCAACAAAATAAAGTGTTAGCAGATATTAAGCAGACAGTCTACTAATACTCTAATGATAGTTAGTTGATATGTAGTGGCAAAGCTACTTATAGTTAGTTGAATGTCTAAAGTGGACTATCGAAATAAAGTGTTACCAAATACTGTGACTAGTTGAGTGAACACACTCATCGCACTATTTAGACTACAAAATGGTATAGAATAGTGTATAAGTACATTAATTGGAACACATCTTTGGACATACTACTCTTTTCCCACACTGTTTTTCTCATTCTATATATTAGGGAAGTATGCATTCTTGGATGCAGCTTTTAAAGTACTAAAGTCTCCAAATAATGCCAGTGAGCCCATGCAATATTGTCCCATAATAATACAAGGATGCATTGATTGGATTATGCATTTTTAAGTTTTATACATGAAAATAAATAAATAAATGAGAAACGTAACGTCTAGTGGAACAGATATATGAGTGATAAAAACAAAAATGCACACCTGCAGTTGTTCATCTGCCAGCCTTAACGACTTCTCTGTCTCTTCAACTGATGCCTGCAGTTCAGCCCCCTGACGCTGATGGTTGTCCAGTTGTTCTTTAGCTATAAGTACAGATTCTTCAACACTGGGTCTGGCTTGACGCATACCATTTCTCTTGCTTTCAATAAGCAGCTGAATATCTCGCTCTAGCAGCTCAGATCGGCTGTCTGTGTCATGCAGCCTTTGATTGTGTTTGTCTAGGGATAAATGGAGTTCATTTTTTTTCCGCAGCATGTCCTTTTCTATTTGAACTTCAGACTGAAATTCATTTTCCCAGTACGTCGCATGAGCCAGCTCATCCTCGTTCCGCTTAAAAAAACGCTGTAGGTGGTCCATTTCCTCGAGGAGGTCAGGGGAAAGGTTTGGAGGAGGAGACTGCTCCCAAACGGCCGCCTCCCTCTCTAGAGCCTCCAGCTGTCCCTGCAGAGACTGTAGCTGCCCCTGTTGTCGTAGGATCTGCTGATAGAGTGCGTCTTTGGATGGACCAGCTTGGGCAAGAGACGAGGGAGATGGGGACACCCCTCGCGCTTGGGAGTCTTTGGGTGGTTTTTCAACATGTTTTGCAAGAGTTCGGGGTGACGTGGAGAGCCCGAGATTGAAAGTAAGAGCTTTTTTTGGCTCCTTGTGTTTGAGGGGCACTGGATCTGGGTGTCTGGGTAATTGCGGGGCTCGACTTTGGTCTGAAGCTTCACTGCTCGTGGGACCGGTGCGCCGTAGGATGAATTGCACTTCATTGCCCAACTGACCCAGTTTAGCCAGGGACTCCAATGGGCGTTCATTGGCCACAAGCTGCCGTTCTTTATCCCGTAGTTTCTGGATGAGAACATACCGACCTGTTTGCCCTGAAAAAAATCAAATGTAAATGCATTATTTGCTCAATGAGAAAGAAAAATGGAGAAAGAGAGAGATATTTAATAACTTACCTATAGCCTGGGCAAGAGCAATAACTACATCCTGACAAGATGTATCTTCTGATAGGCCACAAACGACACGTGGAATGCCATCCACCAACACTTTCAGCTCCATGACTGTGAGGGAGTCAACGGAGCTTCTCTACATCCCAATGCTCTGCTGAACAGATTGAAGAACAATTAGTTAAAATACAGAGAATAACTGCACTTAAAAACAACAAAGGTTGCTCTAAAACAGCTCCTTAGAAACATCCGAGGCATAATATATTTATTGTTTGTAAAGTTAAAAAAAAAAATTCAGATGGTAATGTAAATACTGAAAGGCACTGATTTCTGTGTTGTTAAAATGTATACTAATCAAGGGAGAATGTACAGTAGAAAAATGGGTTTGGATGTGAACTGTCCTTTAATATTCTTTATATCAGGATATCAGGAGTCAGCTTTACCCTTTTAAGTGATATGGATGAAATTTGACATATTGTTTTAAAGGGAAAGTACTTTATGAATGAGTGTTTATGTTGTTATGTGAATAAAAGTATAGAACATTTAACATCATCCTATAAAGTAATAATTGTGTCCTCTTCAGAAGGTTTGGATCAAACCCCTCGATTCATTTGGATTACTTTTACACTGTCTTACATTTTGAAGTGTCAAAGTTTTGGTTGCATGGACGTGTTTTGAAGATGAACACGCTTATTTGTGTGGAACAACATGGGTGATTAAATGATGACAGAATGTTCATTTTTAGGTGAACTAACCTATTAAGCAGATTAAATTTAAGGACAATTCAACAAAAAATGATTATTTTTTGTTATTTATTTTTTTTAAATGAGTGGCTAAGCAGCCCAGGTCACACTTTAAACTGGGAGCTTTACAGATTCTGTTACCTTTTCTTTCCTTCAGAATTGCAATTGTAGTTAAATGTAATAGATCAAACTCACCAAAACTATAACAAGAGACATAGTCTAAAATTGTGTTTGGTTATGAGAAATGCTGCTTTTACAAGTCATATAATGGCAAAATAGCCTATTCCATAGATTAAACCAATGAATGCCAAAATGTATTATAAACATTGTTACTGCTAGATAATGTTTTAAACTACATCAAAGAGGTGTGTTAAAATGAAAATGTATATGTCATATAGCTACTGTATAATAACATAGTTCAAAAAAGGTTCAATAGGATGAACACTTTCAACCTGACACCACATTTCTCTAGAGAAGCAGGCAAATGTTCATCTAGACTGTAAATTAACCAAGTGAGCATATCTTAAAACAACTTCTGCTTTGTCATGTCAGCAATGCAATACCCTTCAACCAACACTTTAATAAGACACATTAAAAAAAAAAAAAGCTTTCGAGTGCAAGGCTTTTAGATGCAACCGAGCAAAGTGCTTCAATAATACCCTAGAGATCTGAAAAAAAAAAAAATACATAAATCAATCCTATTTTGAAACACAGATGTTTTCTAATGAACAGGTTAAGACATTGGATCTCTTGAAAACTGTCTGCTCTGTGAGGTGAGTTAGCATGTGTCTCATGTCCCTCAACCTGCACATAGCGCTTGACTCCTGAGGCAATCATTAACCAACCTTCACATTCTTGTAAACCTTGAAACTGTGCTCACATGCTCAAAAAATGTGTGTACATACTCACACAGTCACAACACTTCTGCCTGTCACACTAGATCATTCATTTGACAAAATGGCAGTAACCTTAAGAGATGCAGGATGAAGTTAAAACAAATGTAGTCTGTCTTTCAGTCTCTCCACAGAACATGGCTCAGGTTTCGTAGCTTGTATTTCATATGCTATATTGTAAAAGTATGGTGTCATGTCTTTGAATTGATTGTCACGCCTCTGTTAAATATTACAACATTTAACAGACAGTTAACTTATTTTAGCAAAGTTACCATCCCAGATTTTAACCTTAATTAAACGTAAATCTGGAACATTTTGTTTTTACAGGAGTCAGCTTAACACATTGAATTTGATATTAGTTTACCATAAAATTGTCAGATTTATTTTACCGTTAAATGTCTTCCAGACCATATCTGTAAGTAATATTGCTCAACGATGCAACCAACATACTTTATTGGCAATTTGGTGGGTAATTCATACAAATCTCATTTGTATGTTTGTGTACGATTTAGTTACAGTAACCATAAAATCAAAAATGACAGTTCAAATTAAGTCCTGTCCAACATTTTTTTTTCTTGTTCGAGAAGCAATTCACTTGGATATGTGTCACAATAGGGAAGAAAAGACTATCGCAACTTCCCTATTGATGGTTAGGTTCACTTTCTAAAATATAGTTTTCTCATGAGATCAGGTTGTGTGCAACTGCAGAGCTGCAGTGCAGATGAATGAATAAGAAGGCAGGGTCTCGAGACCCTCTTGAGGCTCGTGCAAGACGCTGAAAAAGCAGCAAGAGCAAGAGACACGGCAACAGTCAGAGATTTATAAAACACATTCTGAACCAGCCTTTATAACTGTAAATGGCACAAAGCAATTAAGACTCCTCCATCAGAACTTTATGTCTGGCCCAAAGCAGTGTGGGTGAAATCCCCATATAGCATGTGTCATTGTCGAAACATTTAATTTTCTGAAAGGAGGTGTTAATGTGTACCTTTGACAGACAGCCATGTCACAATGCAACTAAAAAGCTGGGTGGTGTAATAATCATAATGCATAGTTCTGGTTTTATTACTGCTAAGGACTGCTGATTCATCAAGCATAAACTTCCATCCTTAAAATATAGTCCCTGGAAGGGATTGGAATAATCGAGTGTGAGGAGTTAGGGTGGAGAAGGGATGCTGGAAATTGTGGAAAACAGTCGTGGAACTGGGTTAAGTTGCCTACTCTTGCGCTGATTAGATTATCTGAACGTGATCCTTTCGAACTTTGTTAAAAAAACATCATTAAAAGACTACATTTTCAAAATTCACAATTGAGGTATGATCTGTAATTTATGTTGTAAAGCAAAAAGTGTAAATCTCTACAAGCAATGTTACCCGCATATCTTGTTTTACTCATAAATCCAAAACAGCTATTCTAAAAAGAATAATAAACTCTGTACAGGTAAAGTGGAACATGTTTTGTTCAAACAGCGCAACAAGACCTCTAATTCACTAGAATAAGAAATACAAGAAAAAGTAAATAATAATAACATAACATAATATTCAATGTATGTTTTAAACCTATTAAAGTCAGCAAACATTGTGTATAGCTTCCTCGCTGTCTGTAGCAGATCTGATGATGTGTGTGTAATCACACACCGTCCACCTCCGTCAGCAGACCTGCAGTATCCTGGTCTCTGTTGTGCCCATGGTGTCTTTTAAACTAATCCACCATGAAGTGTGGAGACCCATGCAATCTGCCTACTTTTTGCCTAGACATTCCATCCCTGAAATTTAAGACCATAAACCCTAAACCAGTATCATGAGCCAGAACATCAAAGATTCAGTAGTTCTAAGTGACTCAGCGAACTCAGTAATATTATGTAAATAACTATTAATCTAGTAATTAAGTTCACCTAGTTCAGCTAAAAAATGTGTCATCATTTACTCAGCCTCAAGTTGTTCCAAATTAGTATGAATTTCTTTCTTCTGCTGAACACAAAATAAGATATTTTGAAGACTGTCGGTAACCAAACAGTTGATGGGCCGGCCCAATTGACTTTCATAGTATTTTTATATTTTGTAAGCCGATGGGGCCTTGAGCCTGTTTGGTAGCCCATATTCTTCAAAAAACTTTTTGGTATGTCAGAGGAAATGTATTACATTTTTGGGTGAACTATTTTTAAGACTCTAAATACCTTTAAAACAAGCTGGAAGTTAAATTACCAAGAAAAAATGTACAATGTTTCCTCTACAGGAAAGTCACAAACTGGCTCCTCTTTAAAAACAATCTTAAAGACTCTTTAATCAGAGGTCAGAAATGTGACCACTGATCGTCCGCTGAATTTACATTTATATTGTGTTTTATTGTTTTATCATAACTATGTGTTGTGTAATTTTATGTAAAGGCCCACTAGGGACTAACATTGAGAATTAGCCTAAAATGTTGTAGTATGGAACATGAGCTTATGTGACATACTTGTCCCTATTCAAATAAACTTAAAATATATATATATATATAAATAGAATCATCAGTAGTTTAAATATGGTGTCTTTGAAGGTGTGAAGCTCAAATATGCTTGGGAAAACCATCCCTTTTCTCATGTTTCCCTGTCAACATGGGCTTTGAAGAGCACCAAGGAGGGCACTCACTACCAGAAACATATGGCAAACTAGAAATACAGGTTTCAGGCTCTCTCTTCCGTCTGATTAAGACAGATAATCCATTGTGGTCATAAGACCTCTGCATGTCTGACAGCTGAATGACCTATAGGGAACGATCTGTTTTTGACATGAAATGTCATCTGATAGTTCACCTGCACTAAATGAGAGACTGTATATTGATAGCATTCTCACTCAGTGAACAAAGAGAACCAAGAAAAAAGTTAAAACTGTCCGAATTCCACTTGTTATGTGAACCAGCCAGAAGCAGTCTCAGGGATGTGTCTCACAGGCATTAGGTTTCTTGTGTTAAAGGGGTGAAACTGGCCTGCTTACGTAGATCAGCATATCTAAACCTTCCCCATTGTGTGCAGAAGGAGTGTACTCCCTCCCTCTCATGTGAGTTCATTGACAACTGCAAGTAAATAGTGTTTCCAAACAATGTACGATACCTTTGGTATGCAGCAATACAGGTGCATCTACCTCACTTTTTCTGCTTAAGAATTCCAGACGAATTTTATATAGAGAAGGAGTATTCTTAAGAGAACTCTGTGCAAAGGAAACCGTAACAGGTTAAAGTAAAAGACTGTGTGAGATTGTCTCATCAATAATGCTCAAGTACCTCCAAACTAAAAGTGTGTTCCTTTAGCGTTATCATTAAAACACATTGTTTTTTGAATGCTTTGCGTGTGATTAGTCAATAGACTCATTTTTAATTGAATTGAATGTCTGATTTACAGACATTTCCACAAATAATTACCTCAAAGTTACTTTATTGGGAGTAGTCCTCTCTTTCAAACCATCCTCAGAGTGAGACGTCTACTCTAAATTTACGACATGATTCGTAGCCTTGAGCTGTAGGAACATAAATCAGATAGACTACTCTTTCTTTTTTTCACACACTGATTTCATCACTAATGCTTTTCAAACTTGTTTTAAGATTCATTAAACTGCATCAATCGGAATACACTGGTCTCGCCTGCAGTTGGTCAGTTAAATGAAATCAACCATTTTACCTCACTAAGTTTGCAAACAGCAGTAGATGTGACTTTGTAGTTTGGTTTGCATATCCAAATATAGTGACATCATTTTGTCAGGTGATTGGAATGTAGAACAATTTAAATGAAAATGTATGTAATCAGATATTTCCTTAAGTATTTTGAGGAAAGAATGTGGAGAAGAATCATGTTGAATGAATGAATTCATCTCCAATGAAATAAGCATATTGCAAAGGTAAATGACAGTAGATCCTGTCGAAAAAAAAAAAGTATCAAAAAAGAGAACTGATTGTTTTTAATCCAGGCTGATTGGCAACTTTACTTATGAAATTGAACTTCAAATATTTAAAATGTCCATAAAAAGATACATTATGGGCATGTTTTGTAATTTTCTGGTGTTATATTTTCAAGGAACAGTTAGCCTAGGCTAATCAACAGAAGAACTTCGTCGAAGAAATATCATTAGATAGATACATCACAATACCCAGATGGTTAAACAAACAGATCCTTATCAAATCACAAATACAAACTCTACAGAGTGGCATAACAACAGAAAGACCCAAAGGGCCTGAGCACAGAAGTTTTCACTGAGAAAAGCATATTGGATCCACACAATCCACACAAGCGAAATACATTATATGCATTAGCCAAAGACAATACAGAGTTCAACCATTCTAACTAATTACCTTCAGGCATTTTTTTTCCCTTTTCATTAATAAAAAAACTTTTCTTTCTACAAAACCTCGTAACCTCATTTGAGTTTTTCAGGTAACAGACTGCTACAAAACAGAACATGTTTACCCATTCTCTGTCCCTGGTTTCTGTAAATTATTTTCATTTCCTTGTTACTGATTAAAATCAATGACATAACCCAAAAAACAATTTCGGTGAACCACTTTCCTTTCCAGACAGGATGCAAACACTTGTGTAAATTTTGGCACATTTTATGGTCAAGTCTGTAGAATAACTAGACAAACCTGCTGGTCAGAGGGAAATCTATATTTACCTTAGAGTTGAATGCTTGCTTCTGTGTGTCCCCCTTCCTGGTTACCATGTTGAATAAATTTCAAAAAGTACCGTCCTCGTACGTGTCTAAGGTAAAATAGTTAACCTGGATAGAGTTAACCTGTAACGCAGATGTAAGAGTCCAACAGGTGTTGTTCTTTTTCTGTATCTAGGAGCAGGATTAATGGCGCACTACTCGTTTCACCTCTTGAAAGTGACTCGCTCTTTCCGCTCTCTCCAATGCTGACACATACCACAGCCTTCCCATGCTCCTCCCCCTCCACAGGTAACAGTGCTCTCATTTTATCTCTCACTCTCTTTGTATTTCTCTGTACTTCTCATTCTCCCAGTCATAAAGGTGCAATGTGTAAAAATGTTGAGTATCTATTAACAGAAATGCAATATGACATCCATAACTATGTTACCGGTGGTGTATACAGAACTTAATAAACCGTAATGTTTTTTATTACCTTAGAATGAGACATTTAAATGTCGAGCTTCATAGAAGGGGGTGCCCGCGGTTATGTATATTCTATGAAGGTCGACATATTGTGACTTTATGTTTCAACCATAGCCGAATGCGAACAAACATCGCTACTCTCTACCTTGAAAGAGAAGCCACAGAAACCTAGAAGCTAGCCGTAAACAAGATGAGTAGTGACTTTTCCCTTGTCAGTGGTGTAAAATATATAGTTGGATAGTTTCATGTAACTTTTCATAAAGTTAGCAGTAAAATCATCGGGATTCAGCAGATAAAACTATCTGAACTACAGTATACAATAGACATGTACTTAAAAAGGCTGAATCTATCATGATAGTTCTCATCCCTTGTATGTAGAATTTAAGTTGCTGCCTTCTGGCTCTCGCTTCAGCCAGCCACCAGCCAAAACAAATAGATTTAAATTCTCATTTGTTTCCTGTGCGATCTCTCTGCTTAACTCTGTAAAGAATAGGTAATGTCTGCACATTGACAATATTTGTATTTAAATGTTAAATGTTGTGGTTGTTATTTTTATTTTTTGTCTGACCGGGTATTTTTAATTGTTGTTGATGTTGTCATGTAATGCATGTTAATTTATTTGGCTACTGCAGCAAAACTAATCGCCCCTCGGGGACAAATAGGTCTTGAACTTGAACTTAGTTGTTCTCCCTCGCTGTGTTATGTCTTTGCTATGTGGGGATAAATGTGCTGGTTACGTTCGTGAGACAGCTGATTAGGACTCTTGTCATTGGCCGTAAACCAGTAACATTACAGGAGTCACTAACCCGTCGATTGTTGTTGACAAGTCGATCTTGGAAGTCGATTGCGTAAAGTTTTCAAAATCAGAGAAAAAAGCCTATGGTGTGTAGTTAATGGTGTCTAGGAGATTCGGAGGCGCATGCACTGTTACAATCATGTCATTTTTACCACAAGCACCTTTGGACTTATGCGGACGCGTCAAGTTTAAACAAGGCTTTACGCTTTAACCAGCTCAGCCACAGTAACAGCTCATATTTAGCCAGCTAAACTTTTACTACCCTGTTGGAAAAATATATAGTTGCATAGTTTCATGTCGTTCTTCTCCCTCACTTTATTATGGGTTTGCTATGTGGGGAGAAATGTGCTGGTTACATTTGTGAGACAATCAGCTGATTATTATTATATTATATATTGTTACTATTATTATTACGATTATTATTATATTATATATTATACTATTATTATATTATATATCATAATAGTATCAAGATCAAGACCCTTGATCCTCACCTGACTATGGCTTTATAAACTTTATCCATGATGTGTGGACTGTGGTACTGAAACAGTGACAATTTTACACACTCTTGGCTTACTCTGCCTACACTCTGCTGTCTCAGGCATATGTTTGTCCGTTTTAGCCACCGTAGCTTCTTCAAAAGTGAGGGGTGAGCAGTGAGCTGAGCCCTTAGTGCAAAACCGCTAGATGTCGATGAAAATCACACACTGCACCTTTAATTTGGTTTGTAAAACTGGCAACAATATTTTTTTTTTCTTTTTTTACCTTTCATTTTATTTATGTGATATAGTTGTGGGCATTGTGTTCCTGTAAAAATCAAATGATTTGGCTTCCTCTATAAACTGAATAACTTCCTCCTTATAACTTACCAGATGATACCTGCCTGTAAAAAAGTGTAAATGTTGTAACAATAGGATGTGGGCAGTTACTGGGCCATTGTATTTAAGTTGTTTAGAGTTTTTTGTGCATTGCTATACAGTTGCTAAAATGTGAATGTTTCTGGGGTGTTTTGGATTGTATCTTAAGCTGAATATTTTCCCACCTTTTCATTTTAAAACTGGGGATCATTAATCTGCAAGCTGCAACAAATATCAGTAAAACAACAAAACATTCACATTCACATTTTCTTAAAAAAAAAAAAATGTTTCCCACGCAAAGACTGCTTCCATCATTTTAAGATGTTGTTACGGATGGAATCAGGTAGTCCTCGGGGACGAAGTGACAGGTTTAATGAAGGGCTTCAACAGTGACACTGTCAGATGGTGAAATCCTGTATTTTGGAGGAAGGTCAAGCCTGTAGGTGACTTCGGTCAGCTGCCTCTGCACGATGAAAGGACCGATGTATCGAGGACTCAGCTTACGACAGGGCAGGCGGAGGCAGATGTCCCTGGTCGAAAGCCACACCTTTTGTCCAGGCTAGTACTGCTGAGGTTCAACACGACGATAATCCGCTTGGTCATTTTGCCTCCGCACTGCCTTCTGGAGGTGCAAGTGAGCCGAGTCCCATACCCTCTCACTCTGATGGAACCAGTATTCGACAGCTGGAACCTCAGAGGGCTCACCCGACCAAGGGAAGAGTGGAGGTTGATAACCCAGGACACACTGAAAGAGGGTGAGCCCAGTGGTGGATTGCCGAAGTGAATTCTGGGTGTACCCCGCCCAGGGAAGGAACCGGTTCCAGCTGTCCTGGTACGGGTGGCAATAGGTCCTAAGATGTCGTCCGGTCTTCTGGATCTTCCGCTCAGTCTGTCCCTTAGTTTGAGGGTGGCATCCAGAATATAAGCTGACAGTAACCCCGAAGAGTCTGAAGAAGCCTTGCCAAACCCTTGAAATGTGGACCTCTGTACGACACTATGTCCTTACGGATGCCGAAGTTTCGAAACGCATGATAGAAGAGGGCCTCTGCGGCCTCAAACACAGTTGGAAGTCCAGGGAATGGGATCAGCTTGCAAGCCTTCGAAAAGCTATCCACAATGAAGGGGACACAAGTGTGGTTACTGGATCTGGGAAAGTCCGTCATGACATCAACTCCAAGGTGGGACCACGGTCGTTGTGGGATAGGAAGTGGCACGAGCTTGCCCTCCAGGAGTCTTCTGGGGGTGTTGGTGAAGCATCCCCGAACGTACCTGCAAACATCACGTGAGGATATGGGTTCCGGTAATGAATCTTTGGTTGAAGCATGATGAACCGTTGAAGATCCTTCACAGCAGGGGGCAGGGGCCAGTTCCGGATAGTTTCCACCTTCATCTGGTCCATCTGCACTCCCTGTTGGTCAATGATATAGCCCAGAAATTGCACAGTGGTGGTGTGAAACTCACATTTCTCCAGTTTCAGGTACAGTTTATGAGCTCTCAGTTTCTCAAAAACTAGAGTGACATGGCGCTGATACTCAGCAAGAGATGACTACTAGATGAGAATATCGTCGATATAGAAAACCACAAATTTGTTGAGATACTCTCGAAGTCCTCATTCATGTAACCCTGGAAGACAACAGGGGTGTTGGACAGTCCGAAGGGCACGACTCGATACTCATAGTGACCTGAGGGCCGAATGCCTTGACGAATGCCGTCTTCCATTCATCACCTCGTCGAGTGTGAATCAAGAACTTAGAAAATATGCGGGCTCAAAGCAGCTTCCAGGTAGGCAGCAGGTAGGTAGGTAACAGGTAGGTAGGTAGGTAGCAAGCGTGATAGTCTGTAGTGTCATGTAGAGACGAGACCAGACAATGAGTGTAGGAGTTGAATATATAGGGAGGTGAGCTGATGAGGGTGAGGGTGATTAAAACTCAGGGGACTGTAAACAAGTGGCAGGAGTGAGTGAAGCAGGTGGTATCCTGACAGATGTAGTGTGCTACATTCACTGTCTTGCTATGTGGGTTCTAAGGTCTTCTAAATGTTTTTTAACATGTTGCTGTAAGGTTGATAAGGTGTGTTGGGTGGTTGCTAGGCAATTGCTTACCAGCCCAAGTCAAAAAAGCCCAACCCTGTAGTATTTTTTTAATAATCTGAAATGGATCAGGAAACCTAAATGTAAAATTATTTGTGCTGCTATTCATTTTTGTGGAAACCATTTTGGACAATTGAATGCATTCTTACTAAATAAAGATATTATTAAAAAATAAAAAAAATAATACAAAAATATTCTACAGACCCCAAACTTTTTTTGAACTGATGCAAAAAAGTTAAAACCCCAAATCCTAAGCATGAGTGAAAAGACGATGTTTTAAACATGTGTTGCTCTACATGACCATTAAAGGGTTAGTTCACCCAAAAATGAAAATACTCGCCCTCATGACGTTCCAAACCCGTAAAACTTTTGTTCATCTTCAGAACACAAATGAAGATATTTTTAGTGAAATCTGCATGCTTTCTGTCCCTTCAATGACAGCATATGCAACTATCACTTTCAAGCCTCAGAAAGGTGGTAGAGACATCATTAAAGTAACCCATGTGAATCCAGTGGTTTAACCCCAATTTTATAAAGCAACTCGAGTGCTAAAAATTTTCCCATACCTGCGAGGAACGACGCGAGAGCATTGCGTGAGCGTGCATCGGAGATTAAAATTTGTTTTTTAATTAACTTCATTTGTGCCGTAGATGAACGAAGTTCTTACTTGTTTGGAACGACATGAGGGTGAGTATTTAATGAAAGCATTTTTATTTTTGGGTGAACTATCCCTTTAAACTGCCTCCTTAACACATTCAAAGCGGCTACCCTCAATTCCAAAACTTAGACAAAGCAGGTAAAAGCACTGAACAGCATCTAGTTACCATACTCAGTTAAACATCAATACAAGGATATCCTGCATGGGCTCTTGGGACAATGTAACAACATTTCTTCCAGAAATCCTCTAAATAAAAATGATTACTGCTACACAAGCAAACTTTCCAGAGCTTTTCATATTTTTAAGAAATGACGGCAAGTTGTTGCATCTCTAGAGGTGATATTCAAGTTGGCCTGCAGAAAAAAAACATTTGCCTTTATTCCATCATTTCACTATCAACATGGCCACCTTGATGAGTCTGTGTTTGCTCTTAATTTACATGACAGAGAGGGGACGAGGCTCACGTCACTCATGAGGCTTCAGCCACCATTATCTACAATGGAACATCTTGCACTTGTTAGACATGGATAGCACAAATAAAGTCTGAAAGTGATGAACGCCGGACTGAAACAAATGGAGTCTAACTGCTCAAAGCACAATGTTATCTAAGAACCCAAAAGCCAAAAGAATTGTGGCAACTCAGTAACCATTATTCTATTTTATATTCTTTAATGGCATACTTTGATTGCTGATGCAATATGTAAAATAATTAAAAAATGTCATGCATTATCTTTTCAGGACCCCACATCGTGTGTGATCTGTCTGCAGCTTTTATCATTACAAGAAATATACTTCAATAGTTAAACAGCACATTACATTTACACCTTATCTATTGACTTACCTCTTATGAACTCTTGAGTTGCACTGGAGAGCAGAGAGTGAAACAACAAGGAGAAGGTAAAAAAGGATCTGTGTGACTTTGTCAAGGCCTCACCAGACAAGTGAAGTGGGACTGCGGCTCTTGGTTGCCTTGACGACGGATGCTTTTTCAAGCAAATCAGCCAATGAAATGCGCGCTGATCGTCATACAAAAGGCCATGTGACTATCTTAGCTGCCTCTCAGCAGGAGGAGACAAGAAACACGGGGAAAAAATGAAGTGAATGACAGCACTATCTATTTCTTTATAGTATTTTAAGTCTGTTTTTATGATCACTGCGGTCCCATAACTAAGGTAGATGTTTGAAATGAATTTGATGTAAAATTGGTATTGGAAGTGTGTGTGCCAAAGAGTAGGCTACGGAGATGAAAGATTGCCACCTAGTGGGAAATTGTGAAAATTACAGTGGTGGACCCCTAGCTTGAAAATTGATTTAATTTTGAAATAATAAAACAGTTACTAATTAAACCCTGAGAAATGTTTGTCGTAATTAAGTATGAAATGAAAAAAAAACAACCATACCTGAAAAAGACAGTAGCGACACATAATTTCGCCCGCTTATCATTGTTTTGTTTTTTAAATCTATTTTTTTATTATTTATTTTTTTTAGAGAGAGAGAGAGAGAGAGAGAGAGAGAGAGAGAGAGAGAGAGAGAGAGAGAGAGAGAGAGAGAGAGAATTATTAACTATTTCTCAAAGGACTGTTTGGGATCTGTTCACTGTATGTCCCTCAGACTCACAAAACTCATGATGAAAAAAGGAAAGATATCAGTTTTTAAAATAATAATAAAAAAAAACATTAAAAAACAATACATTATTGACATTGTTCTGTAACAATAAAGAACATAATATAAGATTTTTTTTAAATGTTGAGACAAGTGTTAATAATTTGAAATTTCCTTCTCAGTGATTAAAACATTGTTCTGTAGTAGCATAATAATATACAAGAAAGAATCAAAGAAAGAAAAACAAGTGATCAAGAGTTTGTCATCTGAAATTTCTCTCTATTTGTCAGTGATTTTATGTTAATGAAACGCTATGAGGATTGATCTGCAATGAAAAATAGTTCAAAAATCAAAGAAAGAAAGAGAGAAATAAAGAAACGATGTAGTTTTTTTTTTTTTAAGAAACGATGTAGTGTTTGCAACCTAAGACGGCCCACCTGTAATGGGTTGAGAGAGTGTGTGTTGTGTATTGAAACACACAGCCAGCCTGGGTTTGGGCGTGTGCTGTGCTTCTAACTCCCTCTTCTTCTTCTTCTTCTTCCCCCTACACATAGCACTCACACACACACACACACACACACACACACACACACACACACACACTGCTCGCATCAAGTCGACCCACACCGGCAGCTCGTTGTTCGATGTTTGTGTTGCTCGCATCTGCTCCAGCGAATCTGTCGCGCGCGAGAAGAAGAACAAGAATAACACGAGCTGTCTAATGACGAAAATAGTTGAGAGCAACGGAGCATTGAGGGGAGCAGCGGGAAGGATGTCGACATATTATTGACTTGTGCTGAGTGTCGTCGAGACGAGCGAACAGCGCCGTGGATTTCGTAAGTACTACTAGTCCAGATGCTGTCTTTCTATGCTGTGTGTCGTGAAGGATCCTGTAGACGCTGGACGGAATTATATACTTTTTTGGCATCAAGGCGTAAATCATTTCACCAGCATCTCGAAACTGAGGAACTAGCCTACTACTGTAGTAGTGAACACGGAAAACGAAACAAATGCGTCAAATCAGTGCGCGCGCCTGAATTCCATTCATCTCTATAGTTCGTTACATTGTAGCGAGCTGTGCAACTATTCATATAGGCTATACAGCGGTGGTGTTGCGTACCTACTATGGAAATAATGGTCGATGCAGGAGAAATAAGTTTATTTACACCAAGAGAGCAATACACGTTTTATAAAGAATCGTTTTTTTTACCCTATTCTAGTCTTTACGTTTTTGAAACTTATTATGCCATCACATAGATTGGTTGCCATTGTGTAGGGCTTGCAGAGATTCACTGAAATGACTATGACTACGTTGTTTACATTGCGCATCGTCTGAAAAGTCAATAAAGGTGATGTCATTGCATTTCAGCGGTAATGGGAAAATAAAAGGGATTTACACATGCATAGAATGCCTATACTAAACACAAACACACACACACACACACACACAACCCCCCCCCCCCCCCCCCCACACACACACACACACAACCCACACTATTATATATATATATATATATATATATATATATATATATATATATATATATGCATACACACACACACACACACACACACACACACACACACACACACACACACACACACACACTAATATATCCCACACTATAATACACACATCCTGCACTAACATATATATATATAGTAACACTCTACAATAAGGTTCATTTATTAAACATTAGTTAATGTATTAATTAACCTGAACTAACCATGAGCAATACATTTTACATTGTTACTGTTTTTGTTAATCTTTTTTAACGTTAGTTAATACAAATCCAGCTGTTCATTGTTTGTTCATGTTAGTTCACAGTGCATTAACTAATGTTAACAAGATTTTACTAAAGTATTAGTAAATGTTGAAATTAACATGAACAAAGATTAACAAATCCTGTAGAAGTATTGGTCATTCTTAGTTAATGTTAACTAATGTAGTTAACTAATGAACCTTATTGTAAAGTGTTACCATATACAGTATATTAGTGTATTACAGTGTGGGATAATTGGTGTGGGACTGTTTTAATGGGTGACATCCTTATCATCCCCTGATCACCAGTTTTATGGGCAAAAAGCTCTTTTGATTCGGAAATGTACAGTTGTTTAGCCTGACATGTGATCCAGAGCCAAAAGCAATATAAAAGTTTAAATTATCTCAATAAAAACTCAGGTTTTATTTCACAGGTAAGGCTACATGACAGGTGTACGAGCTAAAAATAGATTTTCAAATGGAATACTTGATGCAGTGTGTCCAGTGAAAAAGCTGAACATTTTAACATCAAACATTTGAACTAATAACACAAATAGATCACTTAGGGAAAGTCCTGTTAACAAGTTTCTGTTGCAGCCCAAAATAGATTATAGAAATCTTTTTATCTAGTGATACATCACTAAGGGTAATTTTATCTGTCCTAAATATTTTCAGGAAGCACTGGTATACTCTCCATAGATGTTGACTGGAATCCCCCTTTACTTTTTTATTGAATGGACTCCCTGTCAGTTTTGGTTCCTTGTAAGCTTATTTTAATGTGTTCAACAGACTGTTTCAAGTGTATGAGTCGTATAATGATTCATTAAAACAAAAAAAATCTCAAATTTCCTTGTTCCTTCTTGGTTTCTTTCAGTTTCTGACTCCGCAGCCGTGAGAATGACAGAATATAAGTTGGTGGTGGTAGGTGCAGGTGGTGTGGGCAAGAGTGCTCTGACCATCCAGCTCATTCAGAACCACTTTGTTGATGAATACGACCCAACCATTGAGGTAAGCCTAAAGTCAAAATGGTAGTTTCTGTCAATGCCTTTGTCTCATATGTTATAGTTTATTATACAGTATGTTCAGTCATACAATTTAGATGGCACAGGCTTATTGGCAAGCAGTTAAACCAATACCACATGGCACAAGCTGTTTGGTCTCTGCTAAACCTGCAGCCAGTGAGATTGCTTGCCTAACATTTAGATAGTTTGGTTCAATGTTTGCTGTAAGCTGGCCCTGCAGCATGCTATCAGTGTTCCTCTGAAACCCTCTACCTCCCCCAGATCCACCTGTCTTGATCTGCTATTAGATTTATGTACAGTACATCTGTTCATGCAGAAGCATATCTTACATGCTCATGACAGCGTGTTTGTATCTATTAGCAGTAGCAAATCCATACTTGCTAGATCTAGTCTGGCAAGATCAAATACATCAACAGCATTGCCATAATCAATAACATGCCTATTTCTATTGTAAAGAAATGGCCAAATATGCAAGATTAAGTAAACATTTCAATTAAATGCAGTTTGGCCAATTTTAATGAGGATTTGATCATACTGTAAGGTCTAACAACAACAATCACCAAGCGTTGGCGCCCTCTGCAGGGATTTGTTATAATAAATAACGGACAGAAGATGATTGTTTATATTATGTGTATAATGGATTTTGAAAGAGTTATTCTATAAAACCATGATACTTTATTTGAATCAAATATTATTGCCTCTTACATTGGATATTTATGATCTGATCTTCCTCAAAGGACTCATACAGGAAACAGGTGGTGATTGATGGAGAGACGTGTCTGTTAGATATCCTGGATACTGCAGGTCAGGAAGAGTACAGTGCAATGAGAGACCAGTACATGAGGACCGGAGAGGGCTTTCTCTGTGTCTTTGCCATCAACAATACCAAGTCTTTTGAGGACATTCATCAATACAGGTTAAATGATAGGAAACACATAATAATACATCTTTACGTTTCTTATAATAAATATCTTTATAAATGTGGATTGTTTGCACTGTTTTTTAAAGGGAACAGATTAAGAGGGTTAAAGACTCAGATGATGTGCCTATGGTGCTTGTGGGTAATAAATGTGACCTACCAGCACGCACTGTGGACACAAGACAAGCCCAGGAACTCGCCCGTAGCTATGGTATACCCTACATTGAAACCTCAGCCAAGACCAGACAGGTTAGAAACATTTTAGTTGTATTCTGTTGTATAACAAATAATTTGATAATAAATTTCAAAATTTCATTGATTTCATTGCATGGTTGAATGTATGTAATTGAATATACTGTTTATGTGTGTTTCTGATTAGGGAGTGGAAGATGCCTTTTACACACTCGTCCGTGAAATCAGGCAGCATAAGTTGAGGAAACTGAACCCGCCAGATGACAACGGCCAAGACTGTATGAACTGCCGCTGTGTGGTGTCATGATCTGGTAAATTCCTTTTATTCTGTTAGCTGGTGGCCCTATTAAGCTTTTTTACACCGTGTCCTAACTACACGTGACGCGATAAAATTCCAGCGACGGCAAGTGTGTCTGTCTAGACGCGACACGACTGTGAGACGCCACACATTCAGAACAGCGTGTGAGCTGAGAGTCTCTCTGTGAAAGCGCACTGCTGGCTTGCACTCACATTGGAAATGGGTAAGGACATAATCAAAACAAGAAATAACATTATTAAAACCCAAAACATTAACAAAATATACTCATTGACTAATTTTGTTATGAATGTTTGCATAGAATTAATTTTGAACGCTATATTATATGCTTTCAAAATCTGAGGTAAATTATCCGTTATCACTTGTGGCACAGTGAGCTATTTTTAACTAAAAATAAATAATGTGTACTCATAACTAGTGTAATTTCTTCATTCTGTCAGCCGCGACGTCGCAGAAATAGGAACCATATCTAAATTAGAAACTTCGCGTGTCGCCGGTTAGGACAAAAACTGATTAACATGGAAAAGATACCTTTTATCGCGTGTCGCGTTGTCGCTTCGCGTGTAGTTAGGACACGGTCACTTTTCATGTTGTGTGTAATATAGCTGTTTGTGAATGAAAAATGTCTGGAAAGTTTCAAAGATCATGGTGCACAATAAATGGTTATGTCTTCTAAAAGAAAGAACCGATCCTGAAGTCTTACTTCCTCCAAAAACCTATGTAGTTTTGTAACAAATTTGCATCTTCAATGGCTGCCCGCGAACCACATCAACTTTGACCCATCCTCAAGCACTGTAATTGTTGCTGAGGCCTGGAAGGGTTTGGTTCTTGTTGTCGACATGTCGAGATGCTATTTTCTGCTCTGTGAAAGCAAATCCACTTCGCATGCACTCACAATGAATAAGTCCATGGGCTCGAATTGTTAGGGTAAAACCAACGCCCTTGATACTGTTTGCATGTATACAAGTGGAGGAGGTGAAATTCAGAAATGGTAATGGGCGTTTAGTTTCCAACACACGCTGTAAGCTGTGGACCAATCACAACAGACTGGGCCATCTGACCTGATTTAGGGATCATTTATCAAACCGTTTCAGACACTGAGAAAAGAGGTGTTGCTTCAATGCATTATGAGAAAATTAAGGTTAGCTCTCCCAAAAATGATTTCATTAAAGGGATACTTCACCTCAGAAAAGATGTGTAATTAAAATGGGTCACTTATGTAGAAGAAATGTGAAATTATTTTTGAATTTGGAGCTTTCTAGACTGAGAAAAGCCAGAAAATGTATTTAGCTTATGTGGATTAAAGACAACAATTCCCAGAATGCACTTGGTTCGCTGCCATAGGAGGCCACACCTACCGGCAACAGAGCGCAGCAGTTAAACAACAAGTCTAGGTTACTATTGAGTCTCCCTTGATGAGTGTGCCCGAAAATGTGTTTCGAGATCGCCCAAAATGTCAGAGATTCGGCTTTTGAGTTCTACAGTCGCCATTCATTATGTTTACTGTGGCAAGCAGGATGAGGCTAGGGCCACGGGAGAACGGCGCAAGGCCGGTAGCGTGATTACCGATGAGCGACACCTGTGAGTCTCGTATTTCTCACGGAGGAGCGGGAGTTTTCTTAGCAATGTTAAAACGCACATGATAAGTTATTTAGCATTTAGCATGTAAACACTACATTCAGATTCACCAATCGATTAAAACAAAAGGTGTGCGTGTAAACAATGAATGGGGGGAGGGGATACACCTCTCTACAGTAATTTGAAAGTGATTGCAGTACCAGTTTTGGCCACAATCTTACATACGGCTCCTTTAATGCTAAATCCTGAAGTATCCCTTTAATAGTTACTCACCCTCATGTCGTTTCAAACCCGTAAGACTTTCGTTCATCTTTAGAACAAAAATGAAGATACTTTGAATAAAATTTGAGCGATTTTTGTGAGAGCTACGCGACTCACAAATTTGAAGCTTTAAAAAGTTCATAAGAAGATAGATCAGACACATCATTTGTGGTAAACAGAAGCTCAAGCATGTTGGCTTAACGCACATGGCACCCGTTATCGTTAATATAAAACGCGAACCCAAGACGTTATAAATCCTTTAGCGTGAATATGACACGTACACCCTACCCCACACCTAAACTTAGCCCTCACAGCACGTGTTATATTAACGATAACGGGTGCCTTTAGCGTAGTATAGCGCCGTTTTGTCATATAGCGCTCTATATGACGTTAAAGGATGAGAATGCGTTGGATAATCAATGAGGTTCATTCCCGTGTGTTACACATGTTCAGTTGAGCTTCTGTTCATAATCACTGATCATTGTTTATTTGTGAATAAAAGCCTAAATTCAATCTGTTCATCATAATCAATCGATTCCGCTCAATTCATATGGATTATTTTTACAATCTCTTTATGAACTTTTTGAAAGTGGTAATTGCAAAACTGTCTCTCAGATTTCATTAAAAACGATCTTAATTTGTGTTCCGAAGATCTTAAAGTCTAACGGGTTTGGAACGACATGAGGGTGAGTAAATTTTGGGTGAACTAATGTTTTTTTTTTTTTTTTTTTTTTTTTTTTTTTACCTGTGTGTAAACCAATTGTAGCAGACCTCCAAAACAAAATTAGGAACCATTACAATATAATAAATGAGGCACTTTAATATATGATCCATCCAACCATGGTTATATGACATAAATCTCTCAATAATATACATATACAAGTATTCATGAATAATTAAACAGTTGTGTAGTGCTCCTCATGTGTACTCAGTTCTCTCCTTCTCTTTGCAGTGAAAGTGCATGGCGTGGCTTTGGAAGCAGTGCAGCCCTACAGACCACAGACACTGCAACATCTACACAGATGCTGGACGTTTAGAGCAGACTGATGTAAAAGGGAAATCTTTATTCTGGCAGCCCTGCAGTCTTCTTAGGGATGTTCCCATCGCTCTCCTTTACTGGAGAGGAAAGAAGTTGTACCTCATTTTAATGGTCTCAACACTGGAGTTGCTATACGACTGGATGAGCGCTGTCACACTTAAATATATTTACATTAAACAAACTATTTACTCTTAACTGGAAGTAATAGCTCAGAAAATAACCTCTCATATTGCTTTTTCATCTGTGTATGTTAGAAAAACACTTTACAAGACGGAGAGGAGAATTACTACATCAGTTAGATTAGCATATGTCTGAATGTGAGCAAGATTTGTATTGATTTGCTTAGAAGTCTAACCTAATAAAATGTACTTAATTATTTACGTTCTCTTGCAAAGAGAATAGTCATATGCAGTGTGTGTATCACAAGTTATAGTGCAATAGATTGCGATTAGAAGGTACATATCCGATAGGACATGCTATGGAATCGCATTTATTCTTTGTTAGCCTTTTTGAATTTGAATGGCCCTCAGGGTTTTTGAATTGTGGCTTGATTAAATATCCATATGTGATGCTTTTCATTTACATTATTAGACAAATGCATCACAAATAATTGCATTGGCTAAATAAGACATATAAATTAAGGTCTCTTCAAAAAACAAATATATTCTTGTTGGAAAATGAATGCAAACCTACTATAAACTTCAAAGTTTGGACTGAAAAGCTTTTGTTGATATTGTCAGCACTGTGCAGTTCCCATGTTCAGGGCATACACTTGAAACTTTGAAGTCAAACAAAAAGGAAGTACATTTTTATATGTTTGTGTTAATAAGGAGTGATATACCGTACTTCAATCAGACATCAGATTGCTTGTATTATACGCTTATTGTCAATCATCATGTAAATTCATCATTATAAATCAACTTTCCGTTAGATTTCAAATCTAAACAAAGGTCTTTCGATTTAATTTATGTGAATCAGATGAACACTTAACAGTGTCTTTGACTGAGTGTCTTCTCTTTCTGGCTGAAATTTGATGATTTTGCTCGATAAAGATTGCAGAGTGTTTTGTTCCCTTGAAGTCTATTGATTGTTCTCAAGGACATACATGGGCGAATATGATTCTCCGTTTAAATCACATGTCAGTAGCTATGGATATGACCTTCAAGGGTTTCTATCAGAACGTTTTGATGGATTTAGCTACTCTGCCACAGAGTAAATGTGGGTTTATCACGTGGTGTGATGGCTGCCACGACTTACTATTGTTGTACATTAATATTGTTAATGTCCATTTTCCATGACACTTTTAACAGTAGGTAAAATACACCAATATATGACCTCGAATTATATAGGACCTCTATGTTATTCTGTTTTACATCACAAGCAAAATGCTGCTATTAAATCTTTTTCATGGAGGTTTTTTTTTTCTTCTTTTTACAACAACAATATCAGAACACAGCGTTATAGTAGCGTACATACAGAAGAAATTGTAAAAGGCTGTGTTGGCTCTGGTATTTAAATATTTACCTTTTTTATTTACCTTTTTTTGAAGTAATTAAAACTTTTTTTTTTTGAAGTTGTTCTTATTTTGTGTCCATGGTGTTCAGGCAACACTGAATTTCATTTTAACAATCTGTCATTATAGATTTGTGCCTACCATTATGATTGTTGTGTAAAGAAAGTGTCAAATAAAAGAGCTTGCTTTGATTTCCTGAACATCTGTTTTACATTTAAATATTTAAACACCTTTAAAAGTCGAATTTCACCCAGTCACTACATTCTGAATATGTTTTTTATTAAAGTTTTAAAATTAGCAATACTGTAGTAATGTAGAACCTACACTTTAACCAATGAAGTGCAGCCTTTGAGTTTTGCGTCATCAGTCATCTGACCGGAAATGAAGTCATGCAAGTTGGTTCAGCCTCAGTCGAGCCGAGATTTCCTTGTTTGTTATGGATGCAATGATATGGTTTTTATGAGTTTACGTCCATAACAAAACTATATGATTTAACTGGTAGACGTTATACAATCTTTTTAAAGTAATATATTAGTTCATAATCACTGTAAACATGACGACAGTGAACGAAAACTCTCTACGGAAAATCCTGGCGAAGGTAACTTATGTTAAACACTTGCGTACCAGAGAAGATGTTTACAAAGTGTTTTACGTGTTCTTGGTAATGTGTTTTTTGTGTGTGTACTCAGATTTATAAATACAGAGATCTGACCTCACGCGACTTAACTGTGACGTCTCACTATAAAGATCTTAAACCTGTGTTGGACAACTACGGTAAGTCTCACTGTGGCTCTAATCTTCAAACGTACTTATAAATGTTTAAATGTCATTTTTAAATGTTAAAGCACTTAACATTTATTTTAATAATGATAGCATGAACATAAAAAAGTTCGAAAGGTTTTAAATTTGGCTATATTATGAAGTAATTTATACTTTTGTTTTCATTTTTACTTAAGTGTATACCAATTGATATCAGCTCAATTTGTACTATAAATATATTTTCCTGGCCGGCACTCATTTAGCTTTTTTTTTTTATTTTTTTTTATTTTAGTGTTCAATGATGGCTCTACCAAAGAGCTGCTGAGTCTCACTGGAACAGTGCCTGTAAACTACCGAGGTATAGATACACTGCTTTCAAAGAAGTTTGTCCACTCTTCATCCAACTCCAAAAGATGAATAAGGTTCTTATGTTGAACCCCTTTCCCTATTAAATATGTTCCTCTTCTATAGGAAATGTGTACAACATTCCCATCTGCCTGTGGCTTCTTGACTCGTATCCCTACAACCCTCCCATCTGTTTTGTCAAACCCACAAGTGCCATGATGATAAAACCCGGGAAACACGTTGATGCCAATGGAAAGATTTACCTCCCATACCTGCATGAATGGAAACCTGTAAGGGTTTTTATTTTATTATTATTATTTTTTAATCTTTGTGTTTAATTCAGGGGGGTGTAAACGCATGCATCTTTCATTTGCTTTTGTCTCCTCTTCTTTAGCCCCAGTCTAATTTGTTCGGACTGATCCAGGTGATGATTGTAGTGTTTGGAGATGAACCACCAGTCTTTTCACGGCCCAGCACACAGGCAGCTTTCCCAGCAGCAGGCCCACCTAACAGTAAGCATATACTTGCATCTGATTGTTTTGGTTCAATAAATTGGATCTGATAGATTCTAAGATTTAGGTTAGTATTTGACTTCGGGCATCAGCAATAATTATATCATTTCATTTTTCTTTCCAGCTTCCTACATGCCTAGCACACCAGGCTTGCCTTATAGTCAAGGACACTCTGCCAATCCAGGGTAAGTGCTTTCAGTGTGCAAGTCACAAATCTTCATCATATGGTCATTCAGTTAACTATACACAAAAGTTTAAAGTTGTTGGGTTTTTTTTTTTTTTTTTGTGGAAAAATATAATACGTTTGAGCAAGGATTGGTCAAAAGTGACAATAAAAACATTTATAATGCAATAAAAGATAAATTTTGAATGTTGTATTCATAAAAGAACTAAAAAAATAAGTATAGAAAACAGCTAATTTAAATTGTAATAATATTATTATATATTATTATTATTATTATTATTTTTAAATCGTACTGACCCCAAATGGTAGTTTATTTCTTAGGCATCTACCACAGAGTGTGTAAAGTGTCTTGGGCATCTACCAGACAGTGTGTAAAGTGAGGGTCAACAGTGTAATTACTGCTGGAACTACATGCATGTATTTTAAAAAATAAGTACAATGTAAGAACATGTATCTATACAATAGGTGCATTGTATTATTAAATAATTTATTTATATGGTAATACATGGTAGTTAAAGACACCTAATATAAAGTGGGACAATCAAGAATGCATTTTGTGGCAAAAAAAACCCCCAAAAAAACATTTATTTTTATACCACCATTAAAATATTAAAGCATAACACTGCCGTAAAGTGGATTTCGAGGGCCAGAGTTGAGAAACTCTGCTGTAAATCAAAATACAAACTTGGTGAAAACACCTTAAATTTGGCAGACTCCAATATAATGCATGGTATGAGTGAACACATCTCCAGTATTTCCTGGAGAGAATAGGAGGAAAAGAACGAATTTCAGACAAATACTTGGCTTTAATTCATAATACATTTTCTGAACAATTGTACTCTATAGGATTCCAACTTTATTTTGTAATGAAGGCTTAACCAGAATATAATCATGCTAGATCTCTTTGAAATTGATGCTCGTGCAAGTGTAAGGAATACATGAGAGTTCCTATAACGAATCACGAATAGAATCATATTTTCCTTTTTTGAAGAATTTTTTGCATTCACTGGATTAAAAAAAGTTAACAGTGTAACTACAAATATGAATATGTTAATCAAATGATTTAAATGTAATTACAATGCACCATCATGTATGAACATTATAAGTATATTGTATCAAATGTTTAAGTAACGCCACCTGAAATAAAGCATGACCATGTTTTATTTTCTTTCTGTCAGGGGATTTCAGGGCTACCCTTATCCTGCAGCGACTTCTGGATACCCCTCTTCCGGGTCCTCTCTCTATACCCCGGTGTCGCCTGTTAATACAGTGGGTGAGCAATATTAGTAATATTTCAGAAACCAAGAATAAAAATAATCTAATGCTTTTCTTCCTAATCTTATATCCATCTCAAAAACAAGTACACTACCACTGGGCTTAGAAAGGTTAGTTAGATAGATTCAATTGATCAAAAGGGACAGTAAAGTAATTTATAATATTATCATGTTAGATTTATTCGTATAATCTGGTCAACACACTCAATGCACTCTCCCATCTAATTTGGTGTTGAGAACTATCATCAATCCAAAAATGCAAAAAAGGCAAAAAACAAAAAAAAGCTACTAAAAACACTACTTTTAAGAACATTAATAAATCTTACCCACCAAAAACTTTTCATCAAAAGTTAATAAGTGAACAAACGTATTCCAAAAAACTGTACTTTCAAACCCCTGCAAATATTTTTGCTTTGTTTCAGGGCCCACTCGTGATGGTACCATCGGAGAGGACACAATCCGTGCATCTTTGGTGTCTGCGGTCAGTGACAAATTGCGTTGGCGGATGAAAGAAGAGATGGATCGTGCACAGGCAGAGCTGGATGCCCTGAAAAGGACAGAAGAGGACCTGAAGAGAGGCCACCAGAAGCTGGAGGAGATGGTGACCAAACTAGACCTGGAGATGGTACAAGAGAAACATTCGTAATTGTATAGCTACAGTTGAAATGATCAAATCAGTCTGGTGATACCTCAGATAATAGTGACTGAAGCTTATAATGCTACTTATTTATACAATCTTATAAGTCACTTTTTAGCAAGGTATCTGCCAGAAAGCGTTGTACTTTTAAATATTTTATAAAATGTAAAAATGAAACATGTTCCATTGAATCACAGGCTGATGTGGACAAAAACATTGATAGCCTCAAGCAGAAAGATGAGGAGCTGACTGTTGCCCTGGAGAGAATGCAGAACCAATCTGAGGACAATGACCTCGATGATGTGATTGTGCCGACCGCTCCTCTTTATAAACAGATTCTGAACCTCTACGCTGAAGAAAACGCCATAGAAGACACTATCTTCTACTTGGGTGAAGCGTTACGCAGAGATGTCATTGACTTGGATGTCTTCCTTAAGGTTAGTCAACAGCCCTTTTTGTCATTGTCTTTTGCCTAAGCTAAAACACAATGTTTTAAATGTATATTAATGTGAACATCCTGTTCTGTGCAGCATGTGCGCCTTCTCTCCAGAAAACAGTTCCAGTTGCGAGCCTTGATGCAGAAGGCCAGGAAAGTAGCAGGCCTCAGTGACCTGTACTGACCTGCCCAAATAAATCATTCTCCCTCTCAGTTATACCATGTGGTATACTAAATCACAGGCTTTGTGATGTGAAAGGTGATTGTAATTTACCCAGGACCAAAAGCCCAAATCTCTGTGAATCCGAGAGATTAAAGTTTACATTCATAGCTTAGCATAAAAAATAAATAAAAAAAAAAGGTTCTTAACTTTGTCGAGAGGGAAACAAAGAAAGGAAATCAAACAGTTGCAAGAGTTATTTTTTCTCAGCTAAAGAGTTTAGCATAGCCTTACAAAAACACCAATCGTTGCACTTTTTGTAACTTGTGCCTCATATTCTTCTGAAGTGTCTTTTCAGATACAGGGTAAAGGTAAAGAAGTATGGGAAAGACATTCAATATGCTCAACCTGAATGTTAGTCTTATTTTTATACTGTTTAATCTCCAAATAGTACCTGTAACTGAATAATTCTCTTAAAATCAGCACTTTGTTTTATTTTTAGATAAGTTAGTAAACCAATCTGCATTAACATCTCAGAATTTAATTGTATAATTTTTAATGCTTAATGCATTAAAGCATTTTTGCAGTTCTACTTGTGATAATAGTTGTTATGCAGCCAGTTTACTTGAATGTACTTGGTTGAACTGCAAGCATATTATGCAGACATCTTCAGATTGAACTTGTAAATCTATTTGAAATATGATGGATAAAACCACAAAGTATGAAGGGAACGTTTTTTTTTTCTTTGCAAAAAATGTAATGGCATTATAATCACGAATGAAGTGTTTTGCTTACAATAATGGGAAACAAGGGAATGAAAGACCAAATTAGTGTGCAGTGTGTCTTTGAGGTATGAGGGTATTTAAAATGTTTAATGAATATCTGTAATAAAAAAAGTAAAATAAAAGCTATTAGCTGAATCTGGGTCTGGTTATCTAAATATCTTACACTGTCACAGTAGATGTCTGACATTTTAAAAATGTAAAATTCATAGTTATTCGGTTTTATTTCAGATGGTTTCCAATTCATTTATTGTTTTATTAACTGCAAAAAAACTCAAATGATACCTTGATCTGTTGTACACAATGTTACACATTTTGCTTTGAAAAACTGACCAGGGCTGCCAAGTCTGTTTTGTTTTTTTTGTTGTTTTTTTTTAAATTATACTTATACTTTTTTTAAATTATCTTAATATACTTATATATTATTTTTAATTAGTTGTAAAATATAGGACTACCACCCCCACTAATGGAATTTTCAAGAACTTCCCATGTAAAAACACTTGTTTAAAGCCCACGTCTATCGTTAATACAGAATGTGTCCTGTTACCACTTGAATGATGAATGTTCGTCTTCATAGGTTTCTTTTAGCTGTGATGTCTGACCTTGCATATTGTGTCTTGTGCCGCCCCCTACTCTCTAACACTCGCATACATACACTCTGCACCTCAGACTGTCTCTGTTCGACCATCAAAATTTCATTTCACAGATGATGGACTTCAGCCTCTAATCCAGCAGCTGTGAAAGGAGGGTAGGACCGGTCAACTGTTTCAACTCTAATCAGCTTTTATTGCACACGGGAGAAAGAAACAGCCCGTCGCCGCTGGAACCCGTGCTGTTCGTGATTCGGGTTTGAGTTGAGGGGGACAGGAGATGTGTGGCTGCTGGATGTGATGTTAAATCTAATTCACTCAGTGCTGCTAGGCAGTGATGTGTCAGCAGGTGGGGATGTTAAAGCTAATAGGCCTGTCATAGTTGCTAACCTCAATCACTAACCTTCATAACAGCCTATGCTCCTTTTAACCCAACCCTCTCTGTCTTTTCTTTCCACAATCTTGGTTGAAATGCTGATTTTTTTTTCCGCCTGCAGCAGTGCAGCTGCACTGACTGATAACCTTCTCGTGTCCTCTTTGAACCGAACAGATTACAACCCTTCTCAGTGTCTTTTTATCTCAAAGGTGACAAAAGTCAAGTTTGATTCACTGAAACATGTATTTGATGTAGTATCTCAGATCAGGCCTGTAAACACACAAAAAAGCACACAGAACCCACAAATATTTTTTATGGGCCTTAATGTGTCACCTTGGCATTGTCGATTTTTACTGGCCCATATGTGTGCGGTGAAGGAAACTGGCGAAGGTGTTTATTGGCTGTCAGGTCATTGCCATCGCTCTCAACTGGAGTGATGGTCGTAGCCTGAAGTGACAAGACAAAGCTGAAACATTGATAGTCACTTCAGTGGAAGCCCAATCGTATGGGAATGTTATGTGTTTTCATCTTACTGACAGCCATTTGGCCTTAGTTTGAGAATGTTCTCTAGGCAAAACCCAGGGCACAATGGTTTAAATGAATTTAAACCCATGGCACAAGGGTTTGACTGAAAAATATTGTTCATTGTGAAGGCCTCAGGATTTAAGATACACTCTACAAACACTGAAAGACAGCGTGTTGGATTGATGGGAAAACAATGTAATTTGCCCATACTTGTGGTTGAAAGTCACCATAATATCAACATTGACATCTCATTTTTTAATGGAATATTGTAGTTTTTATTATAATTGGTTTATCTGTGCACATAGGTTAATTATTTTTTTAATTCATGTGCCCTTGTAAGATTTGACAGGGCCCCGGCATGTAAATACTGGTGCATGAAATATTGATTTGTGTTTAATCGATCCATCCATTCTCCCAACTGCTTAGGGTCTCTGGGACGCTGGAGCCTTTCCCAGTGTTTTGAGATGCTAGACTTGTAGTCAAGACCACCTAAACCAAGACACTATCGAGACCATGCCGATACCGGAGGGGAAAAAGACAGACTAGTGTTGTTTAAGCTAAGCAATAATTTGTAAGATTTTGTTTTGCATTGCCTGCATATCTCTGCCGATTTCTAAGTCTCTAAATGAATCCATTCTGCAACTTTTAAATAAATAATTATAGTTTTAAAAACAAAATTATAAGCTAAAGTGCAGAATCCGAAAGTTGGTCGTTTTGTCCATGGTTACAAATTCATCTGTCAGTTGTGCAGTTACCCAAAATCTCCTGAATAAAGTTGAAACCCATCATGAAACTGAAATGTGTTTTACTAACTATTAATACATCAAAAATTGTACACGATATGTGTTTTTTAAATCAAGTGATCAAAGTGCTTGTTGCCGCTGCGATCAATGGCACGGATACGGTGTTTTCTCGCACTGTCTTTGCTCGGACGCATGCTTCAATCCGTTGCAGATATCGTCGTGGATATTGTATTATTGTATTGCTAAATCCCCAGAACACGGTGTCGGTCTGAGACAGCGAGACCTACATAAGACCAAGAGAACCAAGACAAGACCAAAGACCGTCAAGGCCGTGACAAGACCGAGACGATGAATTCCGCCCACGACAAGAGGTATTTCTCAGAATAAGGCTGCGTTCTTGTAAGGATGCATATCTTGGCTGCCACGTCATCAAGCTTTATCAAAAGACGTCTCAATTTGAAGGATCCCTTGAAGACAGCCATACGATTTGGGTCCTTCATTTGATGCATCAAGTATATCCTTCACGTCCTCCAATCAACCACAATCCTTTGCACATTACAATTTACAAAAAATAATTATTGTGGTCTGTACGGACAGCTCTGTGACCGTTGCGTACATCAACTGTCAGGGTGGTCTACACTCCCACCGTCACAACTCACATCTGAGGTCGCTTCGTGGCATTTAAATTCCTGGCCTGCTCAACCGTGCAGCCGACGAGCTCTCACGGCAGCAGGTGCTACCAGGAGAATAGCGACTCTATCCTCAGGTGGTCCTGCTGATTTTCAAGCACTTCGGGACCGCACAGATAGATCTGTTTGCCACCCCGGACACATCTCACTGCCAGTTGTTCTATTCTCTGACCGAGGGGACCCTCGGCACGGATGCCCTGATACACAGCTGGCCCCCGGGCCTACACAAATATGCCTTTCCCCCAGTGAGCCTTCTTTGCACAGACCTTATGCAAGGTCAGGGAGGACGAGGAGCAGTTCTTGTTAGTTGCGCAGTATTGGCCCAACTGGACCTGGTTCCCCGAACTAGTGCTCCTCTCAACAGCCCCTCCTTGGCCCATTCCTCTGAGAGAGGACCTGCTTTCTCAGAGACGAGGCACCCTATGGCACCCGTGTCCAGATCTCTGTCTGGTCCCTGGACAGGACGCAGAGGTTCTAGGTGACCTACCCCCAGCGGTAGTTGACACCATCACTTCCGCTAGAGCCCCCTCTACGAGGCGCCTCTATGCATTGAAGTGGAACCTATTTGATTGTTCTTCTTCTCACGAGGAGAACCCTCGAACTTGCTCGATCGGAGCCATGCTTTCCTTCCTGCTAGATGGATGGGTTGGAGCGAAGGCTGTCTCCCTTCACCCTTAAAGTGTATGTTGCCGCTAGTGCCGCACATCACGATGCAGTTGAAGGTAAGTCGTTGGGAAAGCACGACCTGATCATCAGATTCCTGAGGGGGGAGGAGACTAAATCCCTCCCACCCGCTCTCTATACCGTCTTGGGATTTGAGACCTCCCTTTGAGCTTTTGCAGTCAGCTGAGTTAAAAATTCTGTCCTATAAATCAGTACTCCAGGTTGCATTGGCCTCCAACAAGAGGGTAGGGGATCTGCATGCATTTTCGGGCGATAAAATTGTCTGGAATTCGGCCCGGCTAACTCTCACGTGATCCTGGGACCCCGCCTGGATACGTGCCCAAGGTTCCTACCACTCCCTTCCGGAACCAGGAGGTGAACCTGCAAGTCCTGCTTTCGGAAGAGGCAGACCCAGCTCTGGCTTTTCTCTGTCCCGTCCGCACTCTGCATCTGTATGTGGACTGAACGTAAAGCCTTAGGCCTAACACCGAAGTTCCCGCTCTAGTGTCAGCTTGCTGCACCACTCCCCTTCACGGAGTGGATCTGTTTATACCTGCACTGCAGGGCGGAGCACGTGGTGTTTCTCACGTCAACGTTCATTGGCTCATTCTGTAGACACTCAAAGTTGAGAGGGCTCCCTGAACTGATCCCGATTACATTGTCACGTCGTTGCCACGTCTCCCGTTCCCTCTTTCAGGGAACGAGGGTTACATTAGTAACCGAGACGTTTCCTGTTGTCTTGTAAATTGATACAAATGCTAAATGTGGAAACATTTATTACGCAGCCATGCTCAATTCCTAGTCCTAGACCGCCTCATTCTTGCATATAATAGTGAGGAGGACGCTAGCCTACAAGCCTCCGAAGGACTGGGCTAGGAAGTATGCAGTTTCAGTCAATTTTTTATGCATTTTTTATACTCGGATGTATGTCATTGAGTGACACCCTTGCGATGTGTTTAAAATTTTAAACCTTGCAATAACATTTTTTGCTTTATGAATTATCAGTACGCCTACTTATACGATGCCCTAAAAGTATGTAGTGTTTTTGTTAAGAAAAAGTTCATACTTTTGAGTGTGTAGCAGAATAGTAGGCACACTTTGTGACCAGTGTTGGGAGTAACGCATTACAAAAGTAATACATTACAGTAACATATTACTTTTTGCTGTAACGCAGTAGTGTAAGGCATTACTAATCAATTTTCAGTAATATTTTACTCGTTACATGTTCAGTGAGGCTTGTATTACAGTTGTATTACAGTGTATTGTCTGCTTTTACTTCTTTAAGGCAACAGACTATGTGAAAGTTTTAAAGCAGTCTTTTAGTGCCAGTTCAGATCGGTCGCGTTTGTAACATTGTTTTTTCCTCATAAATGCGAACGCGAAAACTAAAATAAAATGAATATTTTAAGTTCTATGGAGAATGGAGAGCCAACCCTTCTGCAGTGTAATTAACAGAATTATTTTCCCTAATATTAAAAATAAAACATAGACTGATATTTGTCTAATGTCTGGAGTCCTTTAAGGAAGTAGCCTATATACGTTTCAATACGTATTTTCGGAGAATTTTTATTTCAAGTTTTGACTGCAAATGTCATCATGTCCATAATGCTGGACTTCCCCAATTTTAAATAATTTATCCTCAACTAGTTTTGTGGTGTAGGTCTACGTATTTTATAATGTTAACTTCAAATAATACTAATAGCCTAATTTAAAGATAAGGCAGCATTGGATCTGGATGGTAAGGAGAATAACGCTGGAGTTGGAAGAGGTGAGTCGTGATTCTGTAGGTTCGTGGATCTGAGTCGTGTGGCGAATCGTGATTTCGGTTTCATATTGCATATCGTTACAGCTCAAAAGTTAAGTTCTACTTAGTTATTTTGGTGAAAGTAACTCAAAAGTAATACATGAGTAATGTAACGCATTACAATTCTGGGACAGTAATATTGTAAGGTAATGAATTACTTTTAAATAACAGTAACAAGTAATACCTAATGTATTACAGTTTGGAAGTAACTTGCACAACACTGTTTGTGACATAGAACTTTGTCATATCTGCGTCTTTAACTGACAGTTCTGTCGCTAAGTTACGTGCATCCTGTCAACATTTAAACTGCCCTTTGTCAATTGTCTTGTCAGTTAAAATCCTCCACATTCAATTTAATTTAATTTCCTTCAGTTTTGGAGAGAAATGCAGTTGACACGGAGAACTCTCCTCGTGTGTTTGCAATTTGATTAATGATGGATTAAAAGCGAATTACCAAACGTATCTTTACAAAAGTCAACAATGCTGTTGTAGATGAAATATAATGTGGATAACATTGAATAGATATATTTTCGTCAGGTTAGATACTGATTATTAATGACTCAAAACCCTTTATCTAAACCTCTCTACTTAACCATCTTGCATACCCTCCATGTTTGTAGTTTTATTGTACACTTTTTATTTTGTAGTTCTCATCGAATCCTTATCCAATGGGCAATGGGATCAAGGCCTGTCCAAATAAAATTCACTGGCCCAATTGACGAAGTTGAACCCATTTCAAATCGGCACCAGGAAAGTTCTTAGGAAAGAGTGTTACTTCGTAGCACCTTTTGATGGAAATAACATCACAATATTTCCATCAAGAGGTGCATCAATTTTTGGTCAAGATCTTGTATTGACAATGCAAGAGTCGAGCACTTTGTAAAGTCTACTCCAGCACATCCCAACGACTTTCAATGAATTTAATGTCTGGACTCAAGGATGCTAATTCATGTGTGAAATTGATTCTCCATGTTCCCTCCCAACCATTCTTTACACAATTTGAACTGGCTAGTGAATAATCCACCGCGTTCAAGGGGATTATATGTGGACTAGCGCAGGGAACAGTGAAGGGTATGGGGGTGATTTCAGATACAGTCCTTACCATACTGTGGTCTGAATGGTCAGGAAAAAGGCATATCATCTTGAATACTATAAAGAGCCATGCAATAAAGAGTTAAAAAAAAAAAAAAAGACAATAAGCATAAAGCCAAAGTCCACACTTTAGGAACAAGAAAAAGTGTAGAGGACATGTGTTCTGCATTAAGTCTGGGGTTAACTATGGGTTAATGTAATTGCATTGATTTGAAGGGACTACAAATGCAACACAGCATTCTGTGTTAGCCACTGTGCAATTATTTAAGCACTGCAGACTTAATTATCTCTGCTTGCACCATAGTCTCCTCCTAATTACTAACAATTTGTGCCTTATGTAGTAATTATTTACCCTAGAAACATCTATCTCTAATTATAATTAAGGATGAGCATTTATTCTCTCCAAAAGCCTACTTTTTGCAGTTGTAACATAATGAGCTGCAGAAAAGTTGAGTTCTCTCTCATGCTCCTTGCTTTTGAGTCAGAGCGATGTATCTTATGATAATTTAATTTGCTTCTTGGCAATTTCCACCTGCAAAGTGAAGCAGTCTAGAGTGCAGATAGAAAAGTTGAGCAGAATGCAAGGTCATGAATATTTAAATTAGTTGTATCTAGTGGATGAGCAAGCTTGAATATTATATGTTTTATGGAGAAAAGTGTTCGCATGTCGTTGTAGGAAATACTCCACAATATGTAGAGTAGAGCAGGGGTTTTAACTGGGTCCAGGGAAAAATTGAAGAAGAAGAAAATAAATGTTTGGGCTGTAAAAGTTCATATGCTTAAAGGAAGGGTAGGCAATTTTCCAAGCACCTTGCAACAGCGAGTTAGCTTTGAAAGCATGAGATCCCACCCTCCCTTCAGAACGCCTTCTTCAGAACATTAAAGTGCACAGCAGACTTTGCAAAGCATCACGAGAGTTGGGGTTGAACTACCTCATGTCTCAAAGCACATAATATTACAATAATAGTGAACATAAACAAATTAACTTTTGGCCTATCACCTGACTGCTGCAGATTTGGCAGTGATAATGTTGCCATTGAAACACATGAGTCACGAACCGCTCCGAGTATAATGTCATAGGTTTACATTTCTTCCGAATTACAGTATATGCTTGAATAGGGTTCACAGAGCTATGAAAATATATACTGTACGTTGACAGGCAGGCATGGTCTTTGGTCAATTTGCACTTTGGAAACATGTTGTTTTTAATATAATAATGTGTTCAATTATTCTCACAAATTGGCCTTTGTACATTGCATGGAAATATATTTTGGAAAGAGGTTTTTGTTTATAGATTTCACATACTAAAGAACTGAATACCACATATCTTACAGTGTCTAAAAAAATACTGCACATCTACAGTAACTTTATGTTTTACTTTACTACATTTACTTCTGATCAGAATCTGCACTGGTGAGTCACATATTCACTGGGAAATATAAATGTCTTTTTTATTTATTTATTTATTTATTTATTGCAACATGATATTTTTTTATTGCTGTGTGGCTAAATGTTACAAAAATCTAATAACAGTATTGGCTAGTGTTCCTTCTGTCCTCTAATGCACGGCATCAGATAAGAAACAACAACAACAACATGAGTGCAGATTGCAGTTCTGAATGTCCGGAGCTGGTCTTGAGTGTTTCAGAGATGTCCTGAAGAGGGCATTGCAGCAGTGTCTCAAACTTCACATTATTGCTTGCTTGCAATGAAGAATTATCAAAACTAGTTTCAGCTTGCAAATTTACTTCAGTTACTCAATTTATTTATTTATTTAGTACAGGGACAGTGCATATTCATAAACATTTCTGTCAATATGCCAGAATTAGCCTAAAGGCTATTTTTCATCCGCAGTCCCTAGACAGTTGGTAAGAGTCACCCTAAAAAAAAGAAAAAAATTACATAGTTCATAGCACTAAAAAAAAATTTAAATACATTTAGTAAAAGATCTATTATGTTAGCATATATACTCTAAACACATCAAAACAACAATCGGACAAACATCACATAAAAAACATGACAACACATAGGGAAAAAAGTCAACAGTGTGCAACGAGAGCATGTGTAGAAATAGGCTAATGTTGGCAGATCTGATGATCAATAAGTCATTTTCTTAACTGAATTTTAAATGAACTATACGTGTTTATATTTCTGATAGTTATGGGGGTGAGGTTCCACTCAGCAGCAGCTTGAACAGAAAAAGCAGTATGACCAAATACACTTTTCCTAAAGGGAATGATACAATCTCCCCTAGCTGCACCTCATGGTCCTGCGGGAATCAGCTGTTCGAGTATTGACAAACTGTTGGAGGGGAGGGGAAGATAAACCATGAATAATTTTATAAATAAGACATAGATTTGAGTATTTAACCAAATTATAATAAATGAGCTTTATTTTGAAATAGAGTTTTTAGAAAAAATGGTCTGAAAATGTTTTAAATATAAAGAAAAAATATCAGATTTACCATTTACGATGTGATAGCGAACTATCGCACATATGTGTTCTTTTTATGTTTTTATTAGAATTCATATAAAAATCTGCCAAACTTCCCATACTTCTGAATAGGATGTCTACTTCATAAATCAATCTGATTTTTCTTGTCACTGGTCCACCAGTGGGTCCACAGCCATTATATATTTAAAACAGTAATATCCTATACTATCTTGACAAACTATATATCATTTGTAAGAAAAAATGAAGTGGACGTCTAAGATCTCAAAAATGAAGCATGTTACAGCATAGCAGTGGCAACAAGGAACACCTTGGGTTCACCGGCATCAGAATGATCCCCAAAATAATCTCAGCTCAAACATTTTATACTGTATTCCTTTCGTCTTCCCTCTCAGCATGAAGTACGAGAGTCAGCCCATTTCCCCAGTAACAGTCTCATTCACATCTTGATGATAATTCAGTCAGCCCAACTGATTAATTTAACTTACAATAGAGAGAACAGGACTGGCAGAACTCTCATGCTTAACAGGTGACATCATCATCGTCACAACTCCAAAGTGCAAAACACAATGTACTTCACTTCAATATAGACCATTTCACAAGATGTAAACAAGACTGGTCCAGAAGCACTTCCTGTTTCAGTTTGTAACCGTTTTCTTTATTTCACATGTAAAGAAAACATCTTAAAGATGTTTGTTTAACTTTTTGATTCATTTTTAAATGTTCTGTTGGTTGTATTTTATCCCAGCTTTTATGTAGTGTTAAAAAACTGAAACAGGAAGTGCTTCTGGACCAGTGTTGTTTACATCTTGTGAAATGGTCTATAGAATGGTCAAATATTAAGGGGATAACATTTATTTGAAGTCCCTGTAATAAAGATGGTTCTTGATTGTCTGCTGTCACTCCCATACTATAGGCGATAACCAATGCACCGTGACTGTGCATATTACTGAGATTGGAATGAATTGTCTCTATGATAAATAAGCTCTTTTAGTGATGGTTTACTGGTTTTCAAAATACATTACAGAGGAGACATCCTTTTTTTGCGGCAATACTACTACTACTCCTAAGGCGTGTTCAGAGCTTTATTTTGAAATAGAGTTTTCAGAAAAAATGGTCTGAAAATGTTTTAAATATAAAGAAAAAATATCAGATTTACCATTTACGATGTGGCAGCGAACTATCGCACATATGTGTTCTTTTTATGTTTTTATTAGAATTCATATCAAAATCTGCCAAACTTCCCATATTACTTCTGAATAGGATGTCTACTTCATAAATTGAATTAAGATTGTGGAAATAAATGGTTCAGATCACTCAGACCATGTATGGAAATGCAGGTGCCCTGATATGGGCAGTAATGGAGTCTGGTTGTCATGTAGTGATAAAGTTTGGTACTGCACCCTAACAAAATCTTACAGAAAGCTAATTTTTTAAGATATCAACCTAAAATTTGAAACACAACCTGATCAGATTTTTGGCTTTCATTTTCTTACAGGTTTAGAGTCTAACATGTTTTGAAAATATATATGTTATATAAAATATGAATAATTAAATTTGTACATTGTACATTACTTTCTTTCACTTTCTTAATTTATTTCACTTATTTTTTTAGTTTTTTTTTTCTAATTTATCATTAATGGCCCTTGATTGGGCAGTATAAAACATGCAGGGCCTACATTAGCCAACACTTAAATAATGTCAACAGCTGAAGAACATTAGCCAAATATTCTTCCTAATATCTCTCATTTGGTTAAGTGAGTGAATATGAAATCCAGAATGCAAAGGTCAATAATTCCATTCAAATATGATGAGAAAGGAGACATCCACGTGCCTCTAAATGGATTTTTATTTACATTAATGAACAAACAACCACAAATTATGCTAAAGGCCCGCCATCTGTGCTTAAGAGGCACATTACAATTCAGCAAGTGCTTAGATTCACTTCTATTAAAATTAAGTTTTATTTAGTTTCATGGTAATTAAATCAATTATGGCATACATTTAGAACTCAATTGTTTGTAGTATGATGTCATTGGCTATTAAATTCAATACAATATATTGTGTATAGGAGATTAAACCTCTAAAAGTTATGATGAATTTTTATTACGCAATATTTTAAAAACATTAAAGCTCTAATATAGCCCTTTCCCCCAAACTTATTTAAATTCTATTGGAAAAATAGCCAAACTAATCAAACTTCAACTCATTATTCACGGAGATGGACCTTTAGTTTACACATCTCTATCAGTTGGATTTTCTTTGAGCACTGAGCACTCTATTGCTCCCTTTAAAGCAAACTACAACTTTTTATAAAGACTATTTTCAACAACTGGACTTTAGAATGATCTGATTGCACAGAAGTGGAGTAGCTTATGTCATGTTTTACCGTGAACAGATTGTCCTATTTTCTGGGCCATTGGTAAATGACAAAAGATAATGTGGATTGATTTAACTGTCAGGTTATGGCTTTTACAGCTTAGACAATGACTTAATTGAAATTTGGGGAAGGGGATGCAATTAATTAATGAGAATTTCCAGTAAAAACCCTGTTGCAATGGGCTCTACAGGTCAACCTGCTATTCATTGTAGTAAGTGTCTGCCTATGCGTGACAGAGATGTTTAATGGTCAGCCTCATCTGCCTTTTCACTACATCTTCAGCTTCTGTGATAAAAATAAAGGCAGATGGTCACACCATTTGACCTCTGATTTAATCAGATCAGAGTGCCCTCTTATATGGCCTCAGACTGCAGAGATTTACTGCAGTAACAATCACACACAAAAAAAAAAAAAAAAAAAAAAAAACATGAATTCATATTAATGGACATGCTGTTTTGGAAGAGCTAAAGAAAATAACCCAATATTCTGCATATAGCTCTTGTTTGTACAGAGAAAGAGAGACTGATATTTTGTTTACATGTCACACTCTCAACAAGAAAGTTAAAAGGGAAAGGACAGCGAAAGGGAGGGTGAGAGGATGAGATGACAAGACACAACCTGGCCAGATGTTCTATGTGACTTCAAAGTATTTAAGAAGCTCTGAAGAAAGTTACCTGGGAATATACGGTTTTGAAACATGGCCAAAATCTCAGCGGCACCAGATTCTCAAAGAGAAGCTGAGGCCCTTGACTGAAGTCAAAGCATACCTGTTTTTTTTTTCCTCCTTCAGTATTTGAAGTGATTTCAAAAGTATGGCAATTAACAGAGAATGCAAAAAGACATATGAATTAGCTGTAGTCTCATCCCAAGACGTCATATAACTGACGTCTTGGGACGTGTTTTGACCATATACGTCAACATCCGCCTTTTTAGGGTACCCTTAAACGTCGGTTAGATGACGTTATCGGATCCTAACCCTACCCCAGACCTAAACCTACACCTAAACCTACCCCGTCACCTAACCGACGTTAAAGGTAAAGCGTCAGTTGTATGACGGCCCGGGATCGACGTTTAAGGGTAGGCCTACCCTAAAAAGGCGGATGTTGACGTATGGTTAAAAAAGACGTCCCAAGACATCAGTTATATGACTTCTGGGGATGAGACTGTGTTAAATAATAATAATAAAAATAACAGCAACAAAAACCCTTATTAAATAAAACCAAATTTTGATTGAAAGAAACTGCTTGCCATTCAAAACCTCTAGCTGACATCAGGAGGTGAGATAGGTATATGATATTTTCAAATTTATGTGATTTTCTAGCAGTAAACATTAAAGGAGAACTCCGGCGAACAATGAACCTTTGGTCTAATAAAACATCGGTACATAGTCAACCGTTCTCTGAGATTTGTTTTCATGATAATCGAATGTAAAGAGTTTTATCTCTAAAAACTGTTTAGCGTATAATGCTAGTAGGGGCATTGACTAAGTAAAAAGAAATCGCTAGTTTATACCACTAACAAGGCTCAAAATAGCCTTGTTAGTGGTATAAACTAGCGATTTCTTTTTACTTACTCAATGCCCCCATTACTTGCATTATACGCTAAACAGTTTTTAGAGATAAAACTCTTTACATTCGATTATCATGAAAACAAATCTCAGAGAACGGTTGACTATGTACCGATGTTTTATTAGACCAAAGGTTCATTGTTCGCCGGAGTTCTCCTTTAAACAGACAATTCAATGAACACAGAGAAACCGTAATGAGGTTATTTACTACCCACTGTAGTCACATGCATTTACAATGTGGAAATAAATGTACAATAGGCTAAATTATATATGAACAATGTGGAGTCTGTTTTCTTACAATTGTTTATACTAATTCAAACGATTATCTCAACCTTTTTTATTGTTGTATTATTTTAATTGCTAAATACAGTCTAGTAGGTCAAGACCTCTAACTGAGCTCTGAACCAAAGGTGGAGGATGGGACTTGTGACCTGTATGCGAGGTCAATTGTCTTCCAGCTAATAGTATCGAACATCTGATGTCTCACAACATATGATTCGTCATGCCAGTTTTCGTCAACATTCTAAATTTTATGTCTATAGTCAACAATTAATATTAAAATAATTCTATTAACCATTTTATGTCTCTGATTTTTTTAACATAGTTGTAGCTACATTCCATTCATCAAAAAAAAAAAAAAAAACAAACAAACAAACAAAACAAAAAAAAAACAAAAACAAAAAAAAACAAAAAACAAGGGGGTTTCAACTGATAATGTCTCATTATTGGGACATTATTCAAACACAGCATCCGTCCGCTCTCTTCATCATCTGTGATAAGAAATGTGTGTTATGCGCGCACACACGCAGCAGGCGCAGGCTGAGCATCACGGGCGCGCGCGCTGCTGTGAGATTATCCGAGCGCTCGGCAGCAGAGAGAGAGAAAGAGGGGGACGCGGAGGAGAGCAGCAGCAACACCGATCCTCAAGCAGCGTCTGGAGCAAGAGCTGGGCGGGGAAATAACTGCGGTACTGAAGAAATACTTCATTGCCGAACAGCAGCAATTTGTCGGCATCGCAACTTCGTCCGTGTAAAGCAAAATGTCATCTACGGGAAAAGACAACAGCTCCCAACATGCGAATTACGTGGGACCGTATCGCCTGGAAAAGACGCTTGGCAAAGGACAGACAGGTTTGTCCTTTTGTGTGCTTGAGATCTGGGATGATGACACGCGCTGCTCAAAACGTTCGCGCGATGACTAAATATGATGCGCCTGTGTGTTTGTTTGACATGTCATTGTGTAGCCTATAGAGGTTTTCCACAGATTAAGGACCTTTGCCTACTTTTCTGACCAGCTGGTGTGATCTTATTAGTTGCAAAATGTTGTGTGTGTGGGTGGAACAAGTTGGAAAATGCTCGCATTATCTTCCAAGAAAAGGAACTTGGTCTTCGCAAATGACAGTCTGGCTTTGCGCGTCTCGCTTTGCTTCTAATGCCGTTAATCCCGATTTGTCAGGCAACGGGATGTGGTTGCACTTGCAAGTCCCACTGCCGAATCCATTCGCCTCGTACAAGAGCTAGCATTGAATGTTTGACACTAGGGTACAGGTGGCCCTCATATGCTGCTGCTGATGGGACAGTTTTGGTGCATCCGTAGTGCACCATGTGTTCAACCTAATTTCCTCTGCAGTGCTGAAATAGTGCTGTAGTTTGACATGGGCTATAAGGGAATCTGGTCTTGCTTTAGTTCTGCTACAGGCCACTGAAAGCCTGCTTGCTGATTTGAGCTGTTGTGCTAATCAATAATCATATAGCCTAGGTTTAAATGACCACGCATTGAATGGCTGAAAAGTTATCATTATGTTCATGTCGGCTCATAGCTGAGAATGGCTGCATGACATGGGAGTGAGGAGGACAAATTATTGATCTGGCGGCATTTTTGTGTGTGCTCAATGTTCTGTGGCCAGTGGCTTCTTCTGGTGTGGCTTTGGTGGAGAACAGTTATTGAGTCGATATCCCTGGACAGACGTATCCAAGTCAGGGGCCTGCAGGTGTCATGCAACACATGAACTGCAACTGTTAAGAGTATCAGATTGACTGTATTTTGAGGAACATGGAGAACAGAGTTGATGATGGTGTTTATGTTTTCAATCATGTTTCCTGTTAAGAGATGAACAGTAATGCTGTAATCTAACATGGCATTTTGATGATTTGACAGCTTGATGTAGCACTTGGCTTTTATTATTATTAAAGATCTCTTGGAATCATAATTGCATTGTTGCGGCCTTAAGTCTATTAGCTTTGAAGCATGTTCACATTTTATGATAAATTTCACTTACAAGAAATGTACACATCTAAAATTTGCAGGTTCTTTCTGTGTCCAAATATACTATATGCAAAAATCAAAGCATTACACCCAATATAATGAGTATGATGTCTGAACATTATTTATGAAACAATAGGCATATTATACATGGGTGATGTGTATCCACTGAGATTTTAAAGTGTGCAGTTCGTGCTGACACTTTGCTATGTCTGAGGTAGTTGAGTTGTCAGATTTCAAAATTATGATAACTTTGAGGCATGTGGATCTTTTCAAGTACAATATAAGTGAGTGATAATAGATACAGGGAAGTTGTTACTTGTGGTTAAATTGTACATAACACCCAACAAGTAAAATATTTTTGTGGTTGCTGTAAGTCGAATAAAACACAGGTCCAAGCCAAGGACAGTGCCAACATGGTGGGTGTAGTATAAAATATCTAGGAATGTATTCATATAAAGGCATAGTTAAACAACACACGTCATCAACTGTTGAGGGCTACGTTCTTCATATACTCTAGTCTTGACTGATATTTGGATGCAACTGGGAAAATGGGAAAAACATTGATGACTCATCTTGCACTTGTGGACGTGTCAAATTTTTTGTCTCTTTGAGAATCTAAATGATCACCTATGTCTGCCTAGCAACAGCAATTAACAGATCGTAGTCCAAAGCTGTTATATGAACTAAAAGCTAATTGCTATTCAAAAATAAACAGACAAACCATTTAAATAGGAAAATGTTGTCACTGGAAAATAAACTGCACTCATCAAACCATTTAATGGTGTATTAAAGGGACAGTTCACACAAAAAAGGAAAATCCTGTCATTTACTCAGCCCCATGTCATTCATATCTCTATACTTTTCTTTCTCATGCTGAACATCACATTTTCAGAAATGTGTCTGTACACTTTCTCATGTAGTCAATGGTCATCAAAACAGTTGGGTTACCAAGTTCATCAAAATATATTTTGTGTTCTGCAAAGGAAGAAAAGCCATAGAGATGTGGAACGAGACGATGAGAGTGAGTAAATTAGGACTAATTTTTGAGTGAACAATCCATTTAATACCCCATTAAATGGCTTGATAAGTGCAGTTTATTTCCTGTGGCAACATTTCCCATTAAAACAGAAAGTTAGGGCAGGCCAATTTATTTATTTTTTGTTTGTTTTTTTGGGTGAACTATCTCTTTAACAAGGCATCAGCAGAATTATAGTCACATTTCTCATTTAACCAAACAATAGTTGCAAAATGCAACCAGTGCTAGCAACATGTCTATAAGGAGTAATTACTGTAAATACATGTATTGCTTGTTGTTTAATATAGAGAGATGCCTCACACTGTTCATTTAAGAATAGGACGTTTTGTCGGCAATTAAACTATTGGCTCCGTTTCTTAAAATAAATCCTTGTTTAGCCTGTGGTTAGAGAAGAGCGGAGGGTATTCCTGCTTGTTCTGCTGCCGTTGGCATGGCTGCTGAGAGAATGCTGCACAATGAACGCCGCTTCTCAGTGCTGCCGCTGCAGAGGAGAGCCCATATGTCATGAGAGAGGCTCACACATAGAAAGAGGAGTTTGGGGGAGGGGTAGGGATAGATGGGAAGGGGGTGGGTTTGGGGATGAGGGAGAGAGAGAGAGAGTTCTCAGAGCTAAAGCAGGACCCCCATGGGAAACAGTAAAAAGGACGCTCTAGTTTAATTTACCCCCCTCCTTCACCTCCCCAAATCAAAACGGATGTACGTGCCTGTATTTTTGCCTTCTCTGTTTCTTTGTGATGCTTCAGCCATCACACATAGCGTCCTCACTGCTCCAGTCAGTTGAAAGTAGGCAGAGGAAGATTTAAGGAGATCACCGGCTAAGACGGATTGGAACCCGGTAGTGGTTACCAAAAAAACAAAAACAAAACAATAATGTGACAATACCTACTAGGGTTGTTCATGTCACGATTTGGTTTGATTACTGATCTCACAGTACAATACTTTCTTGATACTTTAAACTAAGAGTTAAAATGGTAGTTTTTTATTATTATTTCTATGAGATGATAAACAAAATTACTGTTCATTGCTACCTTTGATATTACAGCCCGTTCTCATCCCAAGGTGTCATCTAACTGATGCTTTTGACCATGCGTCATCTAACTGACGCTTTAGGCACCCTTTAGCGTCAGTTAGATGATGCTTTCCCCCCAGACCTAAACCTACCCGCGTCATCTAACTGACGCTAAAGGTAAAGCGTCAGTTAGATGACGCCCTAGGATAGCGTCATCTAACTGATGGTAAAGGGTGCCTAAAGCGTCGGATGTTGAAAATTGTCAGTTAGATGACGCCTTGGGATGAGAATGCATTGGATATTACATTTGGAATGCACTTGGCTTCGACTTGGTCCTTTCTCTCCCATGCCAAGGGCAATGGTGACACCAGAATAGAAATATTCATGATTCTGCTTAGCTAAAAATACAGAATTATGTTAGCGACGCGCATGCTTGCTCTCTGTCCCTGACTACGTACATTTAAAATGTTTGAAATATTGTATTTTACAAAATGATGCATTTTATTTCTAATGTATTAACATGGAACCTCAAATGTGTAACCTAATGGTTTTACCATATTTTGATACTAAATCCAATCTGTCTAAACATTCATTTTGGGTGAATTATAAATAGTACATTGTTGCTATCCACTATATTTTGCATCGCTATATATTGTGCCACAGTATATTTTTACTCTGCTTTGTGAGACTCAGGCAGTTGCAGTGTATTTTTTTCTGCTAATTCGTTCTGTTTGAATCCCCTCTACTCTACTTATTCCCTCCTCTTCTCCTTCCTTCACTCTGTCAGGGTGTCCCAAAGGAAGCCCGTTAATGAAGCGGCGAAGTACTTGAATCACGAACACTGTCACGGGCAGAAACAGTGCCCTCTTGCTGGGTCAGGGTTAGACGGCGTGTACGGGCAGGCTCCATGCAGAGCCCCAGGCTTCCACTGCTTTTCCAGCATGGACATGGAGATAATCAAGCTATATATACACACTACCTCAGGGCCAGTGAGTGTCTGTAACTGGTGCAAGGCGGATATGAAGTGCTGCGGGCCAAACCGCATAAAGTATGGTCATTTTGCTGCAGTGCACGAAGGGTTGATTTCAATCCAAGGTAGTGCTTTCGTGTAAGGGATGCCATTGCTTCTCTTTGCCAGAATGTATTTTAGAAAGACAGTATTAGCACTAGGCCTATTCAATGACACTTTTACCCTTAAATGGTTGAATGTTTTGCCAATCACGGCTGGGTAGTGAATGACATCCCGTGTCGAAAAAGACCCCAAGTTATGTGTTTATGAGTTAAGGTGAAGTCAGTGCCCATAACAGCACCTTTTGCTTCAATTTAAGCCTTGGTCATATATAATGGGATTTAGAATTGGCATATTGTTTTGAAATATTTAAATCAATAATCTGTTATCATTTACTCACCCTTATGTCATTTCAAACTTGCATGATCTTCTTTATTATTCAGAACAAAATAGAAGATGATATTGATGAATGTTTATTCAATGATCATTCAGTGGGCTCCAAAACACCATTGGTCCCCACTGACTTCAATGTAAAAAAACAAAACAATACTGAGAATTTTTTTCAAAATATCTTTTTTTTTTAGACATATGTACAGGTGTGGAACAATGAGAAGGTGCGTAATAATTTTTGGTAATATCACTTTACATATAATGGCTTGTAATATAAAAAATGGAACCGTATTATCCAGTTAGTTTCCTTGATAGTAGGTAAGATAATATAGTTAGGCGGGAGGGAGATCAAATCACTCTTCATCACTACAAAGAATGTTTTGTTTTTAGCCTGAAAGCCTGTTTAAAATGTCAGCTGTTGACTGTCTTGCTGGGCTGACTTAGTGAACAATTTGTCTGTGTGTTTCTGTCTGAGGGGGTTGCAGTCTCCCAGACATATTCCAGCCTTCAGTTGGCTCTCGTTTACTAAGTTCCAGATAGCAGTGGTTGGTTGTCATGGCTGCGCCCCCTTCCCACAAGCCTTTTCTTACAATGGCCATGCTTTCCATCTTTCCAGAGATCAGAGGCAGACAGCAACAGTCCTCGAAGCCCTTCTTTCCCACCCTTGATTTATGTAGATTACATTCAGTCTCTGCTATTAACACTGTAAGAATCTATAGAGGAATACGAAGCCTTTACGTCATACGCAAGAAATTAATCCTACAGAAAACTGTTGAAGGAATGTACGCTGGAATGATTGGTAGAGCAGAGCTGATTCCACTGATGGGCTCTTATACATGAGATTAGAGTATTTCTCATTTAAGGCTGGAATGAACTGCCAACATTCTGTTCCTTGTTGACTAGCAATTATCTAAATATATTTATATTTAGTTGTGGTTTATTGCTCATTCTTGTCACTCATCATTAACTTTCCTTGCAATGAATCCTCTCTCTTGAGCCTAAGGAACATTTTAAAGAGATCCATGCTTTCCGTGCCGGTGTTTTGTGCCAAACATTTTTTTCATTGTGTGAAGCGTCAAAATCAGTGCACTAAAAGTGTTGATGTTGATTATTATATTTTATACTATGGGCTGTTGAATGCTTAAATCTGATGTGTTGACTAATGTTCTAAGGTGTGCAATTATTTTCAGGGAAACGTATGGGTAAAGTAGTTCCAGGAACCGCATGTTGCATATGTTCCGTATCACTTCGCCAAATGATTTCAGTTATTTCAAAGGTCTTTACAGCCCACAGAACTAACTCACAACGATACCGACCAAGCACATAAATATAGTTAACAATAGGATAAAAATAACATATGGAATGTTGTATGGGAAGCACATTCAAAGCAAAAAGTCACACAATTTTAACAAATACCTCATAGGTTAACAAGTATTTACGGGGTTTAAGTTAAGGGTTTACAGGGTTTAAGTTAACCCTTTACCTGTCACCCCCTTTTTGATAATTGACATTGAAATGCACTATACAAACGTATGCACTATACAATGCTTTGGAATATAGACCTAAGAATATAGGTCTTGTTTTAAAGAAAGCAATCAGCAGATTATTACTGAAGTGAAAGCACTTCAAAAAATTGAAGTATGAAAAAGTTATGGATGTTATAATTTACAGTAAATCAAATATATTTTATTAATATATAATTTTTTAATATAAAATAAATATTTTACAAAATATTTTTTACTATTAAATTACTATAAAATTAAAGCTATATCTAACCAAGTTGTGTTCCAAATTTAAAGTTGATATCACAAAAATTGAAGTTTCCATGAGATTTTGTTTAGGCGTTATACCAAAAATAGCCTTTGAATTCCATTGAATTTAATTGTATGCATTCTGCTATAACAAATTAATAAATTTGCATCCAAATATAACTTCTTTCTCTAAATATGGAACATTGAGACTCAGACCTTTCTGACAATATGTGTTTTGTCAAGATTAGAAAAGGTTTTGATAATGAATTATGAAAGATGATGCCCAAAAGGGGAGGGGCCTAATACAAAATACCGTTTCTATGGTAACGCAACGTTCAATTTCAAAACGGTTTTCACTGGATGAATTCATACAAAAATTATACATATATAATACAAAAATTATATATATGACTTTTTACTTTTTCTTACCTTACTTTTTAAAATACCATTTTATCTTTTTTTATTGACAAATACTAATTATGTTTTATTATGAACTTTTAGCACTAAAAACCAAAGTTTCAAATATTAAAATTGTGTGCGTCGACTTTTTGTGACAAAGGTCAGAAACTCCTGTAATGACGTTGATTTTTTTGAGGCGCACTCTTGTCATAAATTCATATTACTGTTCATTCATAATTTGTAAGAAAAAAAAAACAGCGCTAAAATACCTATTTAGGAGTCTTAGACCTTTCCAACGATATAGTTTGTCATGACTAGATTAGGATTTAATAGTAATATAGTGAAGTAAATTTAGCTTGCCCATATACGATTAAGGGATTAAAAACATAACAAAATTGCACGAAAAGCACTATTTGATTCTTCCTGTGTTGATGTATTTCCTTTTAAATTTCATAGTTGATAATCTGTGGCAGGTGGTATAAGAGGGAGGGGTATTCACATTCAAGACAGCATTTGATTGGGCTAAAAAATCTATGTGTTGCAGGATGAGTCATCAGAGTTTTGGTCTATTTACCAGAATAGAAAGACTAATATTTAATTGTGCGCGGTATAATTGTGCACATGTGTTAAAGAGAAGTTTGTCAATGTTTAGGAGTACACAAGCTGAAGACATCAAAGTCAACATAAATGTAATACCATTTTGATTGAATGGGATTAATAACTATTTATAGTACCTGGTCTCCAAATGTCTCATAACTAGTCTCCCTTCTATTTTGGTGGTGATTTGTTCAGACAGAAGTGTCATTTGTGCTGCACATATTATCTGTGGTGTGGTGCTATACATTGCATTGTGTAGTTTTGGTTGTCCCCTCCCCCTTTCCCATTGCAGAAAATTGCTCCCTAGTGTCTGATGCAGCTGTGAAGCCTTTTATCAGAGAAGCACAGGAGAGACCCTTAACTCCTGGTGTTGTCCCTACCATGTTCCTCTCGCTATCGCCATCACACCATCCCTTTCAGCACCGTCTTTTAGTTCTTTCCATAAATGCTATGCGTGGTACTGGTATCTGCTCTTTACACAACATTTAGAGGTTTTAGCTGGAGGGTATTGGCAATTCCAAGGTTGGAGTCACTGGACTGACTTGAACAGTGCTGATGTGACTTGATGTGCGACTTGCCATGTGAAGAACCATCTAATCAGAAATGAACAGCCAAGAGCAATAATTACAGAAATAGCAATCTTTTTGTACACTGTTGTTTTTATAAGAAGTATCTTGAAATGCTACAAGTACATCTGCAGTGACACAGGAGTCCAAACAGTGGGCAACTGCTCAACAGATGGACTAATTCTGGGTTTGGTAAGGATAGACATTTAGCCTGTAGCCTGTGTAAAGTGCTTTGGTGCCTATCCGCAAGTTCAAGCCAAAACAGAGACTGCAAGCACAAATTACACTGAGAGTAGGCTACACGAACAGTGAGAGAGAGGAAGCGAGAATGGGTGAAATGATACAGAAATCAATGTGGAGGGAGAGAGTTTGAGTGGAATAGATGGTAGAGAACTTGAAAGTCGGAGAGAGATAAACACATTATGTGCTTGGTGTTTAAGAGAAAAATTAACCCTAAAAATGGCAAATCTATCATCATTTACTATCCCGGGTAACCTTTTCTTGAATTTAGAAAGTTTAAAGTGTTAGTCCAACAATTTAAATTGTCATTATTTACTTAATGATTTCCGTCCCTGTTTCTAAAATGCCATAAAGAGATCATAAAAGTATAATCCATGCAAATCAAGTTTAATCCAAGCCTCACTCACTTTGTAGGATGAACATATTTAATTTAGGCTTTTATTTCTAAACTTTAATCAATGCACATACAATTTGGATGAACAAACCTCATTTGTTTTTGTGGGTCAAACAAGTACATTTGATCTTCCATTTACCACAATTAAAGCACACTATGAATGTGTGTCGATTGCTGTTGATGACAGAATTTTTTACTATCCCTTTAAATATAAAAGCAAAAGCACAAGTATCATAAAAGTGGTCAATGTGTGTGCTGAACACCAAGCCATATAATAGCTTTATATGATGAACAGATCTTCCAGTCCAGTGAGCTGTTAACAGTTGCGACTGGATCATTGAGTCAGTGAGTTAAACACCAGAACCAGTGTGTGAATTTGTGAACATTTTGTTGAACTGGTTCTCTCTGATTCATTAAAAAGATCCAACTCTTAAGAATGATTTCTTTATAAAACATACAATTCTACTTTTTGTGAATAATGATTTCGAACAAAATCTCGCTTTGATTTCCATCTGTGTCTCACATAAACCATTGTAGAGAACCTGGAAATAATGCACAAGTCATATGAACCCTTTTTATACGGTCCCAGTCTTCATTGATACAGTATAAGCATATAAAGAGTGTCCAGGATATTCTTCAGAAGTTTACCTTTCATATTTTACAGAAGAAAGAAAGTGAATCAAGTTTGCAAAGACGTAAGGGTGAGTAAACAATGACAGAATTCATTTTTAGGTGAACTAAAAAACAAACAAACAATTGACTGATTTGTTTTACTGCAAAAAGATAGTCAAGCATGAACATGTCAGTCTCACATAGTTACAGATGACTGAAGGCTAAACAGGCAATTTAAGCACAGAGCACACTGAAAATAGAAATTATAAGACAGCGTTACAATAAAAACTTATTCATGTATAATATTCTTTGGGTGTTTGTGCCATTGTGCCAGTACTGTATGAATGAAATGAGGTGTCATGTTGTCTTGCACGCATGATTGATTGGTAAAGAACCCAGAAGGGCTGAATATCCTGTCCAGATGGTGGGGTTTGATCAAGCCGTGTCATTAGTCAGGTGGTTGCTGATGCTTGGTGGCCCCTTTATTCGGAACTGAAAGGCATTATCTTTCTTTAACTTGAAGAGTAAATTAGAGGAAAGAATTTACAGGTGAAAATGAACAGGGTTTGAGGGAATGAGTGTATCTACACCCAGCTTAGAGACTAGCTATTTGCAAATCACTTGAGTACAATTTCACAGAGTATTAACAGTGTGGCAGTACTACTCATTTCCAACCAATCGCTGCCTGTGCAGCCCAACCCCAGCAATAGAATAATAGCTACACATCTTTTCCCCCCCGTCTAAGGCAAGTTGAGGGTTTCTATGGAAACCGGGGGAGGCTGTGTGCAATTTTATACATGTGTTTTCTGGACGGCTGTGCCGCATGGTTCCTCGGCCTTGCCTTGAGGGTCCAACTATTGATTGCAGCTTCTCTGAGTTATTAGAATGTGAATGAGGATCTCCCCCATCTCTTAATGTGTGCTGAATAATGCCTTTCAAGGCCGAATTTGAGCTTGGACCTTGTCTGATATCATCTGTTAGCTCATAATTTCACACCTAATGACGGGATCTGGTGTTCCAATGGGAGTTTTTGAATTCCCAAAGGTTCCTGTAGAATTGAACACAGTTTTATGGTCTGTACTTCAGTCTACAATGGCTGGAAGACCTGAAAGTCTTGCCTTTAAAGTGTTCAGAAACATTACCGTGGGACTGTGATAATTTTGCATGTTTATTTTGATGTTATAAAAGGAAAGCAGTCCAATTTGTAGATGGTGGGTCGACGAGGCTTTAAAGGGATAGTTTACCCTAAAATCATTTACTCACACTCGTGTCATTTCAAACCAGTATGCCTTTTTTTCATTTTGAAAAAAATATTTTTTATCCATTAAGTAAGTGGGCTCTAATTGTTTGTACCGCAACATTCTTCCAAGTATCTCCTTTTGTGATTTTGGAACTTTGGAACAATTCTGGAATTTTCATTTTTGGGCGAATTATCTGTTTAACAGTAAACTACACCTAACCCTAACCCTAACTGTTATGAGTACTGAGTTCAAGACAACTGCAGCACTGGCCAGTCAGTGCAACATAAACCCAAAACAACTGAGTGTGCCTTTAAATAGACTACACCTTAAAAATGATCAGATTATTGCTATTTAGGTGGTTTTAGAATTGCCTAAATAAATGGAGAAAGTGTTTTCAGAAATTAAATTTAGAAATCAGTGGGAAATCAGAACAAAGGCAGCTTATTTTGACACCAACACAATACAAGGAGAGAGGGACAGAGAGAAAGAAGTGTTATTTATATCATAAGCGTTCCTCTCCCACTTTTCTTTGAATGTTTCTCTGAGCAAATGCAGGTTACGGACGTTATTTTTCAGTGCTTTCATTAGTTTGCCTGTAGCACTTCCTCATTAATTCTCTGCCTGTCAATGTAACGTTAGTATGTGTTAATATAGTTGTAATGAAATATTCAGCCGTTTCTCCATGAGGAATGCATGAGGTTTGTTGCTCTACAGGGATCCATCCAACATAGAGTTCACTCACCACCATAGCCATTTTCTACCATTATTACTAATTTGAACGGGGCTAGTAAATGGGTTTATAGGCATGCTTTGCACATGATCAGTGCTGAGGTATGTTGATATGATGAAGAAAATAGTAAAGGACTGCAAGAGAAGCAGCCAGTATGGTTTCTTCTGAACATTGCAGTCAAACTCAATTAATGGCAAGCTTTGTTTGCCTCCAGAGCCAATCATGAGCGGGATCACAAAGCTTGTAGATGCACACAACAAAGAACGTTTCATACTGTTGCAATTCTGTCTGTGCAATTTCATGCTACAAACACCATGTAGTAAATACTTACTTTTTTTTTTTAGTAATATTCTATCTTACCAGTATGTGAAATTATATATGGAAATATTGAAACAAACTGCTCATAACAGATTGTTACAGGAATCAGACTATATTTGGCGCATTGTATGTTTCTTATATGTTATGTGCATTTTGCCACTATTGAAATTAATCAGACTCTACAATACGTGTGTTATGTGTTACACACTGTAAATGTAACATGTCACCAGACTTTCTTTATTTGAGTAATGAAAGTTAATGACCTGCACAAATGTGTGCAATTGACAAGAAATTATTTATCCGTTTCCATTTCAAGTAGCCCTGCTCCTGTAGTGACTTTCCCCATGCCTGAATGGGCTTTGTGTTGTAAATGTCGTCATGTGACCAGCTCCTCATATCCATATGACACGGACAGAGCCAATGAGAGGTCTCTCTAACTAGATAACTGTGTCAACATGAATTATTGTTATTGATATTGCCTGGCACATCAGACCAGGCAGGGCATACGGTTCAGAGACTTTTTTTTTGTCTCATTTACCCTTATTAGAAACTGAAATAATCCATCCCTGGCGTAATTGGAAATCCACCCACGTGTTAAATACACATACACAAGCATTAAGGAACTTGGTCATTCTGCGTCTGCTCAAAACATGTTAAAAACATAACTACAAGAGATAGCGGCTCACCGCCTCGGGCGACATTGAGGTTGTGATCTCTCCGCAAAGTCAAGACCCTTCACACCCCGCAGAACGCACACAGATGGCCCCGCGACTGCTCGTGCGTGTCTGCGTATGCGCTCGTGTTCCTCCGCAGCTTTTAGCCTTTGCGCAGGCTTCTGATCAAGTGGCATAATCAGATTAGGGAGGTGGGGAGAGGGTGAACAGACATTATTTTCACTTTGACTGCAATGATGACAGGTACTGCCAGGGGCACATTGAGAGAGAGAGAGAGAGACAGTTTGGTTGCCAGCTAATTCCTGTCTGTGTGTACAGTGTGTGTGTACTGGGCTCCTTCTAATTTAGCTGTGCTCTGGACTGAGGAGACTCAAGGAGTGAGGCTGCGTTACTGCATTACAGCACAGCAACTGTTGCCAGACGTGTCTCTGTGGAGATGGTGCGGCACACATGCTGAGCACATCTGGCTTGGGCGAGTGCTGCCTGGTTCAGCATGGCAACAGCATCACACAGCCCTGCAGACCGTCACAAGGAGGGGTCAGGGCCTGCTCTCTGCTCAGATTTTAGCTCTCACACTGAATGCAGATCTGGTACCTCTTCGTTTGAGCTGGAAGTCAAGCAGTGATTGATAAATGGATCTCTTTTAGTCTTTACAGGGCTATTTTATTGTTAAACGTTTGACAAATTGACTTATTAAACCCTGAATTGTTTATTAATAACCTATAAAATTGATGTGACACATTGGTGCGTAGTGTTTCTTATCGTATGTTGTGAGTGCTGCTGATGTATAGTTTCATAAGGGTGTGTATCTCTGGCCTGGGTTTGAATGCAAGTGCATTATTGCTTTTTTTTTTGCATGGTTTTATACTACCCATATTGCACTTGTGCAGTCCAGTATTATTTTTCTCCTACATTAGCCACAGAGTGCTTTATGAAAGATATTATTTTCTGCTGGATGCTTTATGCTGAAGAAGAAAAATCCTTTATTTCAGTGCATTACATGTGGGCATCTTCCTTTGCTTTCAGCCCTGTCACTATGGTTACAGCAATGTTTGACTGTACGTGTGTATGTGTGTGCATCTTTTGATTTTGTATGTTTAATATATTGGAAATGTCATTGAATAGCAGTGTTAAAATAGCATGTAAAGCAGAGCAAATAAAATGTGCAGTTCTTAATAGTGACTGGTTGGTTTAGCCTGTGATATATTCAAATGAAATTAATCAAAAGTGAAAGTAAAGACATTTATGTTCATCACAGAATCCTTAAAAAAAATATTATTAGTTAAATTGAAAGTTATTATTAGTTTCTATATAATTTATTGAGCATCAAAGCAGCACATTTGAATGATTTCTGTAGAATCATGTGACATTGAAGACTGGAGTAAGGATGCTAAAAACACTTTACTTTAGTAATAAAAAAATATAAATATAAAACGGTTATTTTCAAATTGTAATATTGCACAATATTGCTTGTTCTACTGTTTTTTTATTGGTGAGCATAAGAGGCTTCTTTCAATGTAAAACATCAAGTTATCAAAAACATGATAACATTTGAAATACATTCAAAGAAATGAACACACATACACAGATGAATTGTGGAATTCTGTGAATTGAAACATGAATACAAATTTGTGAGTTACTTATTGTTGAAATACAAAGAGTGAGCATATTCATTATTTCATCAAGAGAATGTCAGGAAAATAATGCACATTATCCAGAATATGCTGATTACATGGCATCCATACAGAAATATTCCAATAACTGTGAACCATGTAAACCAAAATATGGACCTTATTCTGAAGATGAAGTGCATTAAAACGTGGTCAGTGATTTAAATTGGTTGAGGTATTAGGCTTGTTTGGTGGGGTATAGCTGGCTGAAAGCAGGTCATGTTGCCCCACTGTGTCGCCGGCTGACCAGATGAGGGGGTTTGGGGATTATTCAGGCCCCCCACAGCTGCAGCCACAGCCCTGAGTGGAACAGATGGCCGTCTGCATGTTAAAGCAGTCACCCCCACCGCCACCATCACAGCACACATCCACAAATACACAACGTTTGACAGAAGCATCGTTGTGACATGTGCTATACACAACTATTATCTTAATTTTTCATGTTCCTTGATTTGATTGTACATCCCTGTGTTGAATTGATCTGCGGCCGGCGCTCAAAGACACTCGGCAGACTTTCTAAACTGGCCAGTGTCACTTTGCCTGTGGCTCAGTGCCAAACTGATTCAAGGGCGTCACTCTGTGCTGGATACAGTCAGAGTGCTGGATGAGGTGAGGGTCGTATTCGCCCCGCACAGACTTGATGTGTTGGCTATGAAGCACCCTGACCTTGGAGTGCAGTAGGCTTGTTTTGTGTGATCCGTCTGTGTAATATTCATCTTACCATGATAAAATGATGACCATTTATAAAAATATCAAACATTTCTTTCTTTCTTTCTTTCTTTCTTTCTTTCTTTCTTTCTTTCTTTCTTTCTTTCTTTCTTTCTTTCTTTCTTTCTTTCTTTCTTTCTTTCTTTCTTTCTTTCTTTCTTTCTTTCTTTCTTTCTTTCTTTCTTTCTTTCTTTCTTTCTTTCTTTCTTTCTTTCTTTCTTTCTTTCTTAGTATTCTCACCTTTACAGGCACGGTCACTATTCTTTTTTACATGTATAGGTAAATTTATGTACACATATGATAGGAGAGGGGGATAGTGTTGCAATATTTCAACACAGTCTCATGAAAGTGTGTATCTATTCCACGAATGTCATTTCTCGTGGCATTTTTACGCCAAAAATGTTTTTTTTTTTGTTTTTTTTGCGTGCAAATGTTACGCACTGAAAACCCCTTGGGTAGGTTTAGGGGGGAGGGGTGTGGGGGGTTTATACTCCATAAAATGCGTATCATATGCACACGAAAAACGTGTACCATATACAGGCAAAAACTATTTTTGGCGTATAAATGGCACGAGAAATGATATTCGTGCTATAGATATGAACATTCATGAGATCGGGCTCGATATTTTGTGTGGGGATATTATATGGATACACGTCTGCCAAGTATTTCAGCTTGTGATTGCAAGTATGTGCATAATAAGCTCTGTGCTTATGAAAATAATAATAATTTTAGATATTGCTTTCATTTTACAAACAGCGCATCTCTCTCTTAAAACAGCCTCATCCTTAACAGCCTAAATCATCCTTAACTGGGAGCTCACCCGTCTTACGTTTATGTGTGTAGACGATTTTGCAATAAAAATAATTCCACAGCACCATATATAGTATCCAAGTAAAACACTGCTAATGGCAAATTTATGTATTTTCCTTTAACAGCAATATAAATATGATTCAGCACATAATTACTACTAAACAACTGAATACTGTCACCTTTGACTAAAAAAAAATGCAATATATCACAATATATTATCGCAGGATGTTGATAATCGCTATACTATTGTATTGTGGCTTAGGTATTGTGATAATATCGTATTGTGGAGCCTCTGGCAATTCTCACTCCTAATATATAACTACCTCCACAAACATGCCCTATTTTTCTCTGATTATCATATATATATATATATATATATATATATATATATATAATTTAATAAAATAGCATTCATAGTCATAACAATAATTTTGTTGTTCAAATAGACCATTATAGAAATGACAATGAGGCCGCATTAATTGAATTAGAAAAATAGGGTGAATGACATTATTGCATAATTTAGCTGATCGTGTGTAGCAAATCAAGTACATAACATATTGAATGTTCTGTAGTGATGAGAACATAATGAAATATTATTCACTACACCCCTTTGCCAACTTGCATGAATATGCTATGCATATTTCAGAAATGGCCTGTGGTGTTGAAACTGAACTGGCGGTATGAATCTGACCTCTCTCGATGAGCAAGCATCACATCACCAGTGCTTGATGGATGATTGGCCATATTTCCAGAATATTCAAAGACTAATGAGGTAACAATCACAGATTACGTCATTTTTTTTTTTGGATGACATCCCAGATTTCTGAAGACTCCTGTAAAAACCACCCCCACCCCCCAGCTCTCCATCTCCCTCTTTGTCTGTTGCACGTTCTCCCTCCATCTTTCTCCCAGCGCTTCCTTTGTGTTTGGCTGGAGAGCATGCCTGCTGGAGGGGCTCTATGACTCATAGAAGAGCAGGACTGTATTTTTAGCAATGATTCACCCCTTGCCATGGTGCTTCCTGTGAGGAATATGAAAACCCATGAAGCACATTTCTAGTAGCTCCATTATCAAGCATCATTTAACAGGTACAAGTCGCACATTTACAGAACGTGGAGGGGGAGTATGGGAATAAAAGTCAGGAGGCTTGAACCTGTGTGTCTTACATCTCGGACGGTTTTAGAAGCAACTTTTTGAATCTTTCCATCTATTTGTGTCACTGCAGTGATGAGGAACTGACAGAGGAAGCTGATGTTGTGACAGAAACGATTCTGCTTTTTGACCCTTTCGCTTATGACATGGTGTGGCTCGCGTTTTTCACTCTCTCTTACTCTCTCTACTTCCTTCTTTCATTGTTCGTTTAAACTTGGTCTTGGATTAAAGCCGATTAGCATAGGCTCTTATTGCGGCGTGCTGTGCCACCCTCCCCCATCTTTCTTTGTGCTGCCGTCTTGCACCTCCCAAAATAGTGTGAAAAAAATGCAGCGTAAGTAGATTTAGCAAAAATGGGGCAAATTTTATGCATGGATATGCAACAATCAACACAATCTGGACAATGATGAAGCTGCTGTTTTTAGTCATTAGGCGTTTTTACCACCTGCTGTAGGACCAGTTAGGCCCTCCTCTGACTATCAGACCCTGGAGCGAGAGTGGCCTCAATTTAAGCACATGGCGAGCCAGAAGTACCATTGATGTTTAATTCCCATTATGGCCAGTCAGTTGTAATTTGCTTATGGTGGATTCCCACAAAGCTGTTTTTATGAACATACTCTAAATACAAAGTAGAGTATGTTTGAATTGCTCTTTTTGTCAGAAGAGCTATAGACTTTTCACAAAGCATATTTAAACAATACGTCCTACAGAAACAGAAAAAACAGATGATTTCCTCCCCCTGTAAATTTGAAACACTGAATGTAATTAGACAATATGGTAACTAACTACTATATGTAAATAATAAAAAGCACTTTTAGTGGATGAAAAGGTTCACATAATTCTATTGAATGTGTACTTTTACTGTACAATTTCAAATTTAAAAAGGACATTAAAAACTGTACTTGTGTGTAATATAATACAGACTATTTTCCGGGAGATGGCACAACACCAAACAATAATATAAAAAAAAATGATCGTATACTATTCTATTACATTCATTTGTGTAAGCCGCCTAACACAGGTTCGTTCATTCAATAGTATTTGTGCCCTGAAACGAAAGTAAAAGTGTTGTAGTCCAATGTGACAACAAAGAATCGAGCGCCTCAACAAAGTCCAAACAAAAGTGGCAATATGTAATGGTAACACGTCTTGGCTGAGCACTTGTGATTGGATCACCGAAAATGCATCCAAATAGCAGGTGGAAATAGTCTATATAATTTGCAGGCATCAGGGTGCCACTATCAGTGTGCAAGAAATTAAATTCAAATTAAAGCTGCAGTCTGTCGTTTTTCCTCTTTGTCGCCATCTCTGTTCGAAATCTGCAACTGCAGTCATTTGCGGTATTATCAACTTTACGCGAGTTGTATTTCAACACCCTCGACACCACATTGTGTGGATAAACACAATGTTTGAGGAGAGTGTGCAGCTGTCAGTCACCGCGCTGGTGTGGATATTGTCATTCAGAATCACAGATTATTCTTATAGGAAGTATGACCAACATTATAATTTTCACCAGAAAATGTCATTGGAACTAGTAAGAAACATCCACCTTTGTTCTGATTCTGACAATCGCTTATAAGTTATCATATCACGCAAAACCGTGCAAATGATACTTTGTTCTCAAATTGTTAATGTTAACAACGTAAGCAAGCATTGCATGACTACATGTAATGTCCTTCCGATATATTTACTTGTTTGTCGCATGTGTCTGGTTGCAGTCTCTTTTTTTCTATAGCCAATCCGAAGTCCTAACGAAGTGTTTTTCATTTTACAGCAGGTGAATCTGTTGTCACTGGTGATTGTCGTTTGAACCTTTCTGGATCCGCCATCAAATTGCTAAATTTAATTATATCAAGTGCCGTGAGAAAAGGCTATAAATCTCCACCTCCAATATCCTCACACGCAATACTGTATATCCAACTTGCCAAGACTCTTTTTTATGTGTACAGATGTGACGTAATGACGCAAAGACATGCTTGAATTTCCCGCGGAAATCCACCAGTACCACTGGAATTAAAAACATTATTGCAAGCTTACCGCTTTGAATCGAGCTAAGGCAAGCAGAGAGTGTTGAACACTAGCTGGTTATGTATTTTCTCAAATATGTAGTTTGGATAATTTTAACCGTCCAAAAAAGTTACAGACTGCAGCTTTAAAGGCTGCATGGGAACATAAAGAGAGAACACTCATGTGATTGTTTTTAACACACTTCAGTACGCTTAAAATGTGCACTTTGTAATAATGTCAAATTAAAAGTTTTACTTTTAAAGTACAATGTAAATCATTATGTTTCAACAGTACATTCAGTTTGCAGTTTACTGATTCTTTAAAAATATATTATTTCTGTAATAAGTACACTTTTTAAAAGTATGCTGAAGTTTACTTATTTTTCCAGAAGGTGTGTTGGCAAAAAAGGGAATTGTAAATGTATGACCAAGAAGGAATACAGCCTTTTATTGTGCAGCAGAGCTGCTAATATGTTTAACTGCTAGCATTGGCCTTGAGGTTTTAGCAGTTAGGGTTGTGATTTTTCTTTCCTTTGAATGTAACACCAACCCGTCATTGCCTATATGAACTTTGCTTTAAATGTTTTGCTAATCCTTGTTAAATTAAGGTAGCGTGTTTAATCAGTACGTATACATGCTTAGTTATAATATTTTTGATAAAATGCGAAATCGAATATTTACAGTATTAAATACTCGTGTGCGTCTTAATATTATTAGCTATAGCTAACAAACTTGGCTGATTTCTCACTCATAGTAGATGTTAGGGTAAACAAGGGGAAGGCTCAAATCAAAACCATACTGTTTCGTTTTAAATAACCAAACATTTTGTTTCTCCGAAATAATTCTGCTTGAGTCTTCGTGTTTGATGGGTACCTCATGATAGATCATTGCCTCTGGTTTCTTCTGTTTTACACCTGCCTTGCAGATCAAAACTCATCCAAGCAAATGTAAAAGAAACACTCTGAAGCAACGCCTCTGAGAAAAAAAAGAGAACAGGACGCCCCAGAGTGAGAGTTTGCTGAAGAATGAGCGTTCTTTACAAATATCATTCATGGTCGTATGTTAACGCCTCTGTCAGTGTCTGTGAAGAATAAAGCCATTTCATGGTGAATGCGTGGCTATGGCAGGAATAAGGAGGGAGACTGTCAGGATTCATTGATTTTCAAGAGAGTGAAAAACATCAACAACAGGCTTATCACAAAGCCATTTAGCCCTGACTATGAGAGACTGAGTTGGAGAGAAAGACGTTGGATCACAGGGCATATTTTCTCAGATGGGGGATGCTATCACAGCATTAGCAAGAAACTTTCGGTGATTGAACATGTCTTAAAAAATGGGAATGGAATTCATTTACTGCCTAAAATAACATCTAAAAAGTCATTTTGGCCCCTCTGCTCTGGGTAGTCAATTAAGACACACTGAATTGATTATGTGCCCTGCAGGTTAATAATAGTGTTTTATAGCTTGGCAGGCATATGGAAATGGAAATGAAAATGGAAAAATAAAATCTAAATGCTTAAAATCAGCCTTTAGGGACTAGTACATTTCGGACCATTTTAGGCAGTATCTTGATCAAAAGACCCGTGAATATGGATTTTTTTTTTCTGGAGCTTATGGACTTAACCCGCTGCTGTCTGCCTCACCAGGGAATCAGCAACACTGCGCCGTGTGTTGCTTTGTCTGTTGCTGTACAGTAAGAGCATTAGCGTCTGACTTCTGCGGCTTGTGCAGTCATAATGTTTTTTTTTTCTTTTTCGTATTTGCCTCCAGGAACCATGGTTTCCTTTGTGAATCCCTAAGGTTCATATTATAGATGGGGGGTGGTATTGCAGACATGCAGAATGAGGAAATGTACCAGCATGGCATGCAATTATTGGCACACCACAGAAGCTGTGTTTCATTCATCTCCAGTGTATGATGTCATAGTGCTTCTCAACGCTGCCGTTGGCTTGACACTTCACGCATGTGTAATGATTACAGCTATGCAGGAACAATGGAAGCTTGTTCGTGAAGCGTGATCCCTTATACAAAGTGTACCATCACTCCCAGTATAATAGCAGTGCTGTTCAAACCCAATGATGTTCAGAGCTCACGCGCTGACGCACTGGAAACTGTGTTGTGTGAGATGTGGGATGCTGCTTTTGTACTACTTTGTCTGCTTTGACAGTTCATATTTCCAGCCCTTCAATCTTACTTTCACTGCTGTAGATCAGTGGCTCTGAAACTGTGGATAGCCGATGGTCCGTGGAGGATTTTTAGTGGTCTTTAGTGGTTTTTTAGTGATTTAACCAATTCACAACAATGAATAGCCTACATAAAAGGTATTCATGTCCCATTCTGGTAAAATGTCTGTGAAAATTTTCCAGACAAAAAATATGTAGCAATATGTTAAGCGCTGCTCACACAGAATTCACTTTCAAACCAAGCATCTATCTGTTGATCAACTTGACCATCTTGAACAAGTTGTGAAATCTGCCTGGGCAAATCTTTCCCTCTCACACAAAATTCCAGATCACATGGATTCCTAATGAAATGACCCAATTTGTCCTATGGAAATTTGATAAACATCAGTAAATGTGACTGCACCTAGTGAACAGTTGGCTCAAACGTTCATTAGTTAAAAGTAGAAATAATACCAAAACAGTAGTCTGGCAAATTGTGGATCAGTAAAAGTGAGGCTATAAACTAAGGATAATTTGTACACTACTTAAATCTGTAGGTAATAGTTTTTTGGGGGCTGTGTTTGAGAATCACTGTGCAAGATGTATATAATTTTGACCACTCCACACGATAAAAGCATCATATAGCCCTACCCAGATGACAAGAGACTAGTGATGTCTTTTGAACACTCTTATTTTAATTTAAACCAAATGTATCTTGCATGCCAAGATCAACAGCATCAGATGTTTGAAGTCGTATTCGCTCTGAGCTTTTTTTATGTGAAAATACAGAAAATAAATCAAATACTTCATATACATAAAGCCTTTGCTATATGACATTTCTATTTTCACTTCAGCTCAGAGCGAATATATGGTAACACTTTACAATAAGGTTCATTAGTTAACATTATTAAATGCATTAACTAACGATGAGCAATGCATTAGTTACAGTGTTTGTTAATCTTTGTTAATGTTAGTTAATACAAATACAGCTGTTCATTGTGTGTTCATGTTAGTTCACAGTGCATTAACTAATGTTAACTAATACAACATTTGATTTTAATAACGTATTAGTAAATGTTGGAATTAATATTAACTAAGATTAATACATGTTGAAGAAGTATTGTTCATTCTTAGTACATGTTAACTAATGTAGTTAACTAATGTTAACTAATGAACCTTATTGTAAAGTGTTACCATATATATATATATATATATATATATATATATATATATATATATATATATATATACGTATACTAATATACTCTAAAATGAAGAATTTCACTGTCAACTTGCCAGATGTGAACATGGCCTTTTTGCAGTTCTTTATGGAAGTCGAATCTGATGAATTATTGACATTCAAATAATATCACGTTTTTAAAGAGCCAGAAGGCTCTTAAACCAGCCATAGACACTAGATACTTCATTGTGTCTATTCAAATTGCGAATCACCAGTCAAAACAATGAGGATGATTAACATTTGACGCCACACCTGATGTTACTGCGTTTTTGATCCTAGCTTGCACACAGTCACCCATTCCCAAACGCAAGGTCAACGGAGAGCCCATAAGTCCGTGCACACAGGAAATTGCTGACTGCACAAGAGGAAGTATTTAACACTCTACCACCCCCCATAAGGCCTGGGACACAATCAGGAACGGTGAAATTACTTTTCTGCTGATGCCTATCCGCTCTTTCTTGTTGATAAGTACTCTGAGATTTTCTTAATTATTTTCCCTTTCTCGGTTTCTTTGCCAAATGCAGACACCCATGCAGTAATTTCTGGAAGAGTTTTTTTCCTTTTCTTTTTTTTTAATCAGATTCTGTGCTGTAAGGACTTCATAAAGATATGCCAAAGGCTATGTCTTTAAATATTTCAGGCAATATTTTGGTTATTTGGTGTCAGATTTTGAACTGTCAGCCAAAAATAATATGTTTTATTAGATTGTCACTCTGAGCCTATAAATATGAAATTTTACACAGCACATAAGATGACAAATGCTCTTAATAATGCCTCATTTCATCCAGTAATATTTATAACAATGCATTATTTATGTTTTTGTCTTTTATTTTCTTTTTTTCATTCCAAGTGATTGAAATAACTGAATTTAGCATGTTCCACACACACACACACACACACACACACACACACACACACACACACACACACAAAAAAAGTGCTTTTATATCTTCACACACCTTCATTGATATACAAATTCATGCATACATTGTGTTAAGGAAAGGGAACCTCAGGCCTTGGATCAATAGCAACTGTTCTTGGCATGAGGCCATGTGTAGTTGTGAATGGTCGCTTGTATTGTGTTGGAGGTTTTGTTTCAGAGGCTGACTCCCCTGCCACACTTGTCCAATGCTTCACTTTCCACAGACAAAAGAAGGCTGGACGTCTCTGCTCTCTCTATAGAACAAATTGATGTTCTAGAGAAGAGAATACTGAGTGATTTCAAAACAAACCCTCCCCCTTTAGCACTTCCACCTCTCGCTAGATCAGTGGGAGGACATTATGGCTGGTTTGCTGTGAGGTTTCGACTTGACAAGTGTGTGCTTGTCTACAAATATAAGTGCCAGTGTATTCGGCTGTGACTTTTAGCATAACCCCTCCCCTCCAGTTTGTCTTTGCAGTGAGCTCTGCATTTCGTTGACAACATAAAGCCTTGCAGAAATATTTTGTACTGACCCACTTCAGGCTGTATGTAGAAGTGTGAAGGTGAAAAGTTGTCCTTTTATATTAAGAAAATGATGAAATCGGCTCAAATTGACTTGTGTACTGTTGTATTGTATATATATAGTTGAATATAGGATAGTCTATGTATTAATTTAAGAATTTTTTTTTTTTTTTGCTTGTCTGCAGTTTTGAGTGAGTAAGATAAGTCCTTTAGAATTTGACTGCTCTATCTCTATTCATATTCATTCACACTCAATAGTGTCTTCTCACGAGTTGGACCTTTTCTGTTTCCATTCCATTTATTCCATTAAATTAGGTTAGAGACTATTTCGGTTTCATTGATAGATTGAGCCAGATTGAAAGTCTGATAATATATTTCTCACATTTTGACATCCTAATATGAGTTTCCACTTTCTCTGTCATCATTTGAGTAATGGCTCCATCTCCTGTAGTGAAGGACAGCTCACGCTTACTTTAAAATACTGCATAAAAAGGATTATGGTAAGGTTTTTTTTTTTTTTTTCAGCATCCTCCTCTGTGAAGCATGTCTGATGAAACCACCGTGCCTTGAGACGTAAAGGTTACATGAACCGAGTGCTCTGTTATTCGGCTCCTTCATCCCTCTGTCCGTCCTCTTTTCCTCCTCTTCAACCCTCTTGGGTATTTGTCATATAGCGTTCTGCAGATATAATTTGGTGTGATTGTGGAGGATTACAAAGGGCCAAAAGAGGATTTTGCCGCTCTGCGGTTTTATTGCTGTAATGAGCCGAGGACCTGGACTGTCTGTGTGACAGCATCTGAGTGGCTCTGCAGACACACGTGGGCTCAGAACTTCCAGAGTTTGGAGAGAGAGACCATGAGCCACTTTAATAAGAGTAAAGCCTCATTCCGGCAGTAATAAAAAAGAACCGTCGTGCCAACTTTGACGCACATAGAGTCCCCAGATGACTTTTTCAAAGCATTGTTGGCAAAAGATTAGACTCATTTACTTTCGTCAAAAGATCCCCAAAGAATTTTTTTTATGCTTTGTCTTATTATATGCAAGTGAGCCACTGTACTATCTATCATTTGAGCTCCAACAAAATAGAGTTAGATTCCTGAATCTGTCTGTCTCCTCCTTGATCTGTCTCTCTCCTGTTCTATCTACCATTCTATCCCCCGTTCTATCAAATAAAAATATATTTGTGTAATTTTAATTGTTTTCCATTAATCAGTACTTGATTTAATCATGTTTTATAATCAACAATCTTACTTACTTACTAACTGCTTAAGGATAAATGCAGTGCTGCCTTTTAATTTGGCCACATGGAGAAGGTAAACTTAAATGGGTGGTTGATTGCGATTTCACTTTTTTAATTTTAAATAGTGTGTAATGTTGCTGTTGGTGCATGAACAGTATCTGCAAAGTTGCAGCGCTTTAAGTTCAGTGTAAGCAAAATCAGGAAGTTTAATGCCTACAAAAACGACTCGATTGGGACTACAATGGGTTTTATAGATAACTAACCCATACATTTGCATCATCCCTCCCTCCGGAATATGCAAAAAAGGGCATAGCCATATTTTTGCGGCTCGTCGAGTGTGTTATGTTCATCCAGCTGTCAGGTCTTCTGTGTTCGAGCTTCCCACGGACGCTGTACTTCGTCAACAATGGATACAATTTGTTTGATTTTGTTCCGGAAAATTACAATCGTAATTTAGCTCTCTGTGCTGCACATTTTAAGAAAAACAGCTTCCAGAATCTCCACAAATTCAATGCCGGATTGAACGAGAAACTGTTGCTAAAACATGAAGCAGTTCCAACTTTAAAACCAGAGGCAGCAGTTGTTGGACCACAACCTGTAAGTAGGCTAAGACTTCATCATTTTAAATGTATTTGCATGTATAATTTCAGATGTAATGTTTTAGTTTATTCAAATGCCAGCACTGGCTTTATAGCCACTAGGCTACTAGTTATGCTATTTTGTGTCTACGACAAACGCGTACAAACATTTTGGACCTGAATTTGGTATAAGTACTAATGTTGTAAATGTATTTTTCATGTATATATAATTTATGGTGTTAGTTTTCGATTTGATCAAGAACGTAAACCAATGCCAACGCTGTTTGAGTATATATTAGCCAGTCAGTTCAATGCTATTTTGTGAAAGACAAATGTGTATAAAGTTTAAAAAAATATATGAAGAGTTCAGATGCAAAAGCCTCTAAATGCCATTTGAAATTTTCTTATTTAATGATGATTTTTTAGCAAACTTGTATATTTAAGTTCAGTAATTTCACTTAAATAACAATTAATAGGTAATTATCATTGCCATTTAAGTGAAATTACTGAACCTAAATATACAAGTTTGATAAAAATCATCATTAAAGAAGAAAATTTCAAATGGCATTTAGAGGCTTTTGCATCTGAACTCTTCATATATAGGCAAATTACCATTCAGAAACGTTTTGTAAGAGCCGTGTGTGGTGAGGTTCTGCTTGCCTCTCTTCATCACCACTTTCTGGGTCTGATTCAGCCTAAAAAACTGATACTGCAGTTCGTTGCCATTATGTACATTTGACATTAGCATATGCAACTTCACCCGTAAAGGTAATGGCCGTGAATTTTCCAGGCAACATGTACTACAGTTTAGCCAATCACAACACACCGTCCCAAACTAACCAATCTGAGCTCATTGCCTGTTTCTGAGGGAGTGGTTTCATAGACTCAGGAAGTCAACCGGTCGTTCAAATGACAGAGGAGAAAAAGGTGAAATTTATGAAAAATAAGACTTTTTAAAAAAGAAAAACCACGAATACATGTTATATTGCACCCCATAAACACAATTACGCAAAGAAAATAAAGCAGTAAACCACCCCTTTAATAGGAGGCAGGTTGAGTTGTTATTGAGATAAATGTTGAGATATTGTGAATAGTAATTTTAAAATGTTGTCTAGCTCATTCCATCAAGTAAAAACCTTAGCAGACAGGTTTATAGCTTATGATGTGGTTTTATTATTATTTTACATTTACCACAAACATGAAACAGCTACAACAGGAAATTCACAGGTGTTGGCATGACAACCGGAAGGATTCTTGCTCAATATAATGTGAGATCAGGTAGTTTAATGATGATATCTACATAGTTGAAGACATATTTAATGTAACAATAACTTTAGATTTTGGTTTAATAGTACATTTGAGTTATTTCTGGAAAGAATCTCTATGTCACTCTGGTTGAAATGTTTTTCTTAATGGCATATTTTTCCAGGCTTCTCCAACCATTTTTCCCTAGAGGATAGATATGTTATCTGTCACCAGTCTTGGAATAGATGTTTGAAATGCTTATTAAAAAGGTGACATTTAGAATAATCTCATGACTTTTAGCATAGTTTGCTTTATGGGGGATCCCATCCTGTGCCTTCATTCGAGTTCTCTGTTGTGGAGGTGGATGTGATATTTATTTTTTGGGCATGCCTTTGTTTGTGGGGTTTGCTTGGCAGAGGGGAGGGGATCAAAATGGATTAAGCCCCCCTTTTCTCCCTCTGCCATTCTTCCGCTTTTCATATTTGATCTCCAATATGTAGAGCAATGAGGACTTAACCCCTACCATCTCACTTCATCCTCCTTGCTCTTGATGTAATCCAAAAATACATTTTTGTATTTTCCTGAGAGGGCTGAGCCGGCACAGTCTGTCCACCTCAGTCTACCACATACTTGCGCTCACCTCATTATTTGTGCATGTTATGAGTTTAGTCATGCAGTATGCATGAGGCTTTTCTTGTCTGGCGCTTGCATATTGTATGCAGTGTTTGTTGTCATTAGAATCTTGTATCACCAAACAGGTTTGCATTGGCATTCCTCTGCAATACAATCGGTGTATTTTGCTTACGCAGCCTCTAGCCACTACACACAAGGGTATCCTCTGTCATGTGCGGTGTAGAGCACTTCTATGTTTTCTAATAAAACTGCTGGAGTTCAGCTCAGCTGCAGAATGACCTAATGTAATGTGTCTTTGGAATTGGCTGTCTTTATTTGCGGTGTCCATAAAAATGAAAATTCGTTATTTATTAACCTTTGTTGTTCCTAACCTATATGGCTTTCTTTCTTCTATTGAACACACAAACAAAATATTTTTTGAAGAATATCCTGCATACTTTTTCATACATATATTTGAAGTGAAGGAGGCCCAGGGCTATTATAATGCAAAATGGCATAAAATATAAATAAATAAATAACAATTCACAAAAGAAACATGACTTTTACCAAATATTCTGAATCTAGGTGATGGCTTTGCTGAGGAACAGACCAAAATTTAAATTGGTCATGAACTGCATTTTTTTCCCGCCAAAGTCGATTTCGCCGTTACAGTATAAATACATATCAAACAATCTGTATCAGACAAAGCAATAGTGAAACATGATACAAAACTGTTACTTACTGTTGCGACTGTCTGTCGGCACTGTATCATTGAACTTTGTCTTATATAAAAATTAATTTTCTGCCAAAATGAAGCGAACAAACAAACAGTGTCTTTCTGAAGCGATCTGACTGGAACTTCGTTATAAGATAAAGTTTGTAATGTTAGGATCACAGGAATGACATTGTGTTTTTACACAACTTGGCACTTCGAAATGTCGTTTAGTCCTCAGATAATTTTGTTTCTGGAGGAATTCTGTGTTATGTTTCTCTCATATTTACTACTACATGACTCTCACTGATTCCCTGAATTAAGTTTTAGTCTGTTTCTTACACATATTGAACAACACAAATTAAATGGACTGCTATTATTTTCTTATTTGTTTTTATTTGGGCTCTGGGGATCCCGAGACATCGTTATTTTTGATTCCGAGGGAAAGAGTGGCCAGGATATTCACTTAAAAATGCACCTTTTCCCATACATTCTACAGGTTTGGCATAACATAATTGTGAGCAAATGACACTTTTATAATTTTTGGGTGAACTCACCATTTAATAAGTCATGTTTTTGGCTTCTGTAGATAGCATGATCACCCCACCCCCCACCCCCCAACCCCTTCCCCCACTCCAAACAATTTAAAGTCCCCATGAATTCAAAATTGACCATACTTACTTTGTTACCTAAATTGATCATTTTGTGGTGAACAATTCATCCATGGAAGTCAATCCACACAAATTGGAAATCCACACAAATTGCATTGGAGGATCTTCCCTGATGACATAGGTTTGACGGTTTGGGTGTCTGCTTAAAATCCGTAACCACGGCCCTCCAACTGACAGTAGACAGGCTGCCTGTGGGTTTGCGAGCATTGACAGCGTGTGAAAGGAGAGATGACGAGGAGGTGCATTTTTGGTTGTGGCACTCATGGGTTAGTTAGTTACACGCAGGGGTTGCAGCAGTAATAGCAAATAAAAATAGTTTTATAATTCCAATTAGTGTTACCATTGGGACACATCGAGATGCTCGCGAGTGTAAACTTGCTCCTCATTTAGTATTCCATTTCTCTCGGAAATACGTCACAACACCGGAGGAAAGTCGTTTGCCACTTCCGGTTCGCGGGGACTTTAATTGCAAACGCTGCCCAAAAAGCCAATTCTAAAGATGCAATTGTCATGTTTGTCATGGTTTTGGGGAGAGAGAAGAATCACGTGTTGATCATGTTGAATCATGTTGATATGCTGTACGTTTTAAGTCCCAGTCAGAGAAAAGAAAACTGATTGTGGTTGTATTTAATAAATGAGACCATCACCAGTTTGAGTTTCATCACCAAAGCTTTCTAAGACTGAAAATTGTCCTCAGTAGAGCAGTGTGGCGATGTATCTCGGCCGGTTTGCCCAAAGCACAAATGAGAGGTTGTCTGAGTGGGTTGCACAGACAGCAAGACACGCAATCCTAGTCCTTCTCCTCCTCCTGATGCAGTCTGGTTCGCTCTGTACCTCTGTGGCTGCACATCGCTGAGCATCACACAAGAATCGATTCCCTTCTCCGAGTGGGAGGAACTTAAGCATAGTTTACATCTGAGGCCCTGTGATGTCTCAAGAGGCATTTATGCAAATGTTCATGAACATCCTATTGGACTGCGGCCTATGATTTTTTTTTTTTTCACGTGAAGGTTCTGACTGAGGCTAGACGCACAGCGTGTCGTCAAAACATCTCTGACTCAGAATTGGGCAGTTATCCGATTTGCCATCCCACTGGCACCATGGGAACATTCTTCGCAGGGTGAACAAATGCCTGGTCGACAACAACTTGACACTTTTTCATCTGAGCAACCAATGTGCTATAGAAATCACAAGCGCTAGCTTGGAGGTAGATGGGGAAAATAACTGAAGTTCTCAATGATGGACAAGCGATGGAGAGACAGGACAAGATGGGTTAGCGATGGAATGCGAGACATGGGATGAATAATTTGTGTGCGTGGAGGGGGTTGCCTGCGCTGATTATACCTCTGTGATGCTGATAGGCCGTCGGACGAGAGGGGTTCGCCTGCCTTCATTATCTCCCACAGCAGGGAGAGCTGTGATTGGAGCAGAGAGCCACGCTGAGACAGAGAGAAAGACTGCTGTGCGAGAGACGCTCTCTGAAATCTCCAACCTGTGACCTTACACTGACCTTAACCACCTCAGTTACTGAGAAGCTGTAGCTCTGTTCCAAAACCTAGTGGGCTGCCTACTTAGATGGCAATTTAAAGCATTACAGGCGCTCTCCAGGTGTAGAGGGCTTTTCCAAATGGTACACAACGTAATTGTGATTTTACCTTTGTTGGACAAATACTCTAATTGTTTTACTTTTTTTTAATGTGGCTCTTATGCTCACCAAGGTTGCATTTATTTGATTAAATAAAAACAGTTAAAACACACTCTTCAAGTGTCGCATATTACTTCAGAAATGATTCTAATATGCTGATTTGCTGTTCAAGAAACATTTCTGGTATTGTCAGTTTTGAAAACAATTGTGCTACTTAATATTTTTGTGCAAACTGTTTTTTGTTTGTTTGTTTTGTTTTTTTGAAGGAATTATATTCTCAACTTCCACAATAAAATTTCTTTAATGTACAATATTTATAAGGAGGGTAACTTTGGTCCAAGGAGATTTTGTGCTAACCGTTAGAATGGAACTGAAAGAGAAACCAAAATGTAGTGTTGCTCATCACTTGTCATCATGGTTGATTGGGGGAAAAAAAAACTTTGATTAACTTGAAAGCGTGAAATTGTGGGTTTAGTCTCCTATGCTCTTAACATGGTTTGTGCGCAATAGTCTTGTTGTACTGTTAAAGTCCCCCTTTAATCAATAATTTTATCTGTTAAAATTCATAGTTCATCACCATAATTTTCTTCCGTATAAAGAATGAAATTTTCATTTAAAAAATGAAGGTGATAATTAAAAATATTGTGTATGTTTTATTAAGAAAATTGAGGTTCAGTGTTGTAGAGAAAATATTGAGAACATTTTGCTAATAAAACCAAGAGAGACATTTTCCTACATTTTTTAAAGAAACATACACAATTTTGAGGCTTGAATTGAGGAACCGATTAAGCTGATAAAATTAAGGAAAATTGGCTACCAATTTATTGAGGTAAGAGAATTACTTCAATTATGTGGATTTATTTAGAAACACCATTGTTAGATCGTTGCATGCTTTGCACATGGCTGGTAATGGAGAGGAAATATTGAAATTAAGTGTTATTTTATGTCTTTTTGAGTAAAGGGAGACATCTGTTAATGTTTAATGTTCGACATTTGAAAGAGTTTCTATTATGTTAAAGTTTTGATCGTTACCATTGTGCAGAAGAGTAGTAGCTTTGTTCGATATGCAAAAACTTTGTTATAATGCTAAATGCAGTAACAGTTTGGTTATGTGCTGTGCTACCGGCATACAGTTTTTTAATAATGCAATATAACTCAAAGTCAAATATAAAACATTCACTCCAATTCACATACTTTTTGAGCATCAACTTAAAAGAAAAAAAAAAGCATATTTCACTAAAAATATTAAATTTCTTGTGTCATAGACTAAATAATTAAGGGTATTTTTCACAATTTATTCAGGTTGTAGATTCCATGAAAGAAATCAAGATTTAACTTCTCAAAAATATTATGTGTAATATTGTTACCATAATTCTTTTAATGAAATAGTGTATGAAATACCAGCCCGTTCTCATCCTTTAGCGTCATATGTGACGCTATATGACAAAATGGCGAAATACTACGAACATGACACCCTTTATCGTTAATATAACACGCGAACCCAAGGCGTCATAAATCCTTTAGCGTAATATGAGACTACCCTACCCTACCCCACACCTAAACCTACCCATCACAGCACGTGTTATATTAACGATAACGGGTGCCATGTGCATAGTATTTGGCCGTTTTGTCATGTAGAGTCACATATGACGCTAAAGGATGAGAATGCGTTGGAAATACAGTGTTTTTAAAAAAATATATATATTAATGCTTTAAAATAGCATGAATGTTACTTTACACCCTTGCCTCATTTAGTATATTTAGTTCTATGAACATGAAAATTAGCCCCGCCTCCACTCACTCACTCCAGTTGAAAATCACACGTTGACGTGATTGGTTACAAGGTAGTTTGTGACGTCAGAAGCACAGCGATTTCAAAATGCGTTTTTTGAGACTGTCTTTGGTTCATTGCAGATTTAAGAAGAAAATACTCTGCAATGGTGTTGACTTATGCATTTACACATGGCTTATCTTAAAGCATATTATAAACACCACATAGATATATAAACACCATTAAAAGTTGGATTTTCAAGTGCTTGTTTAAGACTCTGCTTGAGTTTCCAAATCACATACACACGCAGCTGGATTGTTCATTTGGATTAAATGATCTGATTGTTCTTGACATCATTTCATAATAGAAATCCAAACTCACTAACTTTATAAATGCACAAGCTGGCTGACATGAAAACGTATAAAGTTTCATTCAACAAGGGTGTCGCATGTTGGTGTGGCATCCAGTTTTTAAACGTTAAGTTACTTCCCTGTAAAAAGTCTCTCGATTTGTTGTTGATTATAATCAATCGTCAAGAAGCAAAGGCCAGAGGAGTGGAGGAAGAGAGGGAGTGATGGCGCTTCATGTAAGAGCCTGGAATGCAAAATGTTCCACCTGAATGCCTCTTTCCACGGCTACATCATTTATCTGACTGCGAGGGCTCTGTTTGGAGAACAGCCCTCGGTGAGGGATGGAAATGCAACCGTGAACGGACAGAAACACTTCCACTTGCATGTATTCATAATTTCCGCCTATTAAGTCATTTTGCCGCCTGTTGCTGTCATGCATCTGCTTCTCATGGATGATTTCTGTGAGGTTTTGTGGAGTATATTTTGAGGTCTATAGAAGGCTTTCCTGAAGTAAATACCAGTCCAAAAGTGTTACAGTTTTAGGTCACTTTCTTTAAGTCTTGCTTGAGATCTACGTAAATGAAATGTCATTTAATCAGCACACGATGCGGTGCCTATAAATGGTTAAGTATATGCAAGAAAAATTAGACCATTCACAGTTCAGTATGCAAATGATTGTAAGAATGAGGTCATTGGAAGGATTTTTTGATCAGATGTTAAATGTGGGTAAAAGGAGTAGCACTGCTTTTCAAAAAGGGAATAGCAGTGCTTGAAGGCAGTAAAAGAAAAGGTGAAAGTTCTCCAGCTTTGTTTCCGCTTAAAAGAGAACGCTTCATCAGAGCTGATTCGCCATTGTCATGACATTTGTATGCAAATCAATCAGAATCTCCAGTTCCCGCATGAGCTGGAGGAGATTTTTAAAGCATTTTTAGCCTATGTGATTTCAGACTTGTGTTGCTGTCCATGGTCCTGAACAGATTCACTTGACTGTGTCCCCTGCACATGTGGTCTCTCTGTGCACATGCATTTATATCTTCATAAATCTCCATTTGTGGTAATACAGCTACCAGCAAGATACATACAGTTTGTCGTCTAAAGTTATTTTTTCATATTAATTTTCTGTTGGTTGACAGAATTGATTAGTTTATTCCCTTTCCCGTAGAGGGAGAGGATTTATTCTTAGCATGGGGAATACTGACTGCAAAGTAGTTAAACACATGTGCTCTCACCAGTGTTTTTCCTCTCTAATCATGTGACTAATGTATGTGTTCAGCTGTGGTCAGATGTTGTGCATCATGCTAATAGGGGATGAGGTGTACAAGCCCCACAGGAGACATGCCAGAGAGGTCTTCACTTAAAAGCTAATCAAACTGTCATTATCACACCTCCTGAGAAGGGATGTGCGAAATGGCGAGTGTGAGTGTGATTCTCGAATTCTATCTCCGATACTGGGTTTCAAATTTACAGTTTACAAACCCGAAACTCGCGTTAAACGCCATTGGATTACATGGTGGTCGGGTACTCCTTTGAGTCAAAGGACAATATCTGCAGATTCTGCTCACAGACACATAAACTTGAAGAACCCGCAATCACATTTGCCCTGAAGCTGTAATTTGTCTTGTGCAGTCAGTCTCCCAGGAGATGGTGGAGTTTATGTAAATTATTGCCTAAAACTGGGTTAAGATGAATGCCACCTCCATAGACCGATACAAACACCATTACCGTCCTCTGATACCTACGGCAAAGAGGATTTGCTGCTGATAAATCGGGCCACGGGTATTTTGTGTGTGAATACCGCTCATATTTTGAAGGTCAGGCGGGAGAATTAATGAAATATGTGTGAAGATTGGAAAGCATGATAAAATGCCTGACACCAACCACTTTTTTGATGAGAGAAATACTTGTCAGGAAAGTCATGAAACGCCCTTCACGAAAATCCACTATTTACAGCATACCGCAACAAACACACATCCTGTTATCAGATTTGTTTTTCCCCTGTTAAATTTTGACAGTCTAAAAAAATAAAATGGAAGTTTGTACAGAAATGGCAGGCGTTTTCGGTGGAGGAACATTCTGTTGGTGAAGATAAGATGTAACGGAAAATGTTTACAGATGAGAGAAACACATCTTTGACCTTTTACTGACTTGTCAGCTCTCGTCCATCCTCACTGTCTCCCATCACAACACCGCACAGAAGAGTTTAAAAGACATAAGTAGATAAGCGTGAATGCGCTGTACACACAGTGCTAATGGAGAGATATCAAAACAGAGACCTTTTCTCAGATTTCACATCTGGACTGGATATGTGACATGTAGTTCACTCTCATTATAATCTCCTGAGATGTTTACTGTGGCGCACCATTTTGTGTTGTGATGGACCTTCAGGTGCTGTTTCTATTTTTGATGCTCTGCACCGCTGAATATTATGTAAAATATGCTCTAAAAAAGTTTCTGATTTAAATCAAGTAGAATCAGCTTGGATGTTTAAGTCATTTCAACTTAAATTATTTAAACTGACTAAAAAAATAAGGTGAATCTGTAACTTATCGATTTTTTTTACAGTATAGGCCATATGTATACACATATATCTGTACCATCATTACTTATGTTAAGATTATCTTTGCCATAATGTAACATTTAATGTTAATCTTTCAAATCAGTAAAAATGTCAAATCTCAACATGAATATTAAGTTTTAATTGTTTTTATGTTGTGATTCCTATATTAAATAGCTACATTTTACAGTAAGGTTCTATATACTGACATTAGTTAAGTACATTAGTTAAATAAACCAACAATAAAAAAAAATACTTCTAAAGCATTTAATAATAGTATTTAACGAACCTGCTTGAGCTAACAATGTAACAATGAACAGTTGTATTTATATCAACTTTAACAAAGATCAATACTGTAACAAAGGTATTGCTTATTGTTGATGTTTGTAAATGCATTAACTAATGATAATCAATGGGACCTTAATGTAAAGTGTTACCAATTAAATTACACATTTAAAATGTTTGATTTTAGTTTTTAGTGTTTTATTTTTTATTTGTTATAGTAATTGTTTATAACATGAAAATAATGATTGGCTTATTAATATTTTCCCTCTGTTTAGCATTATTAATGTGCAGGGATGTGCAATGATATTTTTTTAAAGGAGACTGATCGAAGGGTCATTATTCAGAGCTGCTTTACTCTAAATGTCTTGAATTTTGTGGACTTCTCCTCCCAATCTCTCTCCTTTTCTCTCTGTGCCCTAGATCATCTCTAAGCCTCCAACTTCAAAGCCTTCAAACACGGCACAGCTTTAATTTACAGCCAATAAGGTTTCTTTTCAGAGTGACAAAATGGGGCACAGTGTCGCCATTTCCCTTGAGAGGGAATGGAGAGAGAGAGAGAGAAAGAGAATAAGACAATTTGTGAGGGAACCCTGGAATTTCTCTCTCTCTTTCTCTCAGTGGAGCTTTGTTCTTCCCGCCAGCCCTCACTTTAGAGGATTGAAGTCATCTGTCTCCATTAGGGGGTCATGGAAATATGAGACCTGCTGGGGTGGCCCTGCTTTAGAGCAAAGCGTGGACATCATGAAAAGTCTGCATCAATTTGTTGTAGCAAAATCCCTCTGTCCACTCTCTTTAGAAAGGTTGGTGGATTGATTAAACTTATGATGAATTTTAAAAACAGGGGTGCTTATTAAAATATGAATATAATATTTTAGGTAACACTTTATTTCGATGGTCCACTTTAGACATTCTGACTATAAGTAACTTTGAAACAACATGTCAAATAACTCTTCATCCCGTCCTTCGGATGAGACGTTAAACCGAGGTCCTGACTCTCTGTGGTCATTAAAAATCCCAGGATGTCTTTCGAAAGAGTAGGGGTGTAACCCCGGCATCCTGGGCAAATTTGCCCAGTGGCCTCTGTCCATCATGGCCTACTAATCATCCCCATCTACACCAATTGGCTTCATCACTGTCTCCTCTCCACCAATAAGCTGGTGTGTGGTGGGCGTTCTGGCGCAATATGGCTGCCGTTGCATTATCCAGGTGGATGTTGCACATTGGTGGTGGTTGAGGAGATTCCCCTCTTCCATATGTGAAGTGCTTTGAAGCCCCAGAAAAAAGTGCTATATAAATGTAACAAGTTATCAACTCTTTATTTTGACGGCCCCTCAACAGACATTCAACTCATAGTCGCTTAGCAACTATATTTCAACTTATTCGAACCCAAACAAGTCCCCTAATTTAACGGTCTAATACTTATTTAAGATTTTTTTACCATGCAGTTGCAAAGTTACTTATAGTTAGTAGAATGCCCAAAGTAGACCATTGAAATACAGTGTAACCATACTTCATGTTATTTTTTTCAAGATAATACAAGTTCAAAAGAACAGCATTTATATTTGACAACAGCTTTATTAATGTGCCATCATACATTGATGTCCACACCACCAGCTTTTTATTGTTAAAATGATTTAAAAAATAAATCTATTGTCGTACCTGTAGAAGGACAAAAATAGCTTGAATGGTGATTTGGAAGCAGACTCTGTTTGACTGAAGTGGCGTCCACACAGTAGTGTGTATGAGTGAGAGTGTTGCTGTAATGGGCTGTGTGTGTCATTCATTCCATTTAGCTTCCACTCTCTTCTCTCACAATATAGCACAATAACATTATTATTGATCATTCTGCTGATGGGTGAGATGGAGCCCTATCAGACATCCACATTCACATACTCAGCCCTTCTCAATCCCTTACATCACTCTGTCTACATCCCTTAAGCATTTGGTGTCACACAGTTTTATAGTTTTTATCTCTCCTCTCACTTCCTCTCCCTCCCTTTGTCCCCTGGCTGTAGTAAGAAGACAAAGGGCAGCTTATATCACCAGACTGATGTTCAGACTTCATCTGTGCTCAGAGCACTCATATTAATTAGTAAGGTGGCAGTGTTATATAAGGGGTCCAGTGAAGGAGCAGAGGGGCTGACACACGCTTTTATTTCTCTACCGTGTGGTGGATTATCCATACTGTTTTATACAAAACTATTGATATTTTAGATTCCCTAATCTTAAAAGTCTTAAAAAGAGAGGGAAACCTTTGTCATAATTTACTCACTCTTGTGTCTTTTCTGAAATTAATACATTGTTTTCTTCTGCTGAAAATAAAATAAGATATTTTGAACAAATGTTGGTAACCAAACAGGTTTCCATTTACTTTTTTGTTTGTATATTCTAGTACATTAAAGTTGCAATGTACTAGAAGAAGTGACCGATCTTTTCTTCCATATTTTGGTGTACCTCTGAGTGAAACAGACTGTCGTAAAATTAAAAAAATGTAGAAAGTGGACTTGGTTCTATCCATCATTGATCGGATCAAGGCAGACCTGAATGCGAGCTTGCAATTGTCAGAAAACAACTCAATTGGAAGAAATGGCATGGGTTTAACCAGACTAAATTGGAGAAGTCTTGGATGGATGTCACCAGATAGAAAGTCTGTCGTTTCACCAGAAGATTTAGTTATGATATTTTTTGACAAGGTAAAAAAAAAATATATAATAATAAAAGAAATGTGCATAGGTGAATCATTCACTCTAAGATAAATACCATGCATTTAGAAAATAGGTGAATTCCTATTTCATGCCAACTTGAAGCTGTTATCCTTGTAGGGATCCACAGTTTTGGTGATTTCAAGCTTTACCCACACTCACATCCTGGGACTTATGGCGACTTTCCATAGACTTAATGATTTTATACTTTACAAACTGTTTATTTTATCCCCTAATCCTATCTCTACCCATCACAGAAAACTTTCTGCAGTTTTACATTTTCAAAAAACATCCCTTAGGATGCTTTATAAGCTGTTTTCTTCATGGAGACCCAAAAATGTCCCCACAAGGGCAACGATTTCTCTTATTGCCATCCTTGAAGGGATGTCCCCATCACGTAGGGTTTGCCAGGACCACACGTCGTGTGTTTTCTGAACGGGTGTGGTGGACTCCCGGAGGAGCATTGTGACAGGCAATAATAGCAATGTGAAGTCACCCACACTCATTCTGGCCAGCTTCCAGAATGTTCCGACAGACTGACTGCAGGCGATACCTCTGCTTAAGACACATCCTCACAGAGGAGGATGGAGGTGGGAAGACATATTGAGTGGGAAGAAGGGATGGATTGACAGAGAGTCAGTTTTTTTTGTTTGTTGGTGATATCTATTTTGTGATATGGATGTGTTCATTTGAAAAGTTTACCTTGTCTGCTTCTATTTCCCTTTCATTTTTTTTTCTCGTTCTTTCTTTTTGTTGACAGCATGTGTCTGGCCATGAGGTCCTCACACAGATTCTCTCCACTTGGCTGCGTGCCCATCTGCTGTGCTGCATGTGGGTGTCTGTGGTGTATGGATGAGGTGCAGGGCACTGTCAGGTGGCAGCAGGTGTTGCTTGGCCTTGCTTCACTGCACGCAGGGCCACAAATGCGTGGCACACCACCTCCCACATAACTGCTGCACACTCACACACCGAAAGCCCGTCCCTGAGTGCATATTTATATGTCATTTCTGTTGGTAATAGCAAAATGAAAGATTTTGAGGCAATATATGTTCTGATAAAAATTAGAGTAATTGTTGTAAAATATTTAAGGACATGTTTTTCGTTTTTATCAGAATGTCTAAGTACAGGCAGCCTTACTGGTTTCAGTTTCCCAGATGATCAGACAACTGTGAATATTAGGAAATCTGACTGCTGAATGCTGCAATTGACCAATCAGAATCAAGGGTTACTCTTTATTTCTATAGTCTATTTTAGACATTCTAAGTAACATTATCTAATTCTCAGTAATTTGCAAATACATACATGCCAACTAACTCTCATTAGAGTATTAGGCTGTTAGGTTAGGGTTGAAAGAAAAAGTTAACTCGTACTTGCAAAGTTATTTTTAGTCCATTCATAGAATGTCTGTTCTAATCACAGTTTACTAATACACCAATGAGTGGTAGTTAACATGTAGTTGCAAGTGGATGAAGTGGATTATCAAAATAAGTGTTTTGAATCAAGTATTCCAAAGAGCCATGCAGAATATTAAAAGAACATGCAAATATATTGTTGCTTCAGAAATGCCAGACATTGATGTTGCTGGGCAAAATGCCAGCAAAGCACACAAGACACACACATTGTCTCTCATAGGCTTTTAGCTGGGTCATTTTACAGTAAGTACAGGATGTAGGCTGTGGTAAACAGTCTTGGATCATTTGTGAGAGAGAGGAGCATTAGTATGAGTTAGCAAAGCTAATTCCCAGACACCACACGTTTTTGTGAAGTTCATAGCGGACAATTCAGTGCCCCGTTACTGTCACGGTAGCTTGAGCCCTCTGTGCAATTCCCCTTTAAAAGTGAGTTTATTAGCTCATTCAGGGAATGATGGACGTTATTGGAGATTGAGTTACATCAGGCTTTTGAGCGTGTGTGTTCGTATGTCTTCTCCTTTATATTTCTGCCCTGGGGCTACTTTCTCCATCTCATTGTGAGTTAAGTCTATTTTAAGAATCACTCCTCTTATTGGATGAGACTTTTATGAACGCAGTCTTCTCCATGAGATGGAAGAGGAGAGTGCCTTCTGATATGAGTGTTTTGCAGGAGAAGCCCACGCCCGTGTCTGCACACGTTTGCGCACATGTGCCTGCGTAGGTGCGTGAGATTGTTTAGAATGGAGAATTAGTCCTGACGGTGCTGTGAGAGCTAGTGGGAGCTGATGTGTGGTTTCCTATGTGTTTTGAATGAAAGAGAGAGAGAGAGAGAGAGAGAGAGAGAGAGAGAGGGGGGGGGGCATCTATAAATAAATAACACTTTCTTTCTTTGCTTGTGTGCTGTTCTCTCTGCAGAAGAGAGGAGGAATCTCCCGTATAATACCAGATAAAGAACAGATGATTACTTACAGTTTGGTCTACACAGAATGCAGATTTCCCAAAATTCTAAATCCAAATCCTTATCTCCTGCTGCTTGCATGTTTATATTGTTAAAAGTGCTTTCCCATAAAAAGGCTGGTACATGGTTTACTTGAAGAGTGGAAAACAATGTTCTCTCTGGTGCTAACATTTTTCTGTAGCCACATAGCATTATTACGTAGCTTAGCCAAAGGTGTGAGTTTGGGGCTGGACTTTTTTTTTTTTTTTTTTTTTTTTTTTAATGTTCAAGCAATTCCATTTGGTGCTTCTAGTTTCACTGAAATTACAGCCAAAACAACTACTTCTTTTTTTTCCAATACCAGTACAAGTACTCTCTTCTCTGTTATACAATGTTTAAAGTAATTACAGCTGCATGAGTTTTACCAAAGATTGTTTTCAAACAGGTTTTCTATCTGCCATTGGTCAAACAAACTCACCAAACACACATCAATGGTTGAGCTAAATCGGGCTGGTCGGGATGAGAAGAAAATAGCATTTGAGTCAATTCAATTCAATAGCATTCTATACAATTTGTGTATAAATGTGTTGGCCTGCACTGCTTTTCAAATGTTATTGGGACCAGATTTTTATATATATATATATATATAATTTGATCAAAAGTAACAGTAAAGACTTTTACATTGTTACAAAAAGTATATGTCTGCTTCAAATAAATGCTGTTCTTTCTTATCTTTCTATTCATCAAATAAGCATCACAATTTTCTTTTTTTAATATTGATAATAATATGAAATGTTTTTTTTTTTAGCAGCATATCAACATATAATAATGACTTCTGAAGGATAATGTGACACTGACGACTTTGCCATCACAGGTATAAATTACATTTGAAAATATTTTAAAATAACTGTTTTCTATTTTAATTTGAAATATTTCACAATATATATGTTTTTACTGTATTTTTGATCAAATAAATGCAGCCTTGTAGAGCACAAGATACTTCTTTCAAAAACAGTAAAATCTTACACTATCTATGAAAGCAATCTGGTCGAAATGTTTTAGACCTGGTTTAAACCTGTATTTAGGGTCCACTTGTGATCTGATAGATCAAAATGTATATTGTATGCATGTTAATACCAGGTGTAAACAGGGCCTGAGTTGGTGAAAACAATGAATTTGTGCAAATATGAAGAAAGGGACATTTTCTTTTCAGCTGCTTTTTCATCTTTTTCTGTCTCTCATTTTCTGTAATAGAGGGAAGAAAATCAGGAATAGAGAGGGAGGAAAGGGCATTTGGGTCATGTGGCAGTCACAGATGTATTTCTGTGTCTTAAAAACATGAGACATGAGAGAGAAGAAGGGAGAGAGAAGAGCTGAGACATTTAGAGATGCTGCAATTATAATACATGACACTGCCGTTGGCTAGTAGCCTACCTTTGCCCAATATAGTGTGTGTGTGTGTGTGTGTGTGTGTGTGTGTGTGTGTGTGTGTGTGTGTGTGTGTGTGTGTGTGTGTGTGTGTGTGTGTGTCTCAGCTCAGGGGTGGGGGTATGTCTACTAGTTCAAAGCCATAGTCTAGACTGGTAATAAGACTACTATGTGCACCATAAATGTTTATGTTACTGGAGCATGTAAAATTGAACAGATCATTTGCAGTAATATGAGATCATGATTACCTTCCCGCTATATGTGTTAGAGTCAATCCAAGTAGCTCACAGTTGCATGTGTCCTGTAAAATTGATGTAGTCATTTTCTGTGTGTATGAAGTGTTGAGTGAATCAGGCCTGTAAGCGAATCCTCCTAATCAAAGCTCTTTTCTTCGGACTGTCTTTGTTGTATTGATCTCCGAGCTCTTGTATACGCCTCGCACTCAGGATGGTTAAGCTCAGTCGACATGCAGCGCTGCATGTTACATCAATGAAATCCACACACACACACACACACTCACGCACAAACACACACTCTGTTGTCATCTGTATCACTCTGTCACCACAGCTGCATTGTAAAGCATGCCCTTGGGGTCCAGAGGGGCTGCTTGTTCATTACACATGCCATATGTGTGTGTGATTGTTGCAATATAAGTATACAGTGATATAAGCAATGGTATAAATCATTGTTTTGTTTTGCAACATTTTTATTCCAGAAAATTTGGCTTAAAAACATGCTAAACAATGTAAAAATTGCTGCTTATTTTTATTTTTTAAAAATCTCATTTTTAACATATGAGTTGTTTTTTGTGTATTAATAATAGAGGATTAACATTTTCAACACATTTCTTTCAAGTACATTGTATACACAACACAGCAATTCTTCCTCAGTTTGTTATAGGCCTATACTGTCAACTAAGAGTGTAAAGACACCCTCATGTCACAATTCACTACATATAATGATACCAGAACAAAAATATTGATGATTTTGAAGCAAATTATTTTTATTTTAGACTTACATGCTTGCACTGATATATTTAAAATAATGTATGCCACTTTTTACTTGTAACATAAGACATTTGGGATTATCAGGACCCACAAATATTCCCCCATTGCATTATTATACATTATATTCAACAACGTAGTTTAATATAGTAAACACTAAAACTGATTTTACATACTACATATTGTCACTATCCTCAATATAATATTACACCCTTAATGTAAACTGCTGTTTAGTCATTCGAGTTGATTGTGTGAGGAAGTGACCTACTCAGTCCAAAATTCATACATAATTTAGCTGTTTTTTTTTTTGTTATTAAGTTGAAATCTCTAAATTGAAAGGTTCCTATTCTCCATTCAAATGTTTTTTTTTTTTTTTTTATCCCTCCCCAAATAAAATTTTATTCAGCAAAGATGTAGCCTGGATGCCAGCCCGAATTGAGGAGTAATTATGATCAGGTAAAAAACGTTACGTCAATTCAAATTGCCAGGGCGGGCTTTATACGATGATGGACAGATGATCTGCAGAGACGTAATCATCACGTTATCAACGAGCGCTTATCTGGTTTCCCTAAAAGATGACTGCAGCTGGAGAACTGAGATGTATAGATTCCGCTTTCGCGTCTGTTGTAAAATAAATCGACAGTGCATTCAATTGAATAGACAAACAGAAAACTGCAATCAAGGCATTTGTCGATCGGAAAGATATTTTTTCGTCCTTCCTACATGATTCGGCAAAAGTGTAACTTATCAGCTGGCTCTGACGGTCGCTAAGAAGATGGGACGTAATGAAAAGCCTGTGGTCATTGTGAGTAAGTAAAAGAAGCAACACTCGCTATTTTACTTCTAAAATAAGTAAGTTCTGTAGTTGACAACTGTATGCAAAGTAGTTCAGTTACTGCGTTGCTCTGATTGGTTGTAGGTTTACCGACTATCCAATTGAGTGCAGAGTTTTTTTTCTTTTTCCTGGTTCGGTTAAGACACGCCTCATAATCAAAGCCCTTTGGAGCAGTTTCAGACTCATATTCCGACAAGAATATGATTATGACGAAGTCAGGCTAGCAAAGATGCATTGGATTAAACAAAATTGACATTTATAAAGTTAATATAGATTTCTATTTCAAAGAAATGTTCTTTTGAACATTATTCATCACAAAATATTGAAAAATGTGTCAGTTTCAAAAATATTAAGTATTAAATAGCACATCTGTTTTCAACATTGATAATAATAAGAAATTATTCTTGAGCATCAAATCAGCATATTAGAATGATTTCTGAAGGATCATGTGACACTGAAGACTGGAGTAATGATGCTGAAAATACAGCTTTGCCATCACACGGATAAAGTACATTTTAAAATATGTTCAAATAGAAAACAGTTATTTTTGAATTTTAATATTATTTCACAACATAAATAAAACCCTAGAAACCAGTCAGACACGTAACCCTTATTCTCATCTTTCACTTCATTTCACTATCCCATCTTTCCTCTTTTCCCTCCTGTCTGTTCACTCTTCAGACCGACCATGATGTCTAATTGAACGGATAAAGGCATGTCACTGTTGGAGGGAAATGAGATGACTGTTTCCTGCATTCATTCACAGATCTGTCAGTCACTCACTGCTTCTCCTTCGCTCCATCTCCCCCTCCTGCCCCAGCGTGAGGGTCTGTCAGAGGGAGCGTTTAAGGTGGGTTTCTTACCCTGTGCCCTGCTGGAGGGGAGATGAAAGCTGATAGCATCATCGCATAGCCTGTGGGAAAGAGTTGTTACTGCTGTGTGATACTTACACACACACAAGGATATAAAGATTCATTTATTCTGTCTAAGGAATAGATATATCATAAAAGCAGCCGTTGCTAGTCTAGTGTCACATAATCCTTCAGAGGGTGGGACCTGGACCAGGATTGAGAACCACTTTGTTACACGATTAGTTGAGTGGCTATTTGTTTCACTGTCTGTTTAAACATAATTTAATGTTTGACTGCTAAATTTTTCATTTCTTACAACAATGAATGAGATCAAGTTCAGCTGTATATAATGTGTTTGTGTCTTGCAATGTGCCTGTATACACTCTGGCAGATATCTCTAAGACTTTTTCTAGTGAAGTGGACGTTAATTTTTGGCTTTCATCTGCCAGGACTTGTGGTTATGGGGAGTCTGTCTGTAAATTGATGAATTATTAAAGCTGATGATGTGAAGAATCTTCTATGAGTAATCTCAGCCAATCAGAGGAGAGCTACAGTCTATTTGGGTCATGCCATTGTGCTGTCATCTGAAAGAGATGAAGAGAGAGAGAGAAAGTAAAAGGCGTCCATTATAGCACAGCTCTGTATTTAATTCTCTGCTTATTGATTTGAAACCCTCTTGTGCATTTAGCTCATTCACATGCAGTCACCAGATATCAGTCAACTAAATATTTAAGTGACAAAAACTGAAACCTTGAGTCATATAAAAAAACACATCTTTCATCACCAAGCCACCATAGTCACCAATTAAACATAAATAGTGGAAGTCATTTCAGATTTCTTCTTATTACTTAATCGTTTCCATTCCCAGCTCAATTGGTAATCCTGACAGCAAGTGCTGCTGCAGGAGTTTGAATCTTAGATAAGACTCTCTGACTACTAATTAGCAGCTCTGTAAATCATATAGAAATCTCTCATGACAGACTAAGCGGTAGGCAAGGCAAGCGCATGGATTTTGAAATGAGAAGTTGACACTCAACGAAGATCATTATCTCTGTGTTCTTGAAGAATTGTTAATTGTTTGATTTTCATAGATGTGGGGAACATCTGGGCTGCAGTCCAAGGGCTGGAAGCATGTCAGTCCATTGGGTTCTCTCTCCAATTATCACCATTCCCTAATCGAGTCAATGATTATGTGTTAACAAAGTCTGATCTATTCTCATTCCCAGTTAAGGATATGAGATCGCTGAGAAGTGGCTATGAATAACTGACTTAAAATTGGTTTCTCTGTGGGTTTACGAGGTTACGAAGGGTCACGCCTGTAGTGACAACATGCCGATGATTTAGTCCGAATGGTACTATAACCTATTGTGAATTAGTTCATACATTCTGTGTAAAGTATGACTTGCCTGAAAGCATAACTGGTTGAAAATTAGGATGTGTAGTTTACTGTAAAATAATGTTTTTTCCTTACACATCCTAATTATTATCCACAAAGAAAACAACACACTATTTATGTCTCTAAAAGTCTGTAAGTGTCCTAATTGTCTTTTTTTTTTTAATCTGCATGTTGGTTTCACCACCCTCATTTTCCTAAATCGTGGCCACATTGTAATTACGAGGAGACTTGGCAACAGTTTACTGAAATGAGGGAACAAATTCTTAATTCTTGGCACGATATGTTTATTATCAAAATATACATTTTCTAGGTCATGAAAGAGTCTGCGTTTGTGATATATTTACTTCTTCCTTTCCTGCAAAACACTCGCTCTGTCTGAATGTGTTTAAATCTGCACTAAGGATGTGTCGCATTTCTCATACTGTATGCACACTTCAATAAGCCGACAGAAAGAAGGCTAATGTGTTAACATACTGTGCAAAATCAGAGTAAGATGCAAAAAAACTACCTTTGTTGGCCGGTTTATGCTTAAAGGGTAACCTAGGCTCTTTTTGTTAATCTACCGAACTCAAACTTTCATGTGAAAGCATAATTGGAATGGAAACAACACTTTTAAAGCTACACTGTGTAGGATTTTCTCCCATCTTCTGGTGATGACTACCAACTGAGTATTACTTCCTAGCCCCTCCCATTCCAAGGGCGTTTTAACTCCTACAGTGGCCGTATTATTTCAAATCTGCCGGCAGTCGCGAGTAATCTCCCTCTTGCATTCATCACAGTGCCACTGAGTGTAAAAACACGAAAGGCGAAACTTGAAATTCCAGGTATGTTCCTCATTGCCTAATGTGTTTTCAAGATGGATACGCAACATGGTTTCTGCCATTCGAACGACTCGCTTGTATGTATTCTAAATGGCAGATTATACACTTGCGAGAATACTTAATTACTTGGTTGAAGTGATTACACATTAATGAGAACATATAATTTTGAAAGAACAAAGTGTTTTTTGCTGAAAAAACAGCTTAAATTATTACACAGTGTATCTTTAAGATTGACCGTATTTTTGTTTTAGGTAAAAATGCCTTTAGAATGGGAGTGCATGGGACACTTCTATGATAGCATCAAAATAGCTGTTTCTAAAACACTAACTGTCCGTTCACACCAGCGCGTCAAATTCGCGTCTACCGCATCTAGTTATACACTTGAACACTTTGAATCCATTCGCGCGTCAAGAGCGAAATTGATGCATGTAAAAACAAAACTTTGAAGCGAAATTTACGCAGAATCGAATCGAAACCTGTTGGCGGCCAACTTTTTTTATGTTGATCGAGCATTCATCTAGAGAGTCACTGCTCTGTATTTGGAAAGTAGAACAGCGGCGTGGGGATCATATTTGTGTCCACCGGACCCTTCGGAGGCGAACAGTTTGGCGAGTTTCACCATTTGCTCGCTCCAGGAGCTGCGCCTGGATGACGGCCGCTGTCAGCGGTACTTCCGCCTGTCCAGCGCCCAGTTTTAAGACCTGTTGTCCCGCTTCGGAGCGAGCGAAGATCACCCTCGCCCTCATCCTAATCTGTCATTTATTTTTGTAATGATAAATAGAGCCAGCCTCCAAAAGTTATTAACCTGTCCTGTGATGTTTTCTCTCTCATGCCCAGACACAAACTTATGGATGAGGTTCTACGCCTCATTCGCACCGCAGGAATTTTTTATGCTCGTAACGCGTCTTTGCATTGACTTAAAGGAGAACTCCGGCGAACAATGAACCTTTGGTCTAATAAAACATCGGTACCTAGTCAATCGTTCTCTGAGTTTTGCTTTCATGATAATCGAATGTAAAGAGTTTTATCTCTAAAAACTGTTTAGCGTATAATGCTAGTAATGGGGGCATTGAGTAAGTAAAAAGAAATCGCTAGTTTATACCACTAACAAGGCTCAAAATAGCCCCACACTAACACAGTAACATAATGAGGCTCCATACATGCAAAACGAAGCATTGAGAACTTTGTAAGTGTACAGACCGTTTAATAAGAAGATACTTTATGAAGACAGTTCACTTCGCATATACAGACAGGAGCCATCTTAAAAAATAGTCTCGATAAGTCAAACCACAAACGTCGTGCTGAGTGATCTGAACTCTATGAAGTTCAACGAACTTCTGAACTGTATGAACGGCGTTCGGGGATCGACTTATCGAGACTATTTTTTAAGATGGCTCCTGCCTGTATACGCGAAGTGAACTGTCTTCATAAATTATCTTCTTATTAAAGGGTCTGTACACTTACAAAGTTCTCAATGCTTCGTTTTGCATGTATGGAGCCTCATTATGTTACTGTGTGAGTGTGGGGCTATTTTGAACCTTGTTAGTGGTATAAACTAGCGATTTCTTTTTACTTACTCAATGCCCCCATTACTAGCATTATACGCTAAACAGTTTTTAGAGATAAAACTCTTTACATTCGATTATCATGAAAACAAAACTCAGAGAACGATTGACTAGGTACCGATGTTTTATTAGACCAAAGGTTCATTGTTCGCCGGAGTTCTCCTTTAACACTGAAATCATGCGTCCGGTGTGAACGCACCAAGGAGGCTCGACACAACATACAACTCTGCTCAAAGTATCACCTAGGCTTCTACACATGATCTTGAGCATTGAATTAATTGTTTGTGTACACTAAGTTTACTAAAAAGAAAGGTTTTTAACAACTCTGTTTATCAGTTTCCGGTAGCTGGAATTTTGTCAGTCAAAAGTAGCTGATCTCCGAATACAACGCAATGAACTGACTATGAATAATAGTAATGAATTATCCATGCATTTATATGCTAACAAGCGTTAGGAGCTTCCAATCCATACTCTCCTCATGTTGCGTTGCATTCAGAGATCAACTACTTTTGATTAAAAGTACTACTAACATTAATATGAGTGATCATCCAGATTTAGACCTACCCATATTGCATTTATATAAAGCGTTCACATGCAAATTTGCTTTATGTAGCCTATTTCCCCAGTGTCAAAATCAGGCACAAGGGCATTTTAATATCCATGGATCACTGGATATTTGGTATAGCCTTGTTAAAACCAGACTATTTTCAGTTGTAACTAAGATATGGTCTGGCAAAGCTTCATAGACAAATCATTTCCAGAGGGGCGTCACCAACGGATGTCGAGGGTAGACCTAAAACCAATCAGAGTGATGAAGGAGATGACGTTTGCAGAGCGGTGGCCGGTGGAGAAACATCTCCGAGTGTGCTTTGCTCGGTTTTTAACTAAAAGGAAACGTTCAAATCGCTTAAGATCAGACGCGATAGCGATTCGAGCGAGTGATGTTCGACGGCGGCATCCATCTTTGTAATGTAGGCTACAAAATCTGCTTTAAAATCCCAGCGCTGTCGTCATCGCGTAATGCTCGCCCCAACGTTTCTGATTGGTGCTGCGATTTCTGCGGACTGGAAATGGCCTTGAATAAGCTCTTTGCCAGACTAACTTTCAGAGCAAATCTAAATTTGCCGGAAGTTGTCTGGGTTTTCCCAGGCTATCTTTGGTAAGTTGTAAGGAACACTATTGAGTCCAAGCTTTAGTTTAAACTGATAATTGTTTGTTTTACTCACATTTTCCTCTATTAAATCGCACACAGCAGCTCTTTTGCCTTTCAGTCCGGCTGAGGGGTGTGTGTTCCGGCAGGAAAGTAACGTCAATGCATTCCCTCTATAGCCTACTGTACGTTTAGCTTTTGACTTCTGCTAATGGTATTAAGCTTCAAAATTCATGAATCATTTGTGAAGATTATCATGATGAACAAAACGTACAAGAATCATAAGCTTTTGTTTAACACAGACCTCATTTTTCGCAATAATCCAAAAGCCAAAGGAGCAATCCTTACTGGGTTTTTTGATAGAGGCACCAGGATGATGCTAAATTCCAGGTTGGCCTAAAAAAAATAAGTCATCCCTGCACCTCTCTTTTGCTTTGTGTAAAATGCTGAGTATTTCTTCACAGAGCTTGTTTATGTCACATGGATCAGGAGCTGCGAAAGAATCGAAATGGATGCATATATTCAGAACTAAACTGAAAGGTAGAATCTTCTGTAAACTTTACCGTCCAGATCCCTCTTGCACAGTTTTATTTTGCATATGTGTGAACGGACTGTGCTATCCCTTCATCTATTCTCTCTTTCTTTAGAGTGCTCCCTCACAGAAAGTGCCCATGCCGGCGGCCAGCAGGGAATAAAACCTCTCAGTCAGTTTTCGTTTTTTTTTTTTTTTCCGAGTGCTCTCACACATCACTTCTGTAGCCTGCCAGTACAGCAGCAGAGACAGACACACAGAAACAGTGTGGAGAGAAGAAAAGAGACTATTTATTTTCCAAAGCCTCTCGGTGTATGCATTGCTGTGCAGATCCAAGTCATGCAGTACTGGAACAGAGGAGGTTGGAATCACCAGGGATTCTGTGATAGAATCATTTTATTGTGATGCATTTCATTGTGATTCTTTACTTTTGGGTTGTGATTCACTAAGTATTGCAGTATTTTCTAATACAGTAAGATTTTACGTGACATTGCTTGTGAATTGCACGATCCTTATCCAACTTGCTCTTCCCGTTAATGCTGTAAAACCAAAGTGAATTGATTTGAATGCAGACAGGACATTTTCAATCTGTGTAAAATTGGGATGCATTAAATTACACAGAATTTTTAAATGACAGAATTTTGCTGGCCATGCTTTCAAAAAAAATAAAAGACTCATTATGTGATGTAACCAGTGTATTTTGTTATTACTGTAATGTCAAAATAAAGGAGTCAGTAGGTTATTGGCTTCAGGATATATATTTAATATAGTTATGAAATTTCACAATATTATACAGTATTGAGTTTGTCTCCACCTGTATTGAGTTCTAAACATGATTTCAATTAGTGACTAGCTGCCATTTTTAAACTGCAGATATGACGTTAGTTTTAGCAAAAAATAAACAAGACTATGCTTTAAGAAAGGCTATGTTTTAACCTCATGAATGATAAACATAATGTAAGACTGCTTTTAAATGTGATGTTCTTTTTCCCTGGCACCCTGTTATTTGGAGCTGACATTCATTTTCTGTGGACTCTGTACTTGAGTGATTGAACATATATTGATGCAATTTGGTTGGAGTGCTTTGCTCAAGGGCACTAAGGCAGCTTGGGCCTATCGGCAGTCCATTTCCCAAACCACTTAGCCTCACAGTTACTCTCTGACTTTACATGTCTTTGCTGCGGGGATGTAGCATTTGCCATCTCTCCTGTGTCATTCCAAGATGAGAGATCAACAGGAAATTCATGCATATGCGGTGATTATCTATCTATCTATCTATCTATCTATCTATCTATCTATCTATCTATCTATCTATCTATCTATCTATCTATCTATCTATCTATCTATCTATCTATCTATCTATCTATCTATCTATCTATCTATCTATCTATCTATCTATCTATCTATCTATCTATCTATCTATCTATCTATCTATCTATCTATCTATCTATCTATCTATCTATCTATCTATCTATCTATCTATCTATCTATCTATCTATCTATCATTAAAATAGAACGCTAAAATGGACGTGTACTGTATTATCCAGGCAGAAAAGCAGGCTTCATCCTCCATGCTGTGTTTTGTATCTCCGTGCTGGACCCCTGGGGAATGCCACCCGTTCTCCTGGGTCGGCCCCGTGAGCCTCTGAGCTCGTCTCAGTTCTGGGCCTCCATGATGGATGCTTTGGCCCACTTCATGGATCCTTGAGGAAGGGGTCCTTGCTCAGATCATAAAGAGAGTAATGAGGTGTTCCAGACTTTGACCGCTTACGTAAGAACAGAAGCCCAGAATTCCCCTCACAGCAGGAGTACAGTAGGAACGTCCTTTACTGTACACGGGAAATTCTCATAACTAATATACCAGCATTGAAAAGCCTCGGGCAGCTCTACTGCTCTTTTTATACAAGGGGGTCGACTCTAGATGTTTTAAAAAACAACGGGCATACAAGTGGACAACCTTTGAAAGAATTTTAAACAGCCTTAAGGGATAATGTGCCATGGTAGTATTTGAATACATGCTGGCATTGCTGGTTGTTTATTAAATAAATGCATCTCACAGTTTCTTTTTATTCGTTACAGTTACTATTTTATACTATACAGTTACTATCAGTTACTATTTTAATTGACATATCTGTGGGAAAATGGACTTTCAAGAAGATGTTAGATACTGAAGTTTTCAGATGAAAATTCAGGCTTGCATTTTAGCATGTTAACATGAGTGTGTGTGTGTGTGTGTGTTGATGTGTTCGCTGCAGGCTGAGTTGTCTGACAGGTTCACAGTTGGGGGGAGGCAGAGAGCTAACAGCCTCAGGATGACCTATTACTGCGAACTGTGGAGTCCTGCTGGAGGGGAACCATGTTACATCTCAAGCAAAACCTCAGTACATCTTATTCTCTGCTGACTTTACTATTACACACCTATTACTTTATAATTATAGTGTGGTTCACAAGTCATATACGTGTATTCGACGACAGCCATCTATACTTTCCTGTTATGAGCATTTGCTCTTTCGTAAGCAAAGTATTTGCACCAGACATGTTTTTGATAATCAAGTGAATCATGGTGACCAACTAACACAACAAGTGCAATGGATGCAATGGACAGGAGCTAAATGTCTCTAGACCAATACTTCAGGATCTGCTTGGAGTTAATGGGAAATTTCTAGCTAGATAAAGCATGAAGCATTGAGCATATGTGCGGCCGATTGCCGGTTGGTTGCAGATGAATTTATTGTGCGGGTGTAATAGACATTAATACGAATGACTGCCTCATGAGCTCTATATACCGCCCGACAATTACTTACACTCTGTGTTTCCCTTTCATTCTCTTCCTGATTCTTCTTAAGCTCTCAGACCAATCGTACAAAAAAGTAGCATTACATGATACATTGGTACCATATTGATTACCTGATCATTGATGTGACAGCGATGATCGATCAATGATCGATCAAGAAAGCAATGATTGTTGTGACATTAACATTTATTTTTTTTCCTGATTGGTTATTGAGGCATTTAGGGTTGTACCTGAGGTCTGATTTGTTATTGTGGCGTTTAGGGTTGTACCTGAGTTCTGATTGGTCATTGTAGCATTTAGGGTTGTACCTGAGGTCTGATTGGTTATTGAGGCATTTAGGATTGTACCTGAGGTCTGATTTGTTATTGTGGCATTTAGGGTTGTACCTGAGTTCTGATTGGTTATTGTGGCATTTAGGGTTGTACCTGAGGTCTGATTGGTTATTGTGGCATTTAGGGTTGTACCTGAGGTCTGATTGGTTATTGTGGCATTTAGGGTTGTACCTGAGGTCTGATTGGTTATTGTGGCATTTAGGGTTGTACCTGAGTTCTGATTGGTCATTGTAGCATTTAGGGTTGTACCTGAGGTCTGATTGGTTATTGTGGCATTTAGGGTTGTACCTGAGGTCTGATTGGTTATTGTGGCATTTAGGGTGGTACCTGAGTTCTGATTGGTCATTGTAGCATTTAGGGTTGTACCTGAGGTCTGATTGGTTATTGTGGCATTTAGGGTTGTACCTGAGTTCTGATTGGTCATTGTAGCATTTAGGGTTGTACATGAGGTCTGATTGGTCATTGTAGCATTTAGGGTTGTACCTGAGTTCTGATTGGTCATTGTAGCATTTAGGGTTGTACCTGAGCTCTGATTGGTTATTGTGGCATTTAGGGCAGTGAGGTCTGATTGGTTATTGTGGCATTTTGGGTTGTACCTGAGGTCTGATTGGTCATTGTGACATTTAGGGTTGTACCTGAGGTCTGATTGGTCATTGTGGCATTTAGGATTGTACCTGAGGTCTGATTGGTCATTGTGGTATTTTGGGTTGTACCTGAGGTCAGATTTGTTATTGTGGCATTGAGGGCGGTGAGGTCTGATTGGTTATTGTGGCATTTTGGGTTGTACCTGAGGTCAGATTTGTTATTGTGGCATTGAGGGCGGTGAGGTCTGATTGGTCATTGTGGCATTTTGGGTTGTACCTGAGGTCAGATTTGTTATTGTGGCATTGAGGGCGGTGAGGTCTGATTGGTCATTGTGGCATTTTGGGTTGTACCTGAGGTCAGATTTGTTATTGTGGCATTGAGGGCGGTGAGGTTTGATTGGTCATTGTGGCATTTAGGGTTGTACCTGAGGTCAGATTTGTTATTGTGGCATTGAGGGCGGTGAGGTCTGATTGGTCATTGTGGCATTTTGGGTTGTACCTGAGGTCAGATTTGTTATTGTGGCATTGAGGGCGGTGAGGTCTGATTGGTTATTGTGGCATTTTGGGTTGTACCTGAGGTCTTAGTGCTTTAGTTGCCCGTTTAGTTCCCTCAGCATTGCTGAGCACATCCACAATGGTAGTTACACATTTAGACAAGCACAGTCAAGTTCACGTGCACATTTGCATCCTTTTGTGCAGATGTAAGTTGTAATATGACTTTTGTTTTGTATGTAGCCTATTTTTTATTTATATGATTAATCTCTGATGCATTTGGTTGAGTTTATTAACCTGCTAGCAAAGCGCTGCAGTTTACACAGTGTTCTTTCACTCCTCACAGCTCAAACAGCATGTTGACAATCATGACTATGATTGGCTTATTTAATACAGTCCTATTTATTTTAGATGTTTCCTTTTTATAAAAAAACAACAACATTGATGATATTATTTTGGTTTGAAAGTGACTTGATTTATGTGTTGCTATAGTATTGATAATGGGTAATGGGCCTTTTTGCCCACTAAATTGGGCCAAAATATAGCTAATGTGACCACAACTTATTTTTTCTAATGTGCAAGCTTAATTCCTTAATTTTTACATTTGGATTATGTTTTTCGGTCATCTAACACTCATTTTAATCTTAATAAGACTACTAATGTAATCATTATCAAATCTCAAAGTTAACATTTATGTTTCGTATTGCAGAATACAATGTTGTGAGGCTTAAATTCACTTGTATCATTTAAAATTACTATTTTTATTTATTATTTAACCCTTGTGCATCCTTGTGGACATTTTTGTCCTTTTCAGTTTTGTTTTTTTTTTTGATCACTTTGCCTGTGTTAAAGCTAACTGCAAAAAACTTGGCACAGGTGTGTATTTTTATTGGAATTGTATTATTTCACAGTCATTTTCTTAAAAAAATATTTTTTGCATTAGGTACAAAAAATACTCCCTCTCAGCCCCTTTTGGACAATAGTGTCCCCATTGAAACCCATTAAAACTGCCATTTTTAGTCCCCGGTTCAGTTAACTAAAATTACGCAATCTTTGTTAAGAGGCTTTCATTCTGATGGCAAGGCTTCAAAATTTTATTTTTTACTACTTTTTATCAGATGGTGTCATTTTTTTTAAGTTTGGCCTATAAAACAAATGTCGCTTTATTCCTGGTTCGGCATACTATAGAGCCAACTGCATAAATTATGCAACGATATTTGTGTGGGTGTGTTGGTATGGATGTCAGAGTGTGGTTAGTATGTGTGTTATAAAAATAAATGTGTGTGTGTGCACATATGTGTGTTTGTAATACTGAGAGAGAAAAACTGCAAATAAGAAATCCAATCACTGTGAGCACCAGTGGGGTTTTGCTGGGACCCAATGGGGAAAATATGTTACTACGCCCAAACAAACTGTTACCGAAAGCTAATTTTTTGAGATATCATCCTAAAATTTGGAACACAACCTATTTAGATTTATAGCTTTGATTTTATTGTAGTTTTGAGTTCAACCTGATTTAAAAAATATATATTTTATATAAAATATTATTTTATAAATAATTTTCATAAACTTATACCTATATACATTTTTTTTTTTGGATTTACTTATTATTATTTTTTTACTTCAGCAATAATCAAAGGGTTTTCTTTAAAATGATACCAAACTTAAGTCTGTGCTCCAAAGCATCACATTTTTTTATGACAGTTTTTTGACATGGACATTTTTGTCCTCTTTTTACCTATGTGTAACTTTTTTTAATTGATGCACAAGGGTTAATCAATGTTAATATTGATCATTTATTGGCCATAACAATTTTTATATTAACACCCTCATATAATACAAACAATTATATGAAAGTATCCTGTTACAATGATGGTATGAGATGGTAATTCTTTGGTAAATTGTTATATGCCTTGGTATACTGTATTATAAGGCTTTTAAACAGTGTTGTTGTGTATCAATGGGATCAAATTGTGATTTTACCGCAATTGAAAAAGAGCTGTTAAGGACAAACATTTAATACTTAAGGAGGACCAATTCAAGACTTGAAATGTCAAACTCTACAACATCATTGAAAGTTTTCTCCATTTAAATGCAATTTTGGGGAGCCATGCAATTATTCGCTTTCCCCATCAATGAAGCTATACTGACATGAAAGCATTGCTATGTGAAAAGATCTGTCATAAAATGACATTAGCACATCTACAGAGCAAGGCTTAATGACAATAGGAATGTCTCCTGCTAATGGCACCCTGGTCAGCACTCATTTCAGGCATCTGAGAGGTATACAGTTGAGCTAATGTATTGTAAAATAGCACCTCTTTTGAGTAATAACCTCAAACACATGCTTACGTGCATAATAATACAAATATCTCTTCACAAATCTATCTCTTCCTCTCAGATGCTTTGAAAAACACCTTTTTAAATGACAAAATATGTTTATTTGTTTATGCGTGCATGCGAATGCATATTTTGAAAAATGGAAACAGCTGTTTGGAGATAATTAGGAAGGTAAAGGAGGAATGTTGAGTCTTGTGTCTAGTTCAAGACATCATTCTGGATGTGGAGATCAAAGGAAGCACAGGCATGATGGGATGTCTGTGGAGGATAGTGAGCATTGGCAGCCTAACACCCATTCTGCTCACATCCCACCCATTGGATACTACGCCACTGTCTGTCTAGAAAATACATTGAAATTTTCTTCTCTGTTAATGTAGTCCTTTAAAGGCGCAATAAACTAATCATTACACCAGTAATTTCAATTAACTTGACTGGCATGGGTTTGACTGGTCCCTTTGCCATGTGGTTCCTGCAGGCATATGTGCAGGCATATTGGTGGTGGTTGAGGAGATTCCCCCCTTCCATATGTGAATCGCTTTGAGGTCCCAGAAAAAGCGCTTTATAAATGTAACAAATTATTATTATTAATTATTAGGAATGAAGCTGACTCAGCATCATATGCAAAGTAAGTCATGGTGTGGAATGAATAAGAAGGTATAGCTGGAAAAAAAAGTAAGTGTGCATTCAGTGGAAATCAAGGATGTGCCCTAATTCCATTCTATATTTGCTTTTCGTAGTTGTTATAGCATTTGGGTGTGTTGATGGTCATTGTAGTGTGGAATATAGGAAGCCATTCCCTCCGGACACACAAAAAACATGATTATATATGTATTTCAAAGCATGATCCGCCTGTGTTTGGGCACATTCTCTGCCTCATCCTCTTCTTCAGATGCCAGGACTCTTTCACTCTCTCTCATATCACATGGCTGAGGAGGAAAAAACTGGAGCATGCTCCCTCCTGTGGCTTAATTAGTTTTTAAGTTGAGGAAGCAGGTTGAGCTGTGTGTGTGTGCGTGTGTGTGTTATATAAAAGGCTCGTAATTAAAGAGGAGATGTGCAGTTCTCTCGGACCTCTGGGAAAAGTCTGCATGATGGCGGAATTGCAGACAAACATGCTGCAATGTTGCTGTGAATTAGATACAGCCATATAGTGTTAGAGAACTTGGAATAGTGCTCGAGTTTCCATTTTATGTGCAGTGATTGCCAATTTTTTTTTTCTCAGGCAGTAATAGTGTTGTCACGGTACCAAAATTTCAGTATTCGGTACCAATACCAGTTAAAATTCACGGTTCTCGGTACCAATTTCGGTACCAAAGCTTAGTTTAAATCTACATATATTTAAGTGTTTATCACGGTTACAAGTATGGAAACTGTACATTTGTATTATAAACACTTTAGAAAAAGATTAGATAAAATGACCTAAAATAAACAATAGTATACACTAACACATTTTTAAAGTTGTTTGTAAAGTTTTAATCCATTATTTATTTAATGCACAATGAATTAAGTGAACAAACATGAACAATCAGGTGTTTGTAATAAATAACATTTTCAAACATTAATTAATGTTGTAAAAATATATTGTTCACTCAATGTGTTGATAACTAAGTAATGTTGATGAATGGTATCTTTGTAGCATTACCATAAAACATGTTTTATTTGACTTGACTGTCCTTTTATTTAATCTAAAACTGCATTCATATTTAATTTTAAAAAGGCTTTTTAAACCTGCTGAGTTATAAAGGCAAGAATACGCATACTGGCACTGACATTAAATGACAATACTAATACCAGTAGTACTCTGGTGTCGGGTGGATACTACTGTGCTCATGTACTCGTAAAACTACCCCGAAAGCACTTTAGAGGCCGTTCACATGTCGCGCGTGTTTTTTAATTATATTTTTGCGCGTGCTTATTCTTTCCAAAGTGCTTGCTCTCACGCGGCGTCTGTCGTTGCTCTGCAACGCCAACGAGTTTTTATTATGAGCGCGCTTGAATCGCGCCTATATTTGAAATTGCGAATTTGCATGTAATCGGCCTCTTATGGCAACGTGACATTAGCCTAATTCAAAATATTTCCATATGTGGCTCTTTCCTCCTTTCGTTTCAACAAGTGGATTCAGAGAGAGAGAGAGAGAGCCATATCAGCGTTAAAGAGGACGCAACTGTGCACGTTTCAGACATCGCGTCTAGAACAGAACTGGATTAACCTGGTACTCGGTACCTAGAAAAGCTGGTACCGTAACATTTTTTTTTTTTAGTACCGACTTGGTACCGAAGTACCGAGTTTTTTGACAACACTAGGCAGTAAAATGCAAAGTTCTCTTATATATTTATTTACAAAAGAACTAAAAAAACACAAGGAGCACAACATCTAGGAATAGGGAAAACGAGAAGAAAATACAAAGGCAAAACAGCCATGTAGGACAAAACACTGGGGTTAAAATACACAAGACAACAAGGGGCTGACAAGGGACAGGTGAATTTGATTAGTAGTCAAGGAAAAAAACAAGGGTAAATATGGGAACAAACAAGACAGCACAAACAACAAACGAAAGGAAACAAGAACAAATCACAGGGAAAATAGACAAAAACGGGGAAAAAAAGACAGTCATAACAATTTGACAATTGGTTTAGTAATAGGTTAATGCTAATAAGTGAACACATTGGTGTTCATTGTTTTGTTCATAATACATAAAATAATGTAAATGTATCAATGCGTATTAATGTGTATTAATATACAGCAGTACAATATAAAATATACATTTTTAATTTTAATCTTTTTAGAATTCTCTTCTACTCACCAAGACAATTTATCTGATCAAAAATAAAGTATAAACAATAATGAGAAAAGTGAAATGTAATGTATTTTAAAGTGTAATTTATTTATGTGATGGCAAGGCTGAATTTTAGCTTATAGGTGCACCTCGTTTTCTTAAAAAAGTAAAATATTGCTTTAAAGGTGCTCTATGTATTTTTAGCGGCCTCTATCGGTGAGGTTTCAGATTGCAACCGATTTTTACAAGAGTGCTTGTGCTTTTGCCCATGCTCGAAAAACAAGAGCAAGCTCTCATGGTACACGACGGCCACACTGAGACTTTCAACACACCGGAGAAAGCATGCTGGAAACTCTTGTAAACTACCACTGCAACGTAATAGGAGACTTTTATCAGTTTGCCGTTGAACTAATGCTCCATGCATAAGGCATTTCACTATTCGTGGATCTTTTACAATCAGCACTGTCAACATAGGTGAATGTATAATATGAGAACGAAAATGGTTAATTAACTAGACTGAACAATTTTAGTAACAGTAAGATCGTAGTAAATAAGTAACATTACTGTACTGAACATGTCTGGAAATATGTATTTTAAACATTATGACAGTAGTGGGATTAGTAGACAGTAGATCTAGTACATGAAAAAAGTTACATCCTAAAGCACCTACTTTTTGTTATTCTGGAACAGTCTTTTGTATTCAGTTCACGTCTCATATATGTTGTAGTTTACCTTGCTATTTCATAACAGTTTACCATTATTTCAGCATATCTGAAAATTTGTAATTTATCAGAATAAAATTAGCGGAGGTCTCTCAATAATTCAAATGCTCTACCGATGTTGATCCGTTTTTCGTCCTAAGTCGATCTGATTCACGTTTGGCCTGACGAGCTTCAGCAGATAAATTTTTGTTTTGTTTTGTATTTTATATTTATGTGGAGTTTGTGTTGTGTGTTGTGCTGGAGGCAGGTCGTTTTTTGGTGTTATCGGACTCATGTCGTTAGCTGTAGTGCCGTCGCATAGACTGTATATAAAAAGGAGAGAGGCGCGGGAGCGCGCATGCACGTCACATCCGATGGATTTCACAGAAAATCCGACCCGGAGACTTCACATAGAAATAGGAATACTGGCCTTCAGAGGTAATAGCAAAACCTGACAAGTGGATCCTTGTTATGTGTGATTATAACCCCTTCACACACAGGCAATAAAAAAAGGATTCATTTTAGAAGAAAAGTTACATATCACACCTTTAAACTTTGTTTTTCTTATTCAGTTTTAGTATTTGATATCTAGACTGTGTCACTATTTACATTCAGATTTGAGTGTGCATAAAGTTCGGCGTGGTTCTTACTCTCACTTGTCTTCCTAATATTCTGTCTTATAAGGATTCGGTTAGTTGAAATGAGAAGAAACTTTGCTGTTTGTTTACTCAAGGTCCCTTTCACATCTTAGATGCATCTCATTCCCACTTCCCCCATTTGGTCTCTCTCACTTTCTTCCTGCTTCCTCAGGGGACTTGTCCTGTTTTCTAGTCTTTCCCTCTCCATTCATCATCTGCTGTGTGATAGGGGGAGTGAACCTCTTTTAATTAGCTGATTAATAATGAATGGGGCCGCTCAGAGTCCCCTCTTGCCCCAGTGTGGTGCTGCTCTGTGGGGGAAGATGAAGCGGATGTTTTGCCTCAGACGGCCTCTTACAGGCGGATGTCGGACTTCTATATTTTTTGTAAGAGTTGCAATATACTTTTCTTCGTAAAAACATTGATAGGCTCTTTAAAAAAAACAATGTCATGATCATGTTGTGATGTTGATGCTATAATCACTACAATATTATAAGAATAATAGGCTGCAAATGTAATTTTATTTGTTTAGCAAGGTATTTTTTTTTCTCTCTCACTCTCTTCAATTCCTCTCTGTCATGCTTTGCTGCCTACACTCTAAAAAATAAAGGTGCCAGGAAGAACCAAAAAGGGGGTTTCGCAGTGATGCCATAGATGAACCTTTTTTGGTTCCCCAAAGAACCTTTCACTGAAAGGTTCCTTGAAGAACCTATTTTTTTCTTAGTGCCACAAAGAACCTTTTTCAGTACTGCAAAGAACCCTTCTCAAAGGTTCTTTAAAGAACCTATAACCAGATTAATCAATCTGATCAACACTTTGAGAGTTCAAAATGAAGAGCTCCTGGCTATTCGGTGTACAAACTGAACAAAGAAAAAGTCTGTGTATAGAAAAAATCTGTGCACTGACTTGTTGGCCTACCTGAACTGTAATGGGGACTCGAACCCATTTTAAATTGTCTCAGTCTTAATACTATACTAATTATTATTATTATTATTTGTGTTAGTGATAGCCCTATATTGTAAAAAAAAAAAAAAAAAATTCACCGAAAAATTAAATTTGATTTGTCCAAATTTCTATATGCACGTGAGCATGTACTGATTTATTGTATTTCGACGGAAACTGCAGTCAAGCTTTTATTTTGGCGGAAAAACAAGTTTACAAACTCATTTCATTCAGATCTAGTAAAAAAAAAAAAAAATGCTGTAATCATCAACTATGCAAAATGTGAAAATGCGTTGCCATAAATAAATGTGGGAAACACAAATTTACTCCAACAATATGAGGTCACATGAGATTGTGAAGAACCATTTTATAATCTGAAGTACCTCTTGGTGCTACAAAGAACCTTTAGTGCAATGGAAAGGTTCCTTGGATGTTAAAGTTTCTTCATGGAACCATATGACCCAACAAAGCACCTTTGAAGAACCTTTATTTTTAAGAGTAAATGAGGTTTTTTGCTCCGGGAGACTGAAACTGATTTGTATTATCACTGAGAGAGTATTGTTCCTCACAAAAAAAGAATGTGCCATTACTTTCAGCGGGGGTTTAGAAATATATTTTTTTAATTTTTAAAGCGGTTGTACACCTTAAAAATAAATGTAAAAAAAATCTAATCTTGCACTTACTCTCATTTTGTCTCTTTTGAAAAACTAAATTAGACAATTTTAACCATGTAATGGTCATTTCTGTCAGGACCACTATCGTCAAATATGATTGACTGTTAGGATTGGCGGTATGTTTCTGTTCTGGGCTAGATTTCTGTTAGATCCTGTGCATCCATGCAGCCTAGCATGGATAAGAGCAGGGAGAACAGCAATAACCCTCCTTAGGGTAAACACAACAGAACCAACATGAATGTTTTGCAGATGTCATTAACTCATTTTAATGTACAACATAATTAGAGAATTTAAGTCTGATTCAGGGGGAATCAGAATGCCAAATCCTGACTGACGAGAGAAGGAGCTGGGAATGGAGGAGGGTAATTAGTTCCTGAGAAACGCGATAGCTGCTGATAATACTGAAGAAAGAGCTTATATATGAATACAGTGATAGGTGTCATATTCCCATAGGTAGCCGTGTATCAGCTGAGAGTCAGCTGATGCGAGCTTGACTGACGTGACCTGCCAGAACTGACGCTACGCTTAATTTTCTTTGTCATTAGTTAAAAACAATGTAAAAGCCTTTAAGATTAAAAATCTTAAAAGTAGTCAATATACTCATAAAGTTAAGGTTTTACTCATGCTCATGACGTTCCAAATCTGTATGACTTTCTTGATTCTGTGGAACACAAAATATATTTAGAAAAATGTTGGTATCCAAACAGCTTTAATAACCACTGAATTTTATTTTATGGAAAAAAAAACAATGAGACATTTTACAAAATATATTCTTTTCTATTATACAATAGAACATAAGTCATACAAGTTTGGAATGACCTGAGGGTAGGTAAATGATTTTTGGATGAAATCTCCTGAACGTTTTTTAACGTGCGTTTTGAATCTGTTTCGTAGATGAATTTGTTTTGTGTCTTTCTTAAAGCTCGGAAGTCCCATTTGTTGTACTTGCATGGAAAAAAAAAAAGTTTTCCTTTTGTGTTTCTTCTTGAACTTGGGTGACTTAAAGAACATGACGATCATGAAACTTTCAGTTGATTTATCAGACCGAAGGCCACGCTCATCTTAAAACAGCGCTCTGGGTCTTGCTCTGTCAGCATTCATTGACATTTCTCCAGACAGGCCATCCTAAATAAGAGCAGACACCCATTCTTGAGTAAGAGACTTTGAGTTACATTGTCTGTCCCCTCCCACCCTCCTCTCTTTCTCCATTTTTCAGTCTCTTTCTTTATCTTTCTCTTTGTCTTAAGTGACTCTTTTTTTCACTCCCCCAGTGAGATGAGAGAATCACAGAGAAACCCCTGAACACAGAGGTATTAACTCTGTAACCTCCCTAACCTCATGCCCCTCCACTCCCGCTGAACTAATCTACTACCACCCACTCACACACTCACATACACACCCCAAAGGGACTGGCAAAAGGTTAAGAATATGAGGAAAAATAAGACAGCAGTGTGAACAGGAGATACGTGTATGAGTGAAGGCTGCTTCTGTCTGTTTTTGCAGTCTCAGAGGAATACTCTATACGTGTATGTGCTGCGTATCAGGCAGCTCTGTTCATCTTTCTCCCACATGTGATGCAGTGTGAATACTCATGACGACTCGGCATTCACGTCTCCTCTAATCCTTCCCTTTTCCCTATCTTGTTCCGTGTTCCCGTACCAGAGAGCACCCGTGTGGATCTTATTGATAAACGGATGCAATGGAGGAGAAGAGCAGAGAGGTTGTCTGTGATGCTGGCCTGATGCCCAGGTGCAGATCTGAAAACTGTAGTCTGATTACTTGCAGTAAAACATGCAGCTGCTCTACAGCTCCTGATGGGTTTATATGGAAAGTGTTAGCACTTATACCCGGGTTTTTACCACTTACCATTAATTACAAAATTAAAAAAAAAAAAAAAAAAAAATGGTACTGCTGCCACAGTATAGCCTAAGTCCCCCCCCCCTTCCGGTCGATCACCATGGGACCTTATTTCGGAAAAATATTGTATGGTAGTCAATGGCGAGAGACAACAAATATTTTGATCTCGTTTGAATTGTGCCCTGAATTACACATATGATGTTTGTCAATTTAAAAGATACATTTTCAAGTAAAGAAAGTCACAGTTTGATGTTAAACCATTGAGGTATAAGACTGTGAAAATACGTAATTACAAAACTACGAACCCCAAAGGCGCACATTTTCTCTCAATGAATGAAGCTAACTTTACTGAGGCTAATGTCTGTCATTGTTTCTACAGTCTTACGTTATAATCGTAACGTTATGCCGTCATGCCTGAGTGTTTTGTACCAGACTGCACACACACGAGCAGTGGATCTTACTCGTTGTTTCGGAGATGTAGTTCCTTGAGCGATTTTCACATAAAACTAAATGTTACTCTTCTGTTTTATGACCAACTGCAATGTTTTTGACTTTCAGAATTATCTTTTAAATTGACAAACATCACATGTGTAATTCAGGGCACAGTTCAGATGGAATAAAAAGATAAGTTGTCTCTCGCCATTGACTACCACACATATTTTTTTCCCGAAATAAGGTCCCACGAGCCGGAAGCGGAGAGGTGGGACTTACGCTCTCTATAATGTATATCAAAATCAGTTAAATGTCCAAAACATCATGGTAGAATCATTGTACTTTTTGGTTACTTTTCTCAGTGGCGAAACAGAAAGAAAAGTTTGTTAATTTTCTGAATTAGTAAGAGTGATTGTCTTACGTATTCCATCATCAAATCATCATGAAAATTAATTCACTTATTTAACACTTTAAACCTATCTGCATGATAAATGCGTTGACTAAATTAATAAATCTTTATTACCGCTTTTCATCCTCCTCTGCCACAGTGATCTCGATCGCAATATCCTAAATTTCATCTGAGAAGTAACAAAGACAGTTAATCAATAGCCTATTGGCTGTAACAGCTTCAGCGGGGTGACATGATTGGCTGAGTTTGAGGAAGGAGGAGTGACAGCCAGCTGTCATAATAGTAAATAAGAAAGGAAAGCAGAGGAGGTCAATAGCTCTTCAGCTGAAATAAGTGAATGCCGTTAATATCCCTCTCAGAGTCCTCAATAATGCCACACAAATGTGCATAATTAGTTTAGCGGCATGTAGCATGTTGGAAATCATTAAAAATGGTCTTGTTTATATTTTTGAAGTGCATTGGCGTTCACTTAAAAGAGGTAGTTTTTCCAAAATGGATAATGAACACAAAAAAATCTTTTTTTTCCTCCATAGAGGGAACATCACAGCACAGCAAATGTCTTTGCTGATATGTACAAATCAACTGGAACATTCATCAAAATACCTTGTTATAAGCAATATGTTAACAGTGAATTTTGACAAAAAAAATAAATAAAAAAATCGTTTCATGATCGTCACGTTGATTGTTGAATGCAAAACAGATGCTTGTCTGTGTAGAACTGTGGCTAATTCTGGCATTGCTGTGGCTTTTGTACAATAACTGAACCATTGCTTTCTCTCCACCTTGCTCCTCTATTGTCTTTATCTAAACCGGACAGATCCATTGTGGGGGCTCCTTTATCTGTAATGAATTAAGAGGAGGGGGGATCAAAAGGAAGAAAGCAAAGAGAGCAAAGCACAGAGGCGAGTGGGAGTGTGAGAGAGCAAGCAGATGATGTGTTGAGAGGCAGAAATCCCCACGCTTGACTGTTGATATACAGTAGGCAGTGGGGTAATGAGCGAGCCATCACTGGCGCAGCACTCGAATCAGCCAGTGCTTGAGAGAGATGTCAACAGCCTCCTACAATGGTGACCAGTATAATACAACCCCCACTAAACCTCCTTAAAACACTTCTGTATTGCGCTTCACGTGCTTCTGGTTGGCCACTGCCAATTTTACAATTGGGTTTTGGGATTTGGCATTGGGTTCTGCTCTTAGATTTGATTGTTATTAAGAATTGGATTGGGGACAGGAACAATGTAAAAAAAAAAAAAGTCCAATGTTTATTTGTCAGTGTCCACTTCTCTGTGACGTCTTGGTCACTTTCACAGCCCACCAGGAGGCAACAATAACAGATTAGCCTTTGAGGATTTATTTGTCTCTCCCCTTGGCTTTCATTAAAAGCAATAAACACATGCTTAATGTCGTTGGCACGCAGCCCCTTTATTTGAATCGGGCCCAAGATGCTCATGGAGCATGTGCTTCTGGGAGGGGCAGCTGGAGACATGTCTGCTGTCCAATCCATCCCCCTTCCAGGATGTAGAAGCTTTGGGACTGCTTTTGGACATGAGCCTGAAATAAGCCCTGAGACTCATTGATGCCCTGAGAAAGTTCATTGATTTATTTGAAATTGAGTACGCTTGACAACATTGAGTGACTGTCTACTAATCCTTTTTACATAGCAGTGTGTGGTACTATAACAGTCCATTCACTTCACAGTCTCGTTTTGCATCTGTATTTCTCACTAGGGGTTTTCACACTGCGCTTAACCCCGGGTTATCTTGGTTCTAAACACAACTTTTAACCCCGGATAAAGGAATGTTTCACACTTGTAATTTAGAAGCGGGCTTAGCACCCGTTTTTACCTGGGGTTATGAAACTTTTGCCGTGTTAACCCTGCATTGCGGTTACAGACGTGTACAGTGTGAAACAATGCAGTGTTAGAATGTTAACAATTGACCTATGGATAAGCCACGCCCCCTCCACTCACTCGGACAAACAGTCAACATTCGGGGACAGGCGCTATGGCAGCTGTCACAGTAGGAGACATTTCACAGGAGGTAATTGGTGATTTTTGGAGACAGAAAGATTATATATCATCTCGAAGTCTCCTAAAGGGTCTTAACCATGCATTGGAGGGTTATATTAATAATTTTATTATTGAGAAGGTCGATGAAAAGCTCCAGGCAAAAATGTATAGGTCACATTGTAAACGTGATAAACCGCAAATTGTTGCCATCACCGTTTGGTGCTACAGTATTTACATGAATCATTCAACACAACATCGTTAACATTTGTTATCTCGGTTATTTACAGATACGTTAATGAAGCCAAGTGACATGATGTACAACACAGCTAGAAGCTAACGTTAACGTTTTCTAATGTTAGCCTAACGTTACGCTAGAAATTTTAAAGATAACGTTCAAAAACTTTGTTGACTTAACTTAGAACAGATGTAGATATCCTTGTTTAATTTATCCACATTTAGTTGGTGTTGTGGTATTTACTTTATCCAGACATTTATCTTAGTTGAGATGTAGCTTTGTAAAGGGTAAAAAAAAAAAAAAAAAAAACACCGTCGCCCAGCCTGTCGGGAACCTAGTGTCGGAGTTGCATGTACCCCATGCACACTGTTTGACCATTTTAAACTTAAAATGACAAGAAAAACAAATGACTGACTAACTGCAATGCATTTCAATGGAAGCAGAGAATGTCTGAGTGTATTGGGTTAGCTGCGCACTGTGATTGGCTCAATGCGTTTGAGGGCGTGGCTTAGCCATAGGTCAATTGCGTACTCATATTTGCGTCCTTTGGACAGTCACTCAAACACTGAGCATTGTATAAACAGTAAAATCAGTGTTTGAGAGGAAAAATGTAAAATATGACAATTGAGTGAAGAAGACAACGTTTCATTCTTACCTTTATAGTCAGAAATGTCCTTTCAGGATAAACTCGATAGTACAGTCGTCAATACGAGGATGCGTAATGCTAGATAGATCTTTTTGTAAACCGGTCGCATGCTGCATTCATCTAGTCAATGACACTGAAACGGCAAAAAATTAACCCATGGCTTAGGAATGTACAGCGTGAAACCTCAGATTATGAATACCCAGGATTAATAATTGTTTACCCCAGGTAAATTATGAGCAGTGTGTGGAACTTGAAACAAGAAAACCCAGGATTCAGTTTACCCGGTGTTTAAGATGACCTAGGGTTAACTATTTCAGGGTTAACTATTTCAAATGTAAAAAATCCTATTTTGTTCTGAAAAATGAGCATAACCATCAGATAGGATGATAAATCACTTTCACATGAACAATAACCAGAGGTGTATGTATTTAATTAAGATATATTCCCTGGCACATTCATGGTGATCTACAGTACATTTTGAGGTAATCAATTCCTATAGTCAAACAATCTTTTTTTTTTTTTTTTTTTTTTTTTTTACAAAAGTGTTATTATAAGTGTTATTATAAATGTGTTATTTTTTCAGTTAGACTTTAATAAACTTTTAAAAATGGTTATGTATAAATATACAACACATAGACGCATACTGATGGTCACACGTGTGTGTGTGTGTGTGAAAAACGTCCCCATGCATCCTCATCCGACGGAACTCGGAGTGACAACGAAGGGGAACACTAATTACCGTATTAACCCATTAAAACAGGATTAATATGCTATTAAAAAAAAAAAAAAAAAAAAAAAAAACGTTAAAGGAAAAACATGTGTTTCTATTTTTTTCTTTTTTTTAATCAACATTATGCCACAAATGCTGAGCTTAACATTTTGAACTTATACTGAGCCCCTTACATAGCATAAATTACTTTGCCCTCTACAGTTACATTGTTCCTATCAACCTTAAAATGTTATATTTTCTGCAGGCTTGTAGTTGTTCTTTTGTGTAGGGAGCTTTGGTTTAAATGTATCTGCACAAATAAATCATTGTTAGTGTTCTGACAGTGTTGGGATTAACTTTATTTTGCCCCTTCACCACCTTCATGGTGAGTCGCCATTCAGGCCATAATCACTCCTGGCTGCCGTACAGCATGACGGACATGATTCAGTCTGTCTGCCTGAGGGGACTCTTATTATATCTCTGTGTTTGCAGTTAGCAGATGGCATCTCAGATTGTTTCAATGATGCTTGATAAATGCAACAATCTACATTACATGCTCACAAAGAAGAGTCAGGAGAAAGAGAGTGATCCCGAACCCCTCATGGGGTTTGTTCCCCAGTCTCATGTAGCTTCATCCCAAATGGACTGCTATTAAAAGTAACTTTTCACTACTGACATAACCAACTTAATTTCCATACTTTCATATATATATATATATATATTCAGATTCAGATTTTAAGATCATCAATCATCATTTTGACAGGCACAGATGGTACACTGTGAAATTTCCAAATGGCTTCTCTCTAAAAGGCAGTCACCTGGTAAACACACACACACACACACACACACACACACACACACACACACACACACACACACACACACACACGCTTTGTTGGCTGGTCTCCAATGTTCCTGATTTCAGGTTATCTTTTTTTTTTTGGAAGATACATATTTAAAGGCAAAGTGTCAGGTTAAAATTAATTGTGCAGCTTAATATGTTTTGGTAAACTGACATTTTTGATGTGTGGAACATTAATTGAACCGCATGTATTTCAAATATATGTACTGTTTATTTCACCGTTTAATGTTCAAATATGTGGTGTTACCATACTCTACCATGAGCATCATTGAATTCATTTTTAATGCAAAATTGCTCCTTACTGGCAGTTTTTTTGTCTTTATTATAGAATGTTACAAATTTATTTTTACCTACACCACATCAAATCTACATAGATGTCATGTCCTTCACAAATGTGAAGCAGTGAGGAGTATAACTTCCCTTTTCCTTCCAATCATTTTTAAGAATCTTTTCACAGTAATTTACAGTTGCGGCCAAGCTCTTGTCACCAGGGGTGTAATGAGACCCTCATGTGATGATACTGAACTCACAATACAATATTCTTGCGGTACTCAAGACATATGGTAAAAGGTTAACAAAAAATGTACTGTTGATTTAAATGCTAAATTTTATATTACATTGTGGGTTCAAATGAATAGACTTTGACTTGGCGCTTAACCCAAGGACAATGGTGACACTATAATAAAAATATTCATGTTTCTGATGCTGAAAATACAGAATTATTTGATTGCACTCTTGCACTGACTAGATACATTTAAAATAATGCCAGCCACTTTTTACATGTAACATCAGACATTTGCATTATCATATTCCCCCATTGCATTATTATGCATTATAATCAACATTATGTATAGCAGTTTAACGTAGTACTTACACTAAAACTCTGAAAACTATTCTGTGGGGACTATCCACGATACGTATTGTTGCATTTTTGAATTGCGATATATTGTTTCATGTAATATTGTTACACCCCTACTAGTTACAGTAAAAATAATACATTGGCAGAAATAAGTGTCTTTCAGAAGGTTCCAGGTCTTAAATCAGGGGGCTGAAGTGGTGAAAGTGTGTGTGGTGATCTCAAGACCACCAGCTTAGGCAGAAACTATAAAAGGATTAATTGAAGGGTTTTTACAGTGAAGGCGATGAGGAAAAAAAAAAAAAACAAACATAAAAGATAAAGCCTGACTCCTAGGTTTTATGAGCTACTTGCTGTTATTAGAGCAGTTGGTGTTATTGTTTTCAGTGTTTAGCCCTCATTACCGCTGAAGACATTCCTGCTGACCCGCTCTAATCAGCCTTTCAGAGAACACAAGTGCTCATCAGATCCCTGTGATTCACACCTGCCCTTCGTCACTGTCAGACACTTTTGACCGACTGCGTTTAGAGTCAGCATGCAATGGGTTAATGGGGATGTGGAAAGTCAGAGGTTTGAAACATTAGCATATCTTTTTGCAAAGGAAACAAGTGTTCTAATATTACATTGACACATTACTTAAAAAAGGTTGCTGTGTGGGTAGTTGGCAGGGAAGCGGTCATTTTAATAATTTAACATGCTCTTTTTGATAAATTGTTTGTGTGATGTATTGATCCAGGGCCATCGGAGATTTAATTTGTGCTGAATACCTTTAGCTCAAACAGCATGTTGTTCTCAATGCCAAGGTCATGGGTTCGATTCAAATTCAATGATCCAACCTGTAAATATCACGTTCTGATCTGTAATTATGTAGGTCAGTGTTTTTAGAGTTCCAAATAACCAGTTGAACCAAAAGTTGGACATCAGTGGATGCATATCAGGAGTGTTTGCAATTGTGTGTGTGTGTGATGTTCACTAGAACAGATTACTGTAAAAATAGATTGGAGTGTGTGTGTACCGACTGTAAATAACAAATAATATTCTCAAACAGTACATTTTGTTCTGATAAGACATTAATGGTGACTGTAGGTCATTTTAAAAATGAAGTTCTTGTGTTCATAACCAACACTTCATTTACACATTGTTCTCAAAAAGTGGCCAACATTCAAGTTGAATATCACAAGCCATTTACATTCAGACTGCAATACCTTTTTCAGCATTAAGCACAAGTAGCCTTTTATATTTAGCCTCAAACTGACTCCATTTGTTTCAGTCACTGTGTATTGTTTATATATATACATATACTGGAGCCCTGTTCCTGCAACAATAATCCAAAATAGATCTGAGTGGGACTTCTGGGCCTTAGCAAGAGCCGTGGTTATCTATTGCGTTCTCAACTTCACTGACAAATACCACGCTACATGCTCTTTAATAAGAAAAAGAAAAGAGTCCCGGCAAAATAAACGGATCTCAAAGCCTACCGTGGGATTTATTTGTAGGTAGTAGAGAGAGAGAAGTTAAAATAAAGAAGTTTACTGTGTCTTTCTTTTGGGGACGGTGGGGATTACAGAGAAAAAGAGAAGACAGAGACTGTGTGAGTAAAGTAGGTATTGTCTGAGTGTGTTCGTGTGTACATACAGCAAAGACAATCTGACACAGAGTGGTGGTTGATGGGAGAAGCCCTGGTGATTACTGATGCATGTTATTGCTGAAGGTCACCAGCAGGCAATTCACTCTAACTGATGAACTCCCATTTATTGATCTGTTGAGCCCCTGCAGCGGGTGGACGAGGGAAGCCTACGAGAACACATGCTGAGCCTCCGGGGATGCTGTTCCACTTTGCAGCCATGAGAACATGATATCATGCTGATGAGTGTTTGTTAGCTTATCAAAGCTGTGCCATTTCAGTTTACTACTATGTAAAGAGTAAATATAAAGAGAGGGTGGAGTCTTACACTGAAGTAAAATATGACAAGAAAGGCTATTAAAGTGACTTTTCTCTTAAAGTCACCATTGGATTAAAATGGACAATTCTTTTTTTTATGGAATATTACATATTATTTATCTGTGCAGATCTTTTTTTTTTTTTTTTTTTTTTTAGTCATATGCTCTCTAAATCTTTAGTCGGAATAATCTCCCCTCTCTATTAAAAACAACATGTCTTCTCTTAATGTGTTTACTGGTACGAGAGCGGGACAGCCTGTCACTCACATGACATCCCGCCAATAGCAATCAACAATTCCCAAAGGATAAAATCAAGTCCCGTCCTACATTTGTTTTCTTGTTCGAAAAGTTGTTTCACTCGGATATACGCCACACTAGAGAAGAAAAGGTTTTTCATTTAATTAGTAGCATTAATTAGTAGCATATACTGTATATATATATATATATATATATATATATATATACACAATGTAGAGACTACAATATATAACCTATGAATTAATTATAAAATAATTATCGTTTGCAAATAATTTGTAACGACTTCATTAATGTATTTTTGTAATAAAGTGTTACCAAAATGTTCTTTAGAATGGCAATACAAACTGTTATTTTAACTGTTAGGTACTTTGTGGAACCAAAATGTTTTTACAGCAAAGAGTGTATTACTGGTGTTCATATTTGAACAAAGCCTTAGCCACTCGGGCACCTAATTCATCAAGTACCACTTCAACCCATTTAACGCTCTATATTACAGTTTGTTCTTTTTTCATACCATTTTGTTTTCTACTATTCCCATTGCTTGCAGACGTTTTATTCACACACTCCTCCATTGCAACTCAGTAACCTTGCTTTTTTTTTTTTTTTTGGCGTCAAGTTGAGAAATCTCTTATGGGCGAGTGTTGTTTTTCTCTGCAAATGACAAGAACTCTGCTTGTTTACTTGCTTCAGAGACTTGAACGTTGTTGACTCAACGTTGTTGACTGGATTGTGCTAGCCTAACTTTAGCCTTTGATTAGTTGATGTCGGTTTCCATAGTTTCCATTGCACCAACTTATGAGAGAGGTTTGCCATATGTTTTAATGATTAGAAAGTTGAAGAATTTGAATCTGAAGTGCCTTTTGACGTTAGAGCTTCATCATTTTTTTCCAGAGATGTATAGTAACGAAGTAGAACTACTTAAGTACTGTACTTAAGTACTAAAATGCTGTATCTGTACTCTACTAGAGTATTATCTTTTTCTCATACTTCTAATTTTATTTCAGTAGATATTTTCGATGAATTTAATACTTTTACTTCGTTATTTTTTTTAATGTTCTGCTAGTTACTCGTTTCAATTATAAAAATTTTCCGAATCATTCATTGCAAGTTGGCTTTCATGCTGCCTAAATCACACGCCAGTTTTATAGGGTAATGGTATTGACTGACACAGACATTGACAACTAATTCAGGGGTTTTCTTGCAATGGCATTTTTTTGGCGGCTACCAATGCAAATTTGTATCCCACTAAAGTGCCTTATTTGATTGCTAGTTCAAACTTTTGACTGCTTTCTTTAATAATTACAGGACACAATACTTGTACTTTTACTTTTAGTACTCAAGTGAATTTTAAAATAAACTACTTGCAATACTTAAGTACAAAAAAATGTTGAATACTTTAGGACTTCTACTTAAGTGTGGTGCTTAAAGAGCACTTCAACTTCTACTCAAGTCACTTTTTTGATAGAGCACTTGTACTTTTACTCAAGTCCGGGTTTCTAGTACTTTATACATCTCTGTTTTTTTCAGACTAGATGATTTTGATCTCCCTAAATAATTACAAGCCAGGAGAGTGAAGACTTAAACTCTAGTCTCTCATTCACTGATCATGCTAGTCCAAATTTTTGGGATACATCTATTAATTTAAAAAACATAATTCTGGTGCTGAGCATATTTTTAAATTAAACATATTAATTTTAAAATATTATTCCATTTAGGTTTCACAATTTCATGTGGCTTGACTCTTGACTTAACTGAACATTTTTACTTACATTAGGTTTCACATTAGGTTTCTTTTTAGATTTCTTTTTAGGTTTCTTTTTTTTTTTTTTTTTTTTTACATTAGGTTTCTTTTTAGAGGATTGTCTAATATGTCATTGACCTCAGACTGGTTGGTGATGATCTAGTTTATGGACTAGCATCTTTACCAGCAGAATTTTGCAGGTGTTGTTGAAGCTGGTAGATCAAGGAAGTCTTGCTGATTTACATAGTTGAGAAGCCTGGTAGGGACACTAGGACAGAAGTATCTCATGCTGGCCACACAACACGCCATGCTAGTCTTTAAATCAGGTTTGACATTGGCCATCAGAGTTCTTGAGTTTCTTTCTCACTGTGTATGCAAAAACAACATTTTTTTGTATTCAGCTACAGGCTTTTGTCCTCGAAAGTTCTGCCGGTGACTCACAATTGCATTAGCCGCCGTGTGGCATTTTACACATGTCTGTGTCGGTTCATCTCAGCGCAAGGCAATAACGGCAAGATGAAATATTCATCAGGTCCCCGGACACTCTCCGCGGCGCCCTCGAGTCCGGCGTTAGGGTGTAGATTGCGCCCGCGGAGCGTCCTCTCATGTGATACAACATCAATGGAATGTCGTGAAAGTGGCGCAAGATGCCATTTGGGCTTTAACGAGATACATATAAAAGAGATCCAGAGACCTGTCAGGTCTTTATATCCCCTCTGCCCCCTGTGTAAACCTTCAGGGAAATCAACAGTTTGATATGCAGAGCCATGCTGAAAAATGTATGGGGGTAATAAAGGCATGCACAGACATGGCATTTAGCCAAATACGGTTTCTGCCCGTGTCAGCCTTTGAGCGTAGTGACAGTCTTTTATCATTGATATGACAAAAAGCCATTGAGGGGGATTCGATTCTGATCTGGCCTTGTTTGTGTTTATGTATGTTCTCTGACATTTACTTTGCGACATGAAAAGTGCCCCTGGTTGTCACATTATGGATACCAGGGGGCTTTAGAGGGAGAATTCTCATTTTACCGAAATGAAACTCATGCTGGGACCAGCCTTTTATCATCTGAGTGCTTTTTAGGTTGATGTACTTTTTATGCGTGTTGACAGAATTTCTTTTCTTTCTTCTCTCCTTTTACTCTCGCTCCAGGCCTTGTGAAGCTGGGAATCCACTGTGTCACATGTCAGAAAGTTGCCATAAAAATTGTTAACCGGGAGAAACTCAGCGAATCTGTGTTGATGAAGGTAAGATTGTGCTGTTTTTTTAATGTACTTCAAGCCTGTCTCTCTTTGCTGATTTATAATGGAATTGAAAGTTGTCAATTTAAGATGTCTGATTGTACCAAATCTGTCACTTACATTACAATTACAATGTGGTGGGTGAGTTTGAGGATTTACATTTATTTAGACTCACAAAGCTCATTCTGTCACAATGCTATAATAAAATGTATCTTGCTGAAAGGGAAAGCACAATTTCTGTCCTAATTATGCCAAGGTTCTTGCTACAACAACAAAACATGAAGGACTCTTTCGAGTAGAAACAGGCTGATGTCACTGTGCTGCTGAACTGCCGTCAGTGGATTGTTTGAGTATATGAAAGGTTTACCCTGAATTCTTTTACCTATATTCAGTAGTTTGTAAGGAGTGCCAATGAGACACATTGACATGATTTGAATCGTGCACTCCATCTGTGATGCTCTAGTTCTTATGAAAGTGGCACGTCATACATAGCTAAATCAAATGTAAAGTTCCCTCTCTGTGTTTGTTGAAAGCCAAATGTTGGAGAGAAATTCAGATTCAGATCCGTTTATTTTATACCCGTAGGTATATTAGGTTTCAGTTCAGGCTGTTATATATCATAGACAATATAATAGACGACACTATAAAAACAACACTAACCATTAAAACATTGCTGTTCTTATACCGTTTTGTTCACTAAGAATTTTTCCGCCAATAGTATTATCAGAAAAGAGTCAAGTCAAGTATATTTATATAGCGCTATTACAATACAGATTGCATCAAAGCAGCTTCACAGTATCAATCAAAACATAATAACAATATTAATTTCTTAGTAGAAAAACATTCACGTTTGGTAGAGCTGATATCCCCAACTGAGCAAGCCAAAGGCAACAGTGGCAAGGAACCGAAAAACTCCTTCAAGTGACCTATTGGTGTCCTAAACTCTACGGTTACATATACGGTAAAAATGTACTGTATATTAATGTCTCTAAACAGACTTTAAGCGTGAACCTGTGATAAATTCTGATGGCGTTCACATGCGCATTAAGAATTGATTCTATGTGTATTGATTAGTTATAAAAGAATCAGGAAATGCCACAGATGTGGCTGCAAAAATTGGCTTGTTTACACAAATCACACATTTCATGGGGTAATTTGTGACAAGGAAAATATATAAATAGACAATGTCATGCTAATTGATCTCATGTGTTAGGACATATCTCAGGACTGTTGAAAAATTAACTTAATGAATGAATCTTTCTTAAGTCTAATTGTCTTCAATAGAGTGTTTTGTGTTTTTACCGGTTTTTATTATAACATTATCAGAAAGTCAGCCGTTTTCTTTGCTTTACAGAGTGAATAATTGTCAAACTACTACTGTGGTGCAAAAATGACAAGATGTACCATTTTTGCCATTTTGTTTGATAAATTCATGGTGCTTTAACATATAAATTCTGCAGATGACCTCAACTTTTGACCTAATCAACGTGATTTCCTCTCAGTGTTAGATGATTGTTTCCTCATTGTAATTGGATGTGAGATAGCTTTACAGTCTTCCGGTCCACATGCAGTCCCCAGATCCCCCTGCTCACTCATAGGTGTTTGGACTGCGAGGGAAATTGCTTCTCTGCAGGAAATAGACCCAGTCCTTATGGGAGTCTGATTGTGGAGGCATGCTTTTGTGCATCTGATTGTCATAGTTTACTTTCCTCACCAAGCTGTATAATTTCAGAAACAAACAGATGCTCTCTGATCCCAACTTAAATTCAGAGTAAATCCGCCTCCATGACTGATAGTTAGTCGCGTCCTCTGAAGGTCACGTAACCCATTGCGTTGTATCTCCTGCTTATTTTAGCTTCTCTCAGGAGTTGTTGTCATGGCAACCTAACATGATTGGCTTGAGGAAGGAGGTGGGGGAGAAAATGATATGCTTGTAGTAAAATCAGCTTCGGATCTTGCTCACCTCCTTCAATGTATCTGGCTTTTTTGAAAGGTGGGGATCGACACTAGAGGCAAAAGAGCGAAACAACAACCTGCGGTTCTTGCGCACTTCCCAAAGTCATGACTAATCTTCTCTATGGTGTAATTTCCCATGATTCCACCTTGATTCATTGGCTTTAACTAGACTTCATTTCAGTTTAACAAAATTGAATTGTCTCCCAGTCATTTGACTGCATTGTTCCCCCTGGAGTCCATCTTTGCCAAGGAATAAATAAACAATAATGACATTATTAGCATAATTTTAGACAGTCGGCAGGAGTTCACCTGCCATTCTGTTGTTGTTTTTCTTCTTCTCTTTCCTCAGCCTCCAGTGAACCCCTAGTTGTCTGGCATTTGCATAGCATGGAGCCGGTGTGCAGCTGTCAGTGTGTGGAAGAGCATGTGTGTCTGTATGTTGAAAGCAGGGGTTTCGGTACTTCCTGTCAGTGTGTGCTTGCTGGGACATAGTGAAAGTAAGAGAGTGCGTGTGTGTAAGAAGAGCCCAGCTTGAGCGCGTCAGGTTTTATTTGTGTGTGCAGAGTGTCTGTTAGTGTGTGTGTGTGTGTGTGTGTTCATGTCTACTCCCAGGGAGAGGTGGCGTTGTGAGTTAGGTCGTGGCACACACAGAACAGAAGCCTGGCATTTGAGAACATGCTCCTCGCGGAGAACTCCACGGCCCCTGCCTGGCTCCTCCTGAACTAATGAAGTCGTCTCTGACATTTTCAGACATGAAAAGAAAAGCTCTTTGACTTTCTTTGCGGTCACACTAATGAGGGTTATGTCAGGAGGTGACCTCGGCCTACTTTACCTCAGAGAATGTGCCGCAGATGCCTCACAGCCACATTTTCGGTGCACGGTGCACGTTCGTTATATCGCATAGGTGATGTTTCTTAAATAAATGAATTTTAAGAAAAACAGAGCTCTTTAAACACTGGAAAAGCATATTCAATTGTGTTTCCACTCCAGTCTGGTGGCATTTTGTGGAAAAGCTGTATAAAATGCTAAATAGTGTGCTTATCTTTTAGTTTCCCTTGAGGCAGGCCACTCAAAACTATTTATGACAAGCCATGCATTAAACATCAGTCCCTCCTAATGAATGACTGCCTCTTGACACTGCAGGGTGGATCCCAGTAAACATTTCAGAAAGGTATCACTCTTTGGTTTAATCAACTCTTGGGTGGTTAATGGTAAATGGCCCTAGGGATGGTGGGAGTGAAAGTTTCTCTCAGCGTGTGGTGTCGAATCCAGACAGGTCCCGAGGGGAAAGCTAACATTTCTGAAACCAAGCCCAGTGTTGCCCAGGAGACTGGCTGCTGAGGAGAAGGAGGGACATGTTGCACCCCTGCAGAGAAGAGATTACTCAAGCTGTGGATGAGTGCCAGTGTACACAATATGTTATGCAGTGACAGTGGAAAATAACTTAAACTATATATTTAACTTAACTGTATTTTAAAAGAGTTTTTTTTTTTTTATCTCTGAAGCTCTAGCATCACCAACAATTTTCAGTACTTAAAAAAAAAAGAAGAAAAAAGGTATACTTTAGATCAGACATGTTCAATCCTGCTCCTGGATGGCCAATATCCTGAAGAATATAGCTCTAACTTGCCTCAACAAGCCTGCATGGAAGAATCTAGTATGCCTAGTAAGACCTTGATTGGTTGGATTGAACAGTGGATTGACTTGATTGGACACCCTTTCTTTAGATCGTCTCTCTCAACTTTGGACAAATCTTCTACAACTGGTTTATCTCACTTTTTTTTTGTTCCTAACTCTCATATTTGTCTTGGTGTTTGTGGTTTTTTTTTTCTTGAGGTCCTTAAATGCTATAAATTGATAAATCATTGTCATTAATATTATTATTGCTATTACTACATATTATAAATGTATTACATTTTCTACGGACGAGGCAACACATTTTTCAATACATTCTCTCTGATGCCGTATGACAGCCCGTTCTCATCCCAAGGCGCCATGAAACTGACGCTTTTGACCATGCGTCAACATCCGACACACATGGCACTCTTTAGCGCCTCCTAGTGGTCTAACCTAGTGTTGCACGATGCATCGATTCTTCAAATGTATAGCGATGATCACAAAACCTCACAATGCCTAAATTTATGAATGACCGCAGTCCCTCCCTATGGACATCAGTGTTTTTTCTCCTCATGCACGCAGCAAAGAAGCCGCAGCTGTCATGAGACAAACACTACAGCGACACGGCTGCATGCGCGAACACAAGTGATACTGTGGCCACCGGTCAGTAGCGAAGTGGCAGTCCGGAGATTCAGGACTTTTGCCGGTGGGCCGGTAGTGTTTCGAGGCTGCGAGGACCGGCCTGATAGTTACACTTTGCAAGTTCTTAGCACCATTCGGCGGCCTGTACACAATAGTCTCCGCAACGGTGATAGAAGGAAGCGCACATCCGAATGAAGATGAGCCGCAAAAGGCCTTGCAACTGATAGCAGTGAAAAAAAGAGCGCTCCGATTTTAGATTTTAGCACTAGATCTCGTATTTAATAGCGAAATAAATTAATTATCTGCTATTTAACTGGAGATGTTTTATTTATTTTTGTATTAGCTGTACAACTTTCACCCCAACTTTCATAGATAGCATACATAATTTGCAAGCTGCTAAAATAAAGCATACAAAACATCAGCTAAAATGATCTATAGACTATATGATTATAATCAGAGCATTTTTGTCATTGATTTATTTATATTAGGTTATTACAGCATTTAAAAAGCACAGATCTACGTAAAGGGAGTGCATGTGACACGCCCTGTAAGAAATACTTTCCTTTTCAGGAAAAGTATCGAAAAAGTATCAAAATTGCGATTCTTGACTTGGTATCGGCATCGAAACAATTTTGGTATCGTGACAACAGTAGCTACCCTACCTCAGACCTAAACCTACCCGCATCATTTAACTGACGCTAAAGGTGTCTGTTAGATGACGCCCTAGGATGGGAATGCGTTACGTGTGACTGTCACCACTTTTGCAATTTTGAAAAACCCTCATCTATGTTCGCCAGTTAGAAAACATTGGTGTCAAATCTGTAGAATTACATAAAACCAAACATTTACATTTGCAAGGCATAGCCAATGATGTACAAGATCAACAAATGTAAAATGTTCAGTGTCAGTGCAGCACTGGCTTGAACAGACAAGAGACTGTTTTGTCAAATGTCCCTCACTAGTACCCAGGCCAGCAGGACATCTTTATATTTGAGACTTTATTTCTAACCTCTCCTGATCTGGAGTGCTGTGTTTGAGCTCTTGCTGACCTGAAGTACTTTAGTGTTTGTGTGTTGCTGACGCTTTGCTGAGTGAGATATGGAGTCAGCTCTTCACACCGGTGCTCCAGAAGAGCTGATGAACTGTGACGCTCTATGCAGAGACACAGCTCCACATCTGGGGATGACTTATCCTGTTCTACCCCCCGCGGTGTTCGCTCCATCCATGATCTCTCAGTCAAATGAACCACTGCCTCTCTAATGGTGCTGCACTGAAGTGATTTAAGATGGTGTTTGTTTAATCCGCATTCACTTGTACTTTAGTGTAGGAAAAGAGAGATGAAGATCTTAATGATGTGATCACTGAGGCAGTAAGGCAGTGACGAGGCACAGAGCAGAGATCTCAAAGCTGAATACAATTCATGTTTGCTTGAGCTCTGAGGATTTTTTTTGTTATTGTTCAAAAAGTTTGGAATTTTGGTAAAACTTTATAATAACTGCAGGCTAAAAATCATTTGATAAGCATTAACAGTTAATTCATCATTTATAAAGCATTAATAAGCAGCTTATGATACATCTATAAAAACTTTATTGTGTATATCTATAATGTGTTTAATAATTTTATTTTCATACTTCATTAATGATCAATTTATCATTTCTAAATGAAGTATTGCTTTATTTACAAACCAGTTATTTAGGAGTTGTCAGTGGTTCATAAGATCACTTAGAAAGCGTAAGTAAATGATTCATAAACTATTACACATTAAATAGTTCTTTATCACTGTTGTGTTTGTTTTTTTTTTCTGTTTAGAAAAAACAGCCTTTAAATCTCCTTTATAAATGCTTTTCAAGGCAGATAGTTCTCACTTTAGATGAGCTCACAAAAAATGTTATCCGACCACCACTAAATGCTTTATAACTACATGAATTACAGTAGAAACACATGTTAATAAAGCACTTATTAACACACTTTTAACTATTACTATATCTGAATAATAAGATGTATAAATGTAAATAGTTTATCATTTACCTACACTTTCTAAGTGATTTTATGAACCTGACAAATAATTGGTTGTAAATAATGCAATACTTCATTTAGAAATGATAAATGATCATTAATAAAGTATGAAAATAGTATTAAACATGTTATAGATATGCTTATAAATCAAGAATAAAGTATTTAGCAGTATTTATAAACTGATTATTAAATGCCTATTAATGCTTTATAAATGATGAATTTACTGTTTGCTGATTCTTAACTAATGATTAATAGTGTACAGTTATTATAAAGTATTACCAGAATTTTCTTTCTTTCTTTTCTTTTTTCTTCTTTTTTTTAAAGAAAGTAATCATTTTATTCGGTAAGGATACATTTAATTAATCAAAAGTGACAAAAAAGACATTTACTGTATAATGCTACCAAATCTAAAAAACACAACTATAACTGTTTCTACAATGATATTAAGAGGCACACAATTGATGATAAGAAAAGTTTCTTGAGCACCAATCAGCTTATTGGAATGATTTCTGAAGGATCATGTGACACTGAAAATTCAGCTACCATCACAGGAATACAGTACATTTGATAATATATTTTAAAAATGCAATTATTGTAAATTGTAATAATATTACTGTTTTTACTATTTATAAAAAAAAAAATACTGCTCAATAAATGCAGCTTGGTGAGTGGAAGAAACGTCTTTCAAAAACATTAAACGATCTCAGACTCCAAACATTTGAACAATAGTGTATCAGTATTTGCTGTATTGCAGTATTTTAAGAGTTCCATGTTTTTTCCATGTTTTAAAATGAAGTAGTATACAAATGCATTTTGTTTAAACGATTTCCACCCCCCACTTTCTTTAAACTAAATGTATGTTTACAGGCCTAATTATTTCAAAATGAAATATATTAAATATATATTGAAACATATAAAAGGAGTAGCTCCCTATAATACAGACAGCATCCCAGCTTTTGTCCTTGTAATAGAGAAAATGCAGGAAGGGAATATAGCAAGGAGGGAATAAAAAATGAAATTTGCAGTCCAGCACAAAGGCAGAAATAGAGGCAGATTGAAAGGCTGATAAATGATGGCTGACCCTAATCTTGTTATCCTACCATTGATGACAGCAGTGTCATTTTCTCTCTATACGTTTCTCTCTTTTCTCCTCTAAATGATTATGGATCATTCATCTTCTCCTGCGCTCTGCGGGAAGATTGTTGTGTTTGCGAGGGAGATGTTTCTCTCACCACGTGCACAGAGTGGGACACAAAACAAAATAAATGGCTGTCACGCGCTTCCCTCTGGCCCGTTGCATCTTCATCCAATTTGCATATATAACTCTTTGAAGATGCCAAGCTGATTTTATAAGGTTTGAGTTTATTGATGACCCAAACGAGCACTGTATTGTTAGTAGCTCTTGTATGTTCAGTTACAAACAATACCTCTCTCCTTTGTCACTTAAATACATGGAGTGTGGAAAATCTTTCATATCTGTGTGTTCAGATGACCAAAATAACCACATTCATGCAGTTCAGTTTATGATATTGAGTACATTTGATATTTATACAGTAGCTGTATTACTGTTTGTGTTTAATTCATCCTTCAAGATTAAAGGGATATACCTAACATTTTAATTTGTCTTATTTTACTCACCCTACTCATGTCATTTCAAACCTGCATGACTTTCTTTATTCCAGCCCATTCTCACCCACAAGGCGTCACTTAACTGACGCCTTGGGAAGCATTTGGACATGCTTCAATATCTGACGCTTTAGGCGCCCTTTAGCGTCAGTTAGATGACGCCCTAGGATCGCGTGTACCCTACCCCCACCCCACACCTAAACCTATAACCGCGTCCTCTAACTGACGCTTTCCTTTAGCGTCAGTTAGATGACGCCGTAGGATCGCGTCTTGTAAGTGACGCTAAAGGGTGCCTAAAACGTCAAATATTGAAGCATGGTCAAAGGTGACGCCTTGGGGTGAGAATGCGTTGTTTATTCTGTGTAACACAACAGAAACTATTTTGAGAATTGTCTCAATACATTAAGTCAGTAAGTCATGATGATCCAAATCCATATGTTCTTTTTTTCTGAAGAACTGTTTGACATTAAATGAGTAGTTCTCAAATGATTAAGCTGCAACTTTGACCCCAAGTCTTGGCACTTCATTAAAGGTCTTCTTGCTTGAGCTACCACATATACTGTATAGTTATTTTGTTCAATCCACAGCATGGATTGTACAAGCTTGAGTGATGTTGTTCTGGCACAGTTTGGAAGTCATCATGCTGTTCAAAATAGTGTTTGAGAGCTGGTCATTAGCTACAGCAACAGATGGAGATTTGATTTATACTTGGTCTCTCATTTATTTGATTCACCTCAACATTGAATAGACGTAAGTTTCAATGAAGATATGCGGGTTGACTCAATGTTAATCATTCCTTGAAATTCAGTTTTTCATCAAACTCAAGATGAATCATTTGAATTTGTGACAAGACATGGGATAATTAATATACAGTTTATCTTTTTTCAGTAGGACACACTCTCAAAAGATTTATTTCTATATGTATATTTATGAAATGTTTGTGATTTATATGCTGTCTATCTCAGGCTCTGGGTGCTTTCATCTATATTGAGCCTTTCAAACATACTGGAGAGAGCAATCAGTATGTTAGATTACTTTTCATTGATCATTATTATTTATTTTTCAAAGCACACATTGCAGGAATGATCCACTTTTCCCGAAGAAACTTGTTCAAGGTTAAAATTGTGATATGTAGTTGTGTGATATTGATACATATATGAAGAGTTCAGATGCAAAAGCCTCTAAGTGCCATTTGAAATTTTCTTCTAGAATGATCATTTTTATCAAGCTTGTATATTTAAGTTCAGTGATTTCACTTAAATGGCAATGATAATTACCTATTAATTGTTATTTAAGTGAAATTACTGAACTTAAATATACAAGTTTGGTAAAAATCATCATTAAAGAAGAACATTTCAAATGGCATTTAGAGGCTTTTGCATCTGAACTCTTCATATGTTTACATCAACTCCTTATATTGAAAAGACAGTATTGGTTTTGTCCATCCTATGATAGTCAACATATGATATGTCAGGAATCATGATATGCATATGATATCCAATCAACAGTAGTTTAGAATTAAAAAAATCACACCTACTGTAACATGGTTTAATTTTAATGTGGACTTAATTTTTAGGATGGGATTTATCAAGTTACTTACCAAATGAATAAATAAATTGTCATTGTCAACGGTCAGTTATAAAGTTTTAATTATAGAAAAAAATATATTTGACCTCATAATTCTTTGCAGTGTTCCAGAGAGCCATGTAATGCTGTAGCTGTATAGTTGTAATACAGTAGATGTAATAATGTTATTTGTGAACATTTCTATCAGTTGTGTGGGTGGTGATTGAGGATGATTTTCTTTGAGATTAAGAACTGAACGCTTAGCTCTATAAGACATTGTCATTTCTTTCACTTCTCTAAAATCTTAATGCCTGTACAAATGTCAGAGCATAATAGAGCCTCTCTTATGATCAGCCAGATTTTAAGGACAGTTCACAAATTTGGTGTTGGATGGATTTTTTCTTCACTTGTGCTCATCAAGACTGCTTTTTAAAATAAGAATACAGTATAAACAGTACTATTGCAAAATATTATTACAATTTAACTGTTTTCCTGTAGTCTTTATTGTCACATGATCCTTCATAAATAATGCATACATTTCTTCTTTTGATCAGTGTTGAAAACAGTTGTGCTGCCTGATATTTTTATGGAAACCATTATAAATTATTATTTTTCAGCATTCTTTGATGAATATAAAAGCTAAAAAAAAATCATTTTTTTTGAAATGTAAATGTTTTAAATGATTATAAATATCTGCACTTTCACTTTTGATCAATCACATACAGTATATACATCAATAAATCTTTTTTCTAAAAAAAAAAACATTTTACTGATTTTTGAATGGTAATACAGTATATTGCTTATAAGACTTAACTGCATTTAAGGGACAGTTTTAAAGTGCATATAGAAGTGCATCGTTTATGTCAAATATATGAAATGTGTTGAATGTTTTTGCTCACATTCATGTTTTTCCACAATCCTATTGCCCTCCGTCTGATATTGGGTGCGTCAGCTTTGACTGATCATTTGATCAAACAGAGAAGGGCCTGAGGAATCAGGAAGTAGAAGATAAAGGAACGCCGTTACCTTTTCATTTGGTCCCTGGAGTGACCTTTAACCCTCTTTCCTTCCTTTCCAAAGTCATTATGGCTGAACTGAGACAGGAGCAGTAGAGAAAATGTCCATTATGTGAGATTTATAACTGTGGTCCATGTCCATTGCTGCCTACAATGACAGATAAATCAACTGACGTGGACACCTGTGTTCCATGATTATGATTGCACAGACGCCCCGAGAGGATGTGAAGTTGAAAGATGTCTTAGTGACGTTAACTAGCAGATCTGTCTACTTAAAAAATGGTTTCACACCTGTCTACATAAAAAGCGTTTTTAGTTTTATAGCCTAATAACAGATTGCTGACCTTTCTTGAAAGGTCACCATTAGCGCTCTGTTTTAAGGAAAGTTAAAGGGGTCTATGCTTAGGACTTAGGAATGATCTGAAAAATGATTATAAACCATATCAGCTTGGCTTATTAAATGCCATAATATTAATTAATTTCCTGAAACGCAAAGTTGGTTTTGCCGATTATGCGATTGTCAGCTTGTTTCAATGCTGTTAACTGAAACAAACTCGTAAGACAAAGAAAATAAAATGTCTGTCTAGTGCCAGGCGTCGGAATAAGACGAGAGTCAACATCGGGAAGGCTTTCAACAAATGGAGAGATCTCCGCTCTGCTCTAGGGCTCAAACGGGATCCTATACAAAGTAATAACTTATATTGTTCATGAACGTGTTTCCATGATGATACAATCATAAGTGGATACAGTAAGCACATAAAACAGTTCAACGTGGAGATTGATGGAAACAAAAACCGAAGTTTTCTACCACCCCCGTTTCCCCCTCACACACACACATAAGTAATTTACTCAAATGCATTTCCTTTCATATATTTTAAATGACTTACAGATTTATAAATGTATTACCTCATTATGACTCTAACTAAAGATGTGTGCGGCTGATGAACAGCGCCGAAACGTGCGTGTGATCCATGAGCGCGCACACCTCTGGTTGCAGTTTCGCTTGTCACCAGAGGGGGCGTAGTTCTGCAAAAACTCAGAGGTTTGTGTTTTGCACCTTTAATTATGAGGTGAAAATAATTTTAAAAAATAAATTAAAATTGGAAATGAAACAAAAAGGAAAAACTATCAAATAAGTACTAAAATAAAACTGAAATAAAAATAAAGAAATGGAAACATTTAAAAAAAATAACATAAATGACATTAGCACATGACATAATTACTTGCCTACATTTTAAAAATAAAAGTTAATTACCAATATTATTCAATATTTTAACAGTATATAAATAACACTGCAGGCTTCTTTGACTATTTCCGTTGATTCTTCTGGGTGGCAGAATCTTGCGCTTGGCCATAAAACTGTCATTTTATGCAGCCACCTACATTTTTTTTTTCTGCCCACTGCAGCCAAGCAAAACAAAGCTCTTAAAACGTAATGATTCTTGCCTGAAAAGTGGGGTGTGATGCAATCCCCCCAGTTATAATGCCTGCTATTCCCCTGGTAAGTTTCAACATATTGTACCACAGGTAAGCAATGATCTATGGCATATTTAAGCACTTCTTCAGCACTGCAGATTCTCTGAGCCAGAATGGAATCAGTGGGCAGTTTTTCCTTCATACAATAAATCTGTACTTCACCACACAGTGCAAAACTGTGACTAGCACTGCGCCATTGAACTATTGATTTAAATACAGCATGTGTGGTAGTGATTGGTGTGCGAGATCAAGCTGCCTCTCCAGGATGAGTGAGTGATGCAAAAGATAGATCATAATTACTTTTCTCTGTGAGCACAGGAGTCTTTTTGCGTGTGTGTCCCCGCTCACGGCAGGATGAAAATAATGGCTTCTGTCATAAATCTATATCCAGAAAACTGTACTCAGGTTTAACATGTCCATATCTGCAAGAATACACACTTTTTCTTGTTTCACTCATCAGTGCGCAAATAAAGGTTTTCCACCCCCCCATATATAAAATCTCATACATCAATATCCAAAGGAACAAAAAGTGAGGACTAAACAGATTTACCGTATCACTCTTTGTCTTGGGAAATGGCTGCAGTCTACCTAACATGTTCTTCAGTAGAAATAAACTAAAGCTTGAGGGTTAAAAGCAGCACTATGAGATTTTTGAGTTTGCGAAGAATAGCCTCTGTGGACAGAAGTTTTTGATCAATAAAAACACATTCCTTTCGTATTTAAATCAATGTTTTTCACATTTATTCCTCACTGAGCCCAGGGCAACTAATTTCTGGAAGGTCAAAAGGCATCAAAGCAGTTGTTTATTGAGGCTCGACGCTCTTAAAGCACCCAATATTCCTATGCAAATGTGCGTGCATAAATTTGAATTCATGACAAGCAGTGTTTCTTGTTTTGACATTGGCCTGTAAAATATAATTTGCAAAGTTTACTTAAGGGAAACAACAACATTACAACAAGCAGAATGTGCATGGAGGTGATGTTTGCTGTTTGGTTCAGCTAAAGCCATGGCTTATGAAATTCCCCTTCCAGAGTACTCTATCAGGAAGTCATCTTCGCTGGACCCAGCGAACGGTTCCTTCCCATATAGATGCTCCAGCCCATCATCCCAAAGTCTGCCTCACTGCACTCTATTTCCAAATCCAATTTCTCGATAGCAGACATGCTAATCACACGCCTCTAAAATGTGTTTCCTGAAGCAATTTAGGGGTGAAATTCAACCTTTCACTAATAAATATTCAGACTCTGTTGTTTATTTGGCCTTAGAGCAAGTTGTGTTTTATGTCTAACACTTGTGCTTCATGTGTGGCTTTAAGGGAGTAGAACATTGTGAGACCAAACATTGCGTTTGTGTCATGGGTCAAGAAGCAGATCGGCTGCGAAAAGAACGAGGCTTTGTACTGAGCGGAGAGCTGCGGTTATCTACTCGGTCCAGACGAGAGGACAGAGCAAGACCAACAGGATTGCACACAGGAACATTTTGCCTGTTCAAACTTGAGGCAGAAATCTGTGGCTGAGATATCTTGGATGTCAGCAGTGCTGGTTTAGTAGGTCACTCAGGTGTCTCTTTAGACTGCAAGTGTTTGGAATGATGGGATGAGGTGTGTGGCACAGCCACAGTTGTGTTTACTGTTATAAGTCTGCTTTCACACTACCAAACCATTAACATCAAGATCTCTGGGACAATTTACTTTATTTAAAGTAAAGCTAATTTAAATGAATTGAGCAGTTTATTCCTAATTTTCTGAAGAGACTTGATATCATGACGAATAGTATTAATAAGAGAGGCTCTATTATGCTCTGACATTTTTACCGCATTTAAGATTTTTGAGAAGTGAAAGAAATGATAATGGCTTATAGAGCTGAAAATTCAGTTCTAAACCTCAAAGATCAAAAATCATCCTAAAGTAATCTCTGTTCACAAATAACAGTAACAGAAGCTCAACCGTACCTGCTTGATGCATGAGAACAAACCTCTTTCAGAAGCTCAAACGTGCAGTGCAATACATGAGAATGAACCTCATTGGTTCTTCCAGAAGTTCAAACCTGCAGCTTAACACGAGAATGAATCTCATTGGTTCTTGCTGAAGCTAAAACATGCTGAGTAACACGAGAGTGAACTTCATTGGTTCTTGAGGAAACTCAAACGTACTGCGTAACACGAGAGTGAACTTCATTGGTTCTTGGAGGAGCTCAAACGAGCTGTGTAACACGCGAGAATGAACCTCATTGGTTCTCGCACAAGTCGAACGTCATGCGAACATGCTTGAGGTTCCGTTGACCACTCCTGATTTGTTGTTGTTGAATGTTTAAATTCATTCTGTTCATCATACTAAAGAAATCGTGTGTCTTCAGAAAATTTTGACTAAACCAGTCATATGGATTAGTTTTACAATCCCTTATGAACTTTTTGATTCATCAAAGTGGTATTTGCATAGACTGTCAAAGGAGGTACATAAGCTCTCAGATTTCTCAGAGGTCTTACGGGTTTGGAACATGATGGTGAGAAAATTATGACAGAATTGAAAATTTTGGGTGAACTTACCCTTTAAATTGTTAAATTTGATCCAATCCTGAGAATGCATGTGGTCATTTTTTTTTAGTGGTTGAACGTTTTAGGAAACTTTTGGAAATAATAAGCTGGTGCTCATTGGAGAAACTGTAGTTTCCAGCTGGAAATGACCACTAGTGACAGTAAAACACCAACAACTTGTTTTCCTTTTCACACAAATTATGATTACAGATGCACATTATCAATTTAAAAAGACATATTTTTGCTTGGTTTCTTGCACAATGATATATTGAGACCACCACAATTTGTAAATTAACCTTAAATTAACCTAATTTATACTTTTGTATTAGCCTGGGAAACCCAGACAACTTCCAGCAAATTTAGATTTGCTCTGAAAGTTAGTCTGGCAAATAGCTCATTCAAGCCCATTTCCAATCCGTCGAAATCGCGGCACCAATCAGAAACGTTGGGGCGGGGTTTACACGATGACGACAGCGCTGGGATTTTGAAGCAGATTTTGTAGCCTACATTACAAAGATGGATGCCGCCATTGATCATCACTCGTTCGAATCAGCTATCGCGTGTGATTTAAGCGATTTAAACGTTTTCTTTTTGTTAAAAACTGAGCAAAGAACAACATTCTGAGATTTTTCTCTGCCGGCTGCTGCTCTGCATACGTCATCTCCTTCATCGCTCTGATTGGTTTTAGGTCTACCCGCGACGTCCGTTGGTGACGCCCCTCTCGAAATGATTTGTCCATGACGCTTTGCCAGACCATAACTCAGTTACAACTGAGAATGGTCTGGTTTTAACCAGGCTACTTTTGTATCACATAATCAGCTCCAAATGTACAGTATGCACTGTAAAAAATTTCTTGTCAAATTAACAGTAACTTACTGGCAACAATTATCCAGTACTTGCTGTATTTCATTTAACAGTAAAATTACCGTAACACTAACTACAGTACTGTTAAGCATACTGCAAATTAAATAACATTATTTTACTGTAATTTCTTACCATATTAAAGCACAGAATTACACTGTTAATTTTTAATAATACTGTGTAGTATGAAATGTTATTGTATTTATTTTATAGTGCTACTGTGTAACCTGTAGAAAATCCGTAGAAATATTATTTTAACTGTTAATGGGAAATAGAAAAAAGAACAATTGAAGCTTTAACTGCACAAGGTTTATTGTGTATTTTCAAACACATTAGTACATTTACATAATATACATTTAAATACATTAATACAATTAAATACATTAATAATAAAAATGTAATATAATACAATAAAAATCATGCATGACAATCATGAACAATTATGCATAAATACATGCAAAAATTATCATGAACAGGTAAAATAGAAAAGATTAAAGGGGTGCTATCTGATCAATCTATTAGAAAGATAGTTCATAACAACTCATCCACCCACTCCCTGCTGGGGTAAAACAGCTTAAACTAGTCTAAGATTGTCTATTGGTTTGAGATAGACTGTCTAACTGGTCAGTTGCTGATTTTAAAGGGTTTTTGGCTGCTTTCTATCTAAGGGACCAGATTTGCAGGGCTGGGAGACACATATAAACTTATAAACTATAAAAGCTTTGACGAGTAAACCACCAATCCAGATGAGTATAACAAAATGACAAGTTATCCAGTGTCCTTTAAAAAAAAAAAAAAATAAACACAAAACAACCTCATCATGCACATGTGCCATGAAAAACTTGCATTACGGTATCAATAATTATTTATATGCAGACTTATGTTCTAACTTTTGCAATAGGAAGTTTTCTATCCAAGCTTTTATGCAATTAAACCTTAAACTGTACTGTAACGTTTATTACAATTCTATAACAATTCTAAACAACTTGCAGATAGACAAAATTCACAGATGGATAAAAATCCGTTTAAAATGTTCTCAGTGGGTCAGTACTGGACCAAGGTATAGTAGTAGTAGTTAGATAAATAGAATAATTAAATTAGATTAGATTTACAATTCATCGGTCGTCAAGATGGATAGGGGTCTTCTTAACATGCACAGCTCACACCTGTGGAAAAGGAGAACAGACAAGACAGTTAAAATTTAGTACGTTTTTGTTGTTGTTTTGGCTAAACAGCAAAAACAGACAAAATGATGTCTAAAGTGTAATTCACTTAATACTAAAATCTTGTTTGTTGGACTGTTTAAAATCAATTCATTTACGATCACGTGAAAACGTAGGCTAAATCTTGCTTGTGTGATACTAAGTTACATGACTTAAAAAAAGATTGACAAGGCATCGTTCCCTTCAAATGAGTACATGTCAGTTTACACATAGTAAAAAAAAAAAAAATGATATTATAGCCGACAATACTGTAGTATATGCAGTGAATGGTTCCTACCGGAACACCCCCAGGCAGTTTGTGTAGTTGGTATGACCCGGGTTTTTTTTGTTGTTGTTGATTCTAAGTTCGCTAGTAAAGTGTTCAACACCAGGCTAACTCCCTCGTGTATGTGTCGTTAATGATAACCAAAGATTAACAAAGACCACAACAAATACTGTAAATGTCACACATAGCTTTGTATTTTGGACAAAAATACACCTTGGGCGCTTTCCGCGGTCCAACTTTATCACTGAGGTAGCTAACATTATAATGGCAGAACGCCAGGTCAGGATTTACACGAAAATAAGCGTGAAAAAATCAATAAGAGGAATCGGCACTTTAATTTTATAACAATAAATCCGAATCCTAACCTTGGATGTCCGATTTCAGGATACATTTATCGATTATCAATTCCTAACCCCTGTAAGTCATAAAATAATGAACGTGCAGGCGCTTCCACCGACTTAACGTGGTAAATAACAAAATGATTAGACCATTTTGACCGTATAAGAAGTTACATATGAAATATATGTTAATAAAATCACATTTAATCAAGTAAGGCTATCAACATAAAAGAAATCCGCGTCTGACTTATACAGACGTTATCGAACATTCCGCGGCCACTTCTTTCTAACGGTAATCTGTTAACTCATATGGTTTGCATAAAAATATGAATTACTAACCAGATGTATGGCGAAAACGTTGCCGACCGACAGCGACGCGATGCACGGCCTGCGTGTTCTTACAGCGGGAAGGGAACTGAAGAGTTCTTCATAAAATGGCAGCTTGTTGTGTTTATTTTTCGCGGTCATTTCGTACTAATGTATTTGAATTTACAGTAACATCCCAAATGGCTACATTGAAGAGTAGCCTATCATATACATATTATATTAAAATGTCTAGAATATATTAATTTGAATATAGAAATCGTGGTCAGCTATTCTAAATAACTTTAAAGTTATTATTAGCTAGAATCCGTTTGCATACACATTATAAGAATTATTACTTACCAGATGAAGAAGTTGCAGGTCGGCAGAAAAGACAGCAGCACCACTGACACGACAGAGAAACTCTTCCAAAGTCAAATATGCTCTCATGCACACCCCACTGACATAAATTATGTCATAAATTATGACTGTTAATGGTCAACCAGTGCTACATTTGTATTTTAAATGTAAGAATAACATTAGTAGGCTAGCAATTTTACCCGTGGAACTGTGTGTGGTGTTTTTCGCGGTCAATTGCACTGCTGTATTTAGATTAACAGTAACTGATAATTTCCCAGAATGCATTGCAATTCTACAGTAACATACTGTCAACTGTGTGCACAGTACATAACTGTTGAAAAAACAATTTAATACTGTGAAAACAACTAAATCTACTGTAACTTACTGTACATAGATTATACAGTAAGAAACTGTTGAGAAAAACAGTATAATCCTGTGAAAACAACAGAAATCATTTACAGTGTGTTTATATGGCTTTTTTTTACATTTTAAACTGATCAGTTGTTCACCATTGCACTTGCAATGCAGAGTCCTTGGTTTGAGTCCGATGAAACATGAGTCATGACTCATGGTTAAAGAGCTTAAACTTTTTGAAGCAAGTTAAAATGGCATGTCCATTTTTATCTCACATTTGGTGTAGGGCAGGTTTTAGTGCAGGTGGTATTGTGCATTATTTTCAGAAGTGATTAACGTGACCATTAACCTTGTCATTGGAAATTTCATTTCTGAACTGATATGTAGAACAACCAACACAATGAAATATTGGCAGATTCACATTCATCTGTTTCTGATAAAACTAAACACACTTTAACGCTTATCCTAGCCCCAATCATCGCTTGTTAGTTAGACATTTCACTTGGAAAGTGTTGTGAATTGTGCAAGAACCAGCATTATTTTGCAGAAATGTCACTGCAGGCACTTTTCCCCTCCCTAGTGAGCCTGGGTTTGAAATATTCATTATATTTGAAATTTGGTTCTGGTGGTGGCACAGAAATTCTACCGTTAATTGTGTATTTCATTGTCCTATTTCCCTGTTGTTCTCTTTTCCTACTTTCCCACTGAGCGTTCACTCATTTGCTATCCAGACATTTTCAGACCTACTCACACCTGATGGATCCGATTTGAGCCACAGCTGCTGGTTGGTCGTGTAGATGGATTGGCTATCATCACCGAGGGATGGCAATTGTGTTTAATATCCACCGATATCCTGTACGGTGTGTCTCTGGAGGTATTAGCTAAGCCATGATATGCCTCCCAGCGCTCCTCGTCTAAGCCTTCAGTGAGACGTTAAGGTCTGCTGCTTTAACCCCCTCCTCCCCCCTCGTGCTCAAGTGTCTGTTTCCACATGTGTTTGAGTTAATTAGTTACAAAGCCACAGCAACTCCCAGGAGGAACGCAGCTACAGAACAATCTCCATCTTTATTAAAGAAACGTGATTTGAGTGCTTTCCTTCCGCTTTTTTAATGGTTTATTTCATCTGCTACTCTTCCATTCCTTTAATTGGGAAGTTGGTGTGTTGTGAGTGAGCTTGAGGAATTAAGATGGATTGGAGGAAAAAAGACATCAATGATAAATAGATCAGGGAACTGGCAGAAGGAGAGGTGACGGCGTGCCTTGTGTAAAGTCGCTCACACGCTGACAGCGATTAAACCCTTGAGGTCAGCTAGTCTCTGTGCTCTTGGCTGATTATAGCTTTTCCAACATGACTGCTGTATCCAAATGTTTGAGGTGGGGCATCACTATTTACATTTACAATGGCAGTAGCATCTTGTTGCTGCTCATTTTTGTAGGGTGCACCAATATGGACATTTTGTCTGTCTGTCTGTCTGTCTGTTTGAATTTTGTTAGACTGCTAAAAACTCCAGAGCTTTAAATAATGAAATCACCTATAATCTTACAGCATTTTTATAAAAGTTAAATTGATTCAAGTTATTTTATTTGATGTGATTTTAAATGCTCACTTGAAAAGTTCAGAACTCTACTTCCTTTAAATGAGGGAATTGCGTTTATTTGTTAAAAAATAATTTTATTTGACCTTATTTGGGTCTCATGATCATTTGGCTTCATATATATATATATATATATATGAAGAGTTCAGATGCAAAAGCCTCTAAATGCCATTTGAAATTTTCTTCTTTAATAATGATTTTTATCAAACTTGTATATTTAAGTTCAGTAATTTCACTTAAATAACAATTAATAGGTAATAATCATTGCCATTTAAGTGAAATCACTGAACTTAAATATACAAGCTTGATAAAAATGATCATTCTAGAAGAAAATTTCAAATGGCACTTAGAGGCTTTTGCATCTGAACTCTGAACTCTTAACTATATATATATATATATATATATATATATATATATATATATATATTAGGGCTGTGCAAAAGTTAATTGCGATTAATCGCATCCAAAATAAAAGTCTGTTTTACATAATATATTTGAGTGTGCTGTATATAATTATTTTGTATATATAAATACCTATGCATGCATGTATATATTTAAGAATTATTTGCGCTTAAATTCTGTATATATATATAAATACATAATCTATATTATATAAATATAAATATTTTATATAGGAATAACACATTTTCTTAAATATATACATGTATGTGTGTGTATTTATATATACAAAATAATTATATACAGCACACACAAATATACTATGTAAACACAGCCTTTTATTTTGGATGCGATTAATCGCAATTAACTTTTGCACAGCCCTAATATATATATATATATATATATATATATATATACATATATATATATATATATATATACTGTATATATATTCATCATTTACTCATCCTCAAGTGGTTTCAAACCTGTATGATTTTCTTTCTTTCACAAAAAAAGATATTTTAAATAATGTCGGTAATCAAACAGTTGATAGCCAATGACTTCCATATAGTAGGAAAAAGAGTGCACTGTAAAATCCAATTAGTACAGCTTACTTGAAAAAAGCATGCAAACCGATTGCACTTAAGAAAAACTGAGTAAAGTGAAATAGGAATAATATGTAGTACTAACGAGTGCATGTCTAGTAGTGTACACTTACAAGAGAGTTCATATAACTTAAAATAATTTTTGTATACTATACTTGATCTTTTATTTTAGATGTACTCATTTATGCTAGTTGTGTGGCTACTGCCAACTGTGTCTGGTTACCAATATTCTTGAGAATAACTTATTTTGTGTGTAACAGAAGAAATAAACGTATAGGATATACCACATTTCATCATGGAAACACATGCGAGGAGTGGAATGGGAAATGACTCAAATCAATGCACGAAACAGGAGCTGTTTATTTGAAAATGGACGTCAGGAAGAAATTAACACTGCAAGTTCTTTGCGTGATGTTCTGTTATGAAAAAAATCATGAAAAATGAAAAAAAAAAAACTAATATGGATGAATATAAATGTATATAAAAACATTAAATTACATTATAAAGCTCGGAAGAGCCAGGACATTTGTTAATATAACTCAGATTGTATTTGTCTGAAATACGAAAGTCATATACACCTAGAATATAATTTGTATTTTTATAATTTTATGGAATGTAATAATTATTATACACGTAGAAGGTAATATTATTTTTTGGGTAAACTATCCCTTTAAAATCACTTTAAACTATCCAAGACAAAAAATGCATGTTGGAGCTATTTTAACTGAATAGCTGATTGTAAGAGCTATTTTAAATCTTAAAATATGTCAGTGCCATTGTTTTGTCTCAAGATGCACACCAGTAATGTTTTTTTTTGTTTTTTTGTTTTTTGTTTCTATGGCAATTTTAATCTAAGCCCTGTTTGTGAACCAGGTCTGTGTCTGGAAAGTCCTCATGAAAAAAGTTAAAACTCAATGTGTGTCTGCGTGTGACAAAACGTCCCCACAATGGTAATACCAGACAATTTTGAGTTTGTGGGGACATTTATTTGTCCCAATGATGAAACAAGCTTATAAAATTTTTTTTTGTGATAGGTTTAGGGGTAGGGTTAGTGTTAGTGTAGGGGGATAGAATATACAGTTTGTACTTTGTGGAATGTCCCCATAAAGCATGGAAACCCAAACGTGTGTGTGTGTGTGTGTGTGCGTGAGCGTGTACCAGGGCTGCCAGGGCTGCGAGGGCTGCCCGGCTAGTAGGCATTGGAGAGTTTGGATAGAATAATCAAATCCCACTTACTCTCGAGACAAACACCTCCTCTTCCAACTCATCATCACTTCATGAGTTCTTTACACACACACACACACAATTTTGCTAAAAGCCAATTAAAATCCATTGTTTCAAACACTTATAAAGACACACATAACCAGATCCTTTAACCACCACAAACAGACAGCTGTGTTGTTAATTTGGGGTGGTGATGGCACATTGAATAAGACACATGCCTTTGGTGTGAGAGATCCAGGTTCTAATCCACTGTGAGACACCAATGTGTTTCTGAGCAAGACACTTAACCCCTAGTTGTTCCAGAGGCGTGCGACCTCTGACATATATAGCAATTGTAAATCGCTTTGGATAAAAGCGTCAGCTAAATGAATAAATGTAAATGTAAATATGCTAAATATGGTAAAATCGGAGTGCTCTCAAATACATGGGAGTTGTGTCCCAGTCCCAGTCCCAGATGTTAGAACATGAGCTCGGTCTCCCTTCATTCATTTGCTGTGTGTTGTGTGACCATCCCCACAAGTGCAGTTTTATTAACATGCATCAACACACCATCTGCGACCTGAAATCACACAATAATTGAGCATAATAAATGAAGTTAAATCCATTAACAAAGGCAGAGGTTGAAAGTTGTTTGTTTAGGGCATGTTGAATTATACACTGTTCAATATTCTGATTTAAATGGCAATGTTCTTAATTAAATCTGAATTGAAAAAGAAAAAAAAAGGTACTCTGCAAGCCTTTCTAACACACACACACATACACACACACTTTAACACATTTCTTGTTCTCTTCTGCTCTTTCAATATCCAGGATTAGTCATTCATTTTTCCTTCTCTGCTCAAAGCCAGTCAAGAAATGACAAATCTTTCTTGTCTAAAGCCTTCCGTGTTATCAATTGAAACCAAATACATCAATGCCATTTATGTCTATGACTTGTGGCCATTTAACCTTGTAATTTTAGGTCATACGCAAACTGAAATCTTTCTCTCCAGGGAAATTAATCACTTGATAATCACTTTTGTTGGCAAGAAAGATGCTATTACAGTGGTGCTAATTGTTAAACATGGAAACTCAATGAAAAAGGGCACTGAGGTGAACCGGCCTCCTCTTTTATAATGAGGAATGATGCAGATCACTGCTCGGCTCCTATCCGTCCGCATAATCAGAGGAGTGTGTGTGTGTGTAGTATTTTTATTGGATCATTAAAATCATAACAAATACCGGTGTGTTGCCGCTGTATTTGTTTATTTGACTTGCTGTAAGTGTTAACTCTGTATTAGAGTTGATTTAACTCATCTGGATTCAGACAGTATACTGGGGCTTGTTGATAAGCTGAAGTCTCCATTATCCTATGATCACGAGTGCTGTTTGGCAGAGATCTGACGTGCAGGTAAATGTTGTGTGTTTGCATTTCCCTCCTCCTGTCTGTGCCAGCATAGCTTTTCACATGCCAGATGGATGTGTGTGTGAGCCTGCATGCTTGCGTGTGTGCGCACATGGGTCACGTTTTGCCCGCATTGTGATGGCCCAATGTCCATAGATTGGTGTAAAACCTGGTACATACACTGATTAGAAAATAAGCTTAATGCTTAATAAAGGTATAAATAGTTTCTTAAAGGGATAGGTCACAATTCTGTCATTATGTACTCACCTTTCATATCGTTCCAAAACTGTATGACTTCCTTTCTTCAGCAAAATTCAAAAGAGGATATGCAAATAAAATAAAAAAGTCTTCTTTTTTGTCCATGCAATGAAAGACAGTGGGGTCCAATGTTGTTATTGGATAATAACTACCCTTGCCTTAAAAATAATACTAAAATTAATGGTGGGCCCATAACTTTTTGTTGTATGGGCAAAAGCAGTTCCTCACAATATGTTCTTCTGAAGAATGATCATGTTAAATTTCAGAAAGGATTTTAAATGGTTTGGGGATTGAAAATATCTTAGTAGAAGTCAATGAAAAGTCATTGTAGAAAAAAAAAATGTACCTAACCTGTTCAATCAATCACATACTGTATACTCACTGTTATGTCATTGTTCCTTATTTTTGGGGGGTTTACCGCTTAGAAGGTCCTGTTATTCAAAAGGCTAATATTAGACGGGTATATTTCACCTGATTCTGCCGAGTCTGTTCCATTTAATTATAAGTGTTTCGCCTTTGCGCTCAATTCGAGCACACATTAATTGAGGGTCTCGGTAGAGAAGATGCTTCATAAGCAGTTTGTTCATTGCAAATTGGCATGGACACATAATGCAGGTGAAACTAGCTGTGATAGCACAGGGAATAATCAAAGTCTCTGCCAGGAGCAGAAACAAGCATCCTGCCCCTGAATGATTACAGTGATTGTGTAACCCCATGAGAAAGACCATGTTCTGTGATAGATCAGGGAGAAGGTCTGTCTCTCTCTCTGTGTAGTTCATGAAAGCAGAGCTCAAAGCCATCTGCTATAAAAAAAAAATAATAATAATAATAAAAAAAACACGTAAAAGAGAGAATGTGAAAATGAAAGAGAAGTGATGAGAGAAGGTTGCCATGACAGGGATTTATATATAAGGGAGTCAGTGAGACCGTGATGTAGATTAAAGAAGGAAATATTTCATTATTTATTTAGTTTTTCTTGCTCTTTTGCAGAAGTCCAGGTGAAAGACCTTTGAAGAACTGGGGCTTTGATGGTGATAAATTGAGAAAAGGACTCTCTCTCTCTCTCTCTCTCTCTCTCTCTCTCTCTCTCTCTCTCTCTCTCTCTCTCTCTCTCTCTCTCTCTCTCTCTCTCTTTTCTTGGGTCGGCCATGTTTTGGTTTTGGAGTGACATAAGAGATGTGGGGAAGAAAGGCTACAGCCTCATGGTTAGAGAGATAGTGTGTGTGTGTGTATCAGGGTGATGGAGCCCAAAGAAAGATCTGTGTGTCTGTGTTTGCTTTCACATGCTAGCCCGTGCTTTTGAATATAACTCCGTCTGTAATCGTATCAGATTGTTTTGATGGTGTATATGTACCCTACCAGTCAAAAGTCTGGTGTCACTTGACTTGTTTTATGTTTCTCATGATCTTACGTTGCCCTGAAGGCTTGAATTAAGTATAGCAGAGAAATAAACTGTGCCTGTGGATTTCTTTACCGTAAAACGTATGATTTTATATTACATCCATCCATCCATTCTCCAAAGTGTTTGTCCTGTGTAGCGTTGTGGGAATACTGGAGCCTATCCCAGCCAGGATTGGTTTTTAGAGTTAACTGCAACTGAAACCATTAAAAAAGCATACATTTTTGTTACGTGAAATAAAATAAATGTTAAATGAAATAAAATATTTTTAAGTAAAACTGGAATAAACTAAAACTGGACAAACCATATACTGTACATCTTATAAACTAATAAAAATGTCAGAAATGCACAAGTTAGAACTAACTGAAATGAAAATTAAATATATAAAAATACAAAAATTCAAACTATAAATAAAAACTATAATAAAGTAACACTGACTCGAAGCAAGGATTTTATTTCATTTCATTTTTTAATATTTTATTTGCAATGTACTAATGTAAACAATTTGTGAAGAAAACAAAACATTAACAAGTGTCCATAATGCATGGGACCTTCTTCAATATTTTTAAAATGTATTCCAGGTGCATATTTAGTGTATTATGATGTTGGTTAAATCTTCTGCAATACTTTAGTTTGGGGACTAATTATTATTAGCACGTATTACTAGCAAGTTTGGTCTGGACTCTATCCATTGAGGAGTAATTATAATCTGGCAAAAAAATGATCGGGCCAATCAAATTGCCAGGGCGGGCTTTATACGATGATGGACAGATGATCTGCAGAGACGTAATCATCACGTTATCAAAGAGCGCTTAACTGGTTTCCCTAAAAGATGACTGCAGCTGGAGAATTGAGACGTATAGATTCCACTGTTGCGTCTGTTGTAAAATAAATCGACAGCGCATTCAATTTAATAGACAAACAGAAAACTGCAATCAAGGCATTTGTCGATTGGAAATATATTTTTGCCGTCCTTCCTACATGATTCGGGAAAATTGTAACTTATCAGCTGGCTCTGACGGTCGCTAAGAAGATGGGACGTAATGAAAAGCCTGTGGTCGTTGTGGTTTCTCCTTTGGTCACACTCATGGAGGACCAAGTAAAATAAGCAACACTCGCTATTTTACTTCTAAAATAAGTAAGTTATGTAATTGACAACTGTGTGCAAAGTAGTTAACTTACTGTTTTGCTCTGATTGGTTGTAGGTCTGTCCGACTATCCAATTGAGTGCAGAGTTTTTTTTTTTTTTTTTTTTTTTTTTGCTGGTTTGGTTAAGACACGCCTCATAATCAAAGCCCTACGGAGCAGTTTCAGACTCATATTCCGACAAGAAAATGAGTATGACGAAGTCAGGCCAACTTACTGTATTAATAAAGCACATACTTTATTAATACCTTATTCTGCTTGACCCTATTCTATCACTCTTAAGGCCACTGCACACTGAGTCCAAAATTTTTGTATGCGTTTTTTCGTGTTCGTCAGCCTAAAAATTCGTCACACACAGAAACCTTGCACACTGATGCCTATTTATTAAACCTTTAACCCTCTCTCTTATTGAAAAGAGAAGAAAGATAAAATATTGGGTCCATCCAATCCTGAAATTGATCAGAGAGGACAGAGTTCCACCTCCTTATCAAGGATTTGCAAACTTATCCGGAGCGATTCAAAATTTACTTCAGAATGTCAGTGGAACAGTTTGATGCTTTGCTAGGGATTCTGGAGCCACATATTAAAAAAGAAGACCACCAATTTCGGTGAAGCAATCGATCCTGAACAGAGGCTGGCAGTAGCCTATGTCTAAGGTATATATGGACACACCATAGACTGTAAAAAATATGGACAAAGCGTCTGTGACTTCACCCAAACTTTATGAAGAACGGGTTTGAGGCTGTTTATGGGGGGTATGGGCGGCGCCATACTGGAAAATCTTGGGAAATACAAAATACAAATGTTCAGAAAGGATACAGAGGTGGTATGATGTGTTGTGTCAGATCATGGCCGAGACGTCAAACTCCACTCGGCGCAGCCCGTTATCAGCTGTCAATCAAAGTTAACCGCCCTTATTTGTCATACATTTTAAATACGATCTAAACTAACGACTTAGAAAACAGTTGTCAGGCACGAGGATATTGAAGATTATAATAAAAGTACATGAGACCAAACTGTAAAAACATGAATTTATTCTGTGAAAACTGACATTTTAACATGGGGTAAATGGACATTTGCTCCCTTTTAGGACCGGCCTCTAGTGGATTTTTGATGTATTGCAGTTTTTCGCACTTCTGGGTAGGCTTCATGGTTCAGATTGGAATGTTGCTGCTTGACACACACACACACACACACACACACACACACACACACACGTGCGTGCGAGCGCAGAACAGATGTATAAATTGTTCCCAAATAATACATTAGTTATCGAATTGGCTGCTCAATCACACCTTAATGGATCCGAAATTTTGATCTGATTGAAAGGAGGTTTATTCCTTTTCTAATCCGATTGAGAGAACATGTAAACACTTGATCGAATTGAAAACCGAAACTGAAAGGACTGCGCATGTGCGGAACGAGCTCCCCCCCGGCCCTGAATTGTCAAAAAATCTCTCAAATTGCTGACTGTGTATGCGAAAAACGCAGAAAATCGGACCCAATCCGATTTTTTTATGACGGACGAAAGTTTGGTAGGCGGTGGTCGAATTTTTTTTTTAACGTGGAAAATTTCGTATGCGAATTTTGGACTCAGTGTGCAATGGCCTTTAATCCTACCCATACCTAAACTTAGGTAACAACTACCTTACTAACTAGTAATAAGCAGTAAATTAGGACTATGAGGCAACAGTTATAGAGAATATGTGTTTTTTAAAATAAAGCATGACCAAAACTTTTCATAAATGTGGAAAATAGTAATAATAAAGGAACGAATAGAGGTGTGAACAAAATTGGACTAGAATTGTAAACTTTTAACATGAAGAAGGCAAGACAGGGTGTGTTACAGTATGTTATTTACCTGAACAGCGACTGTGTAGCCTGGAAAAGAACATGATTATTCACTACAAAAAGACTAATTCTGATTCTTTGCATCCATCTCTCCTCCTGACCACAACGTCTTTCATAATTCTGTTTATAACACCTCGGCTTAGTACAAAGGAAAGCTGATTAAATGTAATGGGATTGTGGTTCACTTCGACACTGTACAAGGTTAGTCTCTGAGCAGGTGTGTGATGGGAGACTTCATGCAGCGTTGAATTCTGCAATGTAGCTTTCATTAGTGTGGGATTATCCATATTAGCTGTTCCCATATTCCCACCGATAATGAAGACTAATTATTTCTGGTGCTCCCTCAAAGAAACAAGAGATGGATTTTCCTGCAGGGGCAAGAGTGCACGCTCATTGACACTTTGGTGAACAACATGCACCTGTCTGTATAATGTGGGAATGTTCATGACAACTATGATCATGCTTCACCTTATCATGCTTCTCTATGCCTTTCTAAAGACTAATGCAATTAGAGTCTTGTCCACTTATCATTCATCCGAACTCTTCATCATAGGCATCTTGTAATGGTGTATTTCTATAGCTTTTGTCTTCTTGTTTATTTTCTTTGCCAAAGTGTGATTAATGGGTTAACCACTTAATGAAAGTGGTGGGATGCTAATTAGGCATGGCTAGGCAAGATAATACCATACAACATCATTCTGCCAGCAGACTAAGCAAAGGTTGTTATTGTAAATGTCTCCTTTCTCTTGTTTGACTCTAACCTCATGCTAGTGTGTATAAAACTAATTGTTTTTGATCTCTGTGTCTCTACAGGTAGAGAGAGAAATAGCTATTCTGAAGCTCATAGAACACCCACATGTTTTGAAGTTGCACGACGTCTACGAAAATAAGAAATATTTGTGAGTATACACCACTTTTGTTTATCCATGCACCATGCAATGTATGAGCTGAGTGTGTATCAGTGCCTGCTAAATCTGTACGGAAGAGCAGAGGCTCTGATATCCCCGGATATGTGCTCGCGCTCCAGTGGCTGGGCTTAATGTAGTTTTCAATAATTGATAAAGGAGCCACCATAGATGCAGCTGAGGAATTTGTTTTCTTAATATTCAGATGACACAGATGTATGGCCCGCACACTCGTAAAGTATTTGCCTATGAACATTTTTACACACACAAATCAAGTATGAATCCATCCTTAATTTAAATAACGCTGACAGGTAATCGCATGAGAAGATCCTTTAATCGACTAATAAATCAGGCGTCTGCCGTGTCAGTGAATGTGTTTGTATGTGTGTTGAAATGTGAACAGGAGTCTGCATGTATCTCATGAATACATGAGTGCATGAGTATGACATAAATGTGTTTGCCCATCAGACAGGGCGATTGCATATTTTATAAGATATTTTGCAAACATTTACACATTCACTCAAATGCAATACAGCCTGAGACTATATTGAAAATGTTGGGCTTTTTTTTCCATTCACAGAAGGTGAACAGAATTTTAAACATTATGGTGTGAAGGTGTAGTTGAAGTTTTTAATCAAATCATTTAATTATTTATTTTGGCTTTTACTCAAATTGGTGTGTTGATAAAATACAGTAGTTTGTAATGGAATTATTATTATTATTATTTTTTTAGTAGCATTTTCACTATATAGGTCTCAGTGGACCCCCTCCTCTGTACACAGCGGTTCAATAAAGAACTCATTCGGTTACAATAAAGTATTTTACATTGTTACAGAAATTATCTATTCCAAATAAATACTGTTCTTTTGAACTGTATATTCAGCATCACAGTTTCCAAAAAAAAAAAAAAAAAACTGTTAAGCAACACAACTAATTCTTTACTTTTATACATCAAAATATCAAAATTTATATTTTATATATTTACAGCAGCCATATTGCACCACCACTCACTATTTTCAGCATTGATAATAATAAATGTTTCTTGAGCACCAAATCAGCGTATTAGTATGATGTCTGAGGGATCATGTGACACTGAAAACATGAGTAATGATGTTGAAAATTCACAGGAATTAATATACTGTATATTAGAAAATCTAAGTTGTAATGATATTTCACAATATTACATTTTGGACTATATTTTTATGAAATAAATGGAGCCTTTGTGAGAATGAGAGGTTTATTTCAAAAACTTTTTTTTTTTTAATTTAAAAAAAAAGTAGTGTACACTCTAAACAAAAATGGTGCTATATAGCACTAAACGTGGTTCATTGGCTTGCAATCATAGGGGAACCACTTTAAGTGCCATATCTTATGGCTTACTTCTTAGCTTATCTTACTATCTTAGCTTATCTTTATCAAATGGTGCTATGTAGAACCATAAGAGGTGCAATAGAGCACATTAACCACCCCAGAGATCCACTGAAGAACCACTGAAGAACCGCTGAAGAACCAAACTGGGCTTAACAGGTTCTTTAAATGGTAGTGATGCTATATAGCACCATGACCACCGCAAAGAACCCCTGAAGAACTGCTGAAGAGTGTATACTGTATATTGACATGGTAGTAGATCTGCCCTGGGAGTTTCATAGCTGCTGAGTATCAGGATTTTTTATCTCCTGCTTGTTTTCCACAGATATTTGGTTCTAGAGCATGTGTCAGGTGGAGAGCTCTTTGACTACCTGGTAAAGAAGGGCAGGTTAACACCCAAAGAGGCCAGGAAATTCTTCAGACAGATCATCTCTGCGCTGGACTTCTGCCACAGTCACTCTATATGGTAAGAGCTCTGGACTTCATTGCTGTGTACAAATCTCAGTTTGTTTTATAGGGCATCGAAATCCTTTATTTTGAGCATTCAATGCTTGGCACTCTCTCGTTATTTTGGATCAAGAAAGTCAAACGTGTTGGTTTTGTAGCCGCTAACATTTTATGTTTGTTTTCATACATCATGTATAGCCACAAGCTGTTGTTGCCCGACCTGTTTTATTGCTGCCGTCTCATTTATTATGCGTGGTGAAAGCCACCTCAAGAGAAGCATTTTTCAGTCATTGCAAAGCATTGTTATGAATACTAAATATCATCATATTGAGATATTACTATTTTGCACACTTGCAAAAGTCTCTAGCCACACACGTACACTCACACTCACACACACACTTTCCAGGTCAAAGATTAATGGCTCCCCTCCAGTGCAACTGCAGAAAAGTAGAGTTTTTATCACTGAGTGTATCCTTAAGCCTTTTCTCTCCACATCTTTGTAATATAAATGAAAATATGCTCACATTTTCTCTCTATGCTTTCTCCCAATTTTATCTGACTATAGAGCCAAGAGGGTTTCAATTAGCCATACAAAAACTGGAAAATAATAAAGGTTTTTGCCTTCTTGCACAGTCCCTGAGATTTTCAAACAATTTTAAGTTAAAATACTGATAAACAAGTCCTTCATCTTCATGCATAGTTTTTTTTTTTTTAATTCGTCATTAATCAAACAATTATTCATGTCTGGATTATCAAATATCTATTTTTTATTTAAAATTGGATCGGTTGAAACATACATTACTTTTTTTCCAAAGTACATTTAGTTTATAATACAATTAACAGTCTAGTGTTGTGGCAATGATAAAGTAAACACTTCATAACAAAGAAAGCTCTTAAAAAATCTAAAATAATGTATAGCATACAGTACTTACTGTGGTCAGTTTTTCAGAATTTCACATTGATTATTATATTGAAATCCTTAAAGGTAATCATCCATCAAGATTTTATTGTGTCACTTTAGGATACAATCTTGCAACATGTTGGGAAAATAAAGTGTGGATTCTCAAATTATACTTACAAATTGTGTAAATTAACATTTTTCAAAGTTTGAACCTGTCAAACTAACCAAGTCCAACTACAGAAATTCATAAATTATACATCAGGAACAGTGACAAACTTGACAGTTGGACGACAGCCTGTGATTTCGACTGTAGTCTTATACTTTCATCTAACTTTTTACAACTTTAAGAGCTATCGCTAATGCTAATGCTGATTCTGTTATAATTCTCACGACCATATCCTCTTCATATGCTAATATACTAATGCACTGAAGGGGCAGCCATTAGCACAATATTTGCATCTGTTTACCATACGCTTCAGCAGGCGCACAGCCTAATGAAGAATGCCTCATGCTTCAAGCACAGCTCAACTAGCTGATGGATGGTTTGAAGGCCTTTCTCGATAGGTGATGGAAAGCATTGAATAAACAGCATAGCAGGTAGGCATCACTCGTTCTCTCCTCTAGTCGTTCACAGCCGTTTTCCTCTCTGAGGTTTGAAACCTCCACACAGATTATGGTGTTGATAGCCTTCTGCTATCATTGCGTTCACAGGGATAAAATTATGGCTTTCTGGCCCTACTGTGAGACAGACAGAAAGACTAAAGTCTGAATCAAGTCTGTCAAATTCACCAGCCTTTTACATGAATCGCTACACATGGTCGCCAGAGAGGAAAAAAGATAAAAGTCGAGTAAGTTAACTGGGCCTGATCCTGTGTTATGTAAAGCAGTTTCCAGTATTGTATGGAAATGTTGATATCTTTTATCTAATTGCTATTACAGTACATGCATCAGCAGTGTGAGCTGCTAAACTCCGGTCCAAACTATAAAAAGATATTGATGAACAATTATTTTGAAGATTTTTATGACCATAGTTGTTGGTCTGCATATTTTAGTGCTCTTAATTGTGGACTGTAGCCCGACCGTCGTCATACTCAGATTCCAGTCAGAATATGGATACTGCTCCAGAATATCCGATTCTGCTCCATACTGCAACCAGGAAAGAAAATGCCTCTCAATTCAATTCGATAGATCTAATACTAATTAGAGCAATGGAGTAAGAATCCCGTAGGAAGGGTGGCAAAAAACATCTTTCCGATCGGCAAATGATGATCGTGGTTCTCTGTTCCTCTTTTAAAATGAACTCGCTGTTGATACATTTTCTTCCAGTACAGACGCGATGGTGGAATCTTACACATCTCAATTTTTCAGCGGGAGCCACCTTTATTGTAAATTAATTCATCCCAAAGGCTCTTTGGTGTCGTGGATGATTACGTTACTGTTGATCATCTGTCCGTTATCATATAAAGCCCGCTCTTTTTGATTTGATTGGTCCGAACGGCTCTCTTGAACGCTACGGATCATGTCCAGACTGAACTTCCCGACCTTAAATGTTGTGGATGGGGCTAAGTTCGGCTGGCATGCTGTTTCTACAAAGATGAATGTGCTGTTCTGAGGACATAGAAATTAGGAGAACACATGGAGAGAGAGAGATGGGAGAAAAGCCTTAATAAATGGACCTTAGTCAGGGTAGACAACATATTTTATTGAATGTGAATTAAAATGAGGCTGTGAGCTGTATTTCTACATCGTGCAACATCATGGTTTAACAGCAACCTCACAGCATGGTCACTAGTGTTCTCCTATGTTTATCCGCTCCATGAATTTCTACTTTGTCAAGGAAGATAATGATCACGCATACAGGTACGTTAAGTGTAGTAAAGTAAAGTCAGCTGGACACCTTAGTTTCCACAAACCACTGAGGGGGGAAGAGCCCAGTGTTTTGGAGCAGATTGTGTAATGATTTAACCAAATGATTTAATTTATGAAATGGCTATATTGAGGTCTCAAATCAATAGGTTGGGACAGAGTTGGTGGCTGTTATAGTAGTGGGTATGTGTTGGTTACCAGTTTGCCGTATAGAACAAAGAGTCTCCCTTCGGAAGCTATTCAATTTCATTTCGATGCGTTTTCATCCTGAGCATTCATAATTAGACAGCGCATAATGAGACTTCCTTGCACTCAAGCATTGTAATGAGAGACAGCAGCAGAATTGCTTAACAGTTGATGGCAAAGTGCTGTTGTTGGGCATACAGCATTTTTTGCATGCTTGAATAGTGCAGTATCTGGTTATTGTGTTTAAAACAAGCAGAGTTTGTTTGAAAAGGATGTTTATAATTGTGTTGTGTGGTTTCTGAAACCCAGATATCATCCAGTCACTTCTGCTTCACCCAATCATTCTCTTGCTGGCAGCTAATCAGAAGAGCCTTTCAGTAAACACACACCAGTATTGACTGGGAGCCTCATGCTATCTTTCCATTACAGAGAGCTCCTCCTTCTCCTTAGTTGCCTTGGCATGAGAGAGATGAATCAATCTGTAGTAAAGAACTATATTGCTGGTCTGTGTTTAACCTTTGCGATAACTTATTTCTGGTTGAAGAGATACCAGCTCTTTTATAGCTGGTGCCTCCAGAAGTCACATTGATTGTGGCAACTCCAACATACAGAGCCTTTTATACTGTAGATGAACGTGTGCAGTTTAAAAGCTTCACTTAGGCTACTACAATGTTGTGATTCTGTGGATTAGTAGAGCATGAGATTTGACTATGAAAATTGATTGACTAGATCCCGCAATGATTGTCTTTCTATCTCATGATCAAGTAATTACTGTAGGTGCCTGATCAGATGTGTTCATGTCTGCCAGTTAATGAGTTCTCAGAATGGTTAAGCTTGTTTCAGTGCAATTGTAGTTATTGCTCCAAAAGGAGGAAAGTATTTCTGGTTCAAGTCACGTTTCTATCCCTCCAACAATTATTGGCCAGTTGTTGTTACCAAACCATCCCAAATGAAGAGCTTCAGTAAATGCTCATTGGCTCACAGGTCACGATCAGCTTTCTTTTGAAAGATACTTGAAATGTACTGGCTGTTTTTGATCTCTTGGGACTAAAATGGTCTTGTGTTCCTCGACCACTTCCTCGTTCAGGATGAAAGAGGGTTCGCTTCTTGACACTGGCACACAAAGCTCTGAATTTTTATCTTCAGATCAGAGGATTTCACAATGGTACAAGGAATCAAAATGTTTCCCATGAAGTCTGATCAAGAGATTTCGGGCTGAGTCTGATACTGGCAGCTTAAACAAGTAATATAAAATGTGGTTAAGCTGGAACATTGAATAAAATCACAAACATCTGTATAGACCCATGTGCTCAGTGGGGGTTTACCAGTCAACAATGAGTTTAGTTTTTTTAAATATCTTTTTTTCCCCCAAATATTTTCTGAGAAATAACAATGAAACTGTAATTTTATATAACTTTAATTACAACTTTAATGAACTTCACATTTTTAAGGATTTCATCTTTTAATGAGGCTTTTTCTTCATTATGAAATCAGGACATTTGTCACATTGACTATGCATTTTGAAATAATTAAAAATTAATAAAAAAATAAAAGAAGTCCTCACTCAGAAAAGGGTGGCTTGCCCACTTCAGGTTGGTGGAGAGATCCTTCCTCAAGTGGAGGAGTTCAAGTATCTTGGGGTTTTGTTCACGAGTGAGGGAAGGATGGAACGGTAGATTGACAGACGGATCAGTGCAGCTTCTGCAGTAATGCGCTCGATGTACCGGCCTGTTGTGGTGAAGAAGGAGCTGAGCCGCAAGGCAAAGCTCTCGATTTACCGGTCAATCTACGTTACTCCCCCCTATGGTCACGAGCTTTGGGTCATGACCGAAATGACAAGATCCCGGATACAGGGATCTGTTCCTGATGCCTTCTGGACGCCTTCCCGGGGAGGTGTTTCGGGCACGTCCCATTGGGAGGAGACCCCGGGAAAGACCTAGCTGGAGAGACCATGTCTCCCGGCTGGCCTGGGAACGCCTCGGTGTCCCCCCAGAAGAGCTGGAGGAAGTGTCTAGGGAGAGGGGAGTCTGGGGATCTCTTCTTAGACTGCTGCCCCCGCAACGCGGCCCCGGATAAGCGGAAAAAGATGGGTGGATGGATGGAGAAAATAAATTAAAAACATGCTCATCATGGAAGTTCTAAACCATTGTGCAGATGATTATACCTTAAGCATGTTTTTGTTCCTCTTGTTTTGCAGTCACAGAGACCTGAAGCCAGAGAACCTGCTGCTGGATGAAAAGAATAACATCAGGATAGCAGACTTTGGCATGGCTTCTCTACAGGTTGGAGACAGTCTCTTAGAAACCAGCTGTGGGTGAGTCATACCCCATCTTCATGCAACAATTAGCAGCATACGTGAAACATGTTTTTCATAAAACCACATTTGGAGCTGTTTAAATTTCATATCCATGCTTAATTTGGCTAAAACATTACATGCTAATGTAATTGTTCGATTTGCATTTTGATCTGAATAGAATTCAAGTATACACTTAGGCTTGGATTGACATGTCCCCTTCACGTGAAATGGATATTGAGAAGAATAGCGTCATATTGAGAAGATGCTATTGAGAGATTTGAAAAGTATGCTAGTCCAAAACTAACAAAATCCCCCCTATTGTTAGTTTATGGCAAAAATGCGCTACTTGGTTCATTTGCATACATCATTATGATAAGAGCCTGAGAAATGGCACACTATTAACAACTGATGGCTGTAACTGAAGAAGGACTAAGTCTTGCATTGAGACACTCAACTGAGCCTGCTACCACCGAGGCACTTCCTGAACTGCTATTATTAGTGAAAAATATGAATATGATGGCCTGACCCCACTCTGGCTTTCATAGTCCCTGTGAATGTGTAATGCAGGCCATTAGAGGCACCATTATCAATGAAAACGAGAGGGCTAGGTGCCAAAGTGCAGAGCATATTATCACGGATAGAGATTAATCGAGACTTTAAAATCCGCCCCAAGTGTCCAGACCATAGCTTTGACTTTAGTCGGTGTACTTCTGCTCCTATTAGCCATCACTAAAATGGTGCCAGGGCTTTGATGCTTTCCTTCGACTGAGGCGTGCTGTAATTATTGATTGTGACTTTCCCATCTCTAGGCACAGATATGACAGTTTTTAATTAAACACATTCATCTTTAGGCTCCTCGTATGCTGTCTGCTTGACACAAATGTATTCTATTTACCACGGTTAATGGACTCCAATTGAATTTGAAAGGGGCAGACCCCTCACATATGAACACAGCAAGGCAGGACGACTAACACAGAGCCTCCCAGTCATACCTCTTTGCCATGCATTCATTCATTTAGATCTGAGGCTCATTCCTTGCCGAGTGGATGGACTGACCTAATTTTTAAAATACCTTTAGTTCTGAAAAGTCTCTCTGCCATATTTGGTAATTTTGTGTGAAAGAGAGGTTACATAAAGAAATGGCCATGGCTGCTTGAAATTTCAGTCAATTTAATTAGATCCCCCTCCACAACCTCCATTCAAGTGAAACTAGATTACCCACAATGCAGTGCACATTTCCCTTGTACCACTGGTCATATTTGGACCATTACTCTATGTCCCCTAAGCTTGCAAGTTTGATAATAACATCAAAGAAACCTTTCTTTTCTGCTTCTTGTCCTCTGAGGCATTACCAGCACTAACTAACTGGCACAAAGTCAGATTAGCTCAGAGTAATAACCATGCTAATGTCAAGAGGAAAAAAAAGTCGATTTAAGTGTTTATGACTCTTTTGCAGGTTCCCTCAAGTCAGAGAAACAGTGCTTGAGGAATAACATAAAATATCTTAAAAAAAAAAATGATTTACTGCATTTTGGTCTATATGAGTAATTTCTCTTCATCAAGATCTTTTCACAACAGCTTAATCACCCCCTATGGCTTCTCTGATTTGCCATATCAATCCTCCCTCATGTTCCTATCATAGGGGATATCCATGGCACACATACAGAAATCAGGCTTCTGCAAGAAAAAAAAACACTGCTGGAACCGTTGTTGTAGTTTAGTTTGCTAAATAATGAGATGGAGAGTATCTGTTTATAGTGCATCACATGAATTTCTTAACATGGTCTTGACATTGTAAGGTCATTGCAATTAACTAAATGCCCTGTCACAGGAGATCTAATTTTTAAAGGGTAAACCTATATACTTTGCTAAATATGGAGTTGTTGTTTTTTTTTATGGTAAGACTTAATAAGTTTGACTCCATATTAGTTAATGCATTAGTCATCGAACTAACACTAAACAACATTATTTATTAATGTAAGTTAATGTTAAATTAAAAATGTACAAAGACATTTTTAACATTCAGCCTGAATAATGCCAAATTTACATTAAAAGGTGCAAAGAAGTGCTACTGAAGTGCCATTGGGTATCTACACAGATTATTTAATACTGCTCAGATATTGCATAAATGGTTTGATACTAGGGGATGAGGTGGGTCAGAATAGGCAGGCACACTTTAGTTAGCTTTTAAATGGTATTATTATGTCTTTACACTGTATTTTGAAAAGGCAAAGAGCAGCCTTAACTTGGCTGTGTTTGTGTATAATGAATGAACATGAAGTAACAGTGAACGATAGTGTATTTATAAATGAACACTAACCTAGATTAATAAATGCTAAAAAAAGGTTGTTTATTGTTAGTTCATAATATTTAATGCTTTTAAAATGAAACCTTATTGTTAAGTGTTGAGCGCATTCAGTGTGAAAAATGACACACATCCATGTATGACATATTCACAGAAACTATAATACTTTGTTTCATCACATAATTGTGATAGTAATAGCTTATATTTCTTTCCACCCAGAATGAATGAGGCACCAGCTAGAAGGTGTTAGTTGCATGTATAAAATGGGCACAAAAGCAAAGTGAAATTGCTTAGCGAGCCAAAAGCATGTTGCATTAACACTTAATTTGGTTTAAAAACCTATTGGAAACAGCAATAATAGCTTTCTCTTACAGTGAGCAGTAAGCAGCGAAAGCAAACCATTAAATGAACGTATTATCAATTTAGACTCAGTCTATATAATGGTATATGACACCTGCAATGAAGAAACAGGCATTTATAGAGAATCGGTGTTGATAAATGGAGAACTGCTTCTGATGATGTGCAATGCAGTTAAAATACATTACACAATTCAAACGATTACGTGCCTGTATTACACACTCCCAGCAGAAAGTTATTGCAATATAATGTTTTATTATTGGATCATTTGACAACAGCTTAGGGTGGTTAGACATAGGGCTGTTTGTCAGAAAGGATGATGTGAAGATCCTCATGCAACTCACAAGGAGTTATTACTAAATTAGTGTACTGCATGTTTCCTCAGTGTATAAATGCTCTAATGGGTGTTTTTGCCATGGTTGGTTGAGGATGGTGATGACATATTGTCCTGTTTTCTTTCAGATCCCCTCACTATGCCTGCCCAGAGGTTATAAGGGTAAGTATGTGCCCGCAGCGGCATCTCTGATAATGGGGCTTCCCCTGAATCTCTTTCTGTCCACTTCCAACTTCTCTCTCTTTCTCTCTCTCTCTATCTGACAGGGGGAGAAATATGATGGCAGGAAAGCTGATGTATGGAGCTGTGGAGTCATTCTCTTTGCACTTTTGGTGGTGAGTGAACGATTTTTTGTGGCAGAAACTTCATTTTGTGTCATATAATTCTGCTGTAATGTAGCCCCCTGCCCTTATGACAAATTTGAGCCTCTCAGCAGAAAGCAATGGAAAAAAAGAATTTCCCTCTAAAAGTCTATCAGAGGATGTGGGAGAATCCAGACAAAGATATTTCAATGGTAGCTAATCAGCTAAGCAAGGTTGGGTTGTTGGGTTTTAAGAGAATCAAGGTGTTATACCGGCTCTGTAGTCAGAGCTTAAAAGATTGACAACACCAAAGCTGCACTATGGTTTCCCACTTCAGCTGGTGAATCATCTTTATATCAGACACAAGTGAGATCAGCTCTTTTTTTATCCATCATGCTGAGCGTTTCATGAATGTACTTTTATCTTCCTGCTCTTACTTATTTAGACTCTAAAAGATATCAAGATTTTGAAAGGATGGAATTAAGCTATAATTCGAGTGACGTGCTTTTGTCAAACCTTTAAAAATCTCTTTTTGGGGATGGCAAGATTTTTTTTTTTTTGAAAGAAGTATTTTATGCTCACCAAGGCTGCGTTTTATTTATCAAAATACATTAAAAACAGTAAAATTGTGAAATATTATTATAATTTAAAATAACTTATTTATTTTTGTACTTATTTCTGTGATGGAAAAGCTGAAATTTCAACATCATTACTCCAGTCTTCAGTGTCACATGATCCATCAGAAATCATTCTAAGGCCAAAACGTTTTTCCACACGCCTGGCATATGTTTTCAATTGTTTTTAATGGGAGTGCCGTGTTTTTTAAACGCCATGAGCGTAACGAGGCGCTGAGCGTTTTTGTTTTTTCACGTTGAATTGCCGAGCTCCCGGCGTTTTTTTACTGGTTACCGAGAGTTGAAAAATGTTCAACTTTGGATAACGCAGCGCTCATCACTGTCACTTCATACCCAGCCATCCAATGGCTGGGGACTAAACCACACTGACCAACTGTCACAACATTCTTTCTGTACAACGACGTCAACCAGCTGAGCTAACCGAACAAAATGGATGAACAATTAATTTTTTGTATGAAACAAATTATCTGCGAAATCAGTTTCAAGTAAACTGCGGATATTCTGTATCATAGCAACAAAACGTCTCAACGGAAAAAGCGGGAAAAAGCAGCTGGCTAAAAACGCTTTGGTGGACACACGGCCTAATGCTGATTTGCTGCTCAAAAACAAAGAAATTGTTGTGATTTTGTTTGTTTTTGTGATTCTCCATGGAATAGAAAGTTCAAAAGAACATAGATAGATAGATAGATAGATAGATAGATAGATAGATAGATAGATAGATAGATAGATAGATAGATAGATAGATAGATATATAGATAGATAGATAGATAGATAGATAGATAGATAGATAGATAGATAGATAGATAGATAGATAGATAGATAGATAGATAGATAGATAGATAGATAGATAGATAGATAGATAGATAGATAGATAGATAGATCGATAGATCGATAGATAGATAGATCGATCCATGGATGGATGGATGCATGGATGGATGTATGGATGGATGGATTCCGACAGATAATTACAATGCCTTCACCTCAAATTGATTGGCTGCCATCCTGCATTTTTTACCTCTTATTTGCAAAGTTAAACATTCCTTAACTTTTTGACGTTCTCACTGCTTACTCTGCACCGCTGTCAATCCCACAATCCCCCATGCAAGCCTGCTGCTGAGCTCAAGTAACTGAAAATGCCCGCTCAGCTCCGCGCCAGTGGACACGTATGGTCTCACCAAGCTTTTGATCAACTTTAGAATGTTCTGATCCATGCGTGTTTTACTCTTCCAATACCAAATATCTGAGACAAATGGCACTAGCTTATAATTAAATCATTCTCAAACCAGACAACAACTCCTCTGATGCTCTGAACGCAGACAGCCTGCTTTGATACTGGATAATCAAACTGGTCCAAGTGTAATTACTGTTCAAAACCATGAGCCCAACACAATCCCATCCCAGCAGAACCATTTTCCCCAGTGAAATTGGAAAGCCAATTGATTCCCTGTTCTCTTGTTGTGTTTGTGTGCTCCATTATAACTGCTTCCTCTTTACAAACCAATCAAATGAGTCCTGCATATCCCTGGAACCTGTTCTGTGATGTTTCAATGCTCAAAGACCTTTTATTAGAGTAATCTGCATTCTTTTTATTTTTCTTCTCTCTACTTTGCTAGTATTTGCTTGATAATATCATCTTTTACATGGCCCTGTCGTCAGTCATGCTTGTGAATTGTCTGTGTCATTTATCAAGCGCTGACATCTCAGTTGTGTCAGGGGCCCTGATGGGTCTCTCTGATGTGAAAATGATGAAGTGTATCTGGCACAAAACAAAGCTAATTATCAAAGCACAATCATCTCTCTGCACCAGCCCTTTCTTTATTTATTTTGCGTCCCACTTCCTGTGTAGCTATCCTTTATAAAGCTCTCTAAAACATAATGGGTGTTCTTTCTCTTTGTCAAAGCATTCATCACGTCTTTGTCAAAGCATTCACACTTCAATTTTACCACCTTTTTTTTGTAGATACACGTCCATACCTTTCTGTAATTCCAAATCTCACGAGGAAAAATGATGCAAAAAGCTATTTAAATGTTTTTAAACGATGAAATGAAGTAATACTTAGTTTGCCAGGATCCCTCTTACTAAATATGAGGGCAACAGTTCTGACATGTACAAAATTTCTCTCTGTCAGGGTGCTTTGCCCTTCGACGATGACAACCTGAGGAACTTGCTGGAGAAAGTGAAGCTCGGGGTCTTTCACATGCCCCATTTCATTCCTCCAGACTGCCAGAACCTCCTGAGGGGGATGATCGAGGTGGACGCCACCAAACGATTCACGGTCAGATTTTTGACGATTTCATCTTATACCATCATTGTTCAGACCTTGTTAAACTTGATACCATAAGAGTTTCTAAACAAACAATAACTATTTAAATAGCTCATGTTGACTTATGAATCATGGGTGGTGACAGCTTACATGTGCACTAAAGATGCTGGTTGGCTGTTCAGTTCTACAGACTCTACAGTATATTAAGCTTATTTCTCTTAAATAAGTGTTATGAGTCTGAGAGCTCTTCTGCTTCTGAGCTGTCACTTCAGGTCAACACACGGCAGCACTAATCCAACCATCCTGTCTGTCTGGATCTCACACATTAGCTTCAAAAACCTTGCGTACCTGCGCTTCTGTCTATCTCTTTCTTTCTTTCTTTCATGGTCTCCTCGTCTCTCTGCTCTTCTCCCTTAGCTACTGTTTTCATTGTTCTGCTTCAGAGCAGCCCCCCTTTTCCATATAACATGCTGGAGTGACAAGGGGTATATAAGCTTGTCCTAATACCAGCCCTTTGAAATGTTCCAGTTTCCTTTTTTTTTTGCTTTCCATAGAAAACAGATAGCTGTCTTCACTGCCCACATCTCTCAGTGATTGAAAACAATAGTGCTCTCCTAGGAAGGATCCAAACATAGCCCATTTCCTGTGCGGTTTGTCAGTTATATAAAAGAGAGCTTTTGTATGATTCCAGAGTGGGAAGGAAGTCGATACTGTCTTATTGCTAGTTTGAAATATTATCTTATAGACCTAGTTAAGACAATCCAATAGAGTATTGCTGAGTACTTAAAGTACTACAGTTTTACAGACATGTGGACAATGCATCATTGTTTCTAATACGCTGTCACGTCAGCACACATTCAAGGGGGAATTCACTGCATCGCTTATGCGCACACACTGATTCTGTAAAGGAATTTAAAGGCCCACATAATCTGTGCTAAACGCAATTTGCATTGCACAATTCATGATCTTGCTGATCGCAATCATTTCATCATCATTTGATGAATTACTGCTGCCATCAGTGACAGAAAATATATAAAAACAGACTTTTAAACCAGTGCTGTGGCACAAATATAGATTTTCTCTACTCCATTATTCTGTAATGACAATTATCTATTTTTTAACATATAATATGAGTTTATTTAAAATAAAATAAAATAAGTTAATAACATTATTAAAATGAAAATAATTTCTTAATTTAAGTTTCAGAAGTTTTAAGAGTGGACTGTTTTTCATGGTTCCCACACTTTTTAACTTAACATTTTCACATTTCATGATATTTCAACGCATTCTCATCCCAAGGCGTCATATACGACTCTTTTGCCAAAGAGTAGACATCCAACGCACATGGGCACCCTTTATTGTCAAATGAGACGCTTCGGTTATGGTAGGTTTAGGTCTGGGGTAGGGTTAGACCACTAGGAGGCGCCTTCTGCCCCATCTATATCTGCGTCTCATTTGACGCTAAAGGGTGTCATGTGCGTTGGATGTCTACGCTTTGGCAAAAGCGTGGTATATGACGCCTTGGGATGAGAACGGGCTCGATGGACCAATTTTTCGCCTCAGTGAGGGGACCAATCACAGAACGGGGAGGGAGCAGCAAGACTATGTGACAGACCGAAGTAGTTTGTTTACACCTATGGATCGAACGTGGCTGCCGACGCGAAGTTACCTTTCGATGTAGCCTTATGGCCGTTTCACATCGCAAGCATGAGCGGCACTTGAGGAACGTAACTAACTTACATCGTCACTGCAGCTGCAGATGCGCCAGAGTATTCTAGGCTGTCGGTAGCCTAAAAGAGGTCTAGAAATAGGGTTTCGTTCCACCAAGTGGGGCACTACCTACTTTTTTATATTTAACAACAGAAATATAGAGATTCCTTAGGAAAAAGTTTTTGAGAATAATGTATAAGTAAACCAGCAAGTTTATTTGAATATTCCAGTTCAATGTGTTCAATGTGTTCCTCACAGACTCTGCATCACTTCAAGTGCTGAATGTTTGCTCCTGAAATGACACATGCTCTGTTGATTCTGTTGTTAACAACTATTGAGAATGATTTCAGTTGGTTTTAAATTTGTTCCTGTTGGTATTACATGCACAGGCAGAACAACCATTCACTTTCATTAGTTGCTGCTGTTATGGCTGTTGTTGTTGTTGTTCTGGGGGCCTACAGCAGCTGGCTGCTGAAATGTACATCGCCGTTTCTCAATATGAGTTCTTGTCTGTACTTGTGTTCTTGTGGACTTGTGAAACGTCATCAGTCACTGCCCAAGTACTGTTCCAATTCAAAGTTCACATCTAGCCAAGCCCAATTGAAATCCCCAGATGTGTTCTTGATCCACCCTGTTTACAGAGGATACATCGAGAGGTGACTTGTGCGAACTTGAGACAGCCAAGTATCCCAGAATGCATCTCACGCCAACCAGCAAGCGTCAATAGCAGAAGGGAAAGTCATTAATCTATAGTTTGTTCCAAAGCACCAAAATAATAATAATAAATTGTTTTGGCTGAGGGCAAAGTGAAGTTTTATAACTTTATATATTTAGGCTATTTAACTTTAACTTTGTAGCCTATTAGAGAGCTTACTTATGTGTGACTGAATTGTTTGCTTTATTTCTATACCTTTTAGGCTAGATATTATTAATCATTAAAACTGACATTTAACAAAAAGAGACAGGGTTGTGTAATTGTGGTTTATACTTATGAAAAGTATGAAAATATGTATATGAAAGTATATGAAAACAGAAAGTTGTTCATGTTGTTATAAATAGCCTGTGAAGATAATCAATGTACGCGTTGCCTGAACCACATGGCCATTAGGCTATGTTTAAGATTTTTTTTTTAAATGAAAAGAGGCAGAGTGGTGGTTTATAACATATTTCATTTTATTGTGTCGACGAAAAGAGGCAGAGTTGTAGCATATTATTTTGTTTTATCGTTGCCTAAAATATCTACATAAAGAGATAACCAGAGTAGCCAGAGTGTGCTGAGTGACGTGATCAAGAACGCTCCTTTCCACCGGACTTGCGTCCTCTCGTCCTCTGGAGTTCGTTCTCCTGAGTCGAACTAGGCAAGTCCAAACTACCAAGGACGCAAGTCCGAAATTTACGTACTTGGTATTGAGAAACGGCCCATGTCTTTGTATCTTCCCCATTTAAACCCGGAGAGATCAGAGGATGCGACATGAGAGAGAGATTAGAAATGTCCAGCAGGAAACTGCCTTAGCCTACGATCAGAGATGGATGCACTGCTTTTATTGTCATGCTCTGCTGTCTTTGTGTGGCTCTGTTAATGATTCGATAATGGTTTAGCTCATGTGTCTTTCTCTCTTTACAGTTAGAACAGATACAGAAGCACACATGGTACATGTGAGTATAAACTTCACTTTTTATTTGTCGTCACATGCCTGTTTTTAAGTTTGTGTGTGTGTGTGTGCGCGCGCATATTTGTGGTCCTGGTAAACCCAACATTATCGGAACAAAATGTCCCAACAGAGATGCCAATATCCTAAATCCTTGTCCTTATGGGGAAGTTTTTTGGTCATGTGTGTGAGTGTGTGTGCATGTGTGTGTTTAGAGAAGAGCCTTAATCTCTAGCTGGCTGGCATCACTCAATGTTTGTGCCCTCTAAGCAATAGCTTGTTTTTATTTTGAGCTGCTTCATTTTTTAACAGGCATTTCTCCAGTATCCAACTTTTTTGCATTAGTCATGATTTGTTACTGGGCCCCAGGGTTATCATCATTTATTTATTTATTTTAATATATATTGGATTTCTGTTTAATTTAAAATTTTAGTTGAGTGTAATTTTAATGTTTGCATTTTCAGTGTGTTTTTTTTTCTATTTTCAGTCTAACAACAGTAAACTGGTGTAATTAAATAATTTAATTTCTCAGCACTCTCTTGTTTTATTGCTGTCTAGGGGGATTTTCTAGTTTAATGCAGGCAGGTTGTAAAGGCTTCATAAGTTTATAAAATAAAATACCATGCATTAAAAAAACTAAATTCATTTTTATTTTATTTTGTTTTTGAGTCTTTGTTTTGAAAATGTTATCTATTTTAGTTTCGTTTTTTTTTTTTTTCGTTTTTTCTTTTCTTTTTTTGGGTAGGCCTAATGTTTTATATCATTTAACGAAATGCTTTCATTCAGTTTTAGTTTTTGTAAATAATAATAACACTGCTGGGGCAGACAGAATCTGTAGAGTTATATCTAACAAAGACACTGTAAAATGTCAAAGTGTTACCAACTTTCTTTTTTATAATGGCTCCAAAGATTTTGGGAGAGAAAATCTTTCGATTTTTTTGATGAAAATGTTTTAATATAAGCTAAGAGTCTTTTACACTGGTAAATGGAAGCATTATTCAGATTCGGTAAAATACTTAAACAAACGTGCGGAGAGGTGGTTCATTTGTAAAGTGATGGGCGCTTCAAATCTCCAGAGCTTTCTGTGGGTGCAGACTCCGTGTGGGCCTGTTTGTGACTTAACCCCCAGCAAGGATCCTAGAATACACCAGAGGCGAATACCATGTGTGCTCAATTTATGAAACATAATTAACACTAGAAGTGCCAGAATTCCAAAACTACTAGAACGGCCACAAACAGTCATTTTGACCGTTAGATTCAAAACAGTGTTTATTTCTTTGACGAATAATTTTCGTAATTATTTTCGTCCACATTTTTTCAAAGACGGAAACAAGACGATAACTAAATAAAAACTAGGTTTGAATGACAAAAACTATGACGAAAATGTTAGATAGTGACGATATGCGAAGCGGTCAATAGGCTAATAATAATAATAGGACTAGCAGAACTAGTGAACAGCCCATGCAGCAAAACAAACAGCGCAGGACAGGGCAGCAGAGCTCACCAGGATCATCCGATATGAATTGAACATCTGGATCCACCGTGTCTGATGATAGCAGCCGTCTCTTTTTCCTTGATGTGAACTCTGACTCTGAATCACTCTCTGATGATATATAGCCTATAACGCAAGTATTGATAACTGTAGTCTGGTTTTGTTTGCTTATTTCTGATCAACAACTAATGTAGAAATTATTATAAAGCAAACACCTCTACAGAGGTGACTGGACGGACCTTTCTGTTGACAGTTGAGAGAGAGACCACGATCAACCGCGGGATATTTAACAAAAAAAACATCGCGAAATTCAGTGCGGTCAATATGACCGTCTATGGCCGAAAAAGGTAAATATGTTCATTTGTTTTGATTTGCCTTACGTTTACGTAACTTAATTTATATGAAAATCATTTTAAATGAAAATACAGACAATTTTAGGAAAAGTCAGGTACCAGCAGGATTCTATTATTTTTTTTCAACAAAGTTATTGTAGATATAAAATTCAAAACGGTCAAAATGACCGTTGTGGCCGTTCTAGTGTTAAGAACACTAAATTATTTCACATGCTCTTGTTCTGATCATCTATACATCTATGAATTTGTTCTCAGAGGAGGGAAGAACGAGCCAGAACCAGAACAGCCGGTGCCACGGAAAGTTGCGATTCGCATGCTACCCTCCACTGAGGACATCGATCCAGATGTGCTGGAAAGCATGCACTCGCTAGGCTGCTTCCGAGACAAGAACAAACTGATGAAAGACCTGCTGACAGACGAGTGAGTAACTTAGAAAGAGACTCTACACCTCACAGTCACCTCAGACAGGTTGTTTCCCATGAGACCAAAGTGTTTTTTGTTTTTTTGCCCATGATTAGACAAGAGTGACTGCGTTTCCTTTGGGAGACCATATGTGAGGGTATTATTATTTTACATCCTTGTTCTTTAGGGTTAGTAAACACGCATTACAGCATTGTGTCTGCAGGCTATTAGAGAAGCCCATTCACTCCCGCTCATCTGTCATCTTCCGTCCTCGCACAATTACCACCCGCACGCTCCACTGTGCGCGATCACTTGGTTAGACCCCCTGATAGATGGGCTGGGTGTTCCCTCCTAAAACATCACGGCCTCTGTCTCCTCTCTTGCCCAGCGTTTAAACACAATTCAGATGGCGCCTGCAGCAAAAACGGTCATATACTTCCTGCTGTGTGGTCTGGGGTGGAATAATTCAACACAAGGCCTCTCGCTGGGAGAATTTCAAGACTTTTTGAACTCGGCCAGACTCTTTTTTTCGGACATTTTATGTCTTTGTGCATCATTAATGAAATAAGTGATATCCTGTGATCTCTGCAGGATGTCTTTTAGCTCTCTGGGAATGAGGTGCTTGCTACTATTTGCTCTTTAACCAGTGATGTTAATAAGCCTGAGCTGAGGATTATTCTTCAGCTCTGCAGATTTTACTGTATATCTGAAACGTTTTGTTCCTTTGTGCCCTTTCCACCTCCAGAGATAACCAGGAAAAGATGATCTACTTCCTTCTGCTGGACCGTAAGGAGAGATATCCTAGCCATGAGGATCAGAATCTACCACCCAGAAATGAGATCGGTAAGAACAATTCAGTCAGTTTGCCGGTTAAGTATTTAATGTGTTTGTTGTGGGTTAGTTTCATAAAAAAAAAGAATACATTTTGAAGAAAATCACGTTTTTGGTAAATACTACAACCAGATCGGATTCAGAATGGCGATCAAAATAAAGATGGAGTAGATTGAGCCCACCAACACCCCAGTCATTTAGCTCGTCCTGGGTCAACGTTTCATTCAGTGACATTACTGACATAACATTGCGTTATTTTACATATGCATGATTACACATGAGATCGCTTGTTTCTGCATCTTCTTCGCATTTGTTTGTCTGGTGAGGTCTGGTTGGGAAGAAACGGATGGTCTGGCTCAGCGATCTCATATCGTACAATCATTAACTGCTTATCTCCTGAACTGCCATTTTCTTTTGCATATTCAGCGCAAATCCGGCCTTGCAATCAATTTGGAGGCTTAAGGTTATAGGGTAGGTTTAGGGTCCAGAATTGGTTTGAATGAAATCAGCACTAGCCTTGTCACAATACTGGATTTTCTAACTTTTGATACAATACCTTGAAAAGTATCGATATTCAATACTATTTTTGATATCACAGGGGGAAAACGTTGCATTGTCATGTAGATATTTTTTTGTCCATCTATTGAAAATCTAGGCAATAAAAAAATTCTTCTGAAGAGATCACTTCAACTTTTAAGCTTGTTTCATATATAAACATTGATCAATGAATTACCTTTACATTTGTCTCACAAATAATTGCTAACTCAATGTATTTGTTTTTTTTTTACAATGGGGTACTTTTGTTGCGATAACTTACACACAGCTCAAGGAAACTAGCTTGATTTTAAATGGTAATTTGAATTTAAAAAAGATAATTATCATTAATAAGCCACAAAAAAGCAAATTTTGGCAATTGTATGTCAGATGTGGCTTTATTATGTGTGTGTGCTTCAGATGTGAGTGGAAATATGCGGGAATGAGTAGAATTTCAGACCCGGTCACACCAACACTATTTAACCGGAGTGAATGAGATGACTGAATGAGAGAAGAGCAAGAAAGCGCAGCTGGTACCGATGAATCGATACTGCAGTATTGTAATCATTTCAGATATTTAAATATCAATAGATAATACATTTTAATCAAGGACAAAAACATTTTAATGGAGGATCATTAAAACATTATTTTCAATAGATGAATGTGTTTAGTGATGAATCATAAACAAGACCAGGAACATTTATAATTGAAGTCAATTAGGTCATTTTTTTTTTTTTTACTCACTGTTGTTTAATGTTTTTGAAAGACGTCTCACCAAGGCTGCATGAATGAACAACACCTTAATTAAAACTGTAACTACGCACATCATCATGAATAATGATTTATTATGCATGATCATGATGTTTTCTTTTTTGTTCTTTGTCTAGGTCAGTGACCCAGTCACCACTTTAGTCAAGGGGCCACACACATGATGAAGTCATTAATAGATTAATGCTTAGTTAATGATGACTACTATATTTGACAGACACCATAAAAGAGCAATCACAGCTCATAGCACACACATTATATTAATCAAATACAGAGGTCATTATTAACTAAGGATTATCTATCAATGACTTCATCATGTGTGTGGCCCCTCAACTAAAGTTGTGACTAGGTCCTTTGAAACACTGATGAACAATGTGCTATTAATGGTGGCATAACTGTGAACAAAGAAAACATCATGATCATGAGTAATAAATCATAATTCATGATGATGTGCTCATCTTAGTTAATGTTTTAACTTAATTTATGCATGAATTCATGATAATTTGTGTACCCTTACCGTAAAGTTTTACCCCATTTAAATTAATCATTCTCCAGTCTTCAGTGTCACATGATCCATTCATTCTAATATGCTGATTTGGTGGTCAGGAAACATTTCTTATTATTATCAATGCTGAAAACATTAGTTTTTTTTTTCTTTTTTTTTAACTAAAACATTTTCAGGATTCCTTGAAGAAATAGAAAGTTCAAAAGAACAGCATTTATTTGAAATATAAATTGTAACATCTATAAATCTCTTTACTGTCACTTGTCATTGATTTCACACATTCTTGCTGAATAAAAGTATTAATTTCTTTCAGAAAAATCTTGATATTCTGAAAACACCATTATGAACGCCATAGGCTTAATGAGGTGTTTTCATGTGTTCATTGCATTTTTCATATTCTGGTCTCAACAGATCCACCCAGGAAGCGAGTGGACTCTCCACTCTTGACGAGGCACAACAAGCGGAGGCCAGAGCGCAAGTCTATGGAGGTACTGAGCGTGACTGAGGGCGGTTCTCCTGTTCCTGTGAGACGCGCCATCGACATGGCACAACACGGACAGAGGTACAGCGACACATTTATTATTTACAAAACTCTACCGTCGTAGCAGCAAGTGCCACAGTAAAAAGGGCAGATCACATTTTGAGAAGCCTTGAAGGAATCATTTGAAGACAATGACGTCTGTCATAAAAGCAAAAATAAACTTTGGAACAATTAAGCTCACAGTTATCAGAAGCTGCATACTAGCTTTGAAATGCTTTTTAAATTGCACAAGATCAATGAGCTCGGCTAAATCTGTGGAAAAAGAAAACAATGATTTCACATTGTTTTACTGTTCTCTGAAAATCTGTTTCTCAGCTATAGTCAAGCAGCATACTCAATTTGCCATGTGGTAAATTTGGACTTATCAGATTGGGTTGAAGGGGAACAATGGGATTGTTAATGTGCCCTTCATTTTTCTGTATCTTTGACACATTTTGTTACAGATTTATTTGATTTTTTTACATGTTCATTGTGATCCATTTCATCAGCCCCATGTCCTTTCCCTGTGTAGATGCTTTGGCTCAACTCTATTACTTATTGTAAATTTACTCTAACCTTACTCTCTCTTACTGTAGTAAATCTGTTTTCAGTAAAAGCTTGGATATCTCAGATGCCAATCCCATACTGCAAAGCAAAGAGGAGAGGTACAAACCACCGCCTTGCTTTCTTTTCTTCTCTGAAGATGCAGTGGGGTTTTTAACACTCGAAACATGCAACAGAGAGTACTGGCCTTTTATTTCAACCACTGACATTTAAGATCTCAAGAGCTTAGCTTGCTTAAGAGGGATCTTTTTTTTCTTTTAAAAGTGGAAGTCGCACGTGTAAATAAGAGTTTTTTTCCTCCCGGTTTGGCCTCTCAGTTTTGGTAAAGCAGCGGCCCTCTGGCTCCCTCCACACACATCAAAAGCATCTTATCTCCCTTATTTTGACTTTCATGTTTCGTTTGATGTCTGGCATTTTTTTGTCCCTTGGTAGATCCCAAATTGTTAATTTCTTCCCCTCGCTCTCGTTTTGCCTTCACGCTTCTCTTGCCTTCACCCTGGATGTTTGTTTTTCTTTGAGTGATATGTGCACTTACAGTAGGTGAGAGACGGAGGTTATCCGGTTGTTTGTGTTCATCTGTTCAGGCATTTTTCTTCAACCTTGAGTTTCACTGTCATGTCCTAAATCTGCATCCACTGAGTCTGTTTAATCTGCCAGATAACAAAACGGGCCTTGAATATTTATTTATAGATACTTTTTGTTTTGCATTGAGTATCGGGGCTGAATTAGGCACTAGGAAATGAATTGTGTTGAATGCATGCTAACAATTCAAAGTGTAATGACTTACTTGAACTGAAAAGCTCCCCTGCATCTTTTACACAATTAAATACAGCATTTTTACAAGCGGTAGTTATCTCAATATAGTTGTAGCTTCTCTCTTTTAAAATATTAACGATTCACTTTATATAAAACCTCCACAAATACTTTAATTGAGTAGAAATATTTCCTTACATAGTCAGTATCCTCTAGTGCCTGTCCTTTCTTTCCATGAATTACTTTATTCCATGGCTATTTATTACACATATAAAGAGCTCTCTTTCTGACGCTGTGTTTGGCTAAGCTAATTAGCTGAATGCAAGAGGCATATAATGAACATGAGCGTTGCGCTGAATCAGGCCGCTCTGTATTTGGTGTTGTGATTTTTACGCTTGAATGAGACCATTTGAGACCACACAATTCTCATCTAAGTAGCATTTGCAAATGCAACTGATCAGTGTGTATGGATCAAATCCTTTCTGGAGTCAAATCATTTGAGTCTAAATGTTGACACCTTTAAGGGTGATTTACTGTTTCAATTTGCCTTGATGACAAAACCCATTGTGCCCATGGTCAATTTAATCCCAATCATGTATTGGAGAAGCACTGAAGCTCATCTAATACACAATGAAATTCGGAAGTCTCATACAGAACCTCATACAAGGTTGTGATGACCTTTTACATTCTTAGGATGAGTAAAGATAAATTGCTTACATTTAAAAATAGCATAATCAACAAAAAGACCAATAGGCCTGCATAGAAAGTTGACATATAATTAACAAAAATGCAATTTATAGTGAAGCAGAGGTCTTGTGTGATACTGCTGTCTCTGGCCAAGTGTCAACTTAATTATTTATTCATGTTTAACCTCCTATACAGTTACGAAAGTGTACTATACATGGGGTAGAAATGTCTTTACTATTTATGTTGTGTAACTTTAGGTCTCGGTCCATCAGCGGAGCCTCTTCTGGTCTGTCCACTAGTCCCCTCAGCAGTCCACGGGTAAGCTTTCCATCAATTCTAAATCATTTGTTATTTCACTCAAAGCGTTTGGTTGTGTTGCAGTCCATAGCCAGCTGGTGTGGTATCTATCTACATAATATCTATTGATGAGAAACTCATGTCTCAAGACACATCTGATCTGCAATCATTCAGCATGAAAATATGCATCAACAGGTGGTACAGCAATATATACTGTATACACTAAGAAAAAAATATTTAGCAAAATTGTATTCAATTGATCAAAAGTAACAGTAAAGAATATAAAAATTTTCTTTGAAATTTCTATTTAGTAATAAATCTTTAAAAATCCACAAAAATACTAAGCGGTACAGCTGTTTTCAGCATTGATAATAATAAGATATGATGCTTAATATTCAGTTTTACTATCACAGGAATAGAGTACATTTTGATCAGATAAATGCGGCCTTGGTGAGCATACAAGGAAAAAAAAAAAAACGTCAAGAAATGCAGTATAACCAGACCCAAACTTTTCAATAGTAATGAATGTGAATACATCAATATGTAACCAATACATATGTTATTATAGGCCAGGTTTAAAGTGCTACACTTAGTTAATATTATAAAATATGTAACAAGAGGACCAATGCAGTATGGAAGATTATTTCTCAGAATTGGTAGTGATGATAACGCAGTAATGATAATTATGTATATTGTTGTTAGCTATCTAAACAAGACAGTCAATTATATATCATTTATAAGCTCAAATACTGCAGCAACAATGCTGTCTGTCCCTACCGATCCACCTTTACTCACCTTTAGCCGAATCAGACTACCATGCTTTGCATAATTACTGCTAATCTAAGGCTGCCAAATTCACAGCCTCGTTGCCTTGAAATATTTGAAGCCCAAGTCACTAATGACTTGTTAAAATCCCTTGAAAATCCGTGGTTCCAAACTAACAGTGAAGCCTCTGGACGTAGCCAGCTTTTACAGTTGATTTGTTACAAGAGGCTAACCGATTACAAATCCACTACTAAGACTTCCCAATATGCAGTCCTTGAGTTACATCAAGGAATTCCCTACAGGATTAATCCCAAAGTCATTTCCGAATCTGACCTGATCAAATATTTTACAGTTTGAAATGTTTCTACACTTGCCGAATAGCGTCAGTGTCGCCCTTTCACTGATGAAAATGGCTCATGCAAAGAACATGCTCGGTGGAAATAATTTAAATTAATCTGTGAAGAACTCCTTGATACAGCTCATCTGAGATTAGTTTTACCTCTCAGACAGAGACTTAAAGGTTTGTCATGGAAGAATCTTCCCTGCAGCTTTAAAAATCCATTTTATTGCATTTGTGCTCCCTTTATGCTCGTGCTACAGTTGCAGCTGGTACAGTTAACACACCATTGTATTTCTTTTTAATGTTTTACAATATGCTTGATGAGCTTTTACTTCACTTATTGTAATCACACTCTTCAATTCTAGTGGCCCGTATTGTATCAAACCCCCCGTTTCTGTCCCAATTATTATTATTATACAGCGTCATCTGTCAAACAGCATCCTCATATCATACCTCCAGCAGCAGCATTGTACTCTTTGCTCTGTTTAATGGGCAACTGCACTTATTTTCACTAGCCATTTCGATAGTGTGGCGCTATTGTCTTGAAAAACTCAATTGTTGAGTCAGTATACATGCTGTTACTAGCATTGTCACATTTTATGGCATTCCTACTGAATAGATGATGATTATTTCAAATTATATGAGGTATTCTGACAATAGCGTCCTTTTAAAGCAAAGCTCATTGCACAAATTTCCTGCTTGCTAGTCAGTGCTGAAAACACCTTTTTTTAATTTCATCCCAACAACAACCCGGAGCTTTTTGTTGCTAATTTCTGTTCGGTTTTGATTTGTTTTGGGGACACTGGATTGGGAACATTTTATTTCCACTGTCTTGTTGCCTCTTGGCTGGTTGTGCTAATGGCATGTTTTTTTCTTTCTTTCTTTCTTTCTGCATTTCCTCCCTCACCTCTCATCATCGGTGCCTTGTTCACCATGCTTTCATTTTTGGTCTCGGTGTGTGTGTGTGTGTGCGTCTGCTCCATAATGCCTGTTAACTACGGGGCTGTGTGTTGTGTGTATGGGCTGTGTTGGCTCGTTTTATGCTGCTGGCTCTGTGCATGCGCTCTCCCAGCCCATGCGACGGTTCGCCGTTCCTCCACAATCCGCAGAACTCACGCAGTCGCCCAACCACAGCCCCACCCACGCGCCCGTTTCCCGGCTGAATGGCATAGGCCCCCACTCCCCCAAAACCTTTCAACCAAAGACACGTGCCCATCAGCCCAACAACAAAACCCAGACACTTCCAGCCAAGCCCAAAGTTGCAGACAAGCCCCTGCAGGTCACCAGGTCCAACCCGCTCCCTAACACGACGGCAGTGCCATCTGCGGCCAAGTCGGAACCTTCTACACCCTGCCAGCCCATGCCCCTGCCAATGCCTGGCAGCCCGAAAGTGCGCCGGCCACCGCTCACGGTGCCACCCAAGCTCTCTACTCCCCTTACTCCCCTTTCACCCATCCGGCTTCACCACCTTCACCCGCTGGCCGGGACTGACCACAACGGCAAATCTATCCCCACCATACAGGTTACGCCCCACCCCTCTCCCAGGGGCAGCCCATTGCCAACTCCAAAAGGAACACCAGTGCACACGCCTAAGGAGAGTCCAGCTGGGACCCCTAGCCCAACGCCTCCCCCCAGCCCCTCCATTGGAGGCATGCCGTGGAGAACACGCCTCAACTCCATTAAGAACAGCTTTCTTGGCTCACCACGATTCCACCGCAGGAAACTACAAGGTACCAGCAGCGCCGGAAACATCATGAAGCAGCTGTTTCACACTTTAACATCTGCCCTGTGGATTTTTCTATTTTTCTACATTTAGCACATTTAAATCAACATGATCTCTCATTTATCTCTGATAAAATCTATAAACAGTTGCCATTAAAACTAGGGAGCAACTAATCTGGACAATACCAATTTTATCTTTTGGGTAAATCAATGAAAAATAAAACACTAAAATTCTAAATTTAAAAATTGCAGAAATTAGAATCCACATTGCCAATATATTGTATGTTATATAATAAAACCCTGCTTATGTATGGCAGTAAAGCAATGATATGCAGGATCAGGTGCAAAGTAAGGCACCATAGCATATAGGAAAGCATTTAAGCGAACGAATTATGCTCGCTAATCCTTTTTTATTGCGGTTTTTAGTTGGTGTTCCCCTCTTGGCTAGGTATAATCTCCAAGGACTAATTTTATAGATCGCTGGGTAATAAACTCACTGATACTCCATTATCAGCTATATCTGATGATATATCTAGTAATGATAATGAAAACTGCACAAGCATCTCCCTTCACCTCCAGCTTTTCCTCTTTCCCTCTTCTACCGGGAAGAGGATCAGATGAGCTGATAGAAGGGGGGTTGAATTACTCTTAATCTCTGCAGGTTTGGAGTAATTAGCTGTGGTTAATCAGCATTCCCCTCCTCAGGTTGTAAATGTCTAATCTCCCTGGATGATGCAAATTCCACTGAGGCTTGTTTGCTTTGTCTCTTTCTAGTTCCCACACAAGAGGAAATGTCCAGCCTAACACCAGATTCTTCCCCCGAGTAAGTATTACAATAAAGTCACAGATTAAAATAAAATCCCTGTAAAATATGTGATTTTATTAAATCCCAAAGTGTGAAAGAAACATTCAAATAATATTAAATTATAATTGAATGCAGTTCAATATTCATTCTTTTGCTTGGCATCACCTTTTGTGGTAACCTGGGTGGCTTAGAGTTAAATCACCAACACTCAATTAAAGCCTTTTTAATTAAGACACTTAACTTTTGCTCTTTATACGTTCCTTTTCTCTAGATTTTATTTTGATTTGAAAGGAGCTCTGAAAACGTTGCAGCTAAAGTTAACGTGGTGGTCCAAACACTGTTCCTGGCCCCATTAGCCTAGTTCGTTCCTAAAGACATTATCAGGGAATAGTTTATCATGAATAATTCCGTGTTTTAGTTCCACTTAACTTCACAGCCACACAGAGCAGCACCACAGTGGAAACTTTCTTCTGGGGTGTTTTCTTAATATTTTTGTGAGCTAGTGTCACAGTATGTTGTCTGGCTCAAAGATAGCCTTGATAGTCATTGACTTTGGTAAAATCCCAGGTGTTTCAAGCAGGGCTGAGAAATGAGCCAAATGCCAGCATTCATACCCCAATACAGGCTTTTTTCTTGAAAAGTTTTTGTAACTTTTCTTTGCTCCCCCACCCTAGAGGACTTTTCAGTTGTCATCTAATACTGTGTCGTGACTCACCCCTGTCATCTTATTCTAGTTTACCAATACTACAACTGTTAACTCTCTAATTTTAAATGATATATACATTTTTTTGAGGTTTGCATGGTGCTGCACAGCATATATACAGTATCATACACATTTTGAAATGTTTGAAAGCCTTCATTTCAAATGATGTTTTCATTTCTTGCCATGTCCAAGAGACACATCAACTGACTGACAACTTACTAACTCACATCTCGACAGTCTGTATTTCACTTTGAGACAATTTCAGCCAAGCTCCGCGGGGGAGATTTCCGCTGATACTTTGTTGTCACTGTGAACCAACTTTTTAAAAATATAACTTAGCAATTGATGGTCTGAAATTCTTCTGCCAGTTGTTTTTCATCATTATAAACGTAACACTTGTTTTTGCCCTCATTTTTCATGAGCTGAACTCAAATATCTAAGACTTGTTCTGTTACACAAAAGGCCTGTTAGTGAGCACTTCTCCTTTGCCGAGATAATCCATTCACCTCAGGTGTGGCATATCAAGATGAAACCTTTGAACTGTATGCTGATATTATGTATATGAAGAGCAGGATGTGTTCTTGAGGATTAATTATATACATTTTAGTCACACTGAAGTAATGAAAAGTATGTTTTGTATGTGATATCATGCAACATTATTCCAACATATATACTTGATTCATGCATGATTTGAGTGATTTTTGTTTGTATTGTGTTGCCCTGTTCACTTCCCTTTTTCTTCTTTACAGACTTGCCAAAAAATCTTGGTTTGGAAATTTTATTAACCTTGAAAAGGAGGAGCAGATCTTTGTGGTGATTCGGGACAAGCCGCTGAGCTCCATCAAAGCAGATATTGTCCATGCCTTTCTCTCTGTAAGTCTGCAAGAGTGTGTACATTCTGCCACCATTTATTCTCTCATGTCATTCTAATTTCTTACTTTCATGCTTTTCTTTTACTTTCTTTTAAGGGATGTGAAAGCGTCATAAAAATATGAGACATATCAGACTAGTGTGCTGGATTTAATGTCTTTTAAAGTCATGTGATTTCTCTGTGTGACAACAGACCAGAATTTATGTTCTTATTGATTGACAATCATCCGCCCTAATGGGCTGTTAACATCTGTGACCGAATCACTGAGTCAGTTAGTGCAACTGAGTTGAACAAATCATTCAGACCTGTTTTGTGAACTATTAACTGATTCATTGAAAAGCTTAATTTGCAAATCAGATATCACCATGAGACTTATTAGACCTGAGTGCAAAAATGGAGGCTCTAGTCCCTTCCAGAGCTGAGATATCGAAACTCAAAAATTCGGCCCGAAAAAAAAACGACAGTGGTAGGCCTACCCCTTACGTTTTTTTTTTGGGGCGAAAAATTAAGTTTCTCCAATCTTCCCAAAACTCTGGATTCTGATAGAGGGCCATGAGACTTAGACCTGAGTGCAAAAATGGAGGCTCTAGCCCCTTCCAGAGCTGAGATATCGAAACTCAAAAATTCGGCCCGAAAAAAAAAAAACGACAGTGGTACCCCTTACGTTTTTTTTTTGGGGCGAAAAATTAAGTTTCTCCAATCTTCCCAAAACTCTGGATTCTGATAGAGGGCCATGAGACTTAGACCTGAGTGCAAAAATGGAGGCTCTAGCCCCTTCCAGAGCTGAGATATCAAACTCAAAAATTCGGCCCAAAAAAAACGACAGTGGTACCCCTTACGTTTTCTTTTTTGGGCGAAAAATTAAGTTTCTCCAATCTTCCCAAAACTCTGGATTCTGATAGAGGGCCATGAGACTTAGACCTGAGTGCAAAAATGGAGGCTCTAGCCCCTTCCAAAGATGAGATATCGAAACTCAAAAATTCGGCCCGAAAAAAAAAACGACAGTGGTACCCCTTACGTTTTTTTTTTTGGGGCGAAAAATTAAGTTTCTCCAATCTGCCCAAAACTTTGGATTCTGATAGAGGGCCATGAGACTTAGACCTGAGTGCAAAAATGGAGGCTCTAGCCCCTTCCAGAGCTGAGATATCAAAACTCAAAAATTCGGCCCGAAAAAAAAACGACAGTGGTACCCCTTACGTTTTTTTTTTTTTTGGGCGAAAAATTAAGTTTCTCCAATCTGCCCAAAACTCTGGATTCTGATAGAGGGCCATGAGACTTAGACCTGAGTGCAAAAATGGAGGCTATAGCCCCTTCCAGAGCTGAGATATCAAAACTCAAAAATTCGGCCCGAAAAAAAAACGACAGTGGTACGTACCCCTTACGTTTTTTTTTTTGGGCGAAAAATTAAGTTTCTCCAATCTTCCCAAAACTCTGGATTCTGATAGAGGGCCATGAGACTTAGACCTGAGTGCAAAAATGGAGGCTCTAGCCCCTTCCAGAGCTGAGATATCGAAACTCAAAAATTCGACCCGAAAAAAAAAAACGACAGTGGTACCCCTTACGTTTTTTTTTTGGGGGGCGAAAAATTAAGTTTCTCCAATCTTCCCAAAACTCTGGATTCTGATAGAGGGCCATGAGACTTAGACCTGAGTGCAAAAATGGAGGCTCTAGCCCCTTCCAGAGCTGAGATATCGAAACTCAAAAATTCGGCCCGAAAAAAAAAACGACAGTGGTACCCCTTACGGTTTTTTTTTTTTGGGCGAAAAATTAAGTTTCTCCAATCTTCCCAAAACTCTGGATTCTGATAGAGGGCCATGAGACTTAGACCTGAGTGCAAAAATGGAGGCTCTAGCCCCTTACAGAGATGAGATATCGAAACTCAAAAATTCGGTCCGAAAAAAAAAAACGACAGTGGTACCCCTTACGTTTTTTTTTTTTTTGGGGCGAAAAATTAAGTTTCTCCAATCTGCCCAAAACTTTGGATTCTGATAGAGGGCCATGAGACTTAGACCTGAGTGCAAAAATGGAGGCTCTAGCCCCTTCCAGAGCTGAGATATCGAAACTCAAAAAATCGGCCCGAAAAAAAAAACGACAGTGGTACCCCTTACGTTTTTTTTTTTTTGGGCGAAAAATTAAGTTTCTCCAATCTGCCCAAAACTCTGGATTCTGATAGAGGGCCATGAGACTTAGACCTGAGTGCAAAAATGGAGGCTCTAGCCCCTTCCAGAGATGAGATATCGAAACTCAAAAATTCGGCCCGAAAAAAAAAACGACAGTGGTACCCCTTACGTTTTTTTTTTTTGGGGCGAAAAATTAAGTTTCTCCAATCTGCCCAAAACTCTGGATTCTGATAGAGGGCCATGAGACTTAGACCTGAGTGCAAAAATGGAGGCTATAGCCCCTTCCAGAGCTGAGATATCAAAACTCAAAAATTCGGCCCGAAAAAAAAACGACAGTGGTACCCCTTACGTTTTTTTTTTTGGGCGAAAAATTAAGTTTCTCCAATCTTCCCAAAACTCTGGATTCTGATAGAGGGCCATGAGACTTAGACCTGAGTGCAAAAATGGAGGCTCTAGCCCCTTCCAGAGCTGAGATATCGAAACTCAAAAATTCGACCCGAAAAAAAAAAACGACAGTGGTACCCCTTACGTTTTTTTTGGGGGGGCGAAAAATTAAGTTTCTCCAATCTTCTCAAAACTCTGGATTCTGATAGAGGGCCATGAGACTTAGACCTGAGTGCAAAAATGGAGGCTCTAGCCCCTTCCAGAGCTGAGATATCGAAACTCAAAAATTCGGCCCGAAAAAAAACCGACAGTGGTACCCCTTACGTTTTTTTTTTTTGGGCGAAAAATTAAGTTTATCCAATCTTCCCAAAACTCTGGATTCTGATAGAGGGCCATGAGACTTAGACCTGAGTGCAAAAATGGAGGCTCTAGCCCCTTCCAGAGATGAGATATCGAAACTCAAAAATTCGGCCCGAAAAAAAAACGACAGTGGTACCCCTTACGTTTTTTTTTTGGGGGCGAAAAATTAAGTTTCTCCAATCTTCCCAAAACTCTGGATTCTGATAGAGGGCCATGAGACTTAGACCTGAGTGCAAAAATGGAGGCTCTAGCCCCTTCCAGAGCTGAGATATCGAAACTCAAAAATTCGGCCCGAAAAAAAAAACGACAGTGGTACCCCTTACGTTTTTTTTTTTTGGGCGAAAAATTTAATTTCTCCAATCTTCCCAAAACTCTGGATTCTGATAGAGGGCCATGAGACTTAGACCTGAGTGCAAAAATGGAGGCTCTAGCCCCTTACAGAGATGAGATATCGAAACTCAAAAATTCGGTCCGAAAAAAAAAAAACGACAGTGGTACCCCTTACGTTTTTTTTTTTTGGGGCGAAAAATTAAGTTTCTCCAATCTGCCCAAAACTTTGGATTCTGATAGAGGGCCATGAGACTTAGACCTGAGTGCAAAAATGGAGGCTCTAGCCCCTTCCAGAGCTGAGATATCGAAACTCAAAAATTCGACCCGAAAAAAAAAAACGACAGTGGTACCCCTTACGTTTTTTTTGGGGGGGCGAAAAATTAAGTTTCTCCAATCTTCTCAAAACTCTGGATTCTGATAGAGGGCCATGAGACTTAGACCTGAGTGCAAAAATGGAGGCTCTAGCCCCTTCCAGAGCTGAGATATCGAAACTCAAAAATTCGGCCCGAAAAAAAACCGACAGTGGTACCCCTTACGTTTTTTTTTTTGGGCGAAAAATTAAGTTTCTCCAATCTTCCCAAAACGCTGGATTCTGATAGAGGGCCATGAGACTTAGACCTGAGTGCAAAAATGGAGGCTCTAGCCCCTTCCAGAGCTGAGATATCGAAACTCAAAAATTCGGCCGAAAAAAAAAACGACAGTGGTACCCCTTACGTTTTTTTTTTTTTGGGCGAAAAATTAAGTTTCTCCAATCTTCCCAAAACTCTGGATTCTGATAGAGGGCCATGAGACTTAGACCTGAGTGCAAAAATTGAGGCTCTAGCCCCTTCCAGAGCTGAGATATCGAAACTCAAAAATTCGGCCCGAAAAAAAAACGACAGTGGTACCCCTTACGTTTTTTTTTTTTTGGGGCGAAAAATTAAGTTTCTCCAATCTTCCCAAAACTCTGGATTCTGATAGAGGGCCATGAGACTTAGACCTGAGTGCAAAAATGGAGGCTCTAGCCCCTTCCAGAGCTGAGATATCGAAACTCAAAAATTCGGCCCGAAAAAAAAACGACAGTGGTACCCCTTACGTTTTTTTTTTTTTGGGGCGAAAAATTAAGTTTCTCCAATCTTCCCAAAACTCTGGATTCTGATAGAGGGCCATGAGACTTAGACCTGAGTGCAAAAATGGAGGCTCTAGCCCCTTCCAGAGCTGAGATATCGAAACTCAAAAATTCGGCCCGAAAAAAAAACTACAGTGGTACCCCTTACGTTTTTTTTTTTTGGGGCGAAAAATTAAGTTTCTCCAATCTTCCCAAAACTCTGGATTCTGATAGAGGGCGATGAGACTTAGACCTGAGTGCAAAAATGGAGGCTCTAGCCCCTTCCAGAGATGAGATATCGAAACTCAAAAATTCGGCCCGAAAAAAAAACGACAGTGGTACCCCTTACGTTTTTTTTTGGGCGAAAAATTAAGTTTCTCCAATCTTCCCAAAACTCTGGATTCTGATAGAGGGCCATGAGACTTAGACCTGAGTGCAAAAATGGAGGCTCTAGCCCCTTCCAGAGCTGAGATATCGAAACTCAAAAATTCGGCCCGAAAAAAAAAACGACAGTGGTACCCCTTACGTTTTTTTTGGGGGGCGAAAAATTAAGTTTATCCAATCTTCCCAAAACTCTGGATTCTGATAGAGGGCCATGAGACTTAGACCTGAGTGCAAAAATGGAGGCTCTAGCCCCTTCCAGAGATGAGATATCGAAACTCAAAAATTCGGCCCGAAAAAAAAATGACAGTGGTACCCCTTACGTTTTTTTTTTTGGGCGAAAAATTAAGTTTCTCCAATTTTCCCAAAACTCTGGATTCTGATAGAGGGCCATGAGACTTAGACCTGAGTGCAAAAATGGAGGCTCTAGCCCCTTCCAGAGATGAGATATCGAAACTCAAAAATTCGGCCCGAAAAAAAAACGACAGTGGTACCCCTTACGTTTTTTTTTTTGGGGCGAAAAATTAAGTTTCTCCAATCTTCCCAAAACTCTGGATTCTGATAGAGGGCCATGAGACTTAGACCTGAGTGCAAAAATGGAGGCTCTAGCCCCTTCCAGAGCTGAGATATCGAAACTCAAAAATTCGGCCCGAAAAAAAAAACGACAGTGGTACCCCTTACGTTTTTTTTTTTGGGCGAAAAATTAAGTTTCTCCAATCTTCCCAAAACTCTGGATTCTGATAGAGGGCCATGAGACTTAGACCTGAGTGCAAAAATGGAGGCTCTAGCCCCTTACAGAGATGAGATATCGAAACTCAAAAATTCGGCCCGAAAAAAAAAACGACAGTGGTACCCCTTACGTTTTTTTTTTTTTGGGGCGAAAAATTAAGTTTCTCCAATCTGCCCAAAACTTTGGATTCTGATAGAGGGCCATGAGACTTAGACCTGAGTGCAAAAATGGAGGCTCTAGCCCCTTCCAGAGATGAGATATCGAAACTCAAAAATTCGGCCCGAAAAAAAAACGACAGTGGTACCCCTTACGTTTTTTTTTTTGGGGCGAAAAATTAAGTTTCTCCAATCTTCCCAAAACTCTGGATTCTGATAGAGGGCCATGAGACTTAGACCTGAGTGCAAAAATGGAGGCTCTAGCCCCTTCCAGAGCTGAGATATCGAAACTCAAAAATTCGGCCCGAAAAAAAAAACGACAGTGGTACCCCTTACGTTTTTTTTTTTGGGCGAAAAATTAAGTTTCTCCAATCTTCCCAAAACTCTGGATTCTGATAGAGGGCCATGAGACTTAGACCTGAGTGCAAAAATGGAGGCTCTAGCCCCTTACAGAGATGAGATATCGAAACTCAAAAATTCGGCCCGAAAAAAAAAACGACAGTGGTACCCCTTACGTTTTTTTTTTTTTGGGGCGAAAAATTAAGTTTCTCCAATCTGCCCAAAACTTTGGATTCTGATAGAGGGCCATGAGACTTAGACCTGAGTGCAAAAATGGAGGCTCTAGCCCCTTCCAGAGCTGAGATATCGAAACTCAAAAAATCGGCCCGAAAAAAAAAACGACAGTGGTACCCCTTACGTTTTTTTTTTTTGGGCGAAAAATTAAGTTTCTCCAATCTGCCCAAAACTCTGGATTCTGATAGAGGGCCATGAGACTTAGACCTGAGTGCAAAAATGGAGGCTCTAGCCTCTTCCAGAGATGAGATATCGAAACTCAAAAATTCGGCCCGAAAAAAAAAACGACAGTGGTACCCCTTACGTTTTTTTTTTTTTGGGCGAAAAATTAAGTTTCTCCAATCTGCCCAAAACTCTGGATTCTGATAGAGGGCCATGAGACTTAGACCTGAGTGCAAAAATGGAGGCTATAGCCCCTTCCAGAGCTGAGATATCAAAACTCAAAAATTCGGCCCGAAAAAAAAACGACAGTGGTACCCCTTACGTTTTTTTTTTTGGGCGAAAAATTAAGTTTCTCCAATCTTCCCAAAACTCTGGATTCTGATAGAGGGCCATGAGACTTAGACCTGAGTGCAAAAATGGAGGCTCTAGCCCCTTCCAGAGCTGAGATATCGAAACTCAAAAATTCGGCCCGTAAAAAAAACTACAGTGGTACCCCTTACGTTTTTTTTTTTTGGGCGAAAAATTAAGTTTCTCCAATCTTCCCAAAACTCTGGATTCTGATAGAGGGCGATGAGACTTAGACCTGAGTGCAAAAATGGAGGCTCTAGCCCCTTCCAGAGATGAGATATCGAAACTCAAAAATTCGGCCCGAAAAAAAAACGACAGTGGTACCCCTTACGTTTTTTTTTTGGGCGAAAAATTAAGTTTCTCCAATCTTCCCAAAACTCTGGATTCTGATAGAGGGCCATGAGACTTAGACCTGAGTGCAAAAATGGAGGCTCTAGCCCCTTCCAGAGCTGAGATATCGAAACTCAAAAATTCGGCCCGAAAAAAAAAACGACAGTGGTACCCCTTACGTTTTTTTTTTTGGGGCGAAAAATTAAGTTTCTCCAATCTTCCCAAAACTCTGGATTCTGATAGGGGGCCATGAGACTTAGACCTGAGTGCAAAAATGGAGGCTCTAGCCCCTTCCAGAGCTGAGATATCGAAACTCAAAAATTCGGCCCGAAAAAAAAATGACAGTGGTACCCCTTACGTTTTTTTTTTTGGGCGAAAAATTAAGTTTCTCCAATTTTCCCAAAACTCTGGATTCTGATAGAGGGCCATGAGACTTAGACCTGAGTGCAAAAATGGAGGCTCTAGCCCCTTCCAGAGATGAGATATCGAAACTCAAAAATTCGGCCCGAAAAAAAAACGACAGTGGTACCCCTTACGTTTTTTTTTTTGGGGCGAAAAATTAAGTTTCTCCAATCTTCCCAAAACTCTGGATTCTGATAGAGGGCCATGAGACTTAGACCTGAGTGCAAAAATGGAGGCTCTAGCCCCTTCCAGAGCTGAGATATCGAAACTCAAAAATTCGGCCCGAAAAAAAAAACGACAGTGGTACCCCTTACGTTTTTTTTTTTGGGCGAAAAATTAAGTTTCTCCAATCTTCCCAAAACTCTGGATTCTGATAGAGGGCCATGAGACTTAGACCTGAGTGCAAAAATGGAGGCTCTAGCCCCTTACAGAGATGAGATATCGAAACTCAAAATTCGGCCCGAAAAAAAAAACGACAGTGGTACCCCTTACGTTTTTTTTTTTTTGGGGCGAAAAATTAAGTTTCTCCAATCTGCCCAAAACTTTGGATTCTGATAGAGGGCCATGAGACTTAGACCTGAGTGCAAAAATGGAGGCTCTAGCCCCTTCCAGAGCTGAGATATCGAAACTCAAAAAATCGGCCCGAAAAAAAAAACGACAGTGGTACCCCTTACGTTTTTTTTTTTGGGCGAAAAATTAAGTTTCTCCAATCTGCCCAAAACTCTGGATTCTGATAGAGGGCCATGAGACTTAGACCTGAGTGCAAAAATGGAGGCTCTAGCCTCTTCCAGAGATGAGATATCGAAACTCAAAAATTCGGCCCGAAAAAAAAAACGACAGTGGTACCCCTTACGTTTTTTTTTTTTTTTGGGGGCGAAAAATTAAGTTTCTCCAATCTGCCCAAAACTCTGGATTCTGATAGAGGGCCATGAGACTTAGACCTGAGTGCAAAAATGGAGGCTATAGCCCCTTCCAGAGCTGAGATATCAAAACTCAAAAATTCGGCCCGAAAAAAAAACGACAGTGGTACCCCTTACGTTTTTTTTTTTGGGCGAAAAATTAAGTTTCTCCAATCTTCCCAAAACTCTGGATTCTGATAGAGGGCCATGAGACTTAGACCTGAGTGCAAAAATGGAGGCTCTAGCCCCTTCCAGAGCTGAGATATCGAAACTCAAAAATTCGACCCGAAAAAAAAAAACGACAGTGGTACCCCTTACGTTTTTTTGGGGGGGGGGCGAAAAATTAAGTTTCTCCAATCTTCCCAAAACTCTGGATTCTGATAGAGGGCCATGAGACTTAGACCTGAGTGCAAAAATGGAGGCTCTAGCCCCTTCCAGAGCTGAGATATCGAAACTCAAAAATTCGGCCCGAAAAAAAACCGACAGTGGTACCCCTTACGTTTTTTTTTTTGGGCGAAAAATTAAGTTTCTCCAATCTTCCCAAAACGCTGGATTCTGATAGAGGGCCATGAGACTTAGACCTGAGTGCAAAAATGGAGGCTCTAGCCCCTTCCAGAGCTGAGATATCGAAACTCAAAAATTCGGCCGAAAAAAAAAACGACAGTGGTACCCCTTACGTTTTTTTTTTTTGGGCGAAAAATTAAGTTTCTCCAATCTTCCCAAAACTCTGGATTCTGATAGAGGGCCATGAGACTTAGACCTGAGTGCAAAAATTGAGGCTCTAGCCCCTTCCAGAGCTGAGATATCGAAACTCAAAAATTCGGCCCGAAAAAAAAAACGACAGTGGTACCCCTTACGTTTTTTTTTTTTGGGGCGAAAAATTAAGTTTCTCCAATCTTCCCAAAACTCTGGATTCTGATAGAGGGCCATGAGACTTAGACCTGAGTGCAAAAATGGAGGCTCTAGCCCCTTCCAGAGCTGAGATATCGAAACTCAAAAATTCGGCCCGAAAAAAAAACTACAGTGGTACCCCTTACGTTTTTTTTTTTTTGGGCGAAAAATTAAGTTTCTCCAATCTTCCCAAAACTCTGGATTCTGATAGAGGGCGATGAGACTTAGACCTGAGTGCAAAAATGGAGGCTCTAGCCCCTTCCAGAGATGAGATATCGAAACTCAAAAATTCGGCCCGAAAAAAAAACGACAGTGGTACCCCTTACGTTTTTTTTTTTTTTTGGGCGAAAAATTAAGTTTCTCCAATCTTCCCAAAACTCTGGATTCTGATAGAGGGCCATGAGACTTAGACCTGAGTGCAAAAATGGAGGCTCTAGCCCCTTCCAGAGCTGAGATATCGAAACTCAAAAATTCGGCCCGAAAAAAAAAACGACAGTGGTACCCCTTACGTTTTTTTTGGGGGGCGAAAAATTAAGTTTATCCAATCTTCCCAAAACTCTGGATTCTGATAGAGGGCCATGAGACTTAGACCTGAGTGCAAAAATGGAGGCTCTAGCCCCTTCCAGAGATGAGATATCGAAACTCAAAAATTCGGCCCGAAAAAAAAATGACAGTGGTACCCCTTACGTTTTTTTTTTTGGGCGAAAAATTAAGTTTCTCCAATTTTCCCAAAACTCTGGATTCTGATAGAGGGCCATGAGACTTAGACCTGAGTGCAAAAATGGAGGCTCTAGCCCCTTCCAGAGCTGAGATATCGAAACTCAAAAATTCGGCCCGAAAAAAAAAACGACAGTGGTACCCCTTACGTTTTTTTTTTTTGGGCGAAAAATTAAGTTTCTCCAATCTTCCCAAAACTCTGGATTCTGATAGAGGGCCATGAGACTTAGACCTGAGTGCAAAAATGGAGGCTCTAGCCCCTTACAGAGATGAGATATCGAAACTCAAAAATTCGGCCCGAAAAAAAAAACGACAGTGGTACCCCTTACGTTTTTTTTTTTTTGGGGCGAAAAATTAAGTTTCTCCAATCTGCCCAAAACTTTGGATTCTGATAGAGGGCCATGAGACTTAGACCTGAGTGCAAAAATGGAGGCTCTAGCCCCTTCCAGAGCTGAGATATCGAAACTCAAAAAATCGGCCCGAAAAAAAAAACGACAGTGGTACCCCTTACGTTTTTTTTTTTTTTTGGGCGAAAAATTAAGTTTCTCCAATCTGCCCAAAACTCTGGATTCTGATAGAGGGCCATGAGACTTAGACCTGAGTGCAAAAATGGAGGCTCTAGCCCCTTCCAGAGATGAGATATCGAAACTCAAAAATTCGGCCCGAAAAAAAAACTACAGTGGTACCCCTTACGTTTTTTTTTTTTTGGGCGAAAAATTAAGTTTCTCCAATCTTCCCAAAACTCTGGATTCTGATAGAGGGCGATGAGACTTAGACCTGAGTGCAAAAATGGAGGCTCTAGCCCCTTCCAGAGATGAGATATCGAAACTCAAAAATTCGGCCCGAAAAAAAAACGACAGTGGTACCCCTTACGTTTTTTTTTTTTTTTGGGCGAAAAATTAAGTTTCTCCAATCTTCCCAAAACTCTGGATTCTGATAGAGGGCCATGAGACTTAGACCTGAGTGCAAAAATGGAGGCTCTAGCCCCTTCCAGAGCTGAGATATCGAAACTCAAAAATTCGGCCCGAAAAAAAAAACGACAGTGGTACCCCTTACGTTTTTTTTGGGGGGCGAAAAATTAAGTTTATCCAATCTTCCCAAAACTCTGGATTCTGATAGAGGGCCATGAGACTTAGACCTGAGTGCAAAAATGGAGGCTCTAGCCCCTTCCAGAGATGAGATATCGAAACTCAAAAATTCGGCCCGAAAAAAAAAATGACAGTGGTACCCCTTACGTTTTTTTTTTTGGGCGAAAAATTAAGTTTCTCCAATTTTCCCAAAACTCTGGATTCTGATAGAGGGCCATGAGACTTAGACCTGAGTGCAAAAATGGAGGCTCTAGCCCCTTCCAGAGCTGAGATATCGAAACTCAAAAATTCGGCCCGAAAAAAAAAACGACAGTGGTACCCCTTACGTTTTTTTTTTTTGGGCGAAAAATTAAGTTACTCCAATCTTCCCAAAACTCTGGATTCTGATAGAGGGCCATGAGACTTAGACCTGAGTGCAAAAATGGAGGCTCTAGCCCCTTACAGAGATGAGATATCGAAACTCAAAAATTCGGCCCGAAAAAAAAAACGACAGTGGTACCCCTTACGTTTTTTTTTTTTTGGGGCGAAAAATTAAGTTTCTCCAATCTGCCCAAAACTTTGGATTCTGATAGAGGGCCATGAGACTTAGACCTGAGTGCAAAAATGGAGGCTCTAGCCCCTTCCAGAGCTGAGATATCGAAACTCAAAAAATCGGCCCGAAAAAAAAAACGACAGTGGTACCCCTTACGTTTTTTTTTTTTGGGCGAAAAATTAAGTTTCTCCAATCTGCCCAAAACTCTGGATTCTGATAGAGGGCCATGAGACTTAGACCTGAGTGCAAAAATGGAGGCTCTAGCCCCTTCCAGAGATGAGATATCGAAACTCAAAAATTCGGCCCGAAAAAAAAAACGACAGTGGTACCCCTTACGTTTTTTTTTTTTTTTGGGGGCGAAAAATTAAGTTTCTCCAATCTGCCCAAAACTCTGGATTCTGATAGAGGGCCATGAGACTTAGACCTGAGTGCAAAAATGGAGGCTATAGCCCCTTCCAGAGCTGAGATATCAAAACTCAAAAATTCGGCCCGAAAAAAAAACGACAGTGGTACCCCTTACGTTTTTTTTTTTTGGGCGAAAAATTAAGTTTCTCCAATCTTCCCAAAACTCTGGATTCTGATAGAGGGCCATGAGACTTAGACCTGAGTGCAAAAATGGAGGCTCTAGCCCCTTCCAGAGCTGAGATATCGAAACTCAAAAATTCGACCCGAAAAAAAAAAAACGACAGTGGTACCCCTTACGTTTTTTTTGGGGGGGCGAAAAATTAAGTTTCTCCAATCTTCCCAAAACTCTGGATTCTGATAGAGGGCCATGAGACTTAGACCTGAGTGCAAAAATGGAGGCTCTAGCCCCTTCCAGAGCTGAGATATCGAAACTCAAAAATTCGGCCCGAAAAAAAACCGACAGTGGTACCCCTTACGTTTTTTTTTTTGGGCGAAAAATTAAGTTTCTCCAATCTTCCCAAAACGCTGGATTCTGATAGAGGGCCATGAGACTTAGACCTGAGTGCAAAAATGGAGGCTCTAGCCCCTTCCAGAGCTGAGATATCGAAACTCAAAAATTCGGCCGAAAAAAAAAACGACAGTGGTACCCCTTACGTTTTTTTTTTTTTGGGCGAAAAATTAAGTTTCTCCAATCTTCCCAAAACTCTGGATTCTGATAGAGGGCCATGAGACTTAGACCTGAGTGCAAAAATTGAGGCTCTAGCCCCTTCCAGAGCTGAGATATCGAAACTCAAAAATTCGGCCCGAAAAAAAAACGACAGTGGTACCCCTTACGTTTTTATTTTTTTTGGGGCGAAAAATTAAGTTTCTCCAATCTTCCCAAAACTCTGGATTCTGATAGAGGGCCATGAGACTTAGACCTGAGTGCAAAAATGGAGGCTCTAGCCCCTTCCAGAGCTGAGATATCGAAACTCAAAAATTCGGCCCGAAAAAAAAACTACAGTGGTACCCCTTACGTTTTTTTTTTTTGGGCGAAAAATTAAGTTTCTCCAATCTTCCCAAAACTCTGGATTCTGATAGAGGGCGATGAAACTTAGACCTGAGTGCAAAAATGGAGGCTCTAGCCCCTTCCAGAGATGAGATATCGAAATTCAAAAATTCGGCCCGAAAAAAAAACGACAGTGGTACCCCTTACGTTTTTTTTTTTGGGCGAAAAAATAAGTTTCTCCAATCTTCCCAAAACTCTGGATTCTGATAGAGGGCCATGAGACTTAGACCTGAGTGCAAAAATCGAGGCTCTTGCCCCTTCCAGAGCTGAGATATCGAAACTCAAAAATTCGGCCCGAAAAAAAAAACGACAGTGGTACCCCTTACGTTTTTTTTTTTGGGGCGAAAAATTAAGTTTCTCCAATCTTCCCAAAACTCTGGATTCTGATAGGGGGCCATGAGACTTAGACCTGAGTGCAAAAATGGAGGCTCTAGCCCCTTCCAGAGCTGAGATATCGAAACTCAAAAATTCGGCCCGAAAAAAAAAACGACAGTGGTACCCCTTACGTTTTTTTTGGGGGGCGAAAAATTAAGTTTATCCAATCTTCCCAAAACTCTGGATTCTGATAGAGGGCCATGAGACTTAGACCTGAGTGCAAAAATGGAGGCTCTAGCCCCTTCCAGAGATGAGATATCGAAACTCAAAAATTCGGCCCGAAAAAAAAATGACAGTGGTACCCCTTACGTTTTTTTTTTTTGGGCGAAAAATTAAGTTTCTCCAATTTTCCCAAAACTCTGGATTCTGATAGAGGGCCATGAGACTTAGACCTGAGTGCAAAAATGGAGGCTCTAGCCCCTTCCAGAGATGAGATATCGAAACTCAAAAATTCGGCCCGAAAAAAAAACGACAGTGGTACCCCTTACGTTTTTTTTTTTTGGGGCGAAAAATTAAGTTTCTCCAATCTTCCCAAAACTCTGGATTCTGATAGAGGGCCATGAGACTTAGACCTGAGTGCAAAAATGGAGGCTCTAGCCCCTTCCAGAGCTGAGATATCGAAACTCAAAAATTCGGCCCGAAAAAAAAAACGACAGTGGTACCCCTTACGTTTTTTTTTTTTGGGCGAAAAATTAAGTTTCTCCAATCTTCCCAAAACTCTGGATTCTGATAGAGGGCCATGAGACTTAGACCTGAGTGCAAAAATGGAGGCTCTAGCCCCTTACAGAGATGAGATATCGAAACTCAAAAATTCGGCCCGAAAAAAAAAAACGACAGTGGTACCCCTTACGTTTTTTTTTTTGGGGGCGAAAAATTAAGTTTCTCCAATCTGCCCAAAACTTTGGATTCTGATAGAGGGCCATGAGACTTAGACCTGAGTGCAAAAATGGAGGCTCTAGCCCCTTCCAGAGCTGAGATATCGAAACTCAAAAAATCGGCCCGAAAAAAAAAAACGACAGTGGTACCCCTTACGTTTTTTTTTTTTTGGGCGAAAAATTAAGTTTCTCCAATCTGCCCAAAACTCTGGATTCTGATAGAGGGCCATGAGACTTAGACCTGAGTGCAAAAATGGAGGCTCTAGCCCCTTCCAGAGATGAGATATCGAAATCAAAAATTCGGCCCGAAAAAAAAAACGACAGTGGTACCCCTTACGTTTTTTTTTTTTGGGCGAAAAATTAAGTTTCTCCAATCTGCCCAAAACTCTGGATTCTGATAGAGGGCCATGAGACTTAGACCTGAGTGCAAAAATGGAGGCTATAGCCCCTTCCAGAGCTGAGATATCAAAACTCAAAAATTCGGCCCGAAAAAAAAACGACAGTGGTACCCCTTACGTTTTTTTTTTTGGGCGAAAAAATTAAGTTTCTCCAATCTTCCCAAAACTCTGGATTCTGATAGAGGGCCATGAGACTTAGACCTGAGTGCAAAAATGGAGGCTCTAGCCCCTTCCAGAGCTGAGATATCGAAACTCAAAAATTCGACCCGAAAAAAAAAAAACGACAGTGGTACCCCTTACGTTTTTTTTGGGGGGGCGAAAAATTAAGTTTCTCCAATCTTCCCAAAACTCTGGATTCTGATAGAGGGCCATGAGACTTAGACCTGAGTGCAAAAATGGAGGCTCTAGCCCCTTCCAGAGATGAGATATCGAAACTCAAAAATTCGGCCCGAAAAAAAAACGACAGTGGTACCCCTTACGTTTTTTTTTTTTTGGGCGAAAAATTAAGTTTCTCCAATCTTCCCAAAACTCTGGATTCTGATAGAGGGCCATGAGACTTAGACCTGAGTGCAAAAATGGAGGCTCTAGCCCCTTCCAGAGCTGAGATATCGAAACTCAAAAATTCGGCCCGAAAAAAAAATGACAGTGGTACCCCTTACGTTTTTTTTTTTGGGCGAAAAATTAAGTTTCTCCAATTTTCCCAAAACTCTGGATTCTGATAGAGGGCCATGAGACTTAGACCTGAGTGCAAAAATGGAGGCTCTAGCCCCTTCCAGAGCTGAGATATCGAAACTCAAAAATTCGGCCCGAAAAAAAAACGACAGTGGTACCCCTTACGTTTTTTTTTTTGGGCGAAAAATTAAGTTTCTCCAATCTTCCCAAAACTCTGGATTCTGATAGAGGGCCATGAGACTTAGACCTGAGTGCAAAAATGGAGGCTCTAGCCCCTTCCAGAGCTGAGATATCGAAACTCAAAAATTCGGCCCGAAAAAAAAACTACAGTGGTACCCCTTACGTTTTTTTTTTTGGGCGAAAAATTAAGTTTATCCAATCTTCCCAAAACTCTGGATTCTGATAGAGGGCCATGAGACTTAGACCTGAGTGCAAAAATTGAGGCTCTAGCCCCTTCCAGAGCTGAGATATCGAAACTCAAAAATTCGGCCCGAAAAAAAAAAAACGACAGTGGTACCCCTTACGTTTTTTTTTTTTGGGCGAAAAATTAAGTTTCTCCAATCTTCCCAAAACTCTGGATTCTGATAGAGGGCCATGAGACTTAGACCTGAGTGCAAAAATGGAGGCTCTAGCCCCTTCCAGAGATGAGATATCGAAACTCAAAAATTCGGCCCGAAAAAAAAAACGACAGTGGTACCCCTTACGTTTTTTTTTTTTGGGCGAAAAATTAAGTTTCTCCAATCTTCCCAAAACTCTGGATTCTGATAGGGGGCCATGAGACTTAGACCTGAGTGCAAAAATGGAGGCTCTAGCCCCTTCCAGAGCTGAGATATCGAAACGACAGTACCCCTTACGTTTTTTTTGGGGGGCGAAAAATTAAGTTTCTCCAATCTTCCCAAAACTCTGGATTCTGATAGGGGGCCATGAGACTTAGACCTGAGTGCAAAAATGGAGGCTCTAGCCCCTTCCAGAGCTGAGATATCGAAACTCAAAAATTCGGCCCGAAAAAAAAAAAACGACAGTGGTACCCCTTACGTTTTTTTGGGGGGGCGAAAAATTAAGTTTATCCAATCTTCCCAAAACTCTGGATTCTGATAGAGGGCCATGAGACTTAGACCTGAGTGCAAAAATGGAGGCTCTAGCCCCTTCCAGAGCTGAGATATCGAAACTCAAAAATTCGGCCCGAAAAAAAAACCACAGTGGTACCCCATACGTTTTTTTTTTTTTGGTCGAAAAATTAAGTTTCTCCAATCTTCCCAAAACTCTGGATTCTGATAGAGGACCATGAGACTTAGACCTGAGTGCAAAAATGGAGGCTCTAGCCCCTTCCAGAGCTGAGATATCGAAACTCAAAAATTCGGCCCGAAAAAAAAACGACAGTGGTACCCCTTACGTTTTTTTTTTTTGGGCGAAAAATTAAGTTTCTCCAATCTTCCCAAAACTCTGGATTCTGATAGAGGGCCATGAGACTTAGACCTGAGTGCAAAAATGGAGGCTCTAGCCCCTTCCAGAGATGAGATATCGAAACTCAAAAATTCGGCCCGAAAAAAAAATGACAGTGGTACCCCTTACGGTTTTTTTTTTGGGCGAAAAATTAAGTTTCTCCAATCTTCCCAAAACTCTGGATTCTGATAGAGGGCCATGAGACTTAGACCTGAGTGCAAAAATGGAGGCTCTAGCCCCTTCCAGAGCTGAGATATCGAAACTCAAAAATTCGGCCCGAAAATAAACGACAGTGGTACCCCTCACTTTTTTTTTTTTTGGGCGAAAAATTAAGTTTCTCCAATCTTCCCAAAACTCTGGATTCTGATAGAGGGCCATGAGACTTAGACCTGAGTGCAAAAATTGAGGCTCTAGCCCCTTCCAGAGCTGAGATATCTAAACTCAAAAATTCGGCCCGAAAAAAAAACGACAGTGGTACCCCTTACGTTTTTTTTTGGGGGGGGGCGAAAAATTAAGTTTCTCCAATCTTCCCAAAACTCTGGATTCTGATAGAGGGCCATGAGACTTAGACCTGAGTGCAAAAATGGAGGCTCTAGCCCCTTCCAGAGCTGAGATATCGAAACTCAAAAATTCGGCCCGAAAAAAAAAAAACGACAGTGGTACCCCTTACGTTTTTTTGGGGGGGGCGAAAAATTAAGTTTCTCCAATCTTCCCAAAACTCTGGATTCTGATAGGGGGCCATGAGACTTAGACCTGAGTGCAAAAATGGAGGCTCTAGCCCCTTCCAGAGCTGAGATATCGAAACTCAAAAATTCGGCCCGAAAAAAAAAACGACAGTGGTACCCCTTACGTTTTTTTTTTTTGGGCGAAAAATTAAGTTTCTCCAATCTTCCCAAAACTCTGGATTCTGATAGAGGGCCATGAGACTTAGACCTGAGTGCAAAAATGGAGGCTCTAGCCCCTTCCAGAGCTGAGATATCGAAACTCAAAAATTTGGCCCGAAAAAAAAACGACAGTGGTACCCCTTATGTTTTTTTTTTTTGGGCGAAAAATTAAGTTTCTCCAATCTTCCCAAAACTCTGGATTCTGATAGAGGGCCATGAGACTTAGACCTGAGTGCAAAAATGGAGGCTCTAGCCCCTTCCAGAGATGAGATATCGAAACTCAAAAATTCGGCCCGAAAAAAAACGACAGTGGTACCCCTTTCGTTTTTTTTTTTTTGGGCGAAAAATTAAGTTTCTCCAATCTTCCCAAAACTCTGGATTCTGATAGAGGGCCATGAGACTTAGACCTGAGTGCAAAAATGGAGGCTCTAGCCCCTTCCAGAGCTGAGATATCGAAACTCAAAAATTCGGCCCGAAAAAAAAACGACAGTGGTACCCCTTACGTTTTTTTTTTTGGGCGAAAAATTAAGTTTCTCCAATCTTCCCAAAACTCTGGATTCTGATAGAGGGCCATGAGACTTGGACCTGAGTGCAACAATGGAGGCTCTAGACCCTTCCAGAGCTGAGATATCGAAACTCAAAAATTCGGCCCGAAAAAAAAAACGACAGTGGTACCCCTTACGTTTTTTTTTTTTGGGCGAAAAATTAAGTTTCTCCAATCTTCCCAAAACTCTGGATTCTGATAGAGGGCCATGAGACTTAGACCTGAGTGCAAAAATGGAGGCTCTAGCCCCTTACAGAGATGAGATATCGAAACTCAAAAATTCGGCCCGAAAAAAAAAACGACAGTGGTACCCCTTACGTTTTTTTTTTGGGGGGCGAAAAATTAAGTTTCTCCAATCTGCCCAAAACTTTGGATTCTGATAGAGGGCCATGAGACTTAGACCTGAGTGCAAAAATGGAGGCTCTAGCCCCTTCCAGAGCTGAGATATCGAAACTCAAAAAATCGGCCCGAAAAAAAAAACGACAGTGGTACCCCTTACGTTTTTTTTTTTTGGGCGAAAAATTAAGTTTCTCCAATCTGCCCAAAACTCTGGATTCTGATAGAGGGCCATGAGACTTAGACCTGAGTGCAAAAATGGAGGCTCTAGCCCCTTCCAGAGATGAGATATCGAAACTCAAAAATTCGGCCCGAAAAAAAAAACGACAGTGGTACCCCTTACGTTTTTTTTTTTTTGGGGCGAAAAATTAAGTTTCTCCAATCTGCCCAAAACTCTGGATTCTGATAGAGGGCCATGAGACTTAGACCTGAGTGCAAAAATGGAGGCTATAGCCCCTTCCAGAGCTGAGATATCAAAACTCAAAAATTCGGCCCGAAAAAAAAACGACAGTGGTACCCCTTACGTTTTTTTTTTTGGGCGAAAAAATTAAGTTTCTCCAATCTTCCCAAAACTCTGGATTCTGATAGAGGGCCATGAGACTTAGACCTGAGTGCAAAAATGGAGGCTCTAGCCCCTTCCAGAGCTGAGATATCGAAACTCAAAAATTCGACCCGAAAAAAAAAAAACGACAGTGGTACCCCTTACGTTTTTTTTGGGGGGGCGAAAAATTAAGTTTCTCCAATCTTCCCAAAACTCTGGATTCTGATAGAGGGCCATGAGACTTAGACCTGAGTGCAAAAATGGAGGCTCTAGCCCCTTCCAGAGATGAGATATCGAAACTCAAAAATTCGGCCCGAAAAAAAAACGACAGTGGTACCCCTTACGTTTTTTTTTTTTGGGCGAAAAATTAAGTTTCTCCAATCTTCCCAAAACTCTGGATTCTGATAGAGGGCCATGAGACTTAGACCTGAGTGCAAAAATGGAGGCTCTAGCCCCTTCCAGAGCTGAGATATCGAAACTCAAAAATTCGGCCCGAAAAAAAAATGACAGTGGTACCCCTTACGTTTTTTTTTTTGGGCGAAAAATTAAGTTTCTCCAATTTTCCCAAAACTCTGGATTCTGATAGAGGGCCATGAGACTTAGACCTGAGTGCAAAAATGGAGGCTCTAGCCCCTTCCAGAGCTGAGATATCGAAACTCAAAAATTCGGCCCGAAAAAAAAACGACAGTGGTACCCCTTACGTTTTTTTTTTGGGCGAAAAATTAAGTTTCTCCAATCTTCCCAAAACTCTGGATTCTGATAGAGGGCCATGAGACTTAGACCTGAGTGCAAAAATGGAGGCTCTAGCCCCTTCCAGAGCTGAGATATCGAAACTCAAAAATTCGGCCCGAAAAAAAAACTACAGTGGTACCCCTTACGTTTTTTTTTTTGGGCGAAAAATTAAGTTTATCCAATCTTCCCAAAACTCTGGATTCTGATAGAGGGCCATGAGACTTAGACCTGAGTGCAAAAATTGAGGCTCTAGCCCCTTCCAGAGCTGAGATATCGAAACTCAAAAATTCGGCCCGAAAAAAAAAAAACGACAATGGTACCCCTTACGTTTTTTTTTTTTGGGCGAAAAATTAAGTTTCTCCAATCTTCCCAAAACTCTGGATTCTGATAGAGGGCCATGAGACTTAGACCTGAGTGCAAAAATGGAGGCTCTAGCCCCTTCCAGAGATGAGATATCGAAACTCAAAAATTCGGCCCGAAAAAAAAAACGACAGTGGTACCCCTTACGTTTTTTTTTTTTGGGCGAAAAATTAAGTTTCTCCAATCTTCCCAAAACTCTGGATTCTGATAGGGGGCCATGAGACTTAGACCTGAGTGCAAAAATGGAGGCTCTAGCCCCTTCCAGAGCTGAGATATCGAAACGACAGTACCCCTTACGTTTTTTTTGGGGGGCGAAAAATTAAGTTTCTCCAATCTTCCCAAAACTCTGGATTCTGATAGGGGGCCATGAGACTTAGACCTGAGTGCAAAAATGGAGGCTCTAGCCCCTTCCAGAGCTGAGATATCGAAACTCAAAAATTCGGCCCGAAAAAAAAAAACGACAGTGGTACCCCTTACGTTTTTTTGGGGGGGCGAAAAATTAAGTTTATCCAATCTTCCCAAAACTCTGGATTCTGATAGAGGGCCATGAGACTTAGACCTGAGTGCAAAAATGGAGGCTCTAGCCCCTTCCAGAGCTGAGATATCGAAACTCAAAAATTCGGCCCGAAAAAAAAACCACAGTGGTACCCCATACGTTTTTTTTTTTTTGGTCGAAAAATTAAGTTTCTCCAATCTTCCCAAAACTCTGGATTCTGATAGAGGACCATGAGACTTAGACCTGAGTGCAAAAATGGAGGCTCTAGCCCCTTCCAGAGCTGAGATATCGAAACTCAAAAATTCGGCCCGAAAAAAAAAACGACAGTGGTACCCCTTACGTTTTTTTTTTGGGGGCGAAAAATTAAGTTTCTCCAATCTTCCCAAAACTCTGGATTCTGATAGGGGGCCATGAGACTTAGACCTGAGTGCAAAAATGGAGGCTCTAGCCCCTTCCAAAGATTAGATATCGAAACTCAAAAATTCGGCCCGAAAAAAAAAACGACAGTGGTACCCCTTACGTTTTTTTTTTTTTGGGCGAAAAATTAAGTTTCTCCAATCTTCCCAAAACTCTGGATTCTGATAGAGGGCCATGAGACTTAGACCTGAGTGCAAAAATGGAGGCTCTAGCCCCTTCCAGAGCTGAGATATCGAAACTCAAAAATTCGGCCCGAAAAAAAAACGACAGTGGTACCCCTTACGTTTTTTTTTTTTGGGGCGAAAAATTAAGTTTCTCCAATCTTCCCAAAACTCTGGATTCTGATAGAGGGCCATGAGACTTAGACCTGAGTGCAAAAATGGAGGCTCTAGCCCCTTCCAGAGCTGAGATATCGAAACTCAAAAATTCGGCCCGAAAAAAAAACGACAGTGGTACCCCTTACGTTTTTTTTTTTGGGCGAAAAATTAAGTTTCTCCAATCTTCCCAAAACTCTGGATTCTGATAGAGGGCCATGAGACTTAGACCTGAGTGCAAAAATGGAGGCTCTAGCCCCTTCCAGAGCTGAGATATCGAAACTCAAAAATTCGGCCCGAAAAAAAAACGACAGTGGTACCCCTTACGTTTTTTTTTTTTGGGCGAAAAATTAAGTTTCTCCAATCTTCCCAAAACTCTGGATTCTGATAGAGGGCCATGAGACTTAGACCTGAGTGCAAAAATGGAGGCTCTAGCCCCTTCCAGAGATGAGATATCGAAACTCAAAAATTCGGCCCGAAAAAAAAATGACAGTGGTACCCCTTACGTTTTTTTTTTTTGGGCGAAAAATTAAGTTTCTCCAATCTTCCCAAAACTCTGGATTCTGATAGAGGGCCATGAGACTTAGACCTGAGTGCAAAAATGGAGGCTCTAGCCCCTTCCAGAGCTGAGATATCGAAACTCAAAAATTCGGCCCGAAAATAAACGACAGTGGTACCCCTCACTTTTTTTTTTTTGGGCGAAAAATTAAGTTTCTCCAATCTTCCCAAAACTCTGGATTCTGATAGAGGGCCATGAGACTTAGACCTGAGTGCAAAAATTGAGGCTCTAGCCCCTTCCAGAGCTGAGATATCTAAACTCAAAAATTCGGCCCGAAAAAAAAACGACAGTGGTACCCCTTACGTTTTTTTTTTGGGGGGGGCGAAAAATTAAGTTTCTCCAATCTTCCCAAAACTCTGGATTCTGATAGAGGGCCATGAGACTTAGACCTGAGTGCAAAAATGGAGGCTCTAGCCCCTTCCAAAGATTATATATCGAAACTCAAAAATTCGGCCCGAAAAAAAAACGCCAGTGGTACCCCTTACGTTTTTTTTTTTTGGGCGAAAAATTAAGTTTCTCCAATCTTCCCAAAACTCTGGATTCTGATAGAGGGCCATGAGACTTAGACCTGAGTGCAAAAATGGAGGCTCTAGCCCCTTCCAGAGCTGAGATATCGAAACTCAAAAATTTGGCCCGAAAAAAAAACGACAGTGGTACCCCTTATGTTTTTTTTTTTTGGGCGAAAAATTAAGTTTCTCCAATCTTCCCAAAACTCTGGATTCTGATAGAGGGCCATGAGACTTAGACCTGAGTGCAAAAATGGAGGCTCTAGCCCCTTCCAGAGATGAGATATCGAAACTCAAAAATTCGGCCCGAAAAAAAAACGACAGTGGTACCCCTTACGTTTTTTTTTTTGGGCGAAAAATTAAGTTTCTCCAATCTTCCCAAAACTCTGGATTCTGATAGAGGGCCATGAGACTTAGACCTGAGTGCAACAATGGAGGCTCTAGACCCTTCCAGAGCTGAGATATCGAAACTCAAAAATTCGGCCCGAAAAAAAAAACGACAGTGGTACCCCTTACGTTTTTTTTTTTTGGGGCGAAAAATTAAGTTTCTCCAATCTTCCCAAAACTCTGGATTCTGATAGGGGGCCATGAGACTTAGACCTGAGTGCAAAAATGGAGGCTCTAGCCCCTTCCAGAGCTGAGATATCGAAACTCAAAAATTCGGCCCGAAAAAAAAAAACGACAGTGGTACCCCTTACGTTTTTTTGGGGGGGGCGAAAAATTAAGTTTCTCCAATCTTCCCAAAACTCTGGATTCTGATAGGGGGCCATGAGACTTAGACCTGAGTGCAAAAATGGAGGCTCTAGCCCCTTCCAGAGCTGAGATATCGAAACTCAAAAATTCGGCCCGAAAAAAAAAACGACAGTGGTACCCCTTACGTTTTTTTTTTTTGGGCGAAAAATTAAGTTTCTCCAATCTTCCCAAAACTCTGGATTCTGATAGAGGGCCATGAGACTTAGACCTGAGTGCAAAAATGGAGGCTCTAGCCCCTTCCAGAGATGAGATATCGAAACTCAAAAATTCGGCCCGAAAAAAAAACGACAGTGGTACCCCTTACGTTTTTTTTTTGGGGGGGCGAAAAATTAAGTTTCTCCAATCTTCCCAAAACTCTGGATTCTGATAGAGTGCCATGAGACTTAGACCTGAGTGCAAAAATGGAGGCTCTAGCCCCTTCCAGAGCTGAAATATCAAAACTCAAAAATTCAGCCCGAAAAAAAAACGACAGTGGTACCCCTTACGTTATTTTTTTTAGCGAAAAATTAAGTTTCTTCAATCTTCCCAAAACTCTGGATTCTGATAGAGGGCAATGAGACTTAGACCTGAGTGCAAAAATGGAGGCTCTAGCCCCTTCCAGAGCTGAGATATCAAAACTCAAAAATTCGGCCCGAAAAAAAAACGACAGTGGTACCCCTTACGTTTTTTTTTTTTTTGGGCGAAAAATTAAGTTTCTCCAATCTTCCCAAAACTCTTCCCAAAACTCTGGATTCTGATAGAGGGCCATGAGACTTAGACTTGAGTGCAAAAATGGAGGCTCTAGCCCCTTCCAGAGCTGAGATATCAAAACTCAAAAATTCGGCCCGAAAAAAAAAACGACAGTGGTACCCCTTACGTTTTTTTTTTTTTTGGGCGAAAAATTAAGTTTCTCCAATCTTCCCAAAACTCTGGATTCTGATAGAGGGCCATGACTCAGTGAATATCTGCGTTTTGAGGCATTTTTTTTTTTGCCATTTTGGAACTTGATAGCCCCTGACCTCCTTCATTGCCATTATTTTGAAAATAATGTCCAGGATATTCTTAAAAAATCCATTCTGAAGAAAGAAAGTCATTGGTTTCAAAAGACATCAGTAAAAAGTCACAGAATGCTCATTTCGGGGTTAATGATTCTGTCTATTTATTTCAGATTCCCAGCCTCAGCCACAGTGTGGTGTCTCAGACGAGTTTCCGGGCAGAATACAAGTCCACGGCCGGCCCCACCGTGTTCCAAAAACCAGTGAAGTTCCAGGTGGACATCACCTACACCGAAAGCACGGCTGCCACCAAGGAGAACGGCATCTACTCTGTCACTTTCACACTGCTCTCAGGTAACCATGCCGACGGAGAGAAGCCCATTTTGATGTCATACACTTGCTGGCAGCCAATAGAAACACAGAGCGATGTGTGTGTGTGTGGGTGATGGAGAGGCTGGTTGATGATGTTGAACTTTGTCTGTCGCAGTGGTGAGAGATTTTTTTTTTCCCTCTCTCGTTCCGCTAGCGGTTCCCTTCCTCCATTACACTCCCCCTCTCTTAAGCTGAAAATAGACCAACTGCTCGAGGGGGTAATGGAAAAAATTTAACTAAAAGAGGACTTTTTGCCTCCTGGTAATCACTATGCATTTTCAACCTGCTGTGTTTCAAAGGACAATCCAAAAAGATCCCATGCTGCTGGTGCCATTACTGCAAACCCTGTCCCTCTCTTTTCATTTCCCCCCTTCCTCGTTTTTGCTCTCTTGGCTACACAAAAGGGATTGAATCTTGTTCTTAAAGTCACATGCATTTTGCATGTGCACGTCATAAACTCAGCTGTAGGCCAAATGCAACATAAAAACCAGCCCCATCCCATAGACTTTATGAGGCAGACGCTAGAGGGAATCAACCCAGGATGTATCAGCATAAAATGACATTCATTTCAAAAGACACACATGTACCAGTCTCTACAGGATGATTGCGAAACATTCAAAAGCGTGTTGTCTGTGTTTGCGTGTCCCCTGCAGGTCCCAGTCGACGCTTCAAACGGGTGGTTGAGACGATTCAGGCTCAGTTGTTAACTACACATGACCAGCCTGGTGTCCAGCAGCTGTCTGGTGAGTGGCCAATCACTCCACTTGACACCCCACTTTCTCTTTCTCTCTCTCTCTCTTTCTCTTCCTGCTTTCTTACACAGCATCCTGAACATGCATGGCACCTAGCCCACCCACGCAGAGCACTGAACGCTGCACACACCCATCAAGGTCAAACGAGTCTTTCCAGTGTTTCAAGTTATTGTTAGAGGTTGTTTCAAAGACATTTGCAGGCCATCAATATGAAAATAAACTTCTCGAAAGGGTTAGAAACAATATATCCACTGTTCCATGTATGTCGGATGTGATGTCTTATTCAAAGGTGCTGGAAATACACGTTTGACCTTATCAAAGAACATTGCACAGAACTGCATTGCAAGGCACTGACACACATGCACACACTCTCCTTAGCAGTCACACACACTCACAGAGCATGCTAGAGCACACTCGCGTGTATTATCCAGGGTTTATATCCATATCCAGGAAATGTTTTGGAGATATTCAAATCAAACCTGTGTCCCAGTTAAATGTTAAAATGTGGCTTCAAACTGTTGGTTTTACGAGCAGAAATGTGATGGGCTAGACTGTGGTTCCTGCTGGAGATGATGAAATAAGAGAAGAGAGAAATCCTTCGCCTGTCTTCTCATACTGTCAAAATGTGCACATGGTGAAGAGCCTGTTACAGCTCCCTCTGCTGGACAGCTCCAAATCCATTCTGTCCAAAAGCAATAAAAGTAGTAATACAGAAAAGAGAGTTTGGTATATCAATTCTGCATTATCGTATGTCTACTGTGCACAATATGTACATTTTTCCATGTTCATTAAATACCTGGATGACTTGCATATGCCAAAGTGTTCACACTGCATCGGGTACTGTATCCCACAATGCAATCTTAAACTTCCATTTCCAGTGTATTGGAATTTATATATATATATATATATATATATATATATATATATATATATATATATATATATTGAATTTAACTGTAAGCAATATTAACTAGATTTTTCAACATTTCTGTTTTTATTTTATTTAAAAAAAATAGAATGCTTTTGGTTTCACATACTATCTTTTAAAAATATTAGGCACCTCAGCAAGCAATAGCACCATCTCGACTAACTATAGACCCGATATAGTCCGGCTATGAGTAACCCAATTCTAGCCAAAATAACATTCAATTTGGTTATATGTTGGTTTTGCCTAAATAACTTTCGATATGGATGATATTCCATCATGTAAGCAAAGTCAACAGTGAATACAAGGTGTTTGGTTTCATTTCTTTGACATGGTCTATGCGAAGCCTGTGCATCTATTCTTGGGTTATGGTTTCGATGTCTTTAATATTTTCACTGACAAATTTTGCCTTGTTTTAGCCTAGACGTCAGGGCTGTGTTAGGCTATTAAACGTCTTTCTAAATGCAAAGGTGCTTGCTTGGAGACACTGTGTAGTAAACTGTTTCATTCATTACTCTTGAAATGGAAGGTCAATTTGGACATTTTGTATAGTGAGGTACAATGCCTGTAACTGTGCTCTGGTTGTAAACTGCAGACCTTAGCAAATGTAACAAGTCATCTATGTATTCCATGTTTCATAAAGAAAATGATTGTGGACAGTATAGCCTACATTCTGCATACTGCAAAAATAGTATCATTTTTGAAGTATGCCATTTCAAACAAACCCCCTCTATCTTAATGCCTTATTCTATAAAAGATGTGGGAAACAGAATTTACGAAATTGTATTGTGCATTTGGACTGTCTTAAAGAAGAGCTGTTATCAGGATCACGACCCATCGCCAGCGTAGCCATCGTTCCATCCTCTCACCCTGTCAATCACATCCATCCCTTCCCCCTGGCTTTGCCCTTCACCCCCTGCTCGCCCATGGCTCATGGTCATGGTGGCTGTTGAGTGAATGGGCACGTGAGCTTGAGTGTGCTGTCCTTACTGACCGTGTGCAGACCTGCACAGCACTGATCACCAGCATGCTTCACTCTCAACAGATGTGGCCACGCAATAAATATCTGTGCAAGAAGGTCGAATCACTGACTTTGTGTCTTTACTGTAAAATCAGTGGGGTGCATTGCGAATGTCATCACGCTGATTTCATGCAGCCGCCTTTTTGAAATGGCTCCGGTGGGAAGAAAACCGGAAGTTGTTGCCTTTAATCATAGGAGAATCATATATAATCAAAAGGAATCATATATATATAATATATAATTCAGATCATAAAAAAAGAAGCAGGAACAAACTATATACATATCCTATATTGGATATTAACATCCAATAGTGTAAATCACGGCAGCAGCTTCAGGTTGGTAGTCCAAGGCATTGTTCTCTGTCTGTACTTCCTGGGTTCTTCCCACCGGAGCCTGACTTTCGATTTCAAAATGGCGGCTGGGTGAAATCAGCGCATATAGGCTGAATATTTTATTTGATCGGACATGTTACAGTAATATGTCATGTTCCTTTGACAGGAAAGCGTTCAAAGTGTGGTAAGAGGTTTATTCACTCCTGCCACGGTGTATGCCACTTTTGTTATCATACACACGGTGTCCAATATGTGGGACTTATACACAGAGACTCTTTAAAGGGGTAGTTCACCCAAAAAAATTACTTCTGACCTCATTTACTCACTCTCACGTTGTTCCAAACTTTTAATCATTCCTCTTTGAAACGCTTATCTTTAGCGCATCAAAAAGTAGAAGAGACACAATTTTTTTTTAATTTATTATTATTATTATTATTATTATTATTATTATTATTATTATTTTGAAGACTTGGGTTAAAATGCTTGATTAATAAAGATTATTTTTACAATCTTGTACTTTTGATGTGTCAAAGTTTTGGTTGCATGGACTTTCAATTGACTTTCAATTTTACAAAACAAAAGTCTTGTGTTTGGACGAGTAAATTATAATTCACCCATAATTTTCATTTTTGGGTGAACAACCCCTTTCAAATTTAAAATATGCACAGATGTGTTTATGTGTGTGTGCATGAACTCACTTGATAGGACAATCCATAAAAGTTTCAATTTAAAATCTCTAGAGAGTTGAAGCTTCATGCATACTTCATGTTGTTTTTTCTCTCCGTATTCGATTCTTGCATCACTACTACTTTGCTTTGTGGGTCAATTGTTGCATCTGAATCACTTTGGTGAAAGGCCTTATTAATTTAGACATTTAATCAGCAGCTCTTATGAATCTGTTATATCAGGTTTTCTATTTGAAGATAATGTTGAGCTTTTACGTTTTAACATGCATCTCAGCACCTCTGCTTTCTAAATACTTCTTTTATGTTCATCATTTGGGACGTTTTACAGTAGAAATAATCATCTGTAGAATCACTGTGAGGGGTAGAATACTAAAGGGGCTAGTTTGCTCAGTGTGACCTACTTATGTAGGTCCCTGTAAATACAAAATGAGTTTTAAAACAGTTTGGGTTTACTATAGGATTAATAGTTGTTTTTAAGGAAGAGTAGTCATTAGCCATCATTTGCCAAAAATGTAGTCCTACTAACACGCACAAGATTTTAGGAACTATAAAATAACGCATTAATTGTATAGTTCCCATAGCTCATTTGCAATTTCAGCTGCTTTCTTTCTTCTTCCTTTTTTTATAAAATGCCATAAGCCTGGATTTGAATAGGTCAGTTCATATTGGATGTAACCTGGATGCATTCAAATCTGGAATATGGTAACTACAAATATAATTGTATAATTAAATTTTTTATGGTGAGCCAAAAATCCTCTGTTTAGCCTCTGTGAATTTCGGTGGTCCTAAACCAATAATGGTCCAATAGTAACACTTACAGTTGACCCTTTCACTGCAGCTCAGAACATTCCCCATAAGAGAAAAATAGCCTTGCTGTAGTGGTACTTTTGTGTATCTGTAATGGTTTACCCAGCATAAATCTAAACAGAGATGAGCATTTGCAATGTCTCACAGTAGAAATGCTGAAGCAATGTCCTGAGTGTTTCAAAGCTGCCACATCTGTCATGTCTATTTAAGAGTCTCTTAGGCTGTGGTAAAGCAGGCTGTCGTGATGTTGAGAGGAGTCCCGATTGTGTTGAGAGACTCAGAGACAAGCTCTGGGACTAAGGCAATCTACTCTAGTGTTCACATAGGCCACGTTCTGCCATGCTATAGCCTGTGTTATCGGGGCCGCTGCTACTCAGCCACTTATGAAATTGGAAATAGAGGTGATGTTTTGCAAGCCTGTGTGTGTCAAATAGGGTGTGTAGTTAATCCGTTTGAACCGGCTGTCAGGTGTATTCAGAATCTGCAACAACTTGTACCACTGCATTTCAATTATGAATTTAGCATGAATATATGTAGCTATATATGTACCAGGGTGTAAATATATCCTTTGACAATGATTGAATTCAATTATGGTTAAGTCATGTAATACATCATGGCATTTGTTCATGATTCCATTCAGCTCAGTGGTTTTAGCACCATTCTTAATTATTAAATAATGAAGACACATTTAATTGCAGTAGGGTTGAGACCAAGTCTAGTTTCTTTAAAAAATAAATAAATACTGGAATCAAATGATTTTCATGATGTTCTTCAACATGCATTCTTCCACTGCTATCAACAGAACACTATAGTGAAATACTGTGGCAGGGTTTCCTGCAGTCATCATTCAGGGGTGCTGCAACAACACTACAGAGTGAAACAAATAGAAACCAGTGTAGACCCAATAGTTATGAGTCAGGTTGTCTTGCAAACAGTGTAAGTGTAGTCCAAATTCTGAACAAAAGACTATTATGAATCAGTTCTTTTAAGTAAATCAAATTCAGTGTGACCAGTGTACCCCGATTTCACAAACAAATGATTCATCGAATGATGAACAAGTGATTCAAAAACCTACTGCAAAACCATTGTCATTCGATTCGCTAAAAATCATTATTGAACTGGTTCTTTTAAATCAATCCAAAACATACACTGTCACCATTGGAGTCTGATTCCCAAACAAATGACTCATTTAGACAAGTTGGTAACCCAGACAGCCGCATAGTGTCGGCCCAGATCCAGCCCACATCTGGTACATGTGGATTCCACATGGTCCAGTTGTGGCCCAGATCTGGGCCGACATTATGTTGCTGTCTGGGAAGTGAACCAAAAACATACAACTCGACCAGTTCCAATTCATGAAAAAAAAGAGAAAAGATTCTTATAAGCGGGTTCTTTTAATCAAAAACATATAACTCGACCAGTTCCAATTAGTGCAAAAAAACAAAACAAAACAAGATTCTTATAATCAAGTGAATCAAGAACAAACACCATGACCAGTAGTCCAATTTATGAATGAACATGTATTATGAACGGTTCTTTTAAAGGAATCAGAAACATACATAATGACCAGGGGTGTGTTTCCCATACATTTCCCATGCATCGTTGGAGAAATCAACTAGTCACGACTGTTTCCCGAAACTCACTGTCGCAAAGTATCGTTCAACCACATTGGTTTTGCACGTGGTGGAGTAATAACTACTTTTAATGAAACTGTTTGAGATCCAATTAACGCTAGATTTGTTTTATATAAATTACAGACATGTCATCTAAGGACTATTTCTAATCGTTCTCAGTTGTTTTGCTTTATTACCAGACTCAATATTTGTCTCGTTCTTACATAGTAAAGCACGTTGCATATGCGCACTCTTCAAACACGGTACTTCAAATCTTTTGACAAACTAAAAGACGTAAATTACATGTGTATGTATTCTAAATAAAAGGCACCGGTTGTTCTGAATGTCAGCTTGCTTATTTTGCTCAAGATAATCATTTATTACCTCCAAATGTCATGCAATATAGAAACAATGCCTCTAACCATAGGTCGAGAGCTGTCGTTCAAACCACACAACTTTGCGATGCTGTTTGCGAATGTTCGTTGGAACGATGGTTTCGGGAAACACCGACTCGTTGAACTATGCTGATAACGACGGAACTTGCGGCCATAGTTGGCTAACGATGCTTTTGGGAAACGCATCCCAGAGTAGTCTGATTTGTGAACAAATGAATCAACCAGGCAGTTTTCATTGTCAGGTGTACTAATGCATATTTACACCCTGAATACTAAATAGCCTACCATACAGCATTTGCTAAATTCTTCATTGATGTACATTCACTCACAATTTGAATTCCTAAACTTCATCAGTACAGATGATTTTCTTTTTAATACATCAACATTTGTTTTCATTCCATCCAGTGACGATCACAGATCAGATGGAGACTGCTCAGCCACAGATACTCACTACCACAATGAGACCCAGTAACACAGCTGCACTGTCAAACAGTTAACATGCCTGCAGATCCATGTCAGAAACATGGCTTGTTGTCTCCAGTTTATGCAGTCTCATCCTGCCTCTCATCATCTCACCTTGCCTCGTCTGTGATCCTCATTGTTCATGTATTTGTTCTCTGTCTCTCTCTCTCTCTCTCCTTTCTTGTTTTCTTGTTCTTCTCCTCTTCTCCCATCTGTGCACCCAGGCAGCCCATTGAGTAACTTCTTTGACGTAATTAAACAGCTCTTTTCAGACGAGAAGAACGGGCAGGTTTCCCATCCGCCCGGCACGCCCAAGCATGCCAACAGCAAGAGACACGAGCCTGAGCCTAATGACTCCAAATGTCCATCTGGCCAAGACAAAGCCAAGATGGCACCATCAGTTGGGACACAGGAACAACCTTAAAACCTGGAGAAATACTAGATTAGTAGTTTTAAAAATAAAATAAAAGAATCCAGTCATGGTGACCACTGAAAGGATGTTGTTGACTGAAGTACAACGTTTTATATAATGGAATGAGTACTGAAGTACTGTACGTACTGACCCGACACTTTACAAAAGGCGCATACAGACACGCATATATTTATTTTCTCTCCAGTGTGGTTTTGTCTTCACAGTGTCTCTTTAAATTCTGTTTGATGATGCCTTTATTTATTTATTTCTGCTACCAGGAATTATCCAGAAAACGTGTTAAAGCCCAAGTCCCGCTCTTGCACAAGATTCAATGTTTGGCACATTGATGGAGGGCACATTACACAGGAAGTTCAGTACAAGCCGCTGAGGGAAACTCCTCAATCTGATGCATCTAAACACCCCAAACACCAACAAGAGCTGTTCCAACCTATTCCTCAACTCCTTCCTCCTGCAGCTACTGTACATAGAGCCACACATGTCCATGGATTTGGAGTGGAGCCTTAAAATAAAGATGTTTATGAATTCTCAATAAGCTAACCAACAATTCATCTTTTTGTTTAAAGATCCTTGCTCGTCTTTTATCCTATTCCTTCTCTCTGCTGATGCACACACAAACGTACATACAGGACATCGTTACAAAAGGACACATGGCGAATGGAACGCACGACGCACATGTTTGGGGAGTTGCCCTCGAGGACCGTTGTTGGATTGTATTCTTTTCATTGTAGTCTTTTTTTTTGTGAAATGAAGAATTTAAAGCATTTTATGAACTCAGTGTCATTGCTGTACAAGATTTGGAGAACCTATTTGAAAAATGATGGGGTGCTGTGGACTGGGATACGGGGGTGGGAGGGGGGGCGTCACAGTAAATGATCTATTCTGTTGTACAGACTAAAATATTCCTTATGTAACAAATGTCTATGAGTGACATTGCTTAGATGAATTGTGTTGCCACATACTGTTTTTTTTTTTTCTCATGTAGCGTTTATGAAATGTTAGATTTGAATGACAATTATGCTTAATGTATTCAAGGATGTCAATTTTAAATTTTTATTTATTTTGTGTTTAATTTTTATTGAGAAACATCTGCAGGATTCAGAGACCTTTTTAGAGACCTTTTTTTTCTCTCTAACTTATTTATGTGTTTTTTTGTCTTTTTTTAATTTATTCAGCTGGGGAATACTTACAAAACCAGCTGGTGAAGATTTTATTTTTTGCATCAGGGCGACTCGTCAGATTGTTTGAAGGATCTTGTGTTTTGTGTACGATAACACTTATCCGATTTTGTGAATGAAGCACTCTTTCTTTCCCGGCTTTGACCAGATTAAAGAGCCTGTAGTATATGTTAAATTATTTACTGGTAATTTAAGAATGTAGACTAGCCTCTTTAGGGTGGGGGGGAGGGGGGGGGGATAATGAAGTATTGATATTTGTCACTCATCTCATTGTGCGTGTAAAACAGGTGGACAAGCTCAAATCACATGTTGTAAATAGACAACTTTGGGCAAATGACTTTCTTAAAACCATCAAGGGGATCCTGCTGCTCCCGACTCTATCTCTCGTATTGCATGTCCGACATTAGGCTTTAATTTGCATGATGTTGTGGATGTTAAATTTCTCCTCCCCTTCTCCTTTTCCATCATCGACTTGTTTCCCCCGTTATCATGCCTTCATTTTCAGTTTGTCGTTTTTCTCTCTCATCTCCCTTATCGTGAACGCTTTCTCACCACATGCTCTACTGCATCATGCTCTCGGTTTGGGGTTCTGGGATGTCATAACACTTGATCACTTATGGGAACATACAGTGTGGAGAATAAGTGGAGATGTAATCTAAGCAATACACATTGTTGTCCTTCATATTTTGTACTTTGGGAGAGCTGGATTGTAATGTATCACGGATTTGAATAATACAGAGCGGGAAAAATAGAATCGCCGCTAATGTATCCCCTTGTAACTACTGTGAACAACTTCAGTGCAACGGAAATAAATCCATTGACTTTGGGATGTTTATGTGTGTTTTCTGTTTTCTGCTCTTATCTCTGCATGTAGGGTAAGATGGGGCAAAATGAACACCTTATTTTTAATCTGTTGACCATAGATGGCACAAAATCTCAACCCATTTGATGAATGGATACATATTTTTTTATTTCATCTGAATATCAACATTTGTACGATTGTTAGTCCAAATAGATTTTGAGGTTAATTGAATAGTGATTTCTGACATTATATTATGGTGAATATCATTTTTCTTCTATTTGTTAATGAGGGTTTTGTAGACACATAATCTGTTTAGATTGTGGAGTACACATTGTTTTAAAATTAAACCATTAAGGTAGGAATTGGCACAAAAGGCTCAGAGTTGCATGTACTGTAATGTATATATTACATTATATATGAAGAGTTCAGATGCAAAAGCCTCTAAATGCCATTTAAAAAATTTTCTTCTTTAATGATGATTTTTATCAAACTTTTATATTTAAGTTCAGTAATTTCACTTAAATAACAATTAATATGTAATTATCATTGCCATTTAAGTGAAATCAAATCTACAAATCAAATATACAAGCTTGATAAAAATTATCATTCTAGAAGAAAATTTCAAATGGCATTTAGAGGCCTTTGCATCTGAACTCTTCATATATATATATATATATATATATATTTTTTTTAATGGATGCATTTATGGGGTTATTATTCAGTAATACCATGACTAAAGCCTAGTTCACACTACATGATTTTAAAATGTCCGGCTGAACTGTGCAGTTCACACTACATGACTTGCTCTCAGTGAAATCATGAGTGTTCACGTTGTTTAGCTGTTCACACCACACAACACAACGTGATTGATCCACAACAGGAGGTAACTCACTACACGAGTTAACAACGCACTACATAGAGATACAACCACGATCGGATGATAAGAGCATATCATTTGTGACTCAATGAGAGCTGTTTCAGTACTATAGTACGGTCTAAATCCTTTAAATAATCAAATAAATAACGAGTTGACAACAACACGATTCTATCTGGTCTAGAAACCATGTTTTGTAACGAAAAACCACGCAATACAACGAACCAGAAATGACGCGAAACTGCAGAGAAGAACACAACACGCGAATATGGACGTCAGACAGAAACTAGTGCTGCACACTGTTTGCTCGACGATCTGCTCTGAGAAAAAAAAAATGCAAAAAAGAAAAAGTAAGATTTATTATTATTATTATTATACATTTTATTTCTAGGCGCCTTTCTTGACACTCAAGGTCACCGTACATTATACAAAACAAAACAATAAAAATTACAATACAATTAAAATACAACATAGTCAGAGGGAGTAAGCTATTCTAAAAAGATGGGTTTTAAGTTTTGATTTAAAATGTGAGAGGGAATCAATATTACGGAGGTCCGGTGGAAGCGAGTTCCAGAGTTGGGGAGCAGAGCAGCTAAAAGCTCTGCTACCCATAGTAACAAGGCGGACACGGGGAACAGTGAGATGGATGGAAGAGGAGGATCTAAGAGTGCGAGCAGATGTGGATATATGGAGAAGATCAGAAAGATATGAAGGGGCAAGATCATGAATGACTTTGAAAGTTAGGAGAAGTATTTTATAGTTGATACGATAAATGATAGGTAGCCAATGGAGTTGTTGTAAGATTGGAGTGATGTGATGGATAGCGGGGGTACGGGTGATAATACGAGCAGCTGAATTTTGGACCATTTGTAGTTTACGAAGTGTTTTAATGCGGGAGGCCAAACAAGAGGGAATTACAGTAATCTAAACGAGAAGTGACTAGACTATAAACAAGAATGGCAGTGGAATGAGGCGTAAGGAAAGGGCGCAGACGGTTGATATTTCGAAGATGATAATAAGCAGACCGGGTAACATTATTAACATGAGACGTAAACGAGAGGGTGCTATCTAAGATGACACCCAGACTCTTAACCTGAGGGGAGGGGGAGATGTAGGAACTATCAATGGGAATTGAAAAATTATGAAGTTTGTTTAATGTTGATCTTGTGCCAATAAGAAGCAATTCTGTTTTGGTGCTATTTAATTTAAGGAAGTTTGAAGTGAACCAGGATTTTATGTCAAGGAGACAGTTAGTAAGGGAAAATGGTGGAAGTATTGAGTTAGGTTTTGTTGAAAGATAGAGCTGGGTGTCATCTGCGTAGCAATGGAACTGAATCTGATATTTACGGAAAATGTGACCAAGAGGAAGAAGATAAATAATAAAAAGCAGGGGTCCCAGGACAGAGCCCTGGGGCACTCCTGTGGTGACAGGAACTGAATGAGAAGTGAATGATTTTAACTGAATAAACTGAGTGCGGCCAGAGAGATAGGAATAAAACCAGTTAAGAGGCGTGTTAGTAATACCGATAGAGGAAAGTCTGTCTAATAGGATAGTGTGTGAGATTGTATCGAATGCTGCGCTCAAATCAAGCAGAAGAAGAATAGATAATAAACCAGAATCAGCAGCCAGAAGAAGGTCATTAGTGATTTTAAGGAGTGCCGTTTCTGTGCTGTGAAGAGAACGGAAACCAGACTGGAATTGTTCATATAAATTATTCTCCGAAAGATGTGTATGAAGTTGAGCAGCAACTATTTTTTCCAGAATTTTGGTGATGAATGGGAGATTTGAGATAGGACGAAAATTATTAAAGTTATTGGGATCTGAACCAGGTTTCTTAAGAATTGGAGTTACAGCAGCTGTTTTAAGAGAAGAAGGAACAATTCCAGTGGCAAGAGAAGAATGAATAATGTTTGTGATGAGATTTACCTGGTGTCCTCAACCCATGCGTTGCTATGATTGGCTGTACTCATGACATCACTGAGATTGAGTCGCGCGACTGCTCGAGATATCTAGCATGCTAGATATTTTTCTGAGCTCGGTGACCTGTCTGCGAGGCGTCTGCGAGCTGTCTTTAATGCGTTGTTGGCTCTTTCACACTAACGGATTGGCGAGCGTTAATCGTCCGCTAATCGCCCGCGATTTGCACGCGATAACACCCTGACTTGTCGGCGACTCAACGATTTGCAAATCGGGCTTAAATCGGGCTTAAAATCACGTAGTGTGAACTAGGCTTTAGATGTACTGTACATTTCAGACATTTTCGCTTTTCATTTTAACCCTACAGGCCAATTAAGAGAAATCATTCCATTTGAATTCACAAAGTTGCTATTATGACATTATTTTCAAATAAAATATGGGCCATATGGAAATATTCATGTCTGTCTACTAGTAATAAAATAAACTTACCTTTCAAATAAATCTCTTTTAGGGGATGGCGGGGTCGATTGCAACACTTTTTGCATTTCCTTCATGTTCTCAGAGACAGTTTCTATTTGAAAGACAACATTTGTATTACCCCACATCTGTCAGCTACCCACCCAAACTGCTGTGACATGCATACATATGATAATATACCTACAATTAATACTTGAATAGACAGAAATTTATGTCTGTTTTTGACATGACCTGTTTTTTTATGTAACGTTTAGAGCCTAGGCTGCGCTCGAAAATCACATTCTCTCTTTCGAGTAGGTACTTATTTTGAATGCCTAATTACGGTAGGCCTACTTCACACCTGCTAAAAAAAATATAGGAGTATGAATTTAATCTGGATGTGCTTCATTCGCCATTTTTCCCTTATCACATCGTCAGTTGCATGGTAGGTCACAAAAATGCAGCACAAACACAAGCCGAACACTTCTTAAATCTGCAGTGGTCAGCTGGTACAGCGGCCATATGGTCCAAGTCATAGCTCTCATTAGAGTTTAATTACAAGTTCTACAGTTCAGAATTGTGGTAACTATGGTAATTATGACATTGTGTGAACACACCTATACTTCTTTTGTCACATCAGTCCTTCACCTACTAGCCTACATAGTAGAGAAGTATGCAATTTCGGATACAGCCCTAGTTGTGGACTATTGACTCTTCGTAAAGACCTGTTGCTACATCCCATAAGCCTTGTTTTTTTTTTTTTTTTTTTTTTTTTTATTGAAATAATTATACATTACAGTAAATAAAAAATACAACATAAATTAAAATAATAATGCAATAAAAAACAAACAAACAAAAAAAAGAAACCGGTATGAGATCATGAAGTAAATAACATAAAATCTTCACATAAAGACCTCGTACGTTTTGCTTAACTATTTTTTAACCCAAGAAGTAACTCACAATAATTTTTCATTTCTATCTGAAATAAAAAAAAATTGGTTTCCCTTTAGCCCATTTTTGCTTGTGTATATTTCCCCTGGTGCTCTCACGCCACACGTTCTAACGCAGTCATCGTGGAGCAAAGTAGCTACAACACACTCCACTCCCAAACAACACACAGGGGAATGTTTTAGTCCTGCCGAGGCCAGACTAACCCCCATTTCTCAATCAACAAACAGCGACACAAAGCTGTGATGACGCTCTCTTATTTGATCGCACTAACTTAGAGCTATGGTATACGATGTTAAAAATCGTTCGAGACGGTAGGGAAGTTTAAAAAAAAACTCATCCCGCCCCTCCACACACACCCCCCTCCCCTCTGTGCTACCTGATCCCTGACGTATGTCACATTTGAGTTCACGTCAACGCAAGATTAGCAACACATGAAATGTTCTAAACTCCCCACCACCATTATAATACTACTAGTATTGCTAAGGTTTTCAGTAATTGTTATTGCAGCACGCAGCGCATCTTGTTCAAATTCCGATCGGCTCGAGAAACCTCGAACAGGAAATATAATTACTTTGAACCGCGATCGGCGATGCTAAACGGCTAACATTCCAATGCCGACCGGCAGCATGAGCAAGTTGTCAAACTGATAAAAAGCCACGTTACACGTCACACCATAAAAGAATAAATAAATGTTTACCTGCTCAACAAAAAGTCATCCGTGTCAGCGTCGTTTTCAGCCCCAGATCTCCCTGAAGCTTTCTCCAATGGTCAATGAAGGACGCTATATTTATCCTACTTAGAGTCCGGCGTTCTTCACATTTCTTTTTAATCTCTGATCTTTCCTCCACAGACTTTCTCTTGCGTCCAAACTTTACAGTAGAGGTAAGCAGGGGCTGCTTGCTGTTGTCGTTTATATTTTTATCCATTGCTTTATCCATAGCTGATCTGACGCTACTAGCTAGCTACCATAGACAGTCTGTCAGCTGTTTGCTCACGCACGGAGGGGGGCGGGGGCGGGTGCGGTTGGGTTGGAGACGCGAGTGCCAGGCAGAGTTTCAAGTGGAGCTGGTGATTGGATGAGAGCAGTTGACCAATATAAGCTGTGCGGCCGCACAGCTTACATTGGTCAACTTTTCTGCGGCTGTCCAGCCAATAGAGTGAATGGATTTTTTTTCGTTCTTTTTTCTATTCATATTGTTAGGATTGTACTATATAACCATAACCAGCATCTAAACGAGGATATTAATAATGAACAATCTTTGAAATCGTATATACCCTAGCTTTAAGCTTATGTTGTTCCCCTGTGGCTCAGTGGCAAAACCCTAAGCTCTCGTGCCATGTTCGAATCCTGGCTCTGGCAGCAGATCAACACTATCTCACGACCAATTCGTACGAATTCGACGCAGGATTAAAAAGTGTCTAATTCGTACTAATTCGTACGACCTCACTCGTACTAATTCGTATGATTTGTCTAAACCCACGTGAAGGTTAGGTTTAGGGGCGGGGTCAGGGGTAGGTCATTCGTACGAATTCATACGAATTGGCCAATTCGTAAAATATGTACGATTTAGCAAAATCGTATTAATTCGTACGAGTGAGGTCGTATGAATTGTTACGAATTAGCCACTTTTTAATCATTCGTCGAATTCGTACGACTTGGTCGTGAGATCGGGTTGGATGCAGCTCTCCTCTCTGAGCTAGCGCACAGTTTTTCTTACGTACAGAAAGCAACTGTTTAAAGCCGCGGCCGGACCGCCATCAAACTATCTCGCCATGTCAGTCGTCTTGGAAAGGGCTACTGCAGTGGAGTATTTGGCAGCCAACTAGTCTCAGAGTTGCATTTCAGCTGCATTGGTACCAGGCCGATTGGACTATGGGAGTTATTTCACATCGAAATTTCATCTCAACAGACACTCAGGTTGGGGCAGTCTTTTCAAGGTCAGACTGGTCTTTGGCCTGTGGTCAGACCGAGAGAAAGGCCTTCAACTGTATGGAGATGCTGGCAGTCGAGAATTTGCTGAAGTGCTTCCTCCCATTCATACAGGACCAACACATTCTAGTACGCTTGGACAACATGTCTGTTGTGTCCTACGTGAACCGTCAGGGTGGTGTCAGATCCAGGAACCTCTGCCTTTGCACTCGCAGAGGACAACACTCAATGCCCAGAGTACTTCTTGAAGAACAAGGATGATTCTGGATGATCCCAATTCTGGCCCAGCCTCCCTCTGTTACGCTTCCCCTCTGATCTCATTGTTACCACAGGTAATCAAGAGAATCAGGGAATCGCGCCACCCGGTGCTCCTCATAGCCACACGATGGGAGAACCAAACATGGTTTCCAGACCTAAAGCGGCTGAACGCAGTGAGAAGAGACCTCCTATCTCAATCTTGCAGCTAGATCTGGCATCCCCCTCCAGAGCACTGGTCTCTGCACGTATGATCAATCAACAGATACCCGTTGTCCAGAGGGAGTTATGAAGCCTTGAGTTTAATAATCTATTTATGCATTTACTGTTGTGACATATGGAAACTTAAAAATTCACAGCAAATCCAGTTCACTTGTTTATTGAGATCCAGCATTGACTTCTGTCTTATTTCAAATGAGTTGCTAGACAATGTGAAAAAAAAAATAAAAAAAAAAAAATGAGCCCTCAGTTTTGTTCTGATCATAATTTGATTACTTTATTACTATTTATAAGCGGTCAATCAATAAAATATAAAACTAAATTATGGGAAATTATTAATACACTTTTGATTGAAAGAATCTTAATATATATATATATATATATATATATATATATACACACACACACACACAAAATTTCAGATCCGTAATATGGCCATTGAAAGGGCTAAAGAATTATCTAAGGAAAAAAGAATGAAACATGATAAAATACTCAAGGGAATAATTTCTATCTATGAAAAAAAATTAGCAATCACAAGCTGACATCAATATTTTAATTGAATTGCAAGCTGAATTGGACAACATCAACATTCGCTCAAGGCGAAAATGGATAGCACGGTGAAAGGAATAAAGTATTTTCATAATTTAGAAAAAAAAGAAATGTTAGTGTTAACAGTATATATACAATCTAAATGAATGATCAGATCTCTGAAGACCCCTCAAAAGTGTCTAATTTTGTGGAAGATTTTTATTAAAAAAAAAAAAAACTATACTCCAAACACAACAGTTGTCAGAGCTAACAGGTGCATTTTATAAAGCATTTTAAGATTACATTTCTGAATTCTTATTGTTGGTTTTTAAGGAGGCTATAGAAACTTGTAGGCTTACCCCAACTTTGTGTCAAAGCTTACAGTAATTACTTTGTTGCCTAAACCCAATAAGGATTTGCTGTCTCATATTTTTGCGCAAAGAATGAAGTTATGTTTAGATACAATAATAGATGACAGTCAGTCTGGTTTTATGCAAGGATGACATATTAACAATACTCGATTAATCTTAGATTTAATTGAATATAGGGATTATAACCAATAGTTACATTTTATTTATAGATATGAAGAGTTCAGATGCAAAAACCTCTAAATGCCATTTGAAATTTTCTTCTAAAATGACCATTTTTATCAAGCTTGTATATTTAAGTAAAGTAATTTCACTTAAATGACAATTAATAGGTAATCTTCATTGCCATTTAAGTGAAATTACTGAACTTAAATATACAAGCTTGATAAAAATGATCATTTTAGAAGAAAATTTCAAATGGCACTTAGAGGCTTTTGCATCTGAACTCTTCATATATACAAAGCCTTTAATACTGTGAAACATGAATTTTTATTTGACGTATTAGAACTTTTTGGTTTTGGTCAACACTTTAAAAGGGCAATACACACTTTAGTGACAGCAATATTTCAGTTAAACTTCCATGGGGAACTACTCATCGATTTAGCATATCCTGGGGCATTAAACAAGGAGACCAGGCGGCTCCTCTCTTATTCCTTTTGGTCATGCAAACTTTGGCCCGTATATATACAGATAATGACTCGTTTCAAGGCATCAAAATTATAGATAAATAAATTAAATGTCATTAAATGTCAGCTATTTTTTTTAAAGACATATCACAGGTTAAAAAAGTTATAGAATGTCTCAATATATTTTCTAAAGCTTCAGGTTTATCTTTAAATGTTAAATAATGTACTCTTTTTCCACTTAAAGACAATGATATTCCTTTAACTGAATTTGAAGGTATGCCAGTAAGGAAGGAAGTTACGTACCTTGGTATCAATATCTGTAAAAATCAATTAGACAGAGTGCAATCTAATTTCCAACCTCTTATGGTGAAAACGAAAAAGAGATTTGATATGTGGCTCATGATGAGGGATTTATGACTCAAAGGTAGAGTTATTTTGTCCAAAACTGAGGGGCTGTCTCATTCAGTATATCCTGCAAAAGTGTTATGTACCAACAATATAATCAAGGAGGTTTAAATGTGCTTGATTTTCTTTTAAAATGTGACTTTGAGGTTAATAAGCTCCCCATTCATTTATCCAATTTTAATAGACAGGCTCTTTTATGTTGGCTTCTTATATACAAACATAACTTTTCCCCCTACAAACAGTAAATATGGAACAATAAATTGGTTAAATATAAGAACAAATCAATATTTTACGACAATTGGGTTAAAAGTGAAATTCTAATGGTCTCACAATTGATAAATAAAGAGGTTCTTACTTAACATATACTGAATTTTTGGGATTCCAATATCTCCGGGAGAATATAGTATTGTTTTTGATGCTATACCAGTAGGTTTTTTGAGACTCTTGAGAGGCAGTATAGTGAACCTCATAAGCAATCAATGAATTAAAAAAAAAGGTTTTGTGTAGTGGTGTTGATAGTAAATGTAATAATAATTTCTTCAGATGCTTGATTCAGTGTCCTGCTACACCTCAAAATAAGTACTTTTGTAAAGAACAAATTTGGAAATATCAATTAGAGATTGACTTGGACCTATACTAATAAACACTGTATGAATAACAAAGTGTACGAAATATACTTACGAAATGAGTCCCTAAAAAGATATAAAAAGGACATTTCTGAATCCTGTACATTTTGTAAAAAGGATACTGAAACTGTCTTACATCTTTTCTTTGATGTATGTGAAGTTTTTCTGGATTGATGTGGAATATTTATTTTATTTGTTGAGTGGAATTAGAGAAAATGAATGTTTTTTTTGTTATGAAAAGTATAGTTGATTTTATGTAGAATTTGATCTTATTACTTAGTAAGTTTTACATACATAATAAATGTAAATGGTCTAAAAGGATACCTAACATCTACCATTTTAAAGCTGACATGAAGATTTATTTTAAAACACTGAAAGGACTCTCAAACCGGAATGACATCATCAAATAATTAAATGATTTATTTTAATTATACATGTATATCTCCTTTCCATTATGTTGTTGTTGTTTTTTTTTCTTTCTTAATATGTGATTTGAATGTTCTTTAATTTCATTGATATGAATGTTATCTTTATTGCTCTTCATATCTTGATATCATGCTGATTTGTAATCATTTTGAACAGTATATGTGAATCATTTATTCACTGTATCATGTAATATAATTTTGGAAGTAAAAATCTTCTTCCATGAGGGAGTTTGGCATCATGACATCTTCCAGGTGGACCGTTACACAACACGACACACAAGTCTCCTGGACATGCTGTAGAATTCAACCAATCAGATGACGACTTTGAAAATCCTTAAGTGTGCTATACAGTATGTATCAGACGTTCAGCCAGTCTCAGTCTCAGATGCATGACATCTGAGACTGAGACTAGCTAAAACATAAAGCATAAGTAGCTACACTATCCAAGGAGTTTAAAGTGCACTTGACTTGAACAGAGCCGCTCGGCCTCTTTTTTTTTTTTTTTTTGCTATTCAGCTCTTGGCCTCATGGGCTACACTTCAAGATCTTAGTGGCAACAGATCATTGTTCACACTGTTTCATGGATACTGTGTTAAGGAAGGCTATCTCATACTTCTGACACTCCTATTTGCATCATATAGGAATTTTCAGATGTGGCCACTCCTAAAGCTGCAAATCATGCCTACTCCATAAGAAGAAGAAGAAGAAAGAAAAAAAAACAGAGCTCAAATGTAATTTTTCACATTTATTAGTCTTTTCAAAATTACTTGTGCCATTCGGTTGCTGCATGAAAAATGTTATATCAAATAATTTATTTTTGTCGATCCCAAGATATCTCCGTACCATTGCCATACTGCATATTAGAAATATATTTACACTTGTGATATGAGAATACAAAAGTATCTACAATAATACTATATACATTTTTGATAAATTTTCATAGGCAGGTGTAGGACACTTTGACCACTGGAGGGCGCTAATACTGCAGTTTACATAAATTCCTCTCCTTTGTAAAAAAAAAAAAAGAAAAAAAAGTGTAAATCCCATCTGTACTGAGGTATGACCAAACACCTCGTCAATCCACATTTAAATTCATTATCCATGACCAAAGCACAATATTAGGAAACAATTTCATACATTATTTGACCATTTAAGTCTTAAAAACTCTAATAAATAGCTCACACATGATATTAAAATACTGGCACTGGCAAAAACAAAAAAAGGAATTAGAAAGATGCCACCAAGAGGAAAAACATCTTCTAAACAATGTGTTGGTATAGGACTTGCCTGCCTGCAAATCTGAGCTTTATGAACCACACCTGTAATTTCAAATGTTTTCCCCTCATGCGCTCAAGCTCGACGTGGGCCACAGAGTGAGTGCAGCCTTGAAGCCAGTGTTGCCTGAAGCCCATCCAGTGCATCTGGATCCAGTGCAGGGCTGCAGTCAGAGCCCAGCAGCAGCTCCTCAAACTGCTCACAGTCCAGAAGATCGACCATGTTCTGCAGGAAAAAGCCTTCACAGAACACCGCCAGCCCCACTGCCTCACTCACCTGCTCAACAACACACAGATGACATCAGAAGACTGAATGCTGAAACAATGCACATGCTCAGGTAAGCTGTATGTACATACTTTGGAAGTCTGGTAGACGCTCACAGCGTTGATTAGATTTATTCTCTCTGAGCAGAGGATTTCACAGTGCCTCTTCAAAACTGGAAGCTGGAATGAGTGTGCCACGGGCAGAAGCTGTACGGGATATGAAATAATGCATCTCAGCTTAACTTGACATGTTTTATTCTCATTTTAAATGCCAAGTCTTTACATTTAATTAGAGAAATGTATTTAAACAGGACTGTATTGTATATGCGCTTCATGACATGTTTTTCTTACCTCCAGCAAATCAGGCACAGACACGTCTAAACATTCTGTTCCTCCACAGTATAGATGTGCCATCATCATCTGAAATAACCATTTAGAAATAATTTTACATGCCCTATGCTTGTCTTGTGTATGTTTAGGCCAAGGTTTATTAGTTACCTGGAACGTGCTGTATTTTATGTCAGTGACTTCAACGGCCATGTGGTCTGTTGTGCCATTGCTCCTGCAGACGCCCAGCAAGTCTCTGAACCTTAAATGAAATTACAGCGTAACAATCGCATAACTGATTATAAGGCATGTAACATCTAACATTACCATGTAACATCAGTTTGAGTAATACCTCTCTGAAGCAGACATGAGCAGAACTCTGTGGGCATAAAACGGCCTTCCCTCCACCACAAATATCACATCAGACATCTCAGCGTTATTCAGAAAATGAGCATCTGCGAGGGTGACACAGTACTTATTAATTGAACACAGTACATTTATGATATCATATTATTGATGCTGAGCTGCATACAGTGAGATGTTACTGGTAATTGTATCACAGCATGGAAGAGTCCAAAAAGAAATTATACTTATTCAACAAGGAGAGATTAAATATATCAAAAGTGACAGTAACGTGACTTAAATAGTTCACTTTTTGTATTATTCATTAAAGAATCCTAAAATGAAATATTATGGCTTCCACAAAAATATTAAGCAGCACAACTCTTTTCAACATTGATAATAATAAAAGAAATCAGCAAATTAGAATATATTTTGAAGGATCATGTGACACTGAAGACTGGAGAAATGATGCTGAAAATACAGCTTTGCCATCACAGGAATACATTACACTGTTATTGTAATACAATACAGTTAACTTGTAATAATATTTAATAATGTTATAGGTTTTTTTTAAATACAGCCTTGGTGAGCATAATATATTTCTTTCAAAAATTAAAATTGATAAAACTTTTAAAAAATCAGTACCATTTTCACTATTTACTAGTTGCTTTTTATCATGTATGTTACTTGGATATTGACTGTTTATAATTATAAATTACATTAATGCCTTATTCTGCATGACCCTATTCTTCATCTCCTAATCCTACCCAATATACCTTACTAACTATTAATAAGCCGTAATTAGGAGTTTATTGAGGCAAAAGTCATAGTTAATAAGTTAGTTAATAGTGAGAATTGAACCCTAATCTAAAGTTAGCAAAAAAATCGTACCCACCCTAAATTTGTGAACAATAGTGTAGGTGTAAGTATGGTGTGGGGTGATCTGCATTACCCAGCTGAGCTGTAGGTGTGTCCTTCACTGCCAGAATAGATGGGACGGCTGTAGAGCAAACACAGTGGCTAAAGATGACTGCCAGCTGCTTACGGATGTCCTTACTCTGAACATAATGAAACATAAAAATCAATATTTCACTTGACTGATAATTCTTTTAACAATCACAAATTTTAACATACACATGATGGTTTGATGATTGTTATGTCAGGATTACCTTGCTAGTTTTGATAATGGAGAAGAGGAGTGGAAGACCCTCTGAGAGCAACTCCTCACAGTATTTTTCTTCTCCAATAGTGGTGAAGTCTTTAAGGAGAGAAAGCATGAGTTCAGTCCTGGACTGGAACTGGGCACTCCGCACGGACTCCAGCCACACATGCAGCTTCCACGGCACTCCTGAGAGAGAACAACAAGCTTGTTCAAACTCTTTAAATATTGAACATCTGTTTACTCATTCCAAATGTGTTTATACACTAACCATTCGTTAGTTTGGGGTCTGTGTGTCTTCATGTTTTTGAAAGACATCTCTTTTTTGTTCACAGAGACTGCATTTATTTGATCAATAATACAGTAAAAACAGTAATATTCATATTTTAAACACCAGTGTTAAATTAAACATACAATTTAATTTATTCAATTTCACTAGGCAGATTCATTAAACATTTTAAATAGATTGCAGCAACTAACATTTGTCAGATCCTCTAGTAAATTAAATGTCATTTTGTTTGTCTATTCAGAATCATTGGCGAATCGTGATCTCTGTTTGAAACCAAACAATTGTGATTCTTAATTTATCCAGAATCACGCAGATCTTACCCTTACTGAATAAAAGTGGCAATTTCGGTAACACTTTATAATAACTACACGCTAATAATCATTAGTTAAGCATGAGTAAACCATTAATTCATCATTCATAAAGCATTAATAGACATTAATAAGCAGTTCATAAATACAGCTATAAATGCTTTCTTCTTGATTTAAAAGCATATCTATAATTTGTTTAATAATTGTATTTTCATCCTTTATTAATGATCAATTTATCATTTCTAAATGAAGAATTGCATTTTTTATAAACCAGTTATTTAAGAGTTTTCAGTGGTTCATACGATTACTTAGAGCGAGTAAGTAAATGATTAATAAACTATTTAAATGTACATTCATACATCTTATTATTCAGACATATAGTGATGGTTACTTAATGTGTTAATAAATGCTTTACTAACATGTATTAATGCTGTAATTAAGGATTAATTTGGGTAGTTATAAAGCTTTTAGTAGTGGTCAGTTAACTATTTTTGTGACCTAATCTAAAGTGAGGACTAGTCATGCCTTGTAAAGCATTTTTAAAGGCTGTTAAATATTTCTATGTTCTGTATCACTGTGTTGTGTTTGTTACATTTTACTGTTTAGAAGATTGACTAGTCTTTAAATCGCCTTTATAAATGCTTTACAAAGCATGAATAGTCCTCACTTTAGATTAGCTCACAAAAATAGTTAACTGACCACTAAATGCTTTATAACTACCTGTATTTACTACATTTACTTACACTTTCTAAGTGGTCTTATGAATGAATGACAACTCTTAAACAACTGGTTTGCAAATAATGTTATACTTCATTTAGAAATTATTAATTGATCATTAACAAAGTATGAAAATACAATCATTAAACGCATTATAGATATGCTTATAAATCAAGAAAGTATATAAACTGCATATGAATGTCTATTAATGTTTTATAAATGATGTATTAACTGTTTACTCATGCTTAACTAATGATTAATAGCGTGCAGTTATTATAAAGTGTTACCGCAATTTCTTTAAAAAAATAATGAATTAATTAAAACTAGTAGTGTTTATATCAGGGGTTGAGAAAACATGATTCTACTTAAGTAAAATCACAAATATTACTTTTAAAACTACTGGTACTTCTGCTATAATGGTGACATAGCTGCTTATTTTGGTTATCTTAAAATTTGCTGAGCCACCCTAGTGGGCGCCGGCCTAGAAAATTGCAGGTTAATCTAACCAATGGTTGTTTTTCTTTGATTTATTGTGCATGAGTCAGATGTGTACCCAGTGCCCTGAGCTCCATGGTGACGTCCAGGTATCCGTGCTCAGCGCTGTGCAGACTGGCTTCCTGCAGGGCTCTGATGCGGGCCTTACACAGCCGTGGAGAACAGACAGACTTTGCTTTTGCTCCGTCCTCTATTTCCTGCTTCTCCTGCTCCTCTACTCCCTCAGCCAGGATCTCCTCCAGAGAAAGAACGTCCTCCTGCAGCCGCTGAGGCTGACTCAACAGCTTCCTCAACACGTTCCTAGGGGGAAATACAATATTCAATAGAAAAGTTTTTAATGAAATCGCACCACTGATCTTGATCAGTGTTTGTGAGGGGTGAGTACCTGTGTCCATGCGCTGCAGCATGACTGAAGCAGTTCATGCCCTCATAGAGCGATGACGTCAGATGCACCCGCAGCATGGGGTCAGCGCCGCGGGACAACAGCAAACTCACCATCTCATAGTTCCCTTAAAACGTGCACACATACACACACAATTAAAACTGTTTCTAATTAAGCATGACGAGGTTAGTAAGATTTTAAAATGTTTTTTTTTTTAAAGACTCTAATGCTGAATTATTTATCAAAAACACAGAAAAGCAGTAATATTGTGAATTATCACAAATTGGAAAAAAAACTTTCTGTTTTAATATATTTAAAAATGTAATTTATTCATGTAATGACAGAACTGAATTTCCAGCATTGTTCAGTCTTAAAAGATCCTTCAGAGATTATTTTAATATGCCGATTTACTGCTTCTTTTTATTGTCAATGTTGAATACTACTAAATATTTTTGTAACAACTGTATTTTTTTTTTCAGGATTATTTGATACACATTATGTATGACTGCAATAATTTGAATACTAGTCTTTACCATCATCATTATCATTTCTGAATAAAAGTGTTAATTTCCTTCAAAAACTGATTATAAGCTTTTGAATAGTAGTAGTATTATTTACAATACAAATGGCCTCTGCTGTCATTTTCCTCATTGGGAGTACATTCAAACATAACTCTTAAAAAGAAAACATGATAAGGATTACTTTGCGCTAATTTTTCCCACCTGCAGCAGATGCCAGCTGAAGGGGTGTTTCTGCTGAGCTGTGGTGGCTATTTCTCAGGGCTGTGCCCTCCACATCTGCTCCCACATCTAACAACAGCTGGAAGGGCAAACAAAGTTCATTTAACATGATAGTCCCCAAATGTTAACATATACTATTTATAGTATACTATAGATCTGAACATAAAACATGACTTCTTTTGTAAGTCATTTTTAAAAGGTTCATTAACAACCAGTGTTGTGCAAGTTACTTCCAAACTGTAATACATTAGGTATTACTTGTTACTGTTATTTAAAAGTATTACCTTACAATATTACTGTCTCAGAATTGTAATGCGTTAGATTACTCATGTATTACTTTTGAGTTACTTTCACCAAAATAACTAAGTAGAACTTAACTTTGGGGCTGTAACGATATGCAATATGAAACCGAAACCGCGATTCGCCACACGACTCAGATCCACGAACCTACAGAATTGCGACACACCTCTTCCAACTCCCAGCATTATTCTCCTTACCATCCAGATCCAATGCTGCCTTATCCTTAAATTAGGCTATTAGTATTATTTGAAGTTAACATTATAAAATATGTAGATCTACTCCACAAAACTAGTTGAGGATAAATTATTTAAAATTGGGGAAGTCCAGCATTATGGACATGACATTTGCAGTCAAAACTTGAAATAAAAATTCTCAGAAAATACATGTATTGAAACGTATATAGGCTACTTCCTTAAAGGACTCCAGACATTAGACAAATATCAGTCTATGTTTTATTTTTAATATTAGGGAAAAGACACACATTCATGCGTGACAAAAAAATAGGAGGCAAAATATATTTTTTTGTAATTCTGTTAATTACACTGCGCAAATCGGATGAGGAAGGGTTGGCTCTCCAGTCTCCATAGAACTTAAAATATTCATTTTATTTTAGTTTTCGTATTCGCATTTATGAGGAAAAAACAATGTTACAGACGCGACCACTCTGAACTGGCACTAAAAGACTGCTTTAAAACTTTCACATAGTCTGTTGCCTTTAAGAAATAAAAGCAGACAATACACTGTAATACAACTGTAATACAAGCCTCACTAATCATGTAACAAGTAAAATATTACTGAAAATTGATTAGTAATGCCTTACACTACTGCGTTACAGCAAAAAGTAATATGTTACTGTAATGTATTACTTTTGTAATGCGTTACTCCCAACACTGTTAACAACAAATACTATTATTAAATGACTACATACAGTAACAGGATTGTTAACATGTAACTAGTGTGCATGTTCACCTGTACTACAGATATGTGTCCATGCAGCACTGCAAAGGTGAGGGCCACCCAACTGCGGCTCTCAGGATGGACAGAGGGATGTTTTGGTGAACAGTTGGGCACCTGAAAAGAAGAACAAAGTGTGTGTGTGAGTGTGTGTGTGTGAGAGAGAGAGAGAGAGAGAGAGAGAGAGAGAGAGAGAGAGAGAGTAGTTATTGGTAAACAACCAAAATTCTACTGCGTATGTGTCAGTTCCCAGAGTGTTACATTACTGCAAACCAACCATCCATTGAAGAAAGTTAATCTGAAATGAGCCCACCTAAAATATAGATCAAGGGTGTTCAATCTTACTTGTTCCTGAAGGGCCAATATCTTAAAGAGTTTATCTTCAATCCTAATTAAACTAGGTAATGAGAGCCTTCAGGATTACTTCACTAATACACACTTCCAGGCAAGTGTATTGGAGAAGGACATTGGCCCTTTAGGAGCATGAATGGATTGCCCGTTATAGATATATCTCACGACCAATTCGTACGAGTGAGTAAAAGAAAGGTGACCAATTCATACGACCTCACTCATACGAGTTTATACCGTTAGTCTAAACCCCAGTGATGGATAGGTTAGGGTCGGTAGGTCATTCATACAAATTGGGCAAATTTAGCAAAAATCTTATGAGTGAGATTGTATGAATTTGTACACATTAGCCACCGTGTAAAATTCTTATTGGTTGGATACATGGGTAAAAAAGATTTAACGCGACTGAACATGCACAGTGTCATTACCGCTATGTCCAAGTTTGCCCCAGCATCAATGAGCATGTGCACCAGCGCCTCATCCCCTGCTGAACAGGCGTACATCAGTGGAGTCATGCCCTACATAACCCACACAGAAAGAGTTAAACATAAAAAACATGGAGTCAATTATTTGGCTTTCCAACCTGGAAAAAAAAAAAAAAAAAAAAAATCAGATGTTTAGTCTTTAAGGGGTTCACCTGGTCATCCATTGTGTTCACCCCGTCTGGGCCCAGAAGCTGGATAGCTTGGCTAATCAGATCAGTGCGGCCAGAGTTGAGCATGCGAAAGCCAAGATCCAGATTAAACTTGTCTGTGGCAGCCTTTGAATCTAGACGTTTAAAGGATGTGAAACAGCACTCTGGCCTGAGAAAAAGAAAAAAAGAGTGAATTTGGAGCTCATTAAAAGTTTCTGAGTAAAAAAACCAACATTTTTTTAAAGCCAAAGAGCCAAAGTTAACTGGGTAAAAACAGATAATTGAACATGTTTGTTGCGGTATGTGTATCTATTAAACTCTTAAAGGGATACTCCACTTTTTTTGAAAATAGGCTCATTTTACCACTCCCCCAGAGTTAAACAGTTGAGTTTTACCGTTTTCAAATGTATTCAGCCGATTTTTTGATATTTAGAAGAATATCAGTAACCAGACAGTTTCTGGTCTCATTGACTTCCATAGTATACTTTTTTTTTTTCCTACTATGGAAGTAAATGAGACCAGAAACTGTCTGGTTACTGACATTCTTCAAAATATCAGAAAATCGGCTGAATGGATTTGAAAACGCTAAAACTCAACTGTTTAACTCTGGGGGAGTATCCCTTTAAACCCTTCACATTCACAGCACAATGCTTAAGCAACAGGAACATCTTACTTGAGCTGTCGAGGTTCACAGTCCAGTCCAGGGAGAAGCTGTCGGGCAGTCTGTCTCACATCATCACTGTCCACTAACAGGCTCCGTCGATGCTCCGCATGGACCATAGCGACTCGCATCCACTCCATCAGAGGAGGAAGAAGAGGAAATGGCCTGATATGAGAGAGACATGGCATTACTCAGTTATTTACCAACATCTGTCACTTCACCCCTCTGTTTTTCTCCTTTCCAAAATGCATGCGCGCACACACACACACACACACACACACACGCTTAAACCCAGCAAGTTTTAGGGGAGATCAACAGTGGCACAAAACTGGATCAGAGAGAAAAGGACAGTGTAATTAAAGAAGCTACTGATTTGGCTTGCCACAGCCTCTTTCAAGCCAGTCATTTATTACCACAAACAAGCCTTAATCACAATCTGAATAACAACATCTGCCATCTTCAACAGACACAGTCTCGCTGCAATTCAAATCAGTGTGATATTACAGAACAAATCCTCTATGGTTTCCTTCTTCTAGTATCTGTGCCAGGAGTGCTGTGATTCTGAAGCATGCTCACAACCATAACTATCCACCTGCTAAACACATTAGTATTCATTATCTGACGTGAATGCAGAGCATGGTTTCCACGCCACTAATCTTGTGAAGCCACTAATCTTACTAGAACAGACCTGAAGGTGAAATTATAAGTATTTCTATAATCTATAGGGAAAAATCTCATTTCAAAGAACATATAAATACTGATAGAAAAACAGAAGAGGAATGGACAAATGAGTCTAAAAGGAATGCTCTTAAAATTGTCAAGGAAATCTAGTATACACTACCTTTCAAAGGTTTGGGGTCAATAAGGTTTGTTCATGTTTTGAAAGAAATGCTCAAAGCTTCACAAAACATACAGTAAAAATAGCAATAATGTGAAATATCATAGTTTTTTATAATAATTGATATTTTTAATATATATACATGACATTTTTATTTAAAATCCTGTGATGGCAAAGTAATGGTACCTCTGTCTCCTGATTTTGGCTCTTTATGAGCCTTAAACAGGTAAAAGTGGTTTTGGCTCATTCATCTCACCTCTCTTTACTGAGGGCGATTCTGGGTGGCTCAAGGTTGGGGTTCTCCAGTGACTCCATCTGTGGACTGCGTAGGTAGTAATAGAGTGTGTGAAGAGCGTCTGGAGACCAGGAGATGGGCTGCAGGCAGAAAGGACGTCCTGGACTAAGACTGGGACTTGCTGAAACCAAACGCTGCATATGGTGCATTGCACGGGAAACCAAGTCACCTGCAGGATACACACATACATTTGAACTTCAAACCCAAATTCTGTGAAAAGTTTCATATTGTCAAATAGTATCTTAGCATGCAGAACAAATAAATGCCTTTCAAATGGACCCTGCAATAAATTCCTTAAGATCTGATAGACTTGCACCAAAATCATAATGCACTGCTGATGTAGAAAAGCCATCTGTGTTTCCAGTTCAACCCATAAACTAAAGACAGTTGCTGTGCAGCCAAAAAAAGTGCTGACAGCACACAACATAAAGCATATTTCAATATAGCAAAATATATCTTCAGACCCATCTGTTTAATGTCCAAATGTGGAAATGGAAGAGGATTCGAATTAACTCAAATGTCTAGGAGCTTTGTTCTAAATGGCTCTGAGGGACATTAAATCTGCTCTATTTTGCCTCCCAATGCAGAAATCCAGAGTCAAGCTTCTCCCCAAAGGAGGAGAAGATATGATGAGGACAGGCACACTCCTTAAAGTCTGTGTTGACCATTAGACAGAGCAGCTTACAGTAAAGTCAGGGGACACTGTCATCCATATGTGTAAAGCATCTGTTGGGGAACGAGATTAGACTGAGAGAACACAGCAGAGATGTATTATTTTATCCTTGACTGGAAATACTGCTTTTGCACTTAACTATAGGTGGCTAATCTTTAAACAACAGCTAATATGTGAAAGAAATAGACATAATCATCAAGAAGGGTATGGGAAACAATCTAAGCAATCCATCACATATGGTCTACATGGACCTTAATGAACAATTGTGCACATTAGTTGTTAAACAAAGGGCGCTTTACGATTGCTTGAGTGTCTGCAATCATAACGCATAAAGAAGGTGCTTTTTACTCCTTTGACCCAAACAGAAGGTGCTCTTGTACCAGCTAAACAACTACAGGAGTGTTGCTGGTCCCCTAAGGGAGAGCGTGTTTCCCTCTCTGGTGAATGCGGCCCCCCTCCCTCATCCTGAACGGCGGTCTGCAATGTAAACAAACTGCCCACAGTTCAGGCGCTCAAACCCCCCCTGGCAGGCCTGTAATGTCGAGTTGTCAGAAGAGCGGCACTTAAAATGTACAGATGTCTCTCTCTGTCTTACAGACATGTAAAAACAATCATGCAAAAATAGCATTTCACTGGACAGTAATAGACTGAGATGAAAAATGGACAACGACAGTGTTTCTACATTAAACTTTTAACAAGTGCCTTTTGGGTGACCTAATTCTTAAAGAGAACTGCAGTCTTTTACTAGGCTGAGAAAAGCTATTTCTTCTTGGTTAGTTCACTCAAAAATGAAAATACTGTCATGATTTTTCTACCTTCACCATCTTCTGAACACAAATGAAGATATTTTTTATATTATTCAATCCATTTTGTCCATCCCACACAACCAAATCTTAGTATCGCAAAACCAACCAAAACTAAAAACATATCGTAAAAGAATCAATCAAGTGGTTTAATCAAAATCTTCTGTAGAGACCCAATCACGAAAAAATATAATTAATAAATAATTCATATTGGATAATTCTCCCTCAGTGAAATGAAAGTTTGGTCATCATTTATGTATAAGACTTTCGTTCATCTTTGAAACCCAACTATTGATATTTTTTTATTGAAACATAAGACATTTCTGAAAGCCTAAGCAGACAAAACACTGATGCTTCAAAAAGTTAATAAAAACACTGTAAATTAAATCTATATAAATAGAGTGTAATAGAGTGGCAATAGAGTGACAATAGAGTGGTTCAAGCCTTAAGAAAAAAAAATCAAGAAAGATTTATATTATTGCTTATAATTTCATCATGATAAAAGTGTATTTAAACATGAAGTGCAAAAAGGTGTAGTGGAATACATTAATTAATTATTTTATTACAAATGAGACACAAATGATTAGCTTCATTTGTGTCTACGGGCTCTCCCGGGACACCGGACAATAACATTTTTATTATTTTTTTTTTTACAGAATTAAAGTTTTTTTTTTCCATTATTTTACAAATGTATTTTTACTCTGTTTATTAACATAAACAGTAAACAGTTATACAGTAGGATCAGATTCAGAACCACAACTGTTAAATTTCTAATGACTTTTATATAGTCATATGACAACAATGTACCATTTCTTTTATTTATTTTTTTAACTAACAATACACAGTACACATAGTCACAGTCCTTCAAAAGAACTGAATATGAAGTGATTGTAACTTACTGAGTTCCGAGAGGCTGCCCACACAGGTGGCCAGCAGGGCTTGCTCCAGCGTCCTGAGCTCCAGCTGTGCGTAGGCATTCTCTCTGCTCTCCACCGCTGAGTCTGGACCCTTAGCATACACACTGAAATGGGCAGGCAGAGACAGCTCACCTACACACAAACAGATTCAATGAGATCTTCAGAACTCTCAACAACATTAAACAATTCATGGTATATTATATTTGATAATATTTGATTCCTTTATCGAATGTGTCTCTAAACATGAATTAATTGCGTCAGTAATCTCAATTATGGGGGGATGGTGGGAGACAGAATGCCAAGGGAAAGCCAATCGTTTTCATATACAGTATGTGACTCTGACAGAGATAAGAAGAGGAAGTGCGCTAAGTCATCATTTCCTCTGCTCGGAACATAGCTCTTTCTCATTTCTTTAGACGTTTGTCCCTCGCTAAATTATTCATGTCTTATTGCTTTTCTAAATGTCTCTAAGTGTTCATTCTATTCCTGTAGATTTTTTTCCCTGAAGAAGAAATATTTAAATCTAAATATTTCTCAGACCCTATAAAACATGTAGTCTTTGGTTGATAGTTTGACATGTTTGCCGACACCAGATTAATGACGATTATCAAATTTGACCTCTGATGAAATTCTGCCAGTGATAGTTTTTAGGCACTAATCTGCAGTGTGCCTTCTCCTACTACAACCATAATGTTAAAAACCATAAGGAGCACACAACCGATGAAGGTATAAGAGTAACAACAAGAAACCATCACTAGCTTCAAACACACAGTCTCCATTTTTTCTGAGATACAGTGTGACGTGGCTTACAACTGTGATCAGGTTCGTACAGTCTGACAAGAATCTATCTGAAACCAAATACTATTATAAATCATGCCATGTCCAGCTGATTTAATACTGGCACATTGGCCGTCATCCTGAATACCATATTATGGCTCCCAACAGAAGGGTGATATATTTCTTCTCACCACAGCATAAGTATAGTTTATATAGATTATCAGTCCCTACTGAGTTATCTTTTTTTTCGTTCTCAAATGCAGAGTTGATACATTTCCAATGTTTCAGAAACAAAGTGCAAGTTGATAGCCAGTAAAACTAATGAGCAGATCATAGGTTTGGCTGCTGATTTATCAAACCCAAATACAGGATATGTGCTAGCTTGGCTTTTGATGTGATTTGAAATCCATGCCTTACCCCTGGATCTCTCTTTCACTGGATATCAGAAGGGGATCAAGTGAGGGATTTGGTTTCTTCTTCAAGCTAAACGATAAACCATTCGTGAGGTACGGTATACACATTAATCTCTGCCACGATGACTAAAATATCTCTCCAGATGTTGACTACCTGATCCATTTGAGCTATTTTTATATCATTGTTCTTAAATAGTATTTCTCTTACAGCTATTTGGTTGAACAAACTCATTGTATAGCCACTCAATGTGCAGTTGAGTGAACCATGGCCTCGCTCGACCACTGCCAATGGTGTGTTTATGCTACAGCAGCAGATTCTCAGCTTAGTGTGCTACCACTGCCTACTGAACACAAAAGACTGATCTTCAGAGCAGAGCATTGCAGTTTTTTTTTTTGTTTTGTTTTTTGACTGAATGATATTCAAAGATGTACTGGATCTCATGAACAGAATCTGCATATTTATGCATTTAATAATTTTATAATTAAATACCATCAAGTGTTAAAACTAAAAACAGAACTGTGTGGGTGGCATATATGTCACTGTTTTCCAAATAATAATTATGCTGCACAACATTTCCAACATTGTTGATAATGCTAAATGCTTCTTCAGCACCAAATCAGCATTCATATGTTCATATGACACACAGTGTTCACACATATGCCCACACAGCTTTGCTATAACATAAATAAACATTTTAATATATGATATGATATATGATTGCTACATGATATATGATGCAGTTTGGAAGGTAAACTCCTCCAAACGTATTGTTGGATTCTGTACCTTTTGTACCTGTATCATGTACTCTCATACAGGGCTTTCTTAAGACTGTTTGTTTAACTAGTAGACCATTTTTTCACTGACTAGCAGATGTGGAAATATGAAATATGTTTTTTCACATACTGTTATTAGCCTAGCCAGAATATAACTCTGTCTATAACCACATACACATGCCCCCTGAACTGAGGCAGTCTGGTATAGTTAAGGTCATTTTACATGTGCTACAGATCATAGTTATTGGTTAATATGGTGCAGCTGAAAATACAGAAATATGCCTTCATGGAGACCCCAAATCTAAAGCAGGTCTGCGTGTGTAGGAGCTGTGTAGCTCTCTGGCCTAGCTTCCACTGCCAAATGGGTTTGTATATGGGTACGGGTGAGCCACAGGGTGTGTGTTGCAGCTGGTCAGGCTGTGGACCCACAGACCCAAACCCCTCTATCCAGAACACACCCATTCCCTTTCCCACAGCTGGCCGTGTCTATACTGGCAGCCTTGAGGCTATGACATGCGTCATAAGCAGCTGCACGCTCCCACAGACACATATACGCACACATACGCTCTCATCTACCATCATTGTGGACTGAGGAAGAGGGGAATGTGTGTGCACTGCCATTATGTGGAGAGAAATTGAGCTCACACACACCACTGATGGGAGACTGGGAAATCCATATGAGTGTGATAGACCTGACCAGGAGTTACACTGCCAAGGAAAGAGAGGAGAGAGAAGCCGGGAAGAGACATGGTTTTGGGGTTATGTGGCAGAAAATACACTTAAAATGAGATGAGCAGCAACATTTACTGAAGTGATTCCAATCTTGACCACTACTAATGTGAAATCCACAATGAAACCCACAATAATAAGGTTTCTTCTTTTAAAACTCTATCAGACAGATCTAATATTTTTAGTTTTATGACTAATATTATAGTTTTATGACTGAAAGTGCACAAAAAACTTGTTAAGGGCTTCCGCTGCAAACAGATGCGTGTGACAAAAACACTCAGGTCTGAGTAACAGAGAACTTTTTTGATTTTGTTTTTTTAATTGTTTAATATCTAAGAGATTAAATGACCAAATTTAAAGGGATACCCCACTTTTTTGGGAAAAAGGGTTTGGGGAAAGTTGGGTTTTACCGTTTTCGAATGTATTCAGCCAATTTCTTTTTTATATTTAGAAGAATATCAGTAACCAGACAGTTTCTGGTCTCATTGACTTCCATAGTATATTTTTTTCCTACTATGGAAGTCAATGAGACCAGAAACTGCCTGGTTACTGATATTCTTCTAAATATCAGAAAATTGGCTGAATGGATTTGAAAATGGTAAAACTCAATTGTTTAACTCTGGGAGAGTGGTAAAATAAGCCTTTTTCCAAAAAAAAAAAAAAGAAAAAAAGTGGAGTATCCCTTTAAAATGTATGCTGTTTGCAGTATTTTGTCAAAAAAAAAATCAAAATAAAATCAAAAGCTAACATTTTTACAATTAAGGTTAACATTAGTTTCATTAGTTACAACTACATTAGTAAACAAACTAAAAATTTAAAATACTTCTAAAGCATTTAATACTCTTAGTTCATGTTAACATTTACTAATACATTATTGAAATCAAAAGTTGTATCTGTTAATATTATTAAAAAATGAGCTAACATGAACTAACAATGAACATTTGTATTATTATTAATTAACATTATCAAAGGTTAATAAATACTGCGAGTGCTACCAAATCAATAGTTCAGATCAGTCTTTGTGTTATATGATGAACATTTTAAATAAAAACAGTTGGAAATGAGCATGCATTAAATCCAATCCAAAAATAAATCCAATATTGACTAATACAAATAAATTAATTACATCTTTAGCATCATCCATAGTTACTTGAAAGTACAATTTGCTTTATTCCATTGCTCTGAAATATGGTAAAATGACAATAAACCTGGCTTTGATAACATTCAGACTGTTCTACAAGAACAGAATTAATATCCATTTTGTTTAGGAACAGATTACTTCTTTAGTTCAGAAGTGTTCGTCACCAGAGAACAAATCCCTTTAGAATGTGCTGAAAGAAACCTTTCAATTGCAAACCCAAATGCAACCACACTAATTTACTTAAATACGAGTGATCAACTTATTTTCCTTGCCTGATTTTGCCCAGGTAATATGGTGTGAACACAGTGGTCCAGTCACACGCTACCACAACACCACCATTCTACACAGGGCACAATGGCACAAGTGTGCTGAAGAGCCAGAGTCAATCAGCCCTTGTGTAACTAGGAGCTGCGCTGGAAGTGGCTGTAGATTGAGGACATGGAGCGTTGACTGCTATCTCTAAGTGGTAAAAGGGGAGGTGCCCTGTTAGTTGTGTGTGACTGCATACACGGACCATTTCTGCCAAGATTTCCCCTCTCCAGAGGGAAGAACATAGATAATAATAACAACTTCCTGCATCCAGCTCCTTATTTAAGACACAGCCCCCATTCAATGGAAGAGCTTTGGGTTTACAATTCCAGTCAACAGGGAAATGCAGAACAAGGTCAAAAGATTTAAACTTGGCCAACTTGTATATGCTGCTTTACTTCTAAAATCACCAAATAAAAGAGTTCGTAAGTAATAAATCCAATATATTTTCAGCATCGTGACATTTTTATTGTGACATTTCATTTAATGTTTATTTCAACGCATTCGTATGACATATCCAATAAAACAAGAATAAACTTAGCAATATAATTGAAACAGTGGGCTTCTCATAAAGCAGATGACTTTTCTACTGTGTCCATTGCAACCTAAATGCAACAAAACCTTCTAGGAGAACCTCCTGGAGTTTAACAGTCTTCATAATGATAAACATTATGCAGATCTTGGCAAGGAGCTAGTACTCCAGGTGTTCATATACTCAATAACATGCATCTCACTGCAAAACATCCCTTATTCAAGGGAGGGCCTCGAGGAATTTATGGTAATTCTACGATTAGAGACACTTTTGACTACTTGGAATCTTGACAAATTTGACAGATGCAATTATTATAAAATATTTGAAAAACTGTACTGAATTGAAAATATAACATTTGTGAAACATAGACATTTCCTGATTCAACACATTTACTAAATGCATTACAGATTCGGGTATCATGGTTCTAGGTTCTAATCCCAGACGAGCCCCCAATTTCGGTTACATTCTCTTAGTGTAGGGATTTGGGCATTGGATGCAAAACACTATTTTTTTTTTTAATTCAAATTAGGATTTATTTTTTAGAATCATGGATCAGAAAAGGGGACAGAAAAGCTTCACTAACTGAAGTATCACCAATTTATGAATGACCTCTCTGTGATGGACAGACGGGTCACTGATCCCAACCTCTCAGTTTAGCCCCATGACACCACTTGCCACCTCAAGCCATAACTAACAGAATGACAGCCTGGTCAGTTTCAGAGCGGCACGTTTGAGAGTTGCAATCTAAAGCCAAGAATTCACTCTGAAGCCTCATTCTAGAGAAAGATGGAAAAAGCAGAACAACAGTAACTACTATACAGGATCTCCATCTGCCCGCTTCTCTCACCCATAAACCCCTAAGCCAGTTTCCATGGAGGCAGTAATTTCAATTGCAAAGTATTTTTGTAGCAGTTTTTCAAAACATGTCATGGCTCTAGAGTGGATTTCCTGATCTGGGGTTGAACGGAGGACAAAATCTCTTTCTGATGATAGCTTAGAGACTATTCAGTGAGCCTTCATAGACTAAAGGGGTTATCACTAAGTGGGATTTTAATGTAATTTAGCTTGTCAGACTGCAATATTAATCAAAGTTGGAGGGTTTGGTAAGTATGGGATACGTTGAGGAGAGACAGAATTACAACATTAATCATCCAGAGCTAATCCATAAAACATGATGGGTGTCAGGACTGAAGTCTAACAGATACTGCTAAATAAATGTAATTGCTGTGATGACAAACACTTGATTAACTTACTCTGTGATGAAGAAACTGCATACATCACTCAAGGAACACAATGGGGATGCTTAATTATCCTCCTTTGAAATGACTTTTCAACAAGGTGTTGATTACATCACATTTAATTCAGTTTTACAAAAGATCCTCAGCAAAGATCATTATTTGCACACCAGCTAACAGAAATGGTAATAATCCCCTGAAACAGAGGCTTACATTTATTTGACACCTACTTAAATGGTCAAAGTCGGAACAAACGAGGTGTAGAGTAACTCAAGATGGACTGTATTCATAAAATGACTGATTAGTAGTGAGTTTTTATGAGCTGTCAGGAGGTATGAAGAACATATGGTGTTCCCCAGTGTATACTCACTCCAAGGTACCTTCTTTGAACATTAACAATGTGTAAAACCCCTAGTTTTTACATTTTGTATAATGAGGTGGTACATGGGAAATTTTCTTTCAGTTACAAGCTCTTTATGTCTTAAGTGATTAGATCTTTGTTGTCACAAAACAATGAAGCAGCCCCATAAATTGTTCCACAAATTGGAAAACCACAATTGTTTCCTCTTTTATTTCAAATCAATATAAAGGTGCGTTTTGTGCACTTGATGAGCATACCTGCTTATTGTTTTGTTTTTTTCACGTCAAACGTTTTTTCTCTGTACAGATAAAAACGTTATCTAAATTATTCCCGTTCACATGCATATGCTGAAACGACTTAAAATGCAGTATTATGCGTGCCAGACAAGTAACTGATAATGTCAAAGTGTAAAGAAAGATGACACGTGGCGCACATATGCATTCAAACGCTGTGCCTACAGACTACATACGTAATACGCATGTGTATGCAGTCACCGTTTTCGTAGATTCAGGTCTTTGAAGTTTACACAGAGATGAAAACGGTGATGGGGGTGGTGCAGTGGATAAGACACATGCCTTTGGTGTGAGGGGCCCGAGTTCGAATACACTATGAGACACCAATGTGTTCCTGAGCCAGACACTAAACCAGACACTGAGTCGCTTTGGATAAAAGCGTCAGCTAAATGAATAAATGTAAATGTAAAAACTTGCTCTGAAATACATCAAAGTTTGCATTCTCAGCCCACCAAAAGGCCGTTGTTATTTAAATAACGGCCAGAGCGCATTAAAAGATTTCTGTTTTCAGTTTCAAAACAGTGCAAGCAGCACCTAAGTGAATAACTAATGTTGTTTTTTTTTATTAAATAAATTAATTAATTAAAAACGTACTTAAGCTAGACAATGACTCTCTTCTCGAGCTGCTGTACAGCCAAAATGATCTTTGTTGTAAATTAATTTCCTAGTATAAAGCTGCTTTGAAACAATCTGTATTGTAAAAAGCGCTATATTAAGCATCTTGACATTTAAACTGAATTAGATTTCACAAATCACGACAGTTCACCTAACAATGGAAATCATTTACTCACCTTTATGCCAAAACTCGAAAAGCTAACCATAAATGGGGTGTAAGCAGATCATATGAGATTATACTGTAGGAATTCATACAAATTAACCATTTTTTTTAACTATTTTTTATTTTTTTTGCCCTTATAAATGGAAGTCAATCAAAATGGCTTAGTTATCTAGGCTGGGTTTCCCCATTCTGCCTTGCCGCAGCGCTATTTTATTCGCGCTGCTAGGCTGTCTGGATACCATGAACCAAATTTTCCCCTTAAATAGGGAACCAATCACAGAACAGGGAGGGAGCACAGGCACATTTGATAGACGTACAGGCGCATTTAATAGACAATTCGTAGCACGCTCTGGGAATTCGTAAACCACGCCTCAAATACGGGGAAATTTACATGTGGTTTCCAGACCACGTTTCATTCTCAATGATACGTGGTCTGGCGTTAGCCAGGCTATTAGTTATCAACATTATTACAAATTTTTTTTTTTTAAAAATTAAAAATCATAGTTTATGTCAGTTTGGAAAAACTTGAGTAAATTATGACAGCGTTTACATTTTTGGGTGAACCTTTACTTTTACATCCATACATAAATGTGTTTGAATAGTGATGATTTTAAAGTCACTGCAGTGCAACTTCCATCACTGGCCACCCTGAATTTAGACTAAGTAACACCTCTTTGGAACAGATGCTAATGGGTCCAGGCAGGCATGCTGGGGAGTTGAGGAAGGTCAACTCGCACACAGAGCAGCTGTCATTGCATGCTCTAGAAAGGCACCTTCTTCTCTCCTTATAGAAAGCATTTGTCCGCTCTAGGTGCTCTAGGGCTCAAGTGAGACCCTCAAAACGATGTTTATAATAGCACTTATTGACTGCATGTGTAAACACAGAGCACAGACCTCATGTGAAATACAAGCTTCTCTTTAACAATTTATGAGAACTCCATCTAGCGAACACAAAAAGGTGAGACCTCTCTTTAACAAAAGTTTTACTTCTAAATGATCCCTGAGGACATTTCTGACTTTTGAGAAAATCTTAGCAAAGTAGAGTTTATAACTTTCAGCCTCTTAAACACACTCGCCGGCTTGAAATGACCATGGCTGGGAAATGCTCTAATTTCTGCGGTTTGTCGACAAGCTCAAAGAAACTGGGCTGTGTGGGCGGAAAGTTTTATGAGGATAATTAACCAATGATGATTACAAGGCTCCACACACAGACCAGAACTCAACACCCCATTCAGTGGGACTGCTCTCACGGTGTGGAGAGCCAATCTGATGTGAACTGTGTCTCACCTGCATCCCCTCATTTGACCAGCTCTTTTATGTCCTGTCTGTCATTAAAACCAAGTGGGGACCTCAATTAAATCGGACTATTTATTCAAGGGCTCAATCGCTTTCATTTTAGAAGACTAACATCATGTTTCCGGTTGACATCTTGCATGGCTGAGTCATAATGGCCATTATTAGCTTGTTTACTGTAAAGGCTTTTCTGTGACTGCAGTTGACCTCCACCTAAAATTATGGTGAAAATCATCAAATAGATAAAGGGTTCTTTTAGTAAACTATTTAATACTACAGAAGTTGTTCATGGAAGCAATAATTAACTATACATGTGTGTTGCCATTTATGCAATATTATCTGCTGTGCTCTCTCATTCTGAAGAAATGCTTGTTTTGTAAAAAAAAAAAAAAAAAAAAATCCCCCCGTGGGTTGCATATATTTTCAGCTGGGATTTTCCCTATGGCCTGCCGCAAAACTGCTGTATTTTTTCTTTTTCTTTTTAAACAACAAACCATTTTACAACACTGTCCTAATAATATAGAAATGACAAACAATTTATGAGAACTCAATTTCTGTTTTAAATGGCAACCTGGCAACCTACAACATTAAAGCATGATAATTCAGTATTCTGATGCCATCTACTCAAGTACTTTGTGGGGATAAATGCATAGAGGCCAAAAAAAACAAGACCACAATATCTTTCACAACAGAAAATGGGCATTTTTTCTGTCATTTAAACTCTGCGGCAATAAACAGTTCCAGATGTGGCTCTGCTCAGCATGTGAGACAAGAGTGTTTGACATGAAACCCAATGTCAGACTTCTCTCATTTGACAAGTCTCAACCAAGTAAAAAAAAAAAGGCCTATTTGTGGATCTCGAACAGTGAGCGTACATGTATGCAAATAATATTTGATCATTATTTCTATGTGTTAAGTGTTCTTTAGACTGCTGAGTTTCTAAGCCTCAGTATCATGCAGGTCAGCTATATTTCAAGTTTACCAGCCATGGGTGATTGAACACGAGTGCACTGTCACATCAATCAGACTGAGTGTGTAACTGTGAATCAGATTAATACATTTCTAAGCCTATGCCTCCATAGGGGGTGTTTGAACTACACCAAGGGTGCAAAGTAAAAAAACACTCATGGAAAGATGTTAATAGATACCACATTCAGAAGCACAAAGTGAAGTACTTGATATAATAGATCCTACCTCATATATAGTTTGTGTGCTGCTGTTGGCTTAACGACAGCTTGATGGTTTCTATTTCATTCCCACCACAGGATAATATCAATAAACTCTTACGTACTTTTATCCCTGAAAGGCATGCAAATGAACCCATCCTTTAATCTCTTGTCTTAAAAAGGCTGCCCTGTCACAGAGATGACCAACAGACTGATTTAATCCAGAGGGAGAGTGTGTGATGGCTTTCCATTCTTTTCACTCTGGCTCTCATTTGTACCTGCTTATTTTCCACAGTTATACATGGCTTAGAGCAGAACAATGGCCTTTTTGTTCATTTCTGAAAATGTGTTTGACCAGTGGGATGTCCAGCCACAGCCAAACCCTATTTATAATGCAGAAGCTACCATTTTACCAGCAAGTTGTAAACTGTGGAAGTTAGTGAAATCCACACAGGTAGCAAATCAAGTCTGAAGCATTAAACGTTTGTCGATGATTCAATCAGTATTATATAGTATAACAAGGACATTGTGTCACGGGATTAATAAGCCATCACTTGTGCCAAAAGAGGGCAAATATCATTTTCTTGTATTCACATTTCACACCAAATGCCAAATGCAGCACATCACTGGGCCTTGAGTTGTCATGCATAATGATCAGACTTGTGGTGAGACTCGCTTTTCTGACACTTGTTTACACATAATTATGCAGAGATGTGTGCATCTCTCTTTAAGACAAGATGAAAGTGGAAAAGATAATTAGTATTTCCACTGAGACCAAGATCAAGGTGCCTCTCAAAGACTCAGAATCTAATAAAACAAGACATTTGTCAAATATCAAAATCAAAGAACACGTGTAAACAAAATAATAACTAATATTTTTTGCTGCATTTTTACAATACAGAGCTTATGTTGCAGAGCCAAATTGGTGTTGACTAGATAAGGTTTACACACCCCTTTCAGAATCTGCAAAAAGTTAATTATCTTATTCTTAACAAAATAAGAGGGATCATACAAAATGCATGTTTTTTTAATTTTTTTATTTAGTACTGTCCTGAATGAGATATTTAGCATAAAAATGTGCAGACATATGGTCATATTTTATAAATTCAGCTATTTATTCATTTTTGTCTTGTGGACTAAACATCTTTTATGTAAAATATCTTATAAGTAAACTTTTTCTTGTAAATACAAAAAAACTACTTTACGACTACGAAGTGTTAACTACTTAAAAAAATTATACATTTTTCTTACCATTGGCGTTCTTCCCGCAGATGAGATGTTCGTAGTTTTGCACGAGACCAAATAAATCCGCGTCATTGCTGACGGCAGCCTCGAGCGCATCAGCCGTCACTGGTGAGATGTTGGTTCCGCTCCGCGCCACTGCCAGGACACGAAGCCCAATTTCCTCTACTAGATTTTCAATGCACGCGGTCAAACAGATGGACGCGTACTCATGAATGCGCACTGAGATGCGAGTGTCCACCATCCAGCGGAAAAATCGTCCAACAGACAAACTCAGCGAGCAGCGGGAAGATTTGCTCTTACGCAGAACCTCTCCAGCGCTCATGCTGTACAATGAGATGGCTCTGACCGCGGCCGAGACGCAGCTTTCCGCCAGCGCCCAGCTCATGGTCAGTCTCATCGCGCTCTGCACCTCGAACCGCGTGCACCTGCAGTGCACAACACTCAGCCGCTGCGCTTCTCTGGAGATCCGCAATAAAGCTCTGCGCATAAGCACTGACAGACTCCTGACGCTCTCTGGAGTGAAAGACAGTCCCTCTCCAGCAACTTTACGCAAGACCACATCGATCTCTTCCTCTGTCCAAGGGAATTCCTCTAAATCTGGTAACCTCGGACATTTGGAGAAGATGTCTTCTGGGTCTTCAGGAAGCACCGTGTTCACTGTGTCCCAGCTGTTGTTCCTGCTGTTGATGGATCCCGTGTTGCTCCACCAGTTTCCTCGCTGTGGAGAACTGATGAGCGCCTGGGAGTTGGATTTGGAAGAGGACAGGCTGAGGGATCTGTAAGAGTCACCGGCTCCATATCCAGAGTCCAGAGTCAAATCCTCCAAAGTCTTCATAGTTGTACTGCCCAAGGCTGCCATATCTTTCTATTTTTAAGTGATTTAGTCCACGTTGTTGTAATTTATAATGCTTAACAGGAGGTGGACTTCCCTTGTTAGTAAACATGCAGCGCAAAAGCAAGATTCTTGTCTTAAGTTAACGCACGTCCATCGCCAAGCACGGCTCTTGGGTTAAATGTCTGCACTCATGGGCAATCCAGTGCCACATGAACCCTGCTGCTCAGACAGAAACTTTTAACAGTGAAAAGTTTCGTCCAATAAGCGGACAGCTTTCTCTCGGCCAATCAAACACATGCAGCGCTCGCGGAGTACAGTGAGGAGATGTTGGTTTTAACTGGGACACAAATGTTCGATCATAAAGATTCAGTTCTACTAAAGATTCGTTTTTTATATTATTATTTTTTTTTAATTCTACCAAGACTCAATCTAAAACAAATATATATATGATTGGATTTGATTTTCTTTTAAAAAATGAACTAAATTTTAAATGTCATTTTTGTATTGAGGAACAAATTGACCCAGTAAGGACTGATTCTGATTAGTATCGAGTTAGGCAATAAATAGCAGCTCTCTTAATCAAATTTAGTATGGGCCAGAAAGAGGTATAGCATTAGAAAGATTCCTGCATCTGTTATATGCACGTTTGTGCCCTCGAGTGGTGGTTAGTAGGACTATGCTGAAATAATGTCTGAACAAGACTCATTATAATGAACTTTATTTATTCTTTAAAATAAGAAATTTTAACAGGGGAAAAAAGTATACCTAAATCCTCTACGAACAATTTCACAGAAATTATCCTTTCATCAAAACTTGTCTTGATTACTGTATAGGTCTAGCACTCTTTATATTTTGACACCCTCTATAATAAGTACTTTGAATAAAACTCCACAATTTTAAGCTACTCAGTAAGTTTAAAATAAAAAGACAGACTGCAGAATATTGGATAACCCCTTCTCTCCACATTTCCTTTCAATTCTAAGATTGGCAAAGAAGCCTTTACAAATGTCTCATGTGCAATTTCCTTCAATTATCCACTGTTAGCTTCTGGTGCAATCATAGATTCATGTTTTACCTATCAATCAAAAGTTTGGCAAAGCCCTGAAGTAAAATGTTTTTATCAAAGTACAATGCTCAAGTCAGATACAGTGTGGCAGGCCCATGTTCCAATGTAAGAGTGTCATCTGGGGTAGAAATTACCAATACACACACACACACACACACACACACACACACAGCCAGCCAGCCAGCCAGCCAGAAACAACAGCAGGGTCCTCTGTGCTCTTCTCTTATCATTGGGATGGTCTTTTAATAGGAATATTCCACATGCCCCGCTTGGAGTGGAAATAATGATAAAAGTTCCTCAGTCGCAGTCTTTCTACCTCTAGTCCGTTCTGCAGAACCCTGAGAGAAGAGCGCAGATGTGATGGAGGAAGAGGGGCAAAAAAACAACAAAAAAAAAAAACAGTAATTACACCAACACTCGAACAATTACAATGTCCTTGTTAAATGTTACATACTGTATTGTTACTGAAGGAATGATTATAAATCATTATGCACAATTACATGCAACTAAAATAACCCTATATAGTTCATTGATATTCCTCAGTACTTAAATATATAACTACATCATAACAAGGACACTTAAAATAAAGTGTAACCACATTATTTGATTGATTGATTGATTGATTGATTAGATATTAAATTTCACATTCTTAATTAAGGCGCACCAGTCTATCACGGGGCAGTTTACATTCTAAAAAACCTTTTGACAAAATTGAGTGGTTACTGAGTTTTGCTCCCAGGGCAATACTTTTATATCCATCTATTTATTCTGCAATGTTTACAAATCGAAAAGCACAGAGATGCAGTTTCTATGTACAAAAAGGTTAAAAAAAAATATCCCATAATGGTTAAATCTGTATAGGCCGAGTTAAGATGAACTAACAACGTTGACAAAGATTTAAAAGTACTGTAATGAATGTATCATTCTTAATTGATGATCGTTAATGCATTAACTAATGTTAAGTAATGAGACCTTGTTGTACAGTGTTACAAACACAAATTGGCATTCCCAATAGAAGAAAAAAAATGCAGTTACCTGTCTAGCAACTCCCAGTCTTCTCCTCCCCAGTGGTCTTTAAACTCCTCTGTGTTCATCCCACCAATTTTATCAAAATCAGATTTATAAATTCCAAACAAGCCAAAACCATTCACTTCCCAAAAGCCTGTGTGTGAAAATTGTAGACATGAGATAAATGTACACTGGCAGTGGCATTCCCTCAGTCTCTGAACTTTATTCTAAACACATTTATGTCATGCATTTCATTCCAATGTACATGGCCTAGATGCATAATTGTATAAAACAATTTAATTTGAGAAAGCATTCATATATAGTACCCTATGTATACCCTACCCACACGAGGAGAAAGACTGCCTGATGCATATATTGACCAATAAGAATGAATATTCAAATTAAGTAGCATCATTTGTTTTTGGCAAAAGCAACTGAGAGAAAAAATAAATAAATTAGCTTGTCTCCGTATAAATAGCCAAATCTAATCAAATCTAACAATCCGCTTTTAATATCACATATCAATCCTGCTTGTGCAGAGCAATATGACTCCATTTAAATACAAACAGGATTTGCGAGAAATAGAATCAGACACATTTTGCACAACTGGTGTTTAAGCAAATGTGTTTTGTATGTGTTTAGCAGCTGTCTCTAAATGTGTCTGTGTATATGTCTTACCATCAGGCTCCAGAGGTGAGCTCCCACAGTCCAGTCTCATGACGATGGGTGCGAAAGCCAATCTGCCTTCCACACAGTGTTTCCTAATGGTCTCCAGAACATTGTGAGGGAAGTGGATGTGCAGGTCACACAGGAACACTATGCTGTGACTGTCCTGGAAATTACATGTTATACCATCACCAGTAGCGTGCAACAAGTAAAATGCTTTGTGTAACCGACTTTTTGGAGAAAATGTGTAAATATGTTACATATATATGTATAATCACTTTTACATTTCCTTTTCTTTCAGGCTTTTTTCAGGCACTTCAGAGACCATATTACTCCTGGCTATAGTGATCGATTACTGAATAAAGTTCAAAATTATTATTTTTAGATTACCCGTCTGTGGAACACCCTGCCCACACTAAGTGTTTTTAAACAAGCTCAAGGAATACCTCCTTGCATTAGCCTTTAATGGGGTATAGTAATTGTTTGTGTTGGTTATTAAAACAGGGGTTTATTTTCGCTGTTAAAAGAGGTTTTAATGTTGTGTTTTTATGGGTGTCTTTATGCGTTTTAGATATTGTACAGTACTTTTATCAATGGTCAGTTGCCTAAAAGTGCTTAAATAAAACAAACAAAGAAACATTACTTTTAAATTTCTTTATCATTTTGAAAAAAAAAAAGTAAAATCTCATTCTGTTCTGTATAATTTATTTATGGACAAATAAACATAAGCCTCATATTTCTCCATAATGTACAGTGTAAACAAAGATAACTGTAGTACATTTTGCACATCTTAATCACTTTTAATGTGTTTTTTTTATAATTATTTGTAATGAATGAAAATTCTTTTGAGTAAATCCTAAACGATTTTTTTTTTCAATGTAGACACTAAACTACTATTGCAAATTATGTCAGGTGGACAAAGATTTGCAGATACTAAAACAGCACTAATTTACTTAAACACTTGAAACCTTAATTCTGGAAGAGTTAGATCTTCAATCAGCTTAAAAAAAAAACTTTCTATAATGTAATTACATTATTTTAAAAGGCAATTGAATAACTTTTTTAAAGGAGAACTCCGGCACAAAATGAACCTTTGGTCTAATTACACATTGGTACCTAGTCGACCGTTCTCTGAGATTTGTTTTCATGATAATCGAATGTAAAGAGTTTCGTAGTTCGTGGTACGACTTGTCGAGACTGTTTTCCAATGACGGCTGCTGCCCGTGTACACGAAGTGAACTGTCTTTATGAAATATCTTCTTATTAAACGGTCTGTACTCTTACAAAGTTCTCAATGCTTCGTTTTGCATGTAGGGACCCTCATTATTTAACTGTGTTAGTGTGGGGCAATTTTGAGCCTTGTTAGTGGTATTAACTAGCGATTTCTCTTTACTTATTATATGCCCCCATATTCTAGCATATACGCTTAACAGTTTTTAGAGAAAAAAACTCTTTACATTCGATTATCATGAAAACAAATCTCAGAGAACGGTCGACTAGGTACCGATGTGTAATTAGACCAAAGGTTCATTTTGCACCGCCGCCGGAGTTCACCACATTAACTTGAAAAATAAAATAAAAATTGGACAGTCACAGTCACTTTCAGTTTTTGTTTTCATTCAGTCACGTGTTTTCTTTGTCTAGTTTCTCGCCTCTTATGTGTTGCCATGGTTACTGATGTGGTAATGTAGGATTAGTCCTCTTAGTTCAGCTTTGTCTCCTTTTTAACCTTGTTTGCTCCACTAAAGTTCCTCAGTACATTGTTGGTTGTAACTTGTCTGTGCACTAGCACACTGTTTTGTTTGTTGGCTTGTTATTCATAATAAATCTTATGTTCTTTTATAATCATTTTCTGTGGATCTAAGCGTTACAAGCTGTTGACTCACAAATACTGTAAAATATTTCATTTTTTCTTACCTTTATGTTGTTCACACCCATCTGTAAACCAGACGATCTCTCAAAGTTCCCTTCACGTCTCAGATACTCATACCTACACACACACACAGCCAAGAACAGGAAGAAAACAGGGCTAGGTTTTCATGTACAAACAGTTTATGCATCCAAAAACAGGACTCACATGAAGGCATGGGACTCTGCTCTGCAGCCGCTCAGATAAAAGTGGAAAGAAGAAGTCAGTATTCACCTGGGCACAGTGCTCTCTTTCAGTGCTTGCTCCACATCCATGTCATCGCTCTGGAAGTCTACGATGATCACGCTGAAATTCTCATCCTTCGTCTCACGGTGCAGGAGCTCCATATCTGAGATAAACTGCTGCACCCAGCGAGCCTGATTCTTTACTGCCACAAAAGACAACTCAGATGAGTGGTTATGAAACCAATGAAAGTCTTTAATGCAAGGAAGCATTTATTATATATTTAGAAATACAGTTAAAACGTGAATGTTGTGAAGTATTATGACTGTTTTCTGTTTTAATATATGAAGAGTTCAGATGCAAAAGCCTCTAAGTGCCATTTGAAATTTTCTTCTATAATGATCATTTTTATCAAGCAGCAAGCTTGTATATTTAGCAGTGATTTCACTTAAATGGCAATGATAATTACCTATTAATTGTTATTTAAGTGAAATTACTGAACTTAAATATACAAGTTTGATAAAAATCATCATTAAAGAAGAACATTTCAAATGGCATTTAGAGGCTTTTGCATCTGAACTCTTCATATGTTAAAATGTAATTTATTCCTGTGATGGCAAAGCTGAATTTTCAGAATCATTACTCCAGTTTTCAGTGTCACACGATCCTTCAGAAATCATTCAAATATTCTGATTAGATGCTTGAAGACAGTTTTGCTGCTAAATAATTTTATTATTAATTTTATGATATTTTGATAAATAAAAGGTAAAAAAATAAAACAAATAACTTTACTGTTATTACTGATCAGTTTAATACATCCATGATCAATGAAAGTAGTATTTTTTTTTTTTAAATCTTACTGACCCCAAACTTACTGAAAAGTAGTGTACCAGATTATACTGTAGCTATAATTTAAATTATCATTAACATTTACAAAGTCAGTACTCTTTTCTAAAAATGCATATAAACAGGATTTTTTATTCATTATAAATACCTGGTACAACAAAGTGTACCATCACGTCATGTCTCCATTCTAACATGGCTGGCTGGCAGAGCAGGGGTTTGGCCCAGCTGGTGCTCCAGACTGTGGTGTTGTGTGTTTCGGTACTGGAGCCGCTGGGTGGAGGTTTTTTGGAGGGTCTATGGTGAGACGAGGGCATAGTTCCCTCTCTGCTCTCAATTCCCTCCTCATGTCGACTGCGGTGCAACAGCAGATAGATGTAATCAGACAGGCGCACCACTCTTTTTCCTCCCTCCATCAACAATAGTTCCACCAAATAACGGTTGCCCCTGGCTGAATCTCTCCGCTTCTCTACATTTACAATTCGGACCAGAGTGTAGATCCTGATAGAGAGGCAAAAAGAAGAAACAGTTAGAAAAAGAGACAGAGGTACTGTAAATGGACAACTTCAAAGAGACAATGAGGAATATGTGCATGTAATATATACTGTAACACCACACATCATGTTTAATCTAGTTGTGTCAGGGCAGGGGTAATAAAGCTTTCCCAATTGTTATTTGATAAAGCTGCATAAAGCGACCCACTGAGAAAGTGCTTAGCAGGAGCGTTCAAAATGTACACTTGACCTGCAGGCTCAGCAGAAAAAGAAAACACACAAATATTTAAAGGGGTCTTTTTTTTCTCCTATTTATTTTTTCTTTCTCTGTGGTCCATATTAGTAGTAAAGTTGTCCAAACTAAAATAGTCATCATTTATTTTGTAAACACCTTTTATGCCCCCCCCCCCCCCCCATTTTTTGAGTTAAACTCGATCCAGTCATAGCAGTTCATCGAAGGTGAAGTTATCAACAACTAAAATAATTCTCATACAAAACTATTGAATATCTTCAGAAAACTTGTTTATCAACACATTTTTAGAAATTTAGAAATTGCGTCTAAATACGACGCACATGGCACCCTTTAGCGTCAATATAACACACTTTGGTTATGGGTAGGTTTAGGTCTTGGGTAGTCTTAGGGTTAGACCACTAGGAGGCGCCTTCTGGCCCATATATATCTGCGTTTCATATTGACGCGAAAGAGTGCTATGTGCGTCGAATGTAGACGCAATTTCAAAAGTGTCACCTACTGTATATGACGCCTTGGGATGAGACCGGGCTGTCTATATACAATATAATGCCCAATTAATATGGAAATATTTTATGGTGAAAAATAAATAAAGTATGCACTTTTATTTTGAAAGGTCCAGGTCATTATTGCTAAAATTGACAAAGAATTAACCAGTACATTCTTCAAAATTTTGAAGAAGAAAGAAAATCATACTGGTTTATACTAACATGAGGGCAGATAAATAATGACAGAGTTGTCATTTTTGGATGAACCATCCTTTAAGTATCTTCATTTGCACCCACACACGCTCACCCTCCATTTCGCTCGTTCAGCCTCTCCATGTACTGTGAGATCACATCAACGACCTCGTTCTCGGCGAGCTGCAGATTTCCCGAGATGTTGCACCTCAGGTCGTTCCAGTCCGACCTCAGCAACTCAAAGTCCACAGGATTCACGCTGAAGGTGCGCTGCCAGTTGATGGCCTCCTCTTTCAAACTCGGCCTCACTTGGGCCTCCTCATAACTGTACTCGGACATTTCTCCTTCAAGCCCCCTGCTCTGAGGAGCCACGTGCGATCCCTCAGGCATTTCCGAGATCTTTGTCGACTGCATCTCCGGAGGCCGGTTGTTCTCAGATGAGTTTAGCTCAGGGTGGCCTCTCTTTTCTGAGCTTGATGGGGGCAAGCTGTCTGGATCTGATATGAAGGCGGTAGGGTCACCCTCATTATGAGGGCTAGGCTCTGTTGGCAAGGGGGGATGGCTGTGCTTTAACAGGGAAATTTGGGTGGAAGTCTTATGCCCCATTAAGGAGAAGTCCGGCCATGGTAGAGAAGCAGTGGCTTGGGTTTGTAAAGACCACCAATTTGAACTTAAATCCACAAGCCTCTTGGTCTTTCTAGATTGATAAAGGAAGACACCAGGAAACACTTCCACAGGAGGCTTTGGTCTGCTTACTGGTGGACGGGGTCTAGTGATGTAAATTTTGTTGGTATTAATCTCTTTCTCCACACTAGTCCCAAACAGAGGCTTGCCTGCACTACCTAAAATCCTATTAGCTAAAACATAGAGAGGGGACTTTTGAGGAAGCTTAAAGGGGGATCTTCCCTTGACAGGTGGACTAGCAGTTTCTCTAAGTTTACTCTTGTTTGGCGGTCCTGTGTCAGGGAGTTGCCATGTTAAAAAACGGCCTTTCTGAACCAGTGCAGGTGCTCGGGAGTCCCCGTTCTCCTCGCTTGCTTCCGTCTGTTCATTTAGAGACCCACTTTGAGACTCTAATGCACCTGTACTACTCTTAGCTTTTCTTTGCCTTATTTCTGTCATTTCATCATCCTCCACCAGAGAGTGTTTATAAAACCCCTCCCCTATTGTTAGTTTACTCATTTCTTGCTCTTTTAACTGATCGTATTGCCTCTCTTGCTGTAAGACGTGGCTCTTTGAACCCGTGTCTAATCTATCAGGCTTTGAGGAGGCTGTAATACTTGACATCTGATAGGGTAGACTGGTCCTCCTTACTGGCCGGTTGCTGGAGTTGATTGTCTCCTCTAGGTCGACACCTTCCTCCTCCTCCAGGAAGTCTGTCAGAAGAGATGAGACCCATCAAACTAACGCCCTTTAAATTATTCATTTAATCTGAAATGAGAATTGCTTAATGACATGATTAAAGAGTCGGTGACATGTGTTGCGATGGGTTGTTGATCTACAGCTAGCCATTATCTTTCCAGGCCTTTCAATATGTTGCAGCAGTCCAAATTTTGTGGTATTTTTTACACACAATGCACTTGAAGAATTATATATGAAATGAGCCACTCGTTATGGAAACTGCATCAGAACAAAAAGGCACATTGTTATTAAGGTAAATATTTGTGTTTTGGTGGCTTAATGTAGGAACTTTCTAATAGTGTAACATAAACCATGTAATGATCCTAATAAAGTTGGTGGCCAACTGTTTTATTTACTTTTCAAGGCCATTTCCACTCACATTTGGCGTCTGGCCTGTGTTAATTTTGAACCTTGGGAACACACATGTCGCTTGGCTCATTACAGATGTCAGGGTGAGATTTTAAAGAGAGGAAACAGCTGCTGAATTCTTATCTGTTATTAAGATCCCAGCTGAACACAGACCATCAGGTTTGGGGAAGAAAACGGGCTGGTCATCATCCTCCTCATCCATCTTCATGTACTTATAGAAGCCAAATCTATATGACAATTCAAAAGAATGACAGGGCCATGTTTACCTTTTTATTTATGTATTTCGATATTGACTGATTGCCTAATTTCTTGTCATGATCAGTTGGGACTCATACTTTTCTAAGTAGACAGGGGACTCTCGGTAGAAGCATTTGTTCTTTTTCTCCATATGGGTAAGTCTTGTGAAGTCATTGGGATATACATAGGAAAGGTAGACCTGGTTGAGAACACATGGTAGTAATTAAAGAGAAAACAGGTAGTAATTTTTGGTACATGCATTTCTAAAACTTGACGGAGAAAATATCAAATAAGAAAATCGGAAGAATTAAAAACAGTGACTGTAATTGGATAGCATGAAATTTAACAGATGCTGTGTTGGACAGTAATGGCCAAAAGAGGGCACTGTTTGCTCTAAGCTCAGAAAGAGATATTTACATCAGTGGTTCTCAAACCTTTTTGGTGGACCACTGTCCAAAACAATATTCAAAGACCAAGATATTTGTGGCTGTAATGGCAAAGTTGATTATTTACAGAAACTAGGAGTGGCACACTCCTTAAAAATAAAAATAAAGGTTCTTTGTTGGCATCTATGGTTCCACAAAAAAAACTTTAACATCCATAGAACCTTCATTAAATAAAAGTGGAATTTTTTGATTTTTTTTTTAAATGTGCATGATTTCAGCTATATTCATTATGATAAGTTTTTTTTTTTTTAAATACAATTTTTAATATTTTTGTTTTTTATCACAGCTTGGCATCACTAGAAAATGTATATTGTATATAAATTTTTTAAAGAGTTTAAATAATTCAATTACTTTTTCAGGTCTAGAAATTGTGCTTTTAAAATTCCCTCATTTATCCAGTATGACAGTTGTTGTGGGAAAAAAACTGAAATGAGAAAATACATCAGTTAACTATATATGAAGAGTTCAGATGCAAAAGCCTCTAAATGCCATTTGAAATTTTCTTCTTTAATGATGATTTTTATCAAGCTTGTACATTTAAGTTCAGTGATTTCACTTAAATGGCAATGATAATTACCTATTAATTGTTATTTAAGTGAAATCACTGAACTTAAATATACAAGTTTGATAAAAAATCATCATTAAAGAAGAAAATTTCAAATGGCATTTAGAGGCTTTTGCATCTGAACTCTTCATATATTAAATATCATTATTTTTAGCTTTTTATTTTAATGTTTGCTAAAATAATAATAATAATAATAATAATAATAATAAAAATAATATATATATATATATTTTTTTTTTTGAAAATGTGCTGAGGCCCCCTAGTGGGTCCCAGGCCCCTGAACCACTCCACTACATTTTCATGAAAAGTGTTCAATATCCTACTTATAAAACAAAACTAGCAAAATAATTATTCAAATCTTTATAAATTGTTTATCAGAAACTAGCAACTAAAAACCAGTAGCAAAATCTCAGCTGTATTGCCAATAAAAGAACGAACATACAATAAGAATGTGTTTGGTGAGACTGTTACTTACAAACTGCAGGCCTTGATAGCGTGCGATAGGGAAGTCCTTCACCACATACGTAGGAGAGTAGACACAGGATGGCAGAACATTCTCCAGCCTGGACCGATCTATCATGGGAACTATGATAACAAATATGTCATCAAATGGGACAATTCACACATTTTGATGGGACAGTTTAAATAGCTGTTACAAATAGCTGCTCAGCACAAACATTTGAGCAAATTAGCTGGTTTTCTTACAGATACCCAAATGGCTTCTATTAATCACTATTATTTAGCACGGTGTTGCTTCTAACAAGCTGCCATTCTATATCTAGAGTACACCACCATATGGACCTACCAGTGCACTGCAAAGCTTCCACACAACTAGCAATTAAACATTAGCACAACTGCAACCCATTATCTATCCAGATAGATGGCTGTTTGTTTTGTTCACAAACCGCAGCCATACATACACATAATAGTGCTAGAATGCTGAAAAGAAAACACTCACAGTAAGGTTAGAAGCAAAAAAAAGATGTGCTTGTTGATCTTTGCAGGGTTTAGCTGACTGAGGACGTCCACACAGTTTCCAAAGACGACACTTGTCAGGATTTTCCTTCGGTTTTGGGAAGGGAAAAACGGACACCCCCCTCCAACCTCTCTGGGAAACGCGTATCTGTGTTACAAATGCCCGAGGCACAACGTTTAACCATATTTTGGATAAAACTTTGACGGTAATAGCCTGCCGTAACCAAAAATATGAGACGCCTGTGTTGAAAGTCAATGGAGCGCTGTGAAAAAGTGTCCGACCTCTGTGGGAGCTGGTTCTTGGCTGCGCTGTGATTGGTCAATCTACATTCTAGGGCGTGGCTTAGCCAAAGGTGAATAGCCTGCCGAAACGAAAAATATGAGACGCCTGTGTTGAAAGTCAATGGAGCGCTGTGAAAAAGTGTCCGTCCTCTGTGGGAGCTCTTTCTTGGCTGCGCTGTGATTGGTCAGTCTACATTCTAGGGCGTGGCTTAGCCAAAGGTGAATTGATGCTTTACTCAGCTTTACCATCACAGGAATAAATTAAAATTTAAAATATATTAAAATTGAACAAATCTGATAAAATAAATGCAGCCTTGGTGAGCATAAGATATTTTCAAAAACATCTAAGCCTTTTAGACATTATGTTATACATCAAATATTTAACTAGGCAAAGAGTGATCAGGATGATTCACAAATGAGAATAGTGAACTGAATCTGTGAATTTGCATACACACCATTGGGAATACTCACTCTTGTAGAAGGTGTCTCGTGGATCTGGTTTGAGCATGTCAATAGAAATTGTCTCTGACCGGTGCTTATCCTGTAGAGCGAGAGAGTGACTGGCCAGTGTCTGTGGGATGTGACAAACACTGTTCATCTTCAGACTGGATTCATCTGTCAGCGACCCAGAGAAGAGAGATAATATGGACAGTGAGAGACAGCATCTGAATTTAAATCATATATATATGATTGTTTTACATTGTTACAAAAATAATACATGTTGTTCATTTGAACTTTATATTCATAAAAAAACATTTTTTTTTTGTTTCCACAAAAATATAAAGTAGCGCTACTTTTAATATTAATATTAATGAGGACTGGAGTAATGATGCTGAAAATACAGCTTTGCCATCACAGGAATAAATTACATTTTTAAGTTATTATAATTGCTATTTTAAATTGTAATAACAGTGTTGTGTTAGTGTTTTCCTGAGTCATGCACTCAGCACACTCAATTTATTCTGTATTCATCTGAAATTATTATAACCCGTATATGAGGAGGCTCGTGCTACTGCAAATCTGTGTCCAGGAGAGGTCAAACTAAAGGCCCATAAATAAATGGAGCAGCAGGCATGTCATCTGAAGACCTTTTGATTTCTGTCCATCACTGACTTAACAAGTTATACAGAAGTGGCAAAAATAAACTGCACACAGTAGGCAACCGATTAAAAAGGTAATAGTTAACTCTGCACCCTTTGAGTATAAGATCAGATGGGCACCCTTTGAGTATATCTGCACACTTTGAGTATAAGATCAGATCAGATGAGTTTGTGTCTCTGAGATCCACGCAACCCGGCTAGCGACTGGAGTGTGATTTTATGCAGCATTGGGTCCCTAATGAACGAATAACAGAAAGTATGGGATACACACCAAGAACAATCAAATACCTACATTGAAACAACCTATTTATAGTTAGTTCCTAACTAGAAATCAAGTCTAAATTTAATAACCATTTGGTATTGGAGTCAGGCTAAGCATGGAACTAGAATCAAATTTAAACAAAATTATAATAAATTAAGTGAACTTCACAGATGTACTTAAAATACCTACATGCAATAAACCTGCGCCCATGCCGTTGGGCCAATGGTTCGTCTTTATACTTCACAATATTGCTGTTTTTACCGCTTTGCTGAGCATAAGAGACATCTTTAAAAAACATTATTTCAAACTTAAGAACAGTGTATATGTATTTACAAAGGAATTACAACCACTTAAAATAATGTATCAAATGTCCTAAACTTTTGTTCATGGACAGACAATAGAAAACAAGATGCTTGCTGCTGTCACCACAACTGCAAATTTTAAAGTGACATTTCATTGACTCAGAGCTAAACTGCACCAGAGAGGAGGTGAATTATGGACAGCAAATTTTAGTTCAGCTTTTATACAGCATTCCATCTTTACACTAAATCTGGAGCCAGATCATCAATGAACATGTTACTCTTCATTCTCCACAGCGCTGGGCTTCAAATTCAAAATCCAACAACCTTACTCTGGATCTGTTTTATTTGATTATTTATTTATTTATTTATTTATTTTGTATGGACACTTCCCTAAGGCATAAAGAGATGCAACCAGGCTCAAACACACACTTCCCATGCTTTAAGACAATCCCGAGATCAGTCTATGGGCACGGAAGCATGCAGATGTGTGTGTGTTTGTGTGTGTGGGGGGGAGGGAGACTCAATTCATTACAGCTTTTTTCTTGACATTATGAGAGCTCACAACAGTGTCTGCTCAGCTAGCCGCTGATGAAAACACACTTTAATAAGTCCTGGCAATCTACTGCAAATATGCTTCTGGGCAAGTATAAGTTGTAGTTAATCAGTCAGTTATAGTCTGTCTACACTGATGCTAGAAAGGCTGAAAGAAAGCACATGGCACTGACAGAGGGATGAAAAGAGATAGTTTAAAGGGTTAGCCTACAGTAACATCCAAGATGAAGATGAAGAACAAAGAGATGGAGCAGAGTTGTGCCATTATAGGCTAAAAAGACTGCAGGCTTTGCCTGATGTCTCCATTGGTGCTGTTGAAGCTTTAAAGCTTCAGTCATGGGCCATACGGCTTTATCGATTATTGAACAGACACATTACAAGCAAATGTAATTGGACATAAAATAGAATCAAATCTCAAACAAGCTTTCTTCTTATTTAGTCTCTTCTTATTTGTGTCTCCTGTTTAATTTCTAGCTTGCAAATGTTACAAATATTGTTTCTTGTAAGTCACTTTGGATAAAAGCGTCTGCTAAATGCATGAATGTAAATACATTTGTACTATTGTAATAATACAATGGGAGAATATTTGTGGAATATTTGTGTAAATATATATATATATATATATATATATATATATATATATATATATATACAGTATATATATTTATAATATATTGCAATAATATGACATGAGTGTATTGTTCCACCCCTAATTATCAATATAACCATTGTGGTTATAAGCAAATTTTATCACTGAATAAGAGACAAACATTCAATAGTATTTAATGAGGTTTATTGTCTTGCAGTCACGCAGAGTGTGACAGGGAGGGGAGGGCATCCTTCCTCTTTTATAGTTTTGACTACCAGAATGTTATCTTTCTAGGCCAATGATGGTATTTTCAACCATACATTCTTAGACTTGTTCATCATATTTTATCCTTGAATGTCAAGCCCTGCTGTCAAGTACCAACACTCTTTACCATTCCAATACAATTCCGTATTAGAATAAGGTTAGTGTGTGCTTGTTTACTGTCATGATGGTCACACGCATCTTAAAGCTAAAGTTTTTCCACACCATGATGAAGATGTCATAAAAACTAAATAAAAAGTGTAAAAGAAACATTTATAAATGATAATTACACAATACAATGATAACAAAAAAATGAATGAAAAAACAACAACAACAACAACAAAGCAAATGGATGGGAGACCGGTTCATCTCGTGTTAACAGAGCAGAAAGACAGTCAAAGTTAAACCTCTCGCTCTGGAGATCTTGCTCCATCTGCATCTCCCAGATGACATGACTAGAGAGAGAAAAAGAGTGTGTCTGTGTGCCTTACATACGGTGCGGTGTTCCTTAAGGGAGTGGTCTCCGTGATTAATGATTAGGACACTCCGGAGTTGGCTCCGTACTCTCCGGTGAGCTGTGTGGGATGGCGGTGGAAGCTAATGCACATCCCCCTCTCCCTCAGCTTGTTAAGTACTGTAAGGATTTAATCGAAAAATTGCTTTCGTCTCAAATAATTATGTAAACGAAGCAAAGGAGGGCCATGGGGATTGTCTTTCTCTCTTTTTTTCCCTCCCTCCCTCATTTTGTGTCTCTACTTCTTTTTAAAAGCATGTGCAAATTAAAGTGAGCTCCCTTGATGAATAGCAGTAATTTGAAGGGGAGCGTGTGAACATATGTAATGCTTGATAAGACGATATGCAAAGGAGTACAACGTACATGCTGACTGTCACAGCAAACTCTGGAGGCACAGGGGCAAGTGTTTTCTGGTGATTACCAAGTTGCCACTGCCTACATTTAAATGTAAGTGCAATGTCACTTTTCGCACAAACAGCAAACGCTGTGATGTTCAGAGGCTGTGAATGTTAACAGCAATATTCAGATTTGATTGCAAATGGCAGAGTTTTCAAATGTTACTCTTGAGAATTCATTCCATTTCCTGTTTTATCTTCCCTGAAACATGTGCATCATCTATTTTTAGCATAAAAAAATCTCTAAAAGGAAAGAGGATTTACCTGTATACAACGAGATATAAGCTGAGTCAATGACATCATACTTCAGCCCAGGAAGGAAAGGTCTCCACTGCAAGATAGAGACGGACAAAGAAGTGTAAAGGAGGGAAAAGTCTGCTGGGGCAAATTCACAAATCAGTTGCGACACTTTCAGGAATTCAGGGCAAAACAAATGCCTTATTCCAGGGCGCTTTATTCCATCTAACCACCTGGAATTCAGTTCAGGATGCAAATAACTTAAATTAATAACTAAAGTAAATAATGGATTAATAACTTTTAAAATTAAAAATGTTCATAAAATTACATTAATTCACAAACCACCTGCAATCCATATTATCAGATGCCAAAAATAAAATAAAATGAACTAATAATTTTGTAATATTTCAAAATGGTTATTTTAATTATTCACTAACCATCTGCAATCAAGTTTAATATTCAATTAATACAATCTATAAATTCTTGTGAGAAGTCATTCTTCTTATTTTTTTGGCAGTAGTTATTCATCAAATAATGATTAAAACTGGGCATATGTTGATTCATGGTGCCTCGATAGCAGGATACTGGCAGGTGATGTTGTACATTTCCAATAAGGCCAGATTTACATTATATGATACAAGTGACAGAATTCCGTTTTTTTTTTCCCTCCCATGTGGCACAGATCGGATATGACCCAAGAACGCGTAAGAATGTCCACAAACGTGTATTTGCAAAGATACATGCATTTGCGCCTGACATCAAGTGGACAGATCAGATATTCCCGCCAATGCGAGTCATACGCCATTGAAAAAGCGATGTCGGCGAATAACGTCAATTCAGGTGGACACCGTCCGTGATCACATGACTCTTTTCAAAGTCCAGGCTGCAACAAGGGCACTCCTCTCTTTCTCCGCTTTAAGAGAGCAATGTTCTGCTGACCTCTAAAGATGGTGAAGAAAGCTTAAGCTTGTATTGTCGTTTAGTCTGCGTCCATTGCAAATCACAAACCACTTTTCGGCCTAAACTTTACAGGGTCAGTATATACGTCTATCTTGGCTTGTTTCTTGTATAGTGTATTGTGTATGCCAAGTGTAAAGTGTAAATGCAGATATCGGATATGGGTCAGTTTCAATGTAAATGCGGGCATTTTATGTTTAGCACTTTTTGCCATATTTGTGGCATTTACATAATTAATTTAGTGAATTAAACAACGCAGACAGCGAAGGCAAAACAGGAACAATTGTTTTTTAGAGAATCTCCCTCCACCCTCACTGTATTTCTGCTTTCGCCCCCACAATGCTCTGGGACGACACTGGCTCTCGAAATAGATGGGATACAGCCACATAGCAATTTTTCTAAAGAGGCTCTACAATTACAACATCACTTCTCGGCCACTATTACACAAGAGGTCAATTTAGCAATCACATAACAAAAACTCTTATCACACTGATATTTCAATCACACTCCTCCACTCTTTCATTCACATACCAATGCCCCACTACACAACAGCTTTTAGCATTCCAGACTGTACAGTTGAACAAAGTAGTGGGAAGAGATAAAGAGAGAAAAAGAGAACAAAGAGTGGAGAAAATATGAGAGAAATTCATTTGAATTTAGAGTGGTTTGATGTCGACATTGCTTATAGTTTGACAGTTCCAGGCCCAGTACAAATGGTACATAACAGAGAAGCAGTGTCTATCAAACTCACTGTCTTTGCATACTAATTGTCACAAGCATACACTCAAAAGATGAGCATTTAGAAAGATTATATGACTCAATTTTGAATTCGCTGATTTATTTGACAGTCAAGGAATCTTGAGAAAGTGCCAGAATCAAATGTAATGTAGTGTAATAAACGTACCCTTCCTTTTAACACACCGATGAGAGTTAGTTTTGGACAACACAACATAAACATCCACACACCTGAATCAGTTTTCTTCAGTGTTTAGTATTCACCGTGTTGTTCTGCACAGCTTGTGTTTCTCAAGGTCAGATTTGCCTTTCGGGAATCGATGGAGTGCAGTTACAGCACAATGTCAGATCTGAGAAGTCACAGATGCCTGTTTGCCCCCAGTGACATAACACACACACACACACACACACACACACAAATAAATCCATGCAAACAATCATGCACGTTCCCACACCAACAAATACACACCTACTGTAAGCAGTATTACCAACACTATCTCACGACCAATTCGTACGAATTCGACGCATGATTAAAAAGTGTCTAATTCGTACTAATTCGTACGACCTCACTCGTACTAATTCGTACGATTTGTCTAAACCCACGTGATGGTTAAGTTTAGGGGCGGGGTAAGGGGTAGGTCATTCGTATGAATTCATACGAATCAGCCAATTCGTAAAATATGTACGATTTAGCAAAATCGTATTAATTCGTACGAGTGAGGTCGTATGAATTGTTACGAGTTAGCCACTTTTTAATCATTCGTCGAATTCGTACGACTTGGTCGTGAGATCGGGTTGGTATTACACACTGATCCAGGACTAGATAGGCAGCCAACACATCCTTTATCACTGTCAATATAACTAAAACCATTTGTCAAAAATAGTTAACTACATTAGTTAACCTGAACTGACAATGAAAAACACTTCTAAAGCATTTTTTTTTTCATTTCAACATGTACGAAGACATTACTAAAATCATAGGCTTTAGCTGTAAATATTATTAAATGGACCCGAGCTAACTAAAAATGAACAATTGTTAACTAGGTTAATAAATACAGTACACAAATAACTGTATTCAGTCAAGGGCAATCTCAAAGCATTGAAATCCCTAGAAAACAACATGTAGCTTGCATAATGTTACACATATTGCATCATCTACAGATTTATTTCTCCATTGTATTGACGATGAATACAATTGAGCCCGTTCACTGGCAGCACCATCCATAATAGCTCCTCCTGCAAATGTCATATATTGGATAGTTTCTGGTGAGACTGCCTCAGACAGCTTTATTAGATCTCTTTGTCCTTACAAAGCCTGTGGATTCTGTTAAAATGCTAATCAGCCTCAGAATAACTCTAAAGCAACCATGGAAAGTTTAAGCACATCACAGAGGTTATCCAACCTTTTATGATTTAATAGCTGAAACTGAGGGACTCTTAAAAAGTTGCAGTGAGCCTAAAAACACTGAACATCTGAAGCATCTCCAGTCAACTCGACAGTCTTGCCCACTGCACTTTTGTTAATAAATGAATTTCTGTGTTTGCCACAGATAATTAGCTGTTTTTGCTTTTTGGTGTCTGGTCCCTGTTGACTCTCTTGCTGAGAATACCTCCAAGTTCAATGAATTTATTCATTGGGCTCCTCTCATGTCTTTGAACATCCTATTCTCCAGCACTCTGCAGTGAACATTAAATAAGATGTGAAACACAGATGCGTCATCTTGGGCCGCCTTTGCCTCCAGGCACTGAAAGTTGTGCAGTGCGGATTTGGGTGAAAAAAAAAAAAATCTTTATAAGTGATACAAAGTTGTGCAGGAGTGACAGCTTTTTTATGGTCACATTAGCGTTGTGAGTAGATAAGTGAGTTAAAGATTAAAACAAATCTAAAACAAAGGTGTAGCAATTCAGCTGACAACACACAATCCTTTCTTTCCAATTAACAGCTCTACTATCAGTACTCTGTGCTGTGTCAAACCAACTGAATGTAATTCACTGTCCTGTATTACTCAGTTGTCTAGTTTGTTCTTTTGTTTGACTGATATTAGGTGAAGTTCTACATTCTTATTAATAATGTATCAAAATATTATATAATAAAGCAACAAAGTTTGTTTTGCATTAGCATTTCCTCAGAGCTCTGACTTTAATAATTATCATCATGAAGCAGTAACTGGAGATATGTCCACCTGAAACCAGTATAGCCCCACAGGTCTTTATTTTCCAGATTATTCCCACAAACGCATCTCATGCTTTCTTTCATGGCATGATTAATTTAATTAAAACATACAATTAACTCTGGAAAGATAGTTGTGATATGTTGTACAGTAACAAGGGTAGCCCTGCAAGTAGATACACCGTGAACCTTAATCATGAAAATTATTTCTTATTTATATCAGCCACGCACACTCACAAACTAACAGAACCAGTCCGACGGCCAGTCCGCGAGTTTACAGTGTTGTCGTTCAAGAGGATTCACGAATGGACCAATGAGCAAACACTAGACAATGTGCAGGTACTGTAGTAGGCTACTCATGGGAGTTGTAGTGTCGTAGTGATAAATTGGAATTCGTTTGTTATGTCAGATGTCTTTGACAAGACTACAATTTTTCAACACGCCAAAGTGGCAAGTGGGTGTGACTGTTTTACCCGCCACGAGTGAAATCCACCGCCATTTGGCGGGTTCTAATGTCATAGACAGTAGCGGAGTGGCAATCGGGAGAGTTGGGAGTTTTCCCGGTGGGCCGGTAGTGTTTCGAGGCCGCGAGGGCCGGTCTGATCAAATGTATTTATTGGAAGTTCGCCATGTGCACTTGGGGCCCAAGCTAAGGGAAGAAAACATTTTTTTTTTATTTTTTACATTTTCTATAACAGAGCATATATTTGCACCAAGTGCCTGTCTTTACAGCAAAAAGACGCCCGTTTTGAAACAGCTTCAGTAGCGTAAGTCGTAGGGCGTGAAGTGCTTGAAAGCAGCTTTTGATGCGCTGAACGCAAGTTCGAATCCGCCTTTTGCCGAACTCTCTCTTCTCCCTTTTCCTAACACATATGTAAAGATGTAAAATGTAAAACCGAACATTAAGGTCTCTAGTGTTATATTTTGCCAACAAACTAAAATTGAAACCATGATATACAGTATAATAACTGACATTAGAATAGCATCCTGTTTGTGCTGCGTGATTACTTTGCTCACGCGATCATCATGGTCATCTGGTGTTTTCTTCTAAATAAAAGCTCAAGGGTTTATTTCTTGCAAGTGAAGAAATTAGGACAAAAGTATTTTAATTGTCCTATATTATAGTGTAATGTAGGTTAAAATATACTTTTGAAATACTAATTTTCATTTACATAGTACATTTATAGGCTAAATGGATTTTACAGTACGTCATAGGAATAATTATAAATCATTATTACATTATTATCATAATTGTTTGGCATCCTAAAACACCATTGATAATGTAATGCAGACTGAGACTCTCATAACTAAAAAGATGTTTGAGCCCTCTTTATTGTCCTGGTACAAATTAATGCTTTTTCTTTGTTCAACGAGCAGTTCATGGGTTGAAGCTCTTAATTTTGATCTCTCAGAGAGCACGAGATTGATGCATTTAACCTTAAAATGTCAAAAATTTTCTTGCGGGGGAGCATTCCCCAACCCCCCTAGAGGCACAGAGTCCACCCAACGTAGTTTTAGAAATTCCTATGGGAAAGAACGACCATTTATGAACTGTACTCCAGCATAGTACAACAAAGTTCCTTTTAAATCAGTAAAACGTAAATGCTATCGGCTATTAAAATCGTGCCGGCGACGAGGGCTGGTGGTCTACGAAATTTCCCAGTAGATTTTTTTGTTCCCACTCCGCCCCTGGTCATAGAGATGATGATGCATCTATTTAATGAAGTTTAAAAAAAATGCCCCTGGAAAACAATTTATAGCAGAAATATCACCTCTTTATGAAAATATTGCTCTTATTGCTGTCAACAGCGCAGTCTCATCACAAGACGTCATACAACTGACGCTTTTGACCATACGTCAACATCCGCCGTTTTAGCGGTACCCTTAAACGTCGGTTAGATGACGTTATCTAATCCTAACCCAACCCCAGACCTAAACCTACCCCGTCACCTAACTTGACGTTAAAGGTAAAGCGTCAGTTGGATGACGCACCAGGATCGTCATCTAACTGACGTTAAAGGGTACCCTAAAACAGAGAATGTTAACGTATGGTCAAAAGCGTCAGTTGTATGACGTCTTGGGATGAGACTGTGTTACTGTCGACATTGTTTTTGGAAGATACAGTACATTACAAAGCTCTTTTTGTTTGATTTAATCCCGAATAATTCCAATTGATGATTTAGCCTAAGAGGTGTGATTAAATTGTCACATTGCGCATGTAAAATTAGGAAATGTGAACTGAATTTGCAGTCGCATTTCAAATGCATTGATCAATATTCTTGCGTATTCAGTGAAATGTTAGCTGGTTTCTCTCCTCGTTTTCAGCTGGTGTGCTCTTAACAGCCTCATCCAGCAAATTAACATGAAATGTGATTAATAGTGGATAATTTCATGCACTTCCATGTCAAAGTGTCTGTTATCAGTGGCTTCTGTTCATGTGTGCCAAGACATTTTAGAAATCCCGATCAGTTACGTCCACAAACCTCTTACGTTTGGTTTGGTCAAACCACAAGGTGTCACTGTGGCCTCAAAACTCTTAGCTCGATGTCTAAGTTAAAACACACACCCCTCATTAGCATAAAGAGAAATAAATATAGAAATAAATAAATGTAGGAATAAATAAATGTGGAAATAAATAAATGTAGAAACAAATAAATGTAGACAAAGACATATACATAAATAAATGTGAAAATAGGTGGAAATAAATAAATGATTATATATATATATATACCCTGTACCCCGTGTAACCCGTACCCCATGGTAGCTTACGTTCCTGCTATTTTGTTAATTGTATTTAACACAAAGCTGAATTTAGTTCAGGAAAATACATATAAACAAATGAAAGAATGTTAAATAACAATGTTAACTTACATAAATAACAACATTTAAATGGAAGGGGGAGAAAGAGAGAGAGAGAGAGAGAGAGAGAGAGAGAGAGAGAGAGAGAGAGAGAGAGAGAGAGAGAGAGAGAGAGAGAGAGAGAGAGAGAGAGAGAGAGAGAGAGAACAACAACATTTTTTATCAAAGGGGCTTGTATGGAAATGTATTAAATTATGTATTAAAAATATTTTCATTTTATACAAATATGTTTTTACTGGGGTTCTATTTATACTCAAGTTTGCCCATCTCAAGCAGGAAGGAACACAAAATGCTAATATATTTTAATCTATTTGTTTTCTATTCCATTATTATATTACCCCCCCCCCCTCATCCCCCCCCCCCTCTCTCTCTCTCTCTCTCTCTTTATCTCTCTCTGTTTGTCTTCTACTGTATAATAAGATTATTGAGATGTGCTGGCTAAACTCTGCATCCTTTGGGTGCAGTCGGGAAAAAGTCAGGCTATCAAAGAGGCTGTTATTCTACTGAAGGATATTATAAATGTTTAAATGGGTAATGATTTACCCATGATAGATGATGTTTTGCAGTGAATATAGACACTATTATTATTATTATTTATTATTATTATTATTATTTTAATTTTTTACATGGTTAACATTGCAGCAATAATTCTGACCCGGCCATTACCAAGAACATGAATGTGTTTTGCAGTATTAAGTGACGCGAGCCTTGGAAAATATTTTTATAATCTTCTCTATTATTCAGCTTTAAATAACGCACTAACTAGAGGAGGAGGAGAGAATAAGATAAGACCATAGAAGCATAAAGGCACATAAAAGCATTGGTGGACAGTATAATGGTAAGAAAATATATGAAAAGGTAACAAGATGTCCTGGATAAAACAAAATCAATAAAAAAAGGTTTTATATACAATTTCTACACATTATCACAAAGATTGGTTTCATTGACACTTGCTCTTAAGTTTTATTGAGGACACTTCAACATCTACAGTAAATTACCAGAATTTTCCAAACTCTGGCTCTGTACTTACCGCCACCTCCACATGGTCTGACCCTCTGTCATCTTGCTTGTGCAAAACCTCAAAGTAGTATCGACGTGAGGACATAAGACTGTAGAAAGAGAGAGAAAGAGAGGAGGGAAAAGGAGGAGAATTAAAGTGAGAGAAAGAGAGGGCAGGGGACACTCTCAGAGAGAGTGCCTCTGAAGAAACACTGGGTTAATTTTATTTTCTCTGGAAATGCGCCGACACAACTTCCCAAAGTTTTGTATGGTCCAAACATTTCACCGACGATTGTTTTCTCGACTTGGGCCAATACAGAGCTGGCCTCGATGAATACGTGAAAATAAATCAATCAAGCAACCAAGCAACAAATTCAGATGTGTAGCCTAATTGTTCAAGTTCAGACAAGTAATCTTTCTCTCAAAATCGTTCAATACTGTTTATGCATCAGTAAGTCAAGTCAGTTACTAAAATATCAACTGCACATTGTTTCTTTTAGTATGATGAAAAGTCTTATTTAAATTGAGAACAAATTATTTACAGAAAGCGAGCAAAGAACAATCTTTCCACACAGTGCGAGTTTATCTGGACATACGTTACACTGCACAACGAAGTTCTTACTGCATGTACATCATCGTGTTTGCATTGGTGAAACCATTAGAGAGAGTGCAGAAACTGCATTACAATGATAAGATCTTCATTCTCGCAATCAACAGACTGTCATCTGGTTGCTCAATGCTCATCACGGCAACATTTTATGTGATGGGAATAGATCTAAATACTTAAAAAACGTCTCACGATTCATTAATCTCGATAGCTGTAATAGTAAAAATGTATAATAACTGTAGTAAAAATGTAGCTATTTCATATGCAAGCATGTCAGCCAATCACAGCAGTGGCTGGTGACACTGAATCCCACAGCAGACAAGCCCCTTCAAACAGAGCGTTCAAATCAGAGGCTAAAATCAGGCTAGGAAATATGCCTTTTATATCTAAATTTATCTAAAAAACAAACTAACTTCATAAGGGCAACCCGGGAAACATTATCAAATAATAAAAATAACCCCATGTCAGGGGACCTTTAACATGAACATTCTTCCAGAGGTTCAAACAGGGCCCAAGTTGAAGCATCAAAACTGTTGACAAAAAGTCCCATGATGGGACCAGTCAAAACAACATATAAGCTTTCGGCAAGCAGTTGCTGGTCGAAAATCGAAGTAAACTCAGGGCCCTCAGAATCTATAATATCCCCCACAAAGAAAGATCCCACAGGGTAGAGGGTTGAACCCCCTTTGCCAAAGGAGGGAAAGAAGAGAGGAAGAAGGTCGTCTTTAGAAGATGCAGCCACCTGAAGCCTTCTTTCCAAGATCCTGGCTGGCATTTCACGACAGTGCATGCAACTCTCCGCATCGACCAGCGTGGCCTGAGCATGCATGCGATACAAATCAGATGCGGATCCCTGTGCAAGATCATAAATCCGCATCCTGTCGGACCAGAGCGCGAAGGGGTATCCTTCCCTTTCTCCATGGTGACTTTGGACACCGACATGGTGAGTGATATTATCCTGTAACCTTAGCTTGCAATAAAGCGTTAGCTAGGATAGGATACACTGCTAATGAAAGCGAAGCAGAGAAGCTCAGTAACGAGCAGAGAATCCACAACAGATTTTAACTGCACTGTGTTCGTCAATGTCAACCTTGACGGTACGTTTGTGAACTAAAACAGCACGGCCCAGGTGCTGAAGGAAAGTCTTCACGAGGGAGTGTGAAGACAAGAATGCATTTCCGGGGATCACAGGTATGTATACAGGGAGGAGGCGGGCTCCTTGTCATGAGCTGTGATTGGTCCATCCTTCGGGGATTGGTCCATCCTTGTCATGAGCTGTGATTGGTCCATCCTTCACCACAGTCATGGTGTAATTGGTCATTCCATTGTCTATCTTGATTGTTTGAAAGTGAACTATATTAGCAGTGAAGTAATCTCTTAGCCATTTACGCTAGCCAGTGTTATAATAACCTAAATAATATAAAACAACTCTGACTGTCTCAAATTAAGCACAAAGGACAGAGAAGCTGTGCGATGTGTCATCCAATGTCAAATAAAATTCAAAGAAGCGCCTTCCTCAGAAATGCAGCTGGAGGCTCTTTCCTACGTAGGTAGCCATCAAACCTCAAAGAGAATAAAATTGTATGATGAAAAAAGAGATTTCTAATGTCAGCTGCAAGATTTTATTTAATGTTGACAATGGGATGAAAACACTTGTGTGTGTATCGCTTGTATATAAGATGACACTTGTATCTCAGACCACAGTATTTGGATTTCTGTTTGAAAGATATTTTCGTTTTAGAAAAGACAAAAGTCACAAACAGACAGACATGTGAATAGCAGTACGTTCAGATGAAGAGGTTGTGTTATGACACAATTATTCTTCAGATGTTCTGCTGAGTTGCTTTGATGAAATCAGTGACTGCATGAGAATGTGGTGAAGAAGGTTTTTAAAGGGATACTTCAGGATTTAGCATTAAGCTTTGTATTAGTAGTATTATAATGGTTTCCACCCTCACATCCCCCTGAGACGAGAGATTTATGTATTTTTTGTCTAGAAAAAATCCTCAGATGATGCAAAAATCATCATTTTGCATCATCAGAGGATTTTTTGGCTAGAAGTTAAATACTACAGCCAGTAGTAGAGGCTGGCCTGCATGTTCTCAACCCACCCATAGGATCTCACTCACAGAATGTACACATAGTTGGAAGCTAAGCTAGTGGGCTCTTGTTCTGTGGAAAAAAGCGGAATAGTAGGGGTTACCATCCTCTTTTTCCCGGACATGTCCGACCATCGATGTCCGGGATTCAGCTTTTGCTTTCGGCAGTCACCATTCATTGTTTACATGCACACCTTTTGTTTCAATTTAACTGAATTCATTCTGATTGGTGAAAATAGTGTTTACATGCTAAATGCTAAACAAGTGATCGGTTGATGTGCTTTTTAACATTGCTAAGTAAACTCCCGCTCCTCTGTGAGAGATACGAGACCTTGTGCGTAGACACTGGCTCGGGAGGCGGCCATCTTGTGCGTAGACACTGGCTCGGAGGCGGCCATCTTGTCCGTAGACACTGGCTCGGAGGCGGCCATCTTGTCCGTAGACACTGGCTCGGAGGCGGCCATCTTGTCCGTAGACACTGGCTCGGAGGCGGCCATCTTGTCCGTAGACACTGGCTCGGAGGCGGCCATCTTGTCCGTAGACACTGGCTCGGAGGCGGCCATCTTGTCCGTAGACACTGGCTCGGCAGAAGTGACGTGAAGCGTCTCTGGCTGGACGGGCTCTGGCTGGACGGGCTCGGCAGGGCTGACGGTGAGCGCAGGCTCGGCAGGAAGCTCAGGCATGTCGTGGTGAAGCTCTGGCTGGACGTGGCTGACGTGAAGCTTTGGCTGAGGGGATATGGTAAGCTCATGGAGGTCCTCCACCACGCCCACAGTGAATAATGATCCGCTCAGCAGAAGAGCCAGGTCAATGTAGTGCTCTAAAGTTCCGTGAGGATCATGCAAGGGCATGAATGAACTGAGCGGTTCAGATAGTCCTCCACGAAAAAAGATCATTAGGCATACCTCTTCTATGCAGGTCAGGTGAGCCAGCTCCAAAAAGTCAACAACATAATTCTCAATGGGTCAATCTCCTTGACGGAGACGCATAAGCTTGACTGCTGGATTCATGATGGTGATTGCTGCTGGATCTTGGCAAGGCGAAGTCTTCTGTTATGAACTGCTCCGAGACTGGGAGAAGTAGATCCAAAAGCAGCTTTATTAAGAATAGTCGTACAGGCAGGGTCGAGAATCGGCAGACAGGACAATGGAGAATAAACAAAGGTAATCCAAGAAACAGGCAGAGGTCAGGGCAGGCAGCAATAATCAGAATCCAAGAACAACCCAAAAATCAAAAACCAGAAAACAAACACGGAAACCGCTCAGAAATGCAGACACACAGTACAACAAGACTTCGCAGGGATTGAACAAATGAACCAGGTATATATAGACAGACAAACAGGATGATACACAGGTGAATGCTATCAGTGAACGAGGTATAGGTGAGTGTGATCAGTGAAGATGAGTCCGAGCAGTGAGTTATGGGAAATGTAGTCTGAGAGTGATACAAGACTAATCTGGAGTGCCTTCTGGTGGGTATCAAGGGCACTCCAGCTGGTGACCGTTACAATCCCTTTAATTGTATTCTTAATTGTATTAGATGTTCACTTGTAGTGTACTTCAAATCTTATAGTCACAATGAAATCAAAATGGACAATTAATATTTTTGGTGGAATATTGCAGTGTTTGTTATAAATTATCTTTATTTTTTTAAATGTATGTGCATAATAATATTTAAACAAAAATGTAAACATCTTGAAACAAGACCTCTTCTCTTCTCTGATGAGGTTTTTACTGGCATGAGAGCTGTACAACCTGACACCCTCTTAAGCAATGCAACCACAACGAGGATCCAAACAAGTCATTCCCTACATTTTGTTTCCATTCAAAAAGCCACTTCAATTGGAGCTACATCATAAGTCGATGCAAGTTCTGTTTCATGAAGTCTTTAAAAATTGTTTATTTTTTAATTGTACTTGTCATATAAATCAAATAACAGGCCACGAAGAGTACTAAAATAGACTTTCACAACTGTATTTAATACACTCAAGTACACTTTTTAAAAAAATCAAATAAAAGGAATACTTTAAAGTACATTTTAAATTATTATTAATTTTAATAATCTTATGTTATGTTTTAAAGAAGTATTTGATGAGTTGACTAGCATTCTAAAGAACTTTTTTATACAATTGTGTAATTACAAACATATTTAAATACATAACAAGAAAAAGGCTTTAAAGTGTCTCTGAATGACATTAAAGTATAAAAGTATAACAATCCTCTTAACCCTACATAAATAATTGCATTTAATATAAATGTTACGTTACATTACATTAATTTTGCATTTAAATAAATTATTTTAAAGCATATTATTTCCATAAGCATTTTTGAACACTCGCACACACACACACACACACACACACACACACACACACACGAAAATGTTTTTTATACTGTACAAAATGTATATTCTATCAACCTAGACTAACCTAAACCTACCAATCATAGAAAACTTTCTGAATTTTTAGATTTTCAAAAAGATAAGTTTGTTTCCTAATAGGGAACAAAATAAGGTCAACATTTCTTGGTTTTATATATTTGTGAAGACATACCAGGGCCACACACACACACTACCGAATCAACCGAATTAACAACTGAGCATTAGTTAGTATTACATGCATTTATGTGTATTTGTTTGTTGTTCTTTAAGGGATGGCAGTATGTTAGTGAGTTCAATCAATAAAGGATTGAAGACTCCAAAAGAAAGTTCTGGCCAGTAGATCAGGCGTAGATAGGATACATTAATAGAGACTTGAGGGGGTACAGAATGGAGTTTTAATTGGCTGACTAATTGCCAGGCTCCATCTGAAAGTGTTCTGCTCAATAATTGAATAGGACTGAGTGATGGGAGAGATAAAGAAAGAGTTCAGGCAAAGCCCACACGAACACACCCTCAACAGACTGCTGTAGCAAGACAGCTTGTTTCAGATGTCAGTCAATTTACAAGGGCAAACTTCTCATAGTAGATGCATTGCATGTCTTATCTGGTTAGGACACAGTGTACAGAATAATCATACTGTATGATCACTGCTCCCTTCTGAAGTGGAACTTTAAAGCATCATCAGCTTCTTTGTTTTTCAGGTTTTTGTGTGTGCATGGGAAATCTATGTGTGTGAGTGGTTAGACGAAAAAGAAACATGACTAGCAGACTCCAGGGATGTGTCATGCCGTGTCATAGATGTATCACACTGGACGATACACACAAGCTGTGTGTCATCTGTCTAGGAGCGGAGCACACTCTGTCAGCACTCGAGAGGGCTGGCTGTGCTTACTGTGACCGCTTCACAGTGAAGAATCTCTGCTTCTACCTGGCTCTTATCAATGGGGGATGGGAGCCAGGTGTCTGTGCCACACGGGTTGGGTTGCGCCACTGTCTGTATGTGTATCCATAAGTTTAGAATGGCTTTTAGAATGTGGAGTGCTCTCGGAGTGTGCATTTATTTGCCATTTTAACAGGAAACAGAGCTTAAAAGTGGACTTTAAAATGTCGTATTCTGTTGTGCCATCTATAGGTCATGATCCATGACTAGTCAATGTCAAAATTAAAGGAGTAGTTCAATCAAAAATTGTAAATTACCCATTGATTTACTCACCCTGAAGCCATACTAGGTGTATATGACATTCTTCTTTCAGACAAATATAATCAGAGAAATGTAAAGTGGCTACGGGGTTAATAAAGGCCTTCTGAAGTGAAGCAATGCATTCGTATAAGAAAAATATAATTTAAAACTTTATCAACTAAAGTAACTAGCTTCAAGCAGGCGGCCGGATGTATCGATTTGGCACAGGACTGACTTTATTAACCCACCAGAGCCGTGATGAGAACTCTCTTTATCATGGATGGATGCACTTTGATGGACTTCTAAAAAAAATATACCCATTCAGCTTGGAAGAGCCAGGACATTTTTTAATATAACTCTCATTGGTTGAGTGTTCTGATGTCATGTTTTGTGCGGACACATGGCTTTGTTTTGTGTGTTTCTAGGTCCCATGTTCTCCACTGTCCATTGTCTGAACCCAATCCTTGTTACCAGATTTGGTTAATTTGCCCCACTTACTCTCCCTTGTTACCCTCCTCATTTCCTTCCCTATTTATTTGCCAGGTATTCTTGAGTCCTTCTTCATCCCTAGTTACCTGACAATAAGTAATATATATTCAAAATATTACAATTTATCAAATATATCAAAATGTGCACACCATTTATTTCCTAAATTACGATATGTATGTATTCCATATATTTTCCAAAAACATATTTTACATACATTTATTTTTTTTTAATATGAAAAATCAATACTAAGACCCTGAAACATATATCAACGACTTATAAGCCACATGTAAACAATGTGCTATGCATGATGTGTAATTTGTATAGTACACATGCAAAGACATATGTGTATTAATTATATACGAGACATATGTCAATATGTATTTTACTGTACATAAATAAACATATATTGTATGGGATACATTTATATGTCAATATATGGAATGGTTCAATTTCTAAAAGGTTTCATATGTAGCCTATATGAGCATATATGGATATTTCATATATGAGATATATATGTTAAATATACATACACATACATAAACATATACAGTATTTGTGTGGGCTAAATGTTAATATATGGAACTGTTCCAATTTCTAATAGGTTTCATTTAGCAGTGCATGTCTATGTAGATGTATGTTTTTTACTTAATATGAGTATATATTTGATATATTGATATTTAAATTTATGTATATTACATTTGCATATGGGTAGTCTTTCCTATTGGATGTTGTTAACTGGACTTCTTTCTTCAGACAATCTGAAGCTAATAAAATTAGAATTTTTCTCTAAGGGCCCTTTTATAGCCTTTCAATAAATTTATAGCCTGTCAATAGTATAGCCTGCTTCAGAAATCGTCTTATGCAAAGCATGACACAGCATCTCAGTTGTTCTAAGCCAACTGATAAGTTTAACTTCAACAAACAGATCCTGTAGCAAAGTGACTAATTAAACGGATACAGATTTACACATCAACGGCATGTCATGTCGATGTAACATGAAAGTGAGCGTTGGCACAAACATTTGAATTAAAAACAAACATTAGAAGGGACATTGCTAAGTATTTTAAAATGCAAATTCTCTCTTCAGTGAAGTTTATTTCCTGTTTGTTCATTTTGGGAAGTAATCATTTATGCACAGATTAGAGGTTAACAAACAGACAGGACAACAGACAGGACAATCAATTCATCAGAACAGCCTTGCAAAACAACAGTTGCCTGAACTGAATACAGAAAAATAGACAATGTCAGTATATGATCCACTGAATTAGACAGTATAAAAAACACATAAATATTAAAACATTTCAGATGAAGTCTTTTGACTGCACTGTATATAAAAAAAGAATATATAAATAAAAACATTTAATTACTTGTACTTTCACATTAGCACTTTTATAGTTGCAATTTGTGTGTGCTTGTGTGTGTGTGTGTTTGTATATATATATATATATATATATATATATATATATATATATAGCGGTAATGTAAATGTACTAGCATTAAATGTAAAAATTAAATCCAGTTGATGGATCTTATTATATATATATATATATATATATATATATATATATATATATATATATATATATATATATATATATATATATAGTGAACTGAAACTGCTTTTTACATTTCCCAGCACACTTGTGACAGATACTTCTAAAATGTCAAGAGAGGTTGACCTCTATTGGCCCTGTAGAACTGACATATTGCCATAAATGCCAGTTACAATATCTGAGACTCTGAGTTACTCTGCCCTTTCTTTCCTTCCGCAATGGAGGGCAAAATAGATATACTCCATTCTACTATGTAAGTGATACATGAAAATACTATACTTATACATAAGAGTAGACACAGAGTATATATATATATATATACAGTATATATATATATATATATATATATATATATATATATATATATATATATATATATACAGTATATATATATACAGTATATATATATATATATATATATATATATATATATATATGAAGAGTTCAGATGCAAAAGCCTCTAAGTGCCATTTGAAATTTTATTCTAGAATGATCATTTTTATGAAGCTTGTATATATAAGTTCAGCGATTTCACTTAAATGGCAATGATAATTACCTATTAATTGTTATTTAAGTGAAATTACTGAACTTAAATATACAAGTTTGATAAAAATCATCATTAAAGAAGAAAATTTCAAATGGCATTTAGAGGCTTTTGCATCTGAACTCTTCATATATATATTAAACCAACTCCAACTCCTTGTTTTTCCTTGTTTTCCACATTGCAAGCTTTGCTGTACCAATTTACCTCTATCAAGCACTTTGTATTCGAGTCCACTGATAAAAAAACTTTATGGGAAAACTCCTCACCAAAACCCTGAAACCAAGAATCAAGCAACTTAAAAAGACCTCCAAGCCTCGAGAGAGAGAGAGAGAGAGAGAGAGAGAGAGAGAGAGAGAGAGAGAGAGAGAGAGAGAGGGGGGGGGGGATGTTGTGGGGAAATACATTATTTGGAGATGGTTTGGGCATGTGTTAAGACATTTCTTAAAGCATCTTCAGTCATCCACAACTGACAGGCATGTCTCGCTTCTTGATGGCTCTGTAAACTTTTCCCTCTAGTTCATTAGTGCGCTATTTTGGCCATCGACTATGGGAATTCCAGACAACCCTGTCAGACATTTGCCCTTTTTGCTCTCTAAAATCCACCCCATTAGTCTATATGACGCATTGGCCTACTCTGCTGTCACCAGACTAACAAGCCCCAATCGAAGTGCAAAATGAAAGCAAACAGTGAGGTAGACAGAAAGTTGTCTAACTCAAGTTGAACAGGCGTCAAAAAAAGTTTAGATCCTGACATCCTCAACTAGAAAAGCAGAGGATATCCAAGACACTCTTGTGTCAGTTTGAACCATTGCCAGGCCATTGTCAAAGATCGCTGAAAAGAAGAGGCACTTCTCTGCCTTTCCCTCTGGAGTGCCAATAACATGCTCATTTTTATTGGCACTAAAATATTCTGGAACATGTACACACTTGCTTTTAGACTGACACTGCTGATGAATAATTCAGCGGCACACACTATTTACACTGAAGCTCGACTTCTGCACCAATCAGCAGTGGCTGTAGAAGACAGACAAGGGCGATTAAAACGGACGACTTGACACTTCACTCTGTCAAACTACTATTTAATGTGTCCCCTTGTTATTCCCAATCACACTGTCTATTGGGCAGTCTATTGTCTATTGGGCAGCACACTTACTGTTGCAGAAACTGCCCCTGATTCCTGTTCATTTAACAGTGAATTTGAGCATGGGTTGTCTTTAATCATTATGAGCATAAAGTATACAAGGTTCATACACTTGGATTTAATGAATGGATAAGGAATGGAGGAAACTAAACCAGTCTAGGCCTTAGGTCCATTGGGGCATTTAAGTAGCTTTTATAAATGTTCCATAAAAAAAAAAACATTATTGGTGTGCATCTTGAGACGAAGCAATGGCACTGACATATATTAAGTATAATATTTGCCAGTGCAATTTGCTCTCAGTTAAAACAGCTCAAACATGCATTTTAGTCTGGGACTGGCCCAAGCCTATTCTGTGAAACCAGAGATATGTGTGATGAATTTGCATGTTCATACCTTCTGCTAAATAATCAAAGCAGAGACAAATGAAAAATAAATAAATAAATGAATAACCCTCAGAGTGTTCATCCTGAGGAGACATTACAGTTAAGTTACAGTTTTTCTCAGTTGCTTTGGTGCATTTCTGACATCACTATTTACATTTGCACAACAGTTAGTCCAACCTCCACAACATTTAGTCATTTGTGCACATCATAGTATGGAAGCACATGCGTAGCAATATTCAATTTGAAATGTAATATGCAAAATGACAATGCAATATGCAAAAATAATAAAAAAATAAATAAAATGAAAATGCATTACAGAAATGATTAGATATGTGTAACATGTTCAAGCAAAAACTGTGGCAAAATGACCATTCAAATGCTATTTTTCTTAATTGCATTTACACTCACAGTCAAGACACTTGACACGATTGCATTTTCATGAAATGTCCCGCAATGAATGTACTGTAGCAAAACTCAATGGCCCTCATTTATCAAAAGTGCGTACACCAAATTTCCAGCGTACACCTGGCGTACACCCAAAACCACAGTGACTTTGAGATTTATCAATATGGACGTTGGCGTACGGCACGCTCAAATCCTACCCACCAGCTCAGGAGGTGGTGTACGCACGTTTTGAGTTAGTGAGGAAATGTGCAGAAAAATTCCTAACACCACAAAACGCACTGGGAAACTAAAATATATGATATTATGACCCAGTGTAAAAAAAAAATAAACAAACAAAAAAACAACATAGTACCAAACTTCAGTGTTTATTTTTGTGTAACATGGAGTTCAATGTTTAATTTGTTTGACTTTACCAAAGCATTTGATTTGTAAGCTTATGTATTCATTCAGTTGCGAGACTGTGCGCTTTACCCTGACGTTTCAGGATTATCCCCAGCATGTACGCACTTTTGATAAATGAGGGCCAACGTGTTATGGCTATGTTACGTGTTTTGAGGTGTTGAAAAAATGCATTTTCAATGTGCACATTGAGTTTTGTACATTCATTGCGGGACATTTCACGAAAATGCAACCACAAGTGTCTTGACTGTGAGTGGAAATGCAATTAAGAAAAATAGCATTTGAATGATAACATGTTGCACATATCTAATCATTTCTGTAATGCATTTTCATTTTAATTTTGCTACTTATAAAGTGTTTCAATATGCATATTAAAACTAGTGTATGAAATGGCAAATGTAAATTATGTAATTTCATTTTCATTTTTCACCAAACATTGCTTAATGGTAATTTAAAATGTAAATTTAAATACAGAATGCAATGCCATTTTACATATTGCATTGTCATTTTGCATATTACATTTCAAATTGAATATTGCTAACCATGTGCTTCCATGTCATAGTAGCAGTTTCTCATTCCTTCCAACAAATTGCAAATGCTTTTGAACATGCATCAATTGCTTTAATACAACTCTTTGCTGTTTTATAACATATTCATTTGCTTAGTCGTCTATGTTGTCAAAATCTGTCAAGCAAATTTCACAATTTATATATATATATATATATATATATATATTCTTTTTATTTACCTTTTTTATCCTAAATTTAATAATTACTGATGAGAAAGGATGTGCATGAATGATTTACAGTACTATGTATGTTGTGTGTTCAGTTCCAATGTACTTGCAATATTGTTTACAGTTGTGCACAATGCTAACAAAGGGAGTGTTTGTTTGTTATAAATAAGGGTGTATTTTTTCTTTTGCACAATGCTGTGAACAAATTAGAATTGCAAAGTGCATATGCAGTAAAAATGTGAAAGTGTTGTAGCGTCTGGACCAATCACACAAACACAAATTATTCATTATATTTAATGAATAATCCAGCAAACTCACTGTCCCAACTAAGGTCTGTGAGATTTCCCCCAAATCAAGCCAACACACTGGCAGAACTCAGTCTCCTGTTACAAAACAGTGACAAAATTCACATTTAGGAGATGTAAGCATTCAAAACTTACAGTCTCTCACTTCAGCTAAAATGGATCACAGATTTTTATGACATCACCGCGGACTTCAGCTTCTCATCACATCTTCTGCCCAAACAAATGCTCTCGAAAATTTAAAGCCTCCTGCCACCTATGCTATACAGTGAATAGAGTGTAAATACCACCTGGCCAAAGAGACCATTGACATGTCATGGAGCAGTATGGTTTGGAGATGTGAGTTTGGTTGCTCAAACGCTCGAGTTTTATTCCGTTTTCCAACTGTATGTTGCCTAAGAATGAAATGGCTAGAATTTATTCACACCTCTACTATTGAATCCAATGATTCATCAGCACTCTAATTCGCTTCCATGGTGCTGTCAGGTACGGCTTGCAGTCTGTGAGGTAAACTACTGGCTATTTGAAAAGGGAGAGGAACCATTCAATATGCCCCAATATTACGTCAACGCATCATACAAACATGTGTGTTCCAAGGCACTTCAGTGGGCCTTTAAGGAATGTCATGCAACAACACTTGTGTATGTGATCAGACAACGTGGTCTGCCATGTTAACCCTCTGGGGTCGGCTATTGCGCCGGCGTGACAAACTCACTTTTTTCCTTATTAGTGCAAAAGAGACTCAAATTACCCTGTTGATTTTGATCTCACATGTAAGTGTTGTACATCATTAGATCCTGTTAACCCTTTCACGCATACAATCACATCGGTGTGATCAGTCTTTGTGATGGTGTGATCAGTCTTGATGACTTTCATTGACATGAATACTTTTGAGGAATGAGCTATCCATTCTGAGCAAGTGACTCACAGGTTATCAACTAGGTTTTGCAGTATGTATTAATTGTTTTGAGAATTGCATTACCTGTTGTGCAAATGTAAATAGTGATGTGAGAAATGCACCAAAGCGACTGAGAAAAACTGAAATGTGTCACTAACCACAACTGTGATCTTCACATCCTGTCTCGCTCATTGCTGATCATCCAGAGCACAACATTTTTAAATGTACTCTATAGCTGTATAAAGCAATGAGCAGGCAAGTCCCTTTACATGTTGCAGACAATACTTTAGTCATACTCTTCTAATATGCATTAAATTATGAGGATAAATCCAGGGAACATATGCTGTATGACACTCACCGCACAGGTTTGGAAGTTTGCGATCTGAACTTGCTGAACTCTCCTGGAGCTGTCCACTCTGAGCCGCGCTATATGACAACAGACAACAGAGCCTGTAACTCATCAACTCTCTAGCAGACAAACATGACACAATATCCAGGCTTGTACTATTCAGAATTGAGAAGGTGTTTTAAATTAGAATTTAATTGATGTATTAAAGAGGAAGCTAATTTGCAATTAGATAGATAGATAGATAGATAGATAGATAGATAGATAGATAGATAGATAGATAGATAGATAGATAGATAGATAGATAGATAGATAGATAGATAGATAGATAGATAGATAGATAGATAGATAGATAGATAGATAGATAGATAGATAGATAGGTATATTACTAGATATATAGATAGTAGGGGTGTAACGGTACATATATTTGTATTGAACCGTTTCGTTTTGAGGCTTCCGGTTTGGTACGCATACAAACCGATCGATTCCTTGGACCATTTTTCCTGCCGACAAAATTCGTGCTGGCGCAGCCACCACAACGTTGCACAACATCAAATGGGAAGCGTAAAGAAAGCGGAACGAAACTGCGCTACTCATTATGTGCTTCACGGATCGTTCATCAGTTCGGACCAGCAACATCTGTGCAGCGCAAGCCGACCTCGATCAAGCGACACTGTTAGTACACAGCACTAAGAGATCCAATAAAGAAGACATTTGAATTCGCCACTGAAGTAATAACATCACGTCGAGATTTAGTAAGAAGCATTCACATTTCTCCGTTATTAACCGTACATCTCTATTAGATCAAACAGTGCTGACGTGGAAACCAGGAGAAACTTTGTGCCGTGAATGAACTAGTAATACTTTACGTCCACAGGCCAGCAACATTCACCATGGATTTAATATAGTAATGTTAACACTAACTGTAACCAGTATGGCTGGAATACACATCTTTTTCCAGCACTTCAAAACTCAAATATTATACAAATAAATATATATTGAAATGTTATTTTTAATGTGATGACCAAAACATTATTTGTTCATCTTTCAAAGATGACTCCCATTTACTGTATAAACCTGAACCTTTCAAGATGTGGGAAAACTCAAACTTATTTAAAAATATTTTTTTTCTTTTAACAAATAGGAAATTTCTATGGCATTTCTTTATTTCTGCTGTATCGAAAATGTACAGAACCGTGACTTTAAAACCGAGGTACATACTGAACCGTGATTTTTGTGGACCGTTACACCCCTAATAGATAGGATTACCTATGTTCTTTTTTCAATTACAATTCTGTAAAATCTCTTTCTGTTATTCAAATATAAATTTCAAATCAGCTTCATGAGGGATGTGGCCAATTCAATTGACTTTTTGCACAGCTGCACTACTTCCTGAACTTAAGCCAGCTCCCTTGTTTCCTGTCTGCCATTATTGGCCAAATTGATTAGTTCAGGTGTGCCTGACCTCAGTAGTCACAGCAACAATAATCAGACACACCTGAATTAATCAAGCTTGGCCAATAATGGCAGACAGGAAACAAGGGAGCTGGCTTAAGTTCAGGAAGTAGTGCTGGTGTGCATAAAGTCAATTAAAATAGGGTAGACACTCATACATTTTGTCATTCTTCAATTCTGAATTTTCCCCACCCTATGTCAGACACACACAATAAATAAATAAATAAATACAGATAAAAATAAACTCAGCCCTTCTACTCTAGGTATGAAGTTGGTAAGAAGTACAGCCTGGTTTATTTAGGAGCCATGCATCATAGTACACACCTGTCCCACATACACCAGGAGCCGGGCATTGAGTGGACTCTCATCTGAGCTTAGCCACAGTTCAGAGTTATCATCCGATGCTATGGCGAACTGGAAATCCCCTGAAATAAACAATTTATCATTTGCAGAGTAGTATTGTATAACCTTATGACTGACCTGCAGATTCTCATTTCTAAGCTTCCTTTGATAAGATATTGTTTGGCAGTCACAGCAATCTCGCAGCAGTCTATCACCTAGCAGAGCCAGTGGCTTTATACTGGCTGTCTGTAGTTATCCGCTATATACTTTAAATTGACAGTAGCTCTTCCTTATCTGATTGTATTGTGAGCCAATGAAAAAGCAGAAGGTGCGTTTGCATCTTTGTCTTTCGCTTCGGAGCCAGACAGTGAATGTCTCCTGCAAGATTTCTACACAGTGTTTATTGAGTCTCTGCGAGGAATCCTCTGTGTGTGTTATTGGTGTGAAAGCGCGAACAGCAGTTGTCATGATCTCTTTGTGTCAACAGTTGAGAGCAAAAACAGCTGTTTTCCAAGCTTTGTTGGTTCGGTGGGCGTGGTTCCTCTGTGTGTAGCCGTGGCTATGCCCCTGTGCGTTTCAGCACCTCACAGCACTTCTAAAAGAGCTAACAAGATCTGTCTGTGTCTTTTTCAAGATGTCATTCAGATAGCGGTCAATGTTTGACTCCGGCGGGAACATGACCATCATGGCGTTATGGTCGAGACTCCATTACATCGAAAGAGGTGGAGCCCGTTCACTTATTCCCCGATCTAGTGCTTCTTCTGCCCAGCAGAAGATGCCTACTTCGGTTAATTGCCTTGGTGACCTGAGGATCACAGTGAGAAGTAGCCCGCCGAGCAAGATTCCTCAGGCCCCTCACTCCTGCACTGATGGACAAAAGGTGACAAAAGTCACTGCACACTCCCTGGGTCGGGCGATGTCCACATTAGTGGTCCAGAGTCCAGCAGTCGAGCCGGTTCCTCCAGCCGATATGAGGACAGGGTTCTACAGCCCCTAGTTCATTGTACCCAAGAAAGGCGGTGGGATGGACGATGGTTACGACCTGGAACCTTGAATCGGGCCCTGCACAAGCTTCCGTTCAAGATGCTCACGCAGAAACGCATTTTCGAGTGCATCTGTTCCCAAGATTGGTTTGCTGCGAACGACCTAAAGGACGTGTACTTTCATGTCTCGATTCTTCCTCGACACAGACCGATCCTACGGTTTGCGTTCAAGGGACAGGCATATCAGTATAAAGTCCTGCCCTTCAGGCTGTCCTTGTCGCCCCATTGGCAGCCATTATTCCACTCCAAGAATGCGGTGTTCGTATCCTCAACTATCTCGACGACTGTCTGATTCTGGCTCAGTCTTGGAATCAGTTGTGCAAACACAGGGACATAGTGCTCTATCACCTCAGCCTGTTGGACCTTCGGGTCAACTGGAACAAGAGCTAACTCTCACCTGTGCAGAGGATCTCTTATCTCGGTATGGAATTGGACTTGGTCAACCGTGTTGAACTGCTTGAGTACAATCAAGAGCAGAACAGCGATCCCACTGAAATTTTTTCAGAGGCTCCTGGGGCAAATGGCATCCACAGCCGCAGTTATGACGCTCGGGTTGCTTCATATGAGACAGCTTCAGCACTGGCTTCATGGCCGAGTCACGGGAGCGGGGTGGCAGACCAAGTGCATGTCACCCCGCACTGCCTCCAAACCTTCAGCGTGTGGTTGGACCCTTACAAGCAGGTGTTCCCCTAACCTCTACAAGCAGATGTTCCCCTAGAACAAGTGTCTAGGCATGTCACAACTGTACTGGCATATCAATTGCCACAAGTCACTCACAGTACCCCTTGGGCCGCCTCAAAGGGCCGCTACAGGGAAAGGCTAAGTCGTTGGGAAAGCATGACCAGATCGTCAGGTTCCTGAGGGGAGCGAGGAGACTGAATCCACCTCGACCCCCCTCTATACCCTCTTTGGACCTCTCTCTGGTGCTCAGCGCACTGTAAAGACCTCCCTTTGAACCACTGCTGTCAGCTGAGTTAAAGATCCTGTCACTAAAGATCCTGTCACCTGCTCCTGACTTCTCTGGCTTCCATCAAGAAGGTAGGGGACCTGCAAGCATTTTCGGTCGATGAATCGTGCCTAGAATTGCAGTGCGTATGCGGTGGGTGTTGCGGTGCGTATATGGTACAGGAGTAGCACGTGCTATGGTGCTTTCACATATGCTGCGTTTGCAGTGTGCAACTAATCCGCGGCTGTACCACTAACACAGTCAACTCACTATTTTTATTAAACTAAATCCAGAAGTTATGCAGCAGTTATGCAGTTTTTTCAGCATTGAGATTCTCTTTGTACACATACAAACTTAAATGGACGTATGCGTGTTTAAACACAATTTAAACAACGTATGCCTATAATATCATGCATTACTTCTACTTCTAGTAATATTTAATTAAATAGATTTATGGTGAGACTACTACAGTTTTGAGGTCAATCTGTGTTCATTTTGACCAGGAACCGTGCGCTGTCACTTTAATTCAGCGTTTGCAGCACAAAATAGACCTGGTGTGGAAACGATCCCTGCACTGCTGTATACCCAAGGCAACTGGAACGGATCGACGGACTGCATCCGCATGCAGTGTGAAAGCTCTAATCTGTTAACATGGGTACGGAAAAAAACATGCACCGCATACGCACTGCAAACGGGCACAACTCTCATGTTGTCTTGAGACCCGGGTCTGGATATGTGCCCAAAGTGCCTACCACTCCCTTTAGGGACCAGGTAGTGAACCTGTAAGCGCTGCCTTCGGAGGAGGCAGACCCAGCCCTGGTTTTTCTTTGTCCAGTTCGCTCCTTGCGATTTTATGTGGACAGAACACAAAGCTTCAGGACCTCAGATTAGCTCTTCGTCTGTTACGGAGACCAGCAGAAGGGAATGGCTGTCTCCAAGCAGAGGATGCCCCACTGGATAGTGGATGCCAACACCTTGGCTTACGAAGCTCAAGGTGTGCCTTACTCGTTTGGGTTGTGAGCACACTCAACTAGAAGTGTTGTTTCTTTTTGCTCCAGTAGTGTTCCCCAGAAATGGCTAACCCTGTGAGTTCTTCCGTCATCCCTCCGGCAGTCAGACGTTGTGGAGCGTCTGATGCCAGGCCTACACTCGTTTGCTTCTGGAACCTGTGTTTGGCTGGGTGTCCATATGTAGCGGGGACCCCATATGTGTATTCCTCCACGATCAGCTCCTCTGTGGACGAGCTTGTGTCTTTCCCTGACAGACTCCCTCCGGGGTAGGACGTGGCTTCCGCAGCATTCCCTTTCCCAAGGGCAAGCTTTCCCAGTGTTATCCAATAAGTCACACTAAGTGGGTCTTACACAACAACAGTGACTGACATTTTCTGCTTAGAGTTCCTACTTCTGCCCAACTGGTCAGGCCAGAAGGCTCAAGCGGAGATCTGGAAGGGCCAGCAGCCAGCAGCCATGGCCGGATAGGGTACAGAGACGCGAGTCCCCTCGCCACAGTTGCTGAGCTTCCGCTGTACGCCAGAGTCACAGGTCCGGCTCCTCAGCGGAAAAACAAAGATGCAAACGCACCTGCTGCTTGTTATATGCTCACCCCGCGATGCATAGCAGCTGGTGCAATTATTGCAAGCCAAAGTGCATTGGCTCGTTTTATTTGACTCAAAGTAGATTGGCTCTCACAATCGATCCCCATTCGTCAAAATGACTGCTGATTCACATCTTCGTTCCCTACTCGGGGAACGAGGGTTACCATACGTAACCAAGACATCCTATCAGCTTTGACAATATTCAGATCTCTTACACCCCAGTCAATAATGCTTTGAGGAACACTTCGAACACAAAGCAACACTTAATGTGTATGTATTGCAGGTGTGTGATGGTACAGCATACAGGTTTAAGAAGCTTTTAGAATTGGGCATGAATCACTACTAATATGTGATTCTACTCACCCTTTTTATTTACACAGAGCACATTTTTCACAATAAAATATAACTCATAGTTACTGATGATAAAGTAGCTTTAGAATTCAATAATGCCTGTGCTCATGACTTCAAACTATATGGTATAAAGTAATGTACCAGATGTTTTACTTTTGAAAGTGCTTTTTCAAAGCACAATGACTTTGGACAGATGACAAGACTATTTCCATAAATGTGGAAACAGTGGAACAAATCAGGTGAAAACAAATAGGCTAGAGGCAATATAATCATCTATATATGCTATGCTGTCAAAAGACCTGAATGGTTTGAGATCCCTGAGGGACCAATGCAGTCCAAGTTATATCATACAATGCTACAGCTGAATGTCAAGCCATCTGTTTAATAGAAGCTGAATCATGAAGAATGGCCAAACAAAAAAATCCACCACATTGTTCTTTGATGAAAGAAAATATTCTAAAATCTATGTTTTAGAATGACAGTATCAAATTCAGTCCATCTATTTTAAAGCAGGATACCATTGACACTACAATTGTAGAGGCTTGCATGGGGCGGTGGATGGGGTTCAGTGGCGCTTTGGTAGGGATTCCAATTGGTCAGTCATGACCTACGATGTAGTGACTGACCGATAGGGAACATCTCGGTTACATATGGTAACCCTCATTCCCTGAGGGAGGGAACAGAGACGCAAGTCCCGTTGCCACATCTGCTCTTACCTGCCGGGGCGGCCAGCTTGTCAGGATGGCTTCTCAGCAAAAACTGAAGTGCAATCCCAGCAGCTGTTTGTTTATACCCACGCTAACGAGGTCACGCAGCTGATGCAAATGATTTCACGCCAATGTGTATTGGCTTGTTTCAGTTTCACTCAAAGTAGACTGCCTCTCTAGCGAGATTCCTATTGGTCAGTCATGACCTACGTCTTCGTTCCCTCCCTCGGGGAATGAGGGTTACCATATGTAACTGAGACGTTACTTTTCCTGTGTAGCCTACATGCATCTTTCTCTACTGTGAACAAGATTATAATGTTATTCCCCATGCGGATGTACAGATCCAATGTTACATTTGAGGAAAACATATATCTTAGTTGTTTGTTTGCCTTAACTTTATATTGCGGCAATGTGCTGCACACAGTAGCTAAGGGTTGCCCTCAATACTTCAGGATTCCCTTTCTGGACATATAAAATGATTAACGTAGCTTAATGGACTAATACAGTGATGTAAAAGACCAAAGTCGCAGGCAAGTTAACGCGACAAGTTTAATGCTGAGCGTTTCCCAGTGATATACTAAGTTGGCTTGACATTCGCACATTTAGAGACCATCTCTAAAGTTACATACATACATTATCTACACCTTTTTTAAATTCAATAGGATTTGAAGAGAACAACGTAGTCATAAAACCAATTGTAAAGTGTTCATGTAGGTGCAGGCACAATGCAAAATTTTTAGATTTTTCATATTTATTAAAATAAATTGAAGTTTGCCATTGAAGTTAGAAACGTGTATACCAATGTTGTATGCAACTTTAGAGACAGTACCCAAATGTGGAAATATCCAATATCAAGCCAATTTCAAATTTACATTTAGTCATTTAGCAGACACTTTTATCCAAAGCGATTAACATTGATGACATTTACATTTAGTCATTTAGCAGACGCATTTATCCAAAGAGACTTACGGTTAAATTAACAATAGGACAACAAAAAGAAAGTGCTATGACCCTTCCCAGTTTAATCAACACGCGCTTGTTTATACCTCCTGCTAGTGAGGTCGACTAACAGCAGATAGAGATAATGCTCGGTAATCCTATGCTTTTCCTACAGTTCCTGGATGTCAATGTTGAATTTACTGTCGAATTGTAACCACTGAATTTGTAAAAAGCGAATTTGCAAAGAGAAATAAAATGGACTGAAAATTGCCTGTTAAATGTTATAGGTTGCATTTTTAAACAGTTTGAATATTTTGGAAGTGAAATATGAAATGTGAATGTAGATAACGACATTTTTAATAATGAAAATGTGTTTGAAATGTTTTGAATTTAAATATTCAAAGATTTAATATTCAACCATGTTCAATTTCAGCCCATAAAATAGCAAGCCCTCAAAATACAATGCATTAAAATGCAAGCTGCAATGCCTAAAAACATTTGGAATTATTTTACTTCCATACATTAGAATTTAAATGACCATGTGTTTGATTTTTTAATTATAACAAAAACAAATCCATAATATTTCAAAGGTTCATAAATCATGTTTGATGAACCTTTGAACCAATAACTACTGTATAGATTAAATACCTGTAACGAAACAAAAACCTTAATGAAATACACTAACCATCTTTGTAAGGATGAAGGAATCCAAAGACTCTAAGGCCATAATTCTTCCACTTTGGAGCCACTGCAATTTTCTTCACTGTGGTCCTGGTCTGTAGGGAAGAATTACATATAACAGCATCTGTAGACCTATTCACTCTTAAACCCAAGGCACTAACAGTAATTCACAGAATCACACCTTAAAATGACTTCTAAGAATAATAAACAGACAGCTTCAAAACACTGTGAAAATAAATAACATTAGCTCTTTCTGTAAAACATACTGACACAGGCAAATTTTAGGCCAACATTTGGCTTAATGAAAATATTGAAAATAATATACTGACTAGACTCCATATCCATAATACATTGCATAAGTCAAATAAGCAAGTTAATCTTAATTGTCCTATCAAACTCTTTCAATGACTGAGAAACTTACATGTGGGTAGAGAGGAAAATGAAGATTCTTCCTGAGCTGGGAGATAGATGAACCACACCAGTCTTCAAACACATGCAGATTGGCCTTACCTTTATACTGATAGAGAACAAAAAAAAAAAAAAGAGAGAGAGAGAGAGAGAGAGAGAGAGAGAGAGAGAGAGAGAGAGAGAGAGAGAGAGAGAGAGAGAGAGAGAGAGAGAATCAGCCTTTACTTCATGTCTAACCAGCATTGATATTAAGGAAAAAGCAAATGTCTTAAAAAAGTTTAAAATAAAATGAAATTGGCTGAATTAACACTTGATTTAGAGGTGAAAACAGGACCCATGCCTTCACAGAGACCCAGATTATACAAAGAGCAGCCCGAAAAAAAGAAAAACATATTTGAAATTTATAATAAATCTGTCAATATGCCACTACACTAAAAGCAAAAGAGTGTAATGTAAACTATGTAGTGGGCTAATACCAAAGTTTGCAGAGTGATTAATTGTATATTGGATACACAGAAATGCTTTCAGTAAAAACAAATTGTCATAAACAGGAAAATTGGGCAATGCATTACCAGCTTCTTCATGCTCACGATTTAATGAATTTAAAGAATTTATGAGTTGGTGCAGCAGTGGTGGGATTTAGCAGGAGATGTGTGCACCTTGTCAAATCTTCATGTACTGAATTCTTCAACACCCTTTATTTTTCTCTAATTCTCCTGGTGGTGGCATTGACAGAGACAAGCATTACTCATCATGCAGGTGAGCTCACATTACATTGCCTTTCCCCTTCTGTCAGTCATTAGGTCTCTCTCCTCACAGCTACATTTAAATTTAGCCTATACAATTGCATCTGATGTGAATGGTGGGACTGGCATCCCACCCACTCAGAGACGGACAGGACACCACAAATATCTTAGCAATCTTGGGCATGGTTACAGCTGTCATGGGCACAACTGGACTGCAACTCTGCACATTCGCACAATGGCTCAGTCGAGGGAAAAGAAAGTGTACAATGTGGTCACAGGTGGTATGGTGGATTCAGCTCTGGGCATTAACAAGTGTACCATTTAAATTTTCACATGCTCAGAATAGATGAATAACTGTTGCCCTGGTTTGTTTTGCGCAAGGGGAAACAATGAGATTGTGACAGCATCTATATAAAAACGAGTGATGTAATACAAATGCACCATAAATCATGAAAAAATGAGATTTGCTAACATAATCCCCAAGAGGTATAAAAAAAAATAATAATAATATCGTTGTGTATCAGTAATAGACTTGTCTGTACTTGTTAGAATAAGGTATGATATAAATACCTGTGAATCTTGTGTTTTCACACAAAATGAATAGCATTCATCTTCCCTTTATCTATGAATTATAACTAACCTTAAAATACATTCTGCGATGCATGATAAGAGCAGCTTATGCTGAGGCATATGGAGTGTGAATGAATGGCCTGAGATCTTTTGTCTCACTGTACTACCAGCCAAAGCCTTGATGATACATTTCCCGGCCTGGTTATTCCTACTGGCCATATAATGACATTCAATAACAGAGAGAGGAAAGAACATAAATCAATGGATAAAAACAGAGGTTATCTCAGCACTGGGGTATTTTTTTCTCTTTGCTGTTTATCATTGTGGATAAATATCTGCCAAACAATTGACACATATCAAAAGAGATAGACGGCGGGAGAACGGAGCAGCACAAGGACTCCTGTGTGACGACTTTGTGCCATTGCTATTTCTGGCATCTGGTGCTCCCTAAATCACATGCCTCATAAGAGCTTTTGTGCTCTCGTAACTTCCTGGAGGCTTCGCCCGCAACCGAAACTTCAGTGTCGAACAAGGAGCTCATCTGTCACAGGCCCAAAGGAAGGGAGCCTTGGGGGCAGCATGCGGTCAGGGACCCTCTTTGATCATTGTCTCTTCATTATCACACATAGTGTCTCGTCTCCTTGCCTGCTATGGTGATGAGGTGGGGAGAGAAGATAAGGACCGTTGGCTTATCGATTGGAAATACTAGAGTCTATTTCACAGTATTTAGAGAAAAAAAAGCTACATAGCAGCAGCTGGCTACAATATTGAAGTTCCTTTGTATACGGTATATAGACATGTTGGTTAAGGGTCATACCATGAAACATTTTCTTGATCTCTCTCTCTCTCTCTCTCTCTCTCTCTCTCTCTCTCTCTCTCTCTCTCTCTCTCTCTCTCTCTCTCTCTCTCTCTCTCTCTCTCTCTATATATATATATATATATATATATATATATGCGCGCGTGTGTGTGTGTGTGTGTTTGCGTGTGTTTATGTGTGTGCATGTGTGTGTGTGTATACACACTAGCACACACATGCAATCACACACATGTAATTTTTTTTCTGCACCCAATGGATAGACTCATAGAAGGATAAATAGTTTCAATTTTGCGGTCAAATTTCCAAGTACAGGGAAGAAAACGATCTGATATGGTTGTTTAACTTGACGCAATGGTTCTCAATTTTTTTCCGGTCATTCCCCACTTTGATCACGGGGGAATTTTCAAGCCCCACTGCCCCCCTCGCCCCAACACAACTTTCTATTATTAAATCCAGACAAGACAGAGGTAATACTTATCGGTTCTAAAAACCGTCAACAAAACCTTTCGCAGCACGACTTTAACATATTAGGATGCCCTGTTACTTTATCCGCTGCAGTAAAAGGACCTGGGTGTTACATTAGCCTGCAACCTGTCTTTTGAAAAGCATATTTCATATGTTACAAAAACAGCCCTTTTTCACCTTAGAAACATCGCTAAGCTACATAACATGCTATCTGTCTCTGATGCAGAAAAGTTAGTTCATGCATTCATGACCTCGAGACTAGATTACTGTAATGCTTTATTAGCTGGTTGTCCTGCATCCTCAATAAGAAAGCTACAGTTAGTCCAAAACGCAGCCGCTAGAGTTCTTACTAGATCAAGGAAATATGATCATATAACACAGATTCTATCATCACTTCATTGGTTACCTATAAAGTTCCATATTAATTACAAGGTATTGCTTTTGACTTATAAAGGTCTAAATGGTTTAGCTCCAGTCTATTTAACGGCCTTCTATTGCCCTACAACCCATCGCGCTCTTTAAGATTACTAAATTCGAGGCTTCTGGTCATTCCTAAGATATCCAGATCCACCAAAGGAGGGAGAGCATTTTCACATTTAGCTCCGAAGCTCTGGAATAGCCTTCCTGATATTGTTCGTTGCTCAGACTCGCTCTCCCAGTTTAAAGCTAGACTAAAGACGCATTTATTTAGCCAGGCATTCATATAAATTTTTTACAGTTACTATAAATTTGGCCTCTAGTTCATAAACGCCAGAGGAGAACTGGCCCACGACTGAGCCTGGGTTCTCCCAAGGTTTTTTTTTTTCTCCATTGGGTCATCTGATGGAGTTTTAGGACACCATCGGGTCACTTGATGGAGTTTTCCGGTTCCTTGTCACTGTTGCCTTTGGCTTGCTCAGTTGGGGATATTCAAATTAAATGACCCATCATTGATCAGCTCTACCAAACTTGATTGTCTTTTTTTCCATGAATAAACAAACACTGTTAAGTTGTCTCTTGATTGATATTGTGAAGCAGCTTTGATACAATCTGTATTGTGAAAAGCGCTATATAAATATATTTGACTTGACTTGACTTGACTTGACCATGCTAATGAAAAACGCTACAAGCTTAAAATGTTCCAATTTATTGAAGTAACAAGTAGTATCTAAATACACACTAAACAAACAAAAACAAAAATAGAGAAAATAAAAGTACTGCTGTGTCAAAATGTTAAAAAAAAACAAGAGAAATCAATTTGGCAAGACAGGTCTATTTAAAAACATTAAAATAGACATAACATAGGCTACTGTGTTTGATATGGGATTAAAATGATGGGCAGTCTATGAGATACAAAAAAGATTAATTATATCAATATTCCTTGTTCCGATCAAAGCATGTGAGCGAAGAGCGAAGATCTGAAGATCCCTCACGCGCTCAACCCTGCTCCGACTAAAGGTTTTTTTTAGTCGACTATTAGTTGTTTTAGTGGATTAGTAAGCCATTAGTGGACATATCGCCCCTTTATATTGATTTAAAGTCCCTGTAAAGGCAACTCTACAAAAAAGTTCTAAACACATTATAAATGTTACATATGTATTGCTAAAACATATTACAAAGTCTGTGAACTGTGAAGTACTGAAATGTGGAGTTAGACCGTTAAACAGTTTTTCACACTGAAAAAAATGATTTTTGCTGCTTGTTCAAATCGCTTAATTAAAATTAGCTTAAGCAACATAATTGCTTTACATTTTGTCCAAACTTAATTTGATTGTGTCCAATCTGCTTAAATATATGTACAATTTAAGTTTACTTAATCCGTTTGTGTTGGATAACATGAATGATTTGTGTTGCATTAACTGAAATTGGGCGGTGCATGTTAATTCCCAGCATGCTTTGCATATGTCTGAATTATGAGAGAATAAATGTTGAAATGAAGTGTTATTTTATATGTTTTTGAGAAAATAAGAAAAGGTTAGTGTGTAATTGTGTTTAATGTTCAACTACATTGGAATTATTAGAATCATTTAAATTACAGTTGGTTACCATTGTGGAGAAGAGTGGATGATTTGGTTAGGCTGTGGACCGATTCAACTATGTTTGTAGTAACTGCTTTTTGCTGATGGTGTATGTATACCTTAGCATTCAGTATGCCACCAAGTACTATTGGTAGCTAACTGCAGGCTATAGACTAGATATTGAGATGTGTAACAAATACATTCAATCTTAATTGGATAAATGAATATATGAATTTGAATACCTGAAACAGCCAATCAGGGAGCCTTTTAAAATCACTTTGAGACTACTTAATTGGATAACTTAAAATGACTTAATTCCATGACATTGAAGATACATGAATAAATTATGTTTGTGTAACTTAATTGGTTCATGTGGGACCGATGTACACTATCAAATCATGTCAATCCAACAGACTTTTTTTTTCAGTGCACCATTGCAATTTTATGGATTAATTAGGCGGGGCTAAAACAGGGCTCGATGACGCACTGGAGCCCATGAGCTGCTGGACACCCCCCATTTGATGACGCACAGAGTCTGATCTCCCCCTCTCCACACACACTCCCTGAGCAGCACATTCGCATTCACCGCTCAATCGCGAGTGACTGTCAGTACTATTAATTACTACAGCTGAGCCTACAGTTTTCTAGCTAGTTATGCCTTCGACATGGACATGCATGGGCTACTACCTGGATGCGATCATGTACAAAACAGATCGGTATCTTCATTTAAATTCCCCTAAAAACGATCACATCAAGAAGAGGTTTTTAGAGAGCCAACCTTGTTGATGAAAAGCTGAGGATCACCCCCAACACCCGCCTCTGTAGTGATCATTTTACACTGGATCGTTTTATAAACTTTCCTCAGAGACAACTGGGATTCACTGATAATCCGCTGTTACTGGTGAACGGGGCCGCTGTTAACAGCTTTCCCGCTAGTGGGCGTGGTTTCAGCGCAGCCAGCGGACACGCCCCCAGCGTTTGAGAGCAGAGAATCTGCTCATTTTTTCATGATTTTGATAGCTTATTTTATGTACTTGCCGGCTTTTGTTATCATTCAAATTTGGCTGGGTGGCTAATAACACATTTTTCTGTGGTATGATAGACTCAGAACACATACTTAATTTTGACTTTACAGGGACTTTAATAAATTAAATAGGCTATACAGGATAATGATAAAGCCGCACTCAAGCGCACGAGCCGGCAAAAGTGAATGTGTAAAAAATAGCAAGGAGGCAATTATTTTTTTATTGATAAACTGATGTTTTCTGCGTCGCTGCAAAGATGAAGATGCGATGCAGACTCACCATGAACGAATAAAGATATAAAGGCATAAACAGGAAAAGATCCTCCCGTTGGCCAACAGGAGGAACTTTTCCCCACACTTTGAGCGGCGACTACCATCCGTAGTTAGGGGGCCCCTAGTGGCGGCGGGGACCTAAGCAGCCGTTTAGTTCGCTTATAGGGAGAGCCGGCTCTGTCTCTCCTGCCGTGCACGTGGCCACGAGCTACACAGTTTTGAACATACGTATTCACGCAGCCTTTCGGAAAACCGGGACATTCAATGTCTCGGGAGGGTGCTTAAATTTCCCGGGATGTTGTTAAAAAGAAGGACAATCCCGGTAAAACCGGGACAGGTGGCAACCCTATGTCTGCGGCACGTGTGACACTAAGCCACTGGCAGACGCAGTGCGATGACATCACAAGGATCACCGAAGCATTTGCATTTAAAGATGCATACACGCTAACCTCATGTTTTTCCTTCCATTCAAAAATGGTAATTTACAACATGATATAATACATGATCTGAAACTTAACAGATAAATTCTGGCGACACCTGAGACTTATATTACGTCTTGTAAAAAGGGACATAGTAGATCTTCTTTAAAGCTTGACATTCAGGTATTTGTGGGTGTCAAAATCATTGATATATAAAACATTTTTATGAACATATTTATGATGATTATAGTCAGATGGGTTATAGTTCTTGATTGTTTTTATGGTTAGGATATTTTAATGTAATATATATAATCCATTTTATACGTTTTATTGGGGTTTATCTGAGAATTGAATTGTTATTTATTCTGTATTACGCTGCCGGACCTGGGAAACGAATTTCGTTCCTTCATGTCTAACATGTTTGAATGACAATAAAGTAAACTAACTAACAAGATAGTAGGGCTAAGTTAAGCAGCTAAGCAAGAACTGGCTGGTTCATCATCAATACACTGCCTGTTGTTCTCTCGTCTTTTCAGCCACCTGTTCATGTAATTTTAGCATGATTCCTGGCGGGATGCAGAGCTATGGGAGGATGAGCCTCCCTAAGGAAATCACAGAGAGAGAGAGAGAGAGAGAGAGAGAGAGAGAGAGAGAGAGAGAGAGAGAGAGAGAGAGAGAGAGAGAGAGAGAGAGAGAGAGAGAGAGAGAGAGAGAGAGAGAGAGAGAGAGAGAGAGAGAGCGATTCACAGCTACATTGCACACTGAAAGTGTGGTTTTGAGTATTATCCTACACATTTCTAACACTATAAAATGATGTTTTACCTCTGGTTTCCATGGCAACCTGAGGAACTTCTGGGCAAGGAGTCTGTCCATCTCAGCATTTGCATGACTCTCCTGAGCAGATTCATCGAGCTCTTCCCCCTGAAACAGCAGTAACAAAGTGTGCTTAGTGACCTTACATAAAGAGTTGGCTCATAGACATTTTCAAGCAACACAAACACAATTATCGCCTGTGCTATACTTTTATTCATATAATGCCAAAAAACACTATTTAGGGCAGGTTAAATCAAGAAATTAAAGATTGATTCGTTTTTCCTCAATAAACCAACAAGATGACATTGAATTAGACTGATGTCCAATTGTATACATGTTTCTTTGAAGGTACACTATCCAACATTTATATAATAAGGAGTTGCATCATGAATCTATCTTCCAAACAGCGTTTTTGAATCACTAAGGTAACGCCTAATAAGTAGAAGTGTAACAATATATTGTGTCACAATATATTGCAATACAAAAATGCAACCATACGTATCGTGGATAGTGACAATATGTATTGTGTATAGTTCTCCCAAAATAAAAATTAATGTGTGAGAAAAAAAATATTTCAGAGTTTTAGTATCAGTCCTTCATTAAACTGCTATATATAATGTTGAATATAATGTATAATAATGCAATTAGGCAAAATTGCTTGGTCCTGATAATGCCAGATGTCTTGCATTACCAGTAAAACGTGGCCTACCTTATTTTAAATACATCTAGTCAGCGCACGAGTGTAAGAATATTTGTCTAAAATAATTATATATTTTCAGCTTCAGAATCATGAATATTTTTTATTCTGGTGTCACTATTGTCCCATGCATTGGGTTACCAGCACCAAGTTCAAGCCTATTCATTTACACCCACAATGTAATACAAATTCTAGCATTTTAATCAACAGTACATTTTTTGTTAACCTTTTATCATATGTCTAGTATCGTAATAATATCGTATCGTGAGTCCAGTATAATGGTATTGAATAGGGAGATGAGGGTATTGTTACACCCCTAATAATAAGTGTTTATATTCAGACTATTTTAGAACGTGTGGGACGACAACCACTGCAGAGTAGCCCAGTACCTGCATGACTCGTCATATACATAAACAGAAAAAAGTAGCTCCGGCGTATGTAGTTTTTGTTTATTAACTGCTAGACCGCCAAAAGTTGTGATCACAATTTTTGTAAAGACTAAATAATGTGTCATTGGAAAATGTCCGTTTGGAGAACAATTTATTCAGTGTAAAAATATTATTTATTCAATTTTTAATTGTGTTCTGACTGCAAATCTAAAACTGCTTTAGTGCATGAACCTTCATTTAATATAATTTACAATTATTCATTTATCAGTTGATTTTATCCAAAGGAACATGTAAATGAGGAATATCATAAGCATTGAAAGTGGGCCACAGAGGGAAAAATATATAATTGTAAATAAAAGATGATGTGGCCGCTTTAAATAATCCTCCACATAGAACAGTGAATTAGTCCCTATCAAAACAATGACTGAGTGGAGCAGTCAAGATGAAGAAGATGAAGAACTTCTCTAGAAATTACACAAAATGTTTCCATCCAGGTGAGAGCCACAACAAATCACATTTAAAATGACTGGAAGAGTTCCAGACCCAATAACAAGCACACGTTTTCTTTAGAAGCCCAGTCTGTGAAACTGTGATATAAAGTGCTGAAAGAAGAAAAAGCACTTAAGCTCCTGTTTTTTCCTGTGTCATGATGAGTGGGTTGGGGTTAATGAATTGTACTACCAAAACTGCAAGTTCATTGATGACTATAAAAAGGTTTGATTAATTAAATTGTTGGAATGGGAACACTTTGACACAGGTGTGTGTGTGTGTTCTAGTGTTACACTTTACAAACATAAAATGCACACAAAAAAAGATGGAGATAGGAGTAACATAAATGGTAACATTTATTTGACAGTTCTCTATTAAAAATCCAGAGCTCAGACATTTGAACAGCAACAGCAAAGCAAAGTGAGATCACACTATAGAAATCCAGAGAAAAGAGCCTGTATTCATCTGTATGCTGTGAACAAGATGGTGCACCTCATACTCCTCCATAGTCTGATGAACAATCAAAGAGGGAGACAGAGAAAGAGAGAGAAAAAAAGAAAATCCTTCAGAAATCAGGTGTGCTGCTTAATATTTTTTGTGGAAACTGTGATACATCTGATGATTCAAAACTTGAATAGAATATACATTTTAACATTGTCTTTACCACCACTGGTTATTTGACTACACTAGAGGTGCTGTATGTTTTTCATTAAGAAAATAAAAAAAAACAACTCATGAGAGTCATTTATTCAGTAATAGGTCTTCAGACGTCACACTGTCTGTTTTGTGCTGTATATATCAGTGTAGTTATTTTAGTTCAGTATTTTGTCTGCATTGCCCTCATGATAAATTAAAGTCACTTTCAGCTAAACAAAAGCACATAAAAGCACATCTATCCCAATTAAGCTATATGTGCCCCTGTTGTGCAGTCCAGAAGGAAGGCTTCATCCCGGCTAATGGTGTCCAAGCAATCAGCCTTCCAGCTGTAATGCAAGCCTAATGTTAACCACTGCTGTCTAAGTGTTTGGTGGATCTGACCCAAACATGAGACCGAGGGCAGGACTCGTAAATAAGTGAGATCTGGATCTCCTCTCCGCTCTCTGACAAGACAGCAATGTTAACCAGATGGCTCCCACCTACACCCTGGAAGCAGAACCCATAATTATCAGCAAGGTTAATGAATTCTTCATATTTACATTAGAGGGGAAGAAGAGATGAGGCTTATTTATTGCAAGCTTTGACAGACGATATGGAGAGTTAGGGTTATCATTATCTTATTTATTTATTAATTTATTTTTACGTCAAATCTTTTTATTGGTGTTTTGTGTGACAATGCAGAATGGTACATTGGTGACAGGTAAACAACAACATATTGTCCCATTATTTACTCCACAAATGGACAAGAAACAGTGAACACAAATATTATGCAGGAAACAGATATCAGATCGGCTATCCAGATACAGAGGCTACTTAATGTGAACAAATATAAACACACCATGTCCTGATTGGCTAATGATCCGCTTGATCGGATCACGGTGATCGCATGTTAATGCCAATTGTAAACGCAGTCATAGTTAACAAATATTATTTGTTGTCAGTTACCGGTGAGCTCGGTTGACCAGTTCAAAAAGGGATCCCAAGTCTTATGGAACAGCGTGTAAAGGCAAAAGGCCGTAACTTTGTTTTTGGTCAAAAATTAATTATTGATATTTTTGGGACATTCAAGACCCCCTTTATCATATGGATATGTATCTTGAGTCAATTCCTTTTTTTGTTTTTTGTTTTTTAGAAAATATTGGGTTATCTTAACAGTAACTTCCAAAAGTGTTCTGACTTTATTTTACTGTCCATTAAAATTGGAATTACGGTGTAGCCTGTGTTTTTTGTACAGCTGCCATCAGTCCCTGTAACTTCTGATGTTTGCAGAACTTTCTCCTGCACAAACACAGTCAGAACATTTAGTATGGTCTGCATTTCTAAGGGGGGCGTGCCTCATTTTGAGAGGGCTCTCAGAGAAGTAATGGTCCCTACAGCATATATATATATATATATATATATATATATATATATATATATATATATATATATACACATATATATATATATATATATATATATATATATATATATATATATATATATATATATATATATATATATATATATATATATATATATATATATGTATATATAAGCTCTATACCCTTTCTAATGTATATATATATATATATATATATATATATATATATATATATACACATTAGGGCTCATATTAGGACCAATACACTGTTTCCCCAACAACACAAGGCAAATGCACTTCCACATAACAAGAGGAAATGTGCTGAAGTCTGTTTGTTTATTATTGCTGCAAAGCAAGTTAGTTATTGGAACAAGTTATTTAGCGAAACGCTAGAGACCTTACTACCAAGTGATAGTGTTCGATAGTGGGCGAGACGTTGTTCAACTCTTTGTGAGGCGAGATTAGATTGTGGCTGAGGCGTCAAACCACAGGTTCGGAGGTAAGTCAACTGAGTATAATATTTTCAGGTGTCAAGGACACACACAATTTAACTTAAGACAGGTGAAAAAATCTAAAACACATCGGTAGTACTTCCTCCTCCTCCATTAATTAACATCAAATCATCCATCATGTTTGAGTTGAGCAGATGACTTAAGGGACCTGTTTTGATGAAGGGCTAAATGGTCAATAAGGACTTTGTTGCAAGGCATAACAGAACTTAAGGGAACTCTTAGTAATTAAGGGAAGTACTGTACTTAAAGGCAGGGTAGGGAGTAGGTTTCTAAAACACTTTTTAGCAAATTTGTTTAAACTGTCTTTAAATGTATTATATACCAATACATATCTAAAATGTAAGTACTCTGAAAAGGAGAGTGTAAAAATCGAGTGTCTGTAGTCAGGGGCGCAACTACCCAGTTTCAGAGGGGTATGCAGCAACAATTTTAGCGCCCCCCCCCCCCCCCCCCAATAAAAAAAAAGGAAAAATAAATGTAATGTAAGTGTGCTGTGTAGTAAGAAAGGAAGAAATGAGAGCTAACAGAAAAAAATAAGTGCAAAATTGTTGTTTATTAACACAATTAAACTATAGCTACTCCACCTTGATGAACCCCCCTAAGAAAACTATAAGCTCCATTGGAACAGCAATACCAGTGTTTCTCACAGGATTTTAGGTAAAACTGTGGTAGGTGGACCTCTATTTCTCTAGGGGGGTTCGGGGGCATGCTCCCCCGTAAGAAAATTTTGTGTTCTGTAATGTTAAATTCAGCAGTCTGGTGCACTTTGAGAGTTCAAAATTGAAAGCTCCAACCCATATTCAGGGTGCAAATTAAACAGAGAAAAATTTGAACCTCTTTTAGTTAGTGTCTGTCTACATTACACTACTACATTAAAATAGTTATAATATTAATCCCATGATAGTAATAGCCATAAAGGCTATTGTAAAACAAATACACAGAAAAATAAAGGAAACTTTCATAATTAGTTTTGCACTAATTTCTGTACTTGAAAGATATAAGCTCATAATGACATGTTTCATGGGCCAGTGTGTCAGAAAAAAAAAACTAAAGCTGACTTTTTTTGACCAATGCATTACACCAGCACAACGCCGCCAATTAAGCAAAAAACAAACAACAAACAAATGGGCCGCCGATGTATGAGTTTTGTGGGCCGTTAAGACAAATAAATTAAAAAAGGATGAAATGTATTGGCTGAAAAGCACGTCGGCCCAGCGGGAATCTCCCGGTAGTCCCGATGGCCACAGAGATATATAGCCTACATGCCTATGTCACATTTTAAATCCTACCTGTTGGCTTTCAGCAATGCATGCAGTTATTTAGCTGCTGTTGCATCAATTGACATGCCATCTCCTTTTCTCTCTTTCTTTTTCTATTTTTAGCCCCACAGCATTTTGTTTTATCCATCTTTTTCGACGACAACTCACTACTTGTACCTGCTCGCTCAGCGCTCACGGCGCCCCCGCCCGCTCGCGATATTACCTGCCCCCCTTCTCCATGAGGGCGCCTACTCTAGCCTGGCTGTTAGTCCTCTAAAATTTTATATAACATTGAAGGAGTGCAGAAATGATTTAGAAACGCACAACGGCAGCTACATATAGAAATACAATATAGCCAATATATAATTTTTTTTTTTTTTTTTACCATCGCTTTGGCGCCCCCCATTGTGCTGCGCCCCTATGCGCCGCATATAGCGCATACCCACTTTTTGCGCCACTGTCTGTAGTCCTCTCAGGGCTTCAATAAACACAGATACTCTTTTCATTCGGAACAAATGCAATGATTGGCTGGGTGACTGTCACTCTCCCTCGCTACCATGGCTACCACCCCCTGCTGCAACAGGAGGTGCCCACATTCACACACCAGGTTGACTTGCTCATTTCGGAAGATGATAGCCACGTACCAGCTGGAAGTTAGGAAGTCTCAAAATTATGGCAGAGAAAAAGCAGTAAAAATTCCCAGTACCACCTGTACCCATATACAGTCAGCACAGGCAAACAAGGCAAAAAAAGGTGATGTCACTCCATGCACTGCGCTGGTCTTCCAGCTGAGCGGTCGGCATCACATGTTCATGTGTTTTGGAGGCGTGGCTTTGGAAGGAGTCCAGAGTTTTCTCTGTTGGATACTTTCGAAATCCATCAGTTTTCTGCTACTTTCTCAAACTTTCCTAGCCTGCCTTTAATGACAGCTTAAGGGTACCCTTAACCTTCAAACTAAGGGTTTTCTTAATTGAAAGGCTCACTGAAATCAAATGTTTAGTTTTGTTTAGCTTTTAGTATGTATATGTTAGCCGTAAGGTTATGAATGAGCTGGTGTGTTCCAAAAAAATGACAAAATATGTACTGAAACGCAAGTGTCAAAGCGCAAAGCGCAAGTAACTTTGTGGGCGGTTCCCGGCGCTGTTGCTATTTTCCCGGCCACTATTGGGCAAACAGGTCTGATCCTTTAGTAGCCTACGAGTACAATTAGCCTTAAAAAATTGGTAATAAGGTTTTTTCATCTTCATGTAAACCACAATGATTTTCCTCATGTGTTAATATTTTTCCTTGTTATAATGTATGATTAGCAAAAATAAAAAACTGCTGCATCTGTGTTGATGAGAGAATCAAAGTGTATGCGCATTATGCACCCACTTATGGCCAAGCATACGCGCTTAAAATAGCATTATGAACAACGCGCAACGCGCCACTGACTTTAGACCAGTTTTTTTTCTGATCAGTGGCGCAATTGTTTTCTGGAAGTGTAAAATAGCACCAGAGAATGTTTGCGCCCAAACACGCCTCCTTTTTGCGCCGATCCGCCCAGGGAGCGCAAGACTTCATTTCCTAGTTTACCGACGTGTGTCTTTTGAGGGAAAAATCCCGCTTTGCGCGCGTGCAAAATAGGAATGACACATGCGTTTGTGTATAAAGTCATGGTAACACTTTAGAATACGGTTCCTTCGTTAATGAATAACTACACAAGAACTAATGAGTAACACAATATTAACAATCTAGTAACTATTATTAACTAACAAGAAACTCTGATTAACGAACTAGTAAGTAATAGCGCACAGACGAAAGTGGTAGTTCACTATTAAGTAATCAATAACTACTATTTTTTTAATACTTCCCAGAGAACTACTGAAAAAGTTTATTAACAATCTAGTAACTACTATTAACTAAAATAAATTCTTATTAACGAATTAGTAAGTAATAGCTCACAGATGAAAGTGTTACTAGATACTTCTGTGGGAGTTACTAATTATTTGGATTCGTATTATAAAGTGAAGATCATTGGAACTAACTAGTAATTACTCAAGTGTTACTAAAGACATTTTCTAAAAGTATACTAAAGTTCACCAAAAATCTCAAACGGTTGCACAAATCATGACTAGATCATGTAGTAACACTTGAGTAATTACTAGTTAGTTCCAATGATCTTCACTTTATAATACGGATCCAAATAATTAGTAAGTAATAGCTCACAGATGAAAGTGTTAATAGATACTTCTGTGGGAGTTACTAATTATTTGGATCTGTATTATAAAGTGAAGATCATTGGAACTAACTAGTAATTACTCAAGTGTTACTACATGATCTAGTCATGATTTGTGCAACCGTTTGAGATTTTTGGTGAACTTTAGTATACTTTTAGAAAATGTCTTTAGTAACACTTGAGTAATTACTAGTTAGTTCCAATGATCTTCACTTTATAATACGAATCCAAATAATTAGTAATTCCCACAGAAGTATCTAGTAACACTTTCATCTGTGAGCTATTACTTACTAATTCGTTAATAAGAATTTATTTTAGTTAATAGTTACTAGATTGTTAATAAACTTTTTCAGTAGTTCTCTGGGAAGTATTAAAAAAATAGTAGTTATTGATTACTTAATAGTGAACTACCACTTTCGTCTGTGCGCTATTACTTACTAGTTCGTTAATCAGAGTTTCTTGTTAGTTAATAATAGTTACTAGATTGTTAATATTGTGTTACTCATTAGTTCTTGTGTAGTTATTCATTAACGAAGGAACCGTATTCTAAAGTGTTACCAAAGTCATTTGCGCCAGGTGCAAGATAGAGCCCATAGTCTCCCACTTCCGCTAAAATGGATCACAGATTTTTATGACATCCCTGTCCAATCTTCTGTCCAATCAAATGCTCTCTAGAATCTAAAGCCCCTATGCTATAAATACAACCTGGCCAAAGAGACTGTTGACATGTCACGGAAAAATATGGGTTGGAGACGTGAGTTCTCAAACACGCAAATTGTATTCCGTTTTACAACTGTAAGTTGGTTAAGAATGAAACTCGCCAATGTTCGCCAACGTCCAGTCGCTTGAGAACAAAATAGATGACCTTAGGGTCAAGATAAGATTCCAGCGGGATATTAGGGACTGCAACATCCTCTGCTTCACCGAAACCTGGCTGACCTCGGCGGTACCAGACACAGCTGTAATACCGTCTGATAACTTCAGATTTTTACGGATGGACAGGACAGCTGAGGCTGGTAAAATCAGGGGTAGCGGGAAATGTTTCATGATGAACTGCAAATGGTGTAACTCAAGAAACATCATCGCTCTGTCGCATTCCTGCTCACCTCATTTGCAGCATTTAATGATCATAAGAGCTACCCTTTCTATCTACCTCGGTTCACGTCGGTCATTACAACGGCAATTATATCCCACCTCAGGCGGGCACGGATAAAGCCCTGTCTAAGCTATATGATGTGCTCAGTGTGTGTTTAAACAGTCATCCGGATGCTGCCATCATTGTGACTGGAGCTTTTGATAGGGCAAAACTCAGACAGGTAATGCCAAACTTTTACCAACATATCTCCTGTTCAACCAGAGGGAAGAACACACTGGATCACAGCTATTCTCAATTCAGCAATGGTTATAAAGCTAACTTGCTACCGGCTTTTGGGAAGTCTGATCATGCCGCTATCTTTCTCATACTGGAATATAAACAAATGCACGTGCTGGTAGCTTTTGAGGGGCGGGATGTGAAACATTGGTCTGCCCAATCAGAACCCATGCTACAGGACATGCTCGATAACGTGGACTGGTGAATGTTCGCGGCTAGTTCTGGTGACGTTAATGAGTTTGCGGATGCAGCTATCAGCTTTGTTGGCACTCTGTTTGAGGAAGTAACACAAACCATCACAATAAAACTTTCTCTAACCAGAAACCATGGGTTGATAAGACGACCAAAGCAGCAGTGAAGGCGCGAACAGCTGCGTACAATGCGGGACTTGTGTTGGGAGATATGAACGATTCATATCCATTTTCAGTCCGTTTTTTGTTCTTAGCCAACTTACCTAGAAGTCATGTTTAGCTGAAATAATATATTAGTAAGAATACTCATGACATTTTGAGATTAAATAGTTTAGTAAATGAGCTTAAGATGTATGGTAAACTAAAAGGTATGTGAGCGAGGGACAAACATATCTTTTCCATTAGCCCTCTTAATCGGAAGCCTTCATTATATTTTTTTCTGGCTGGGGACTGTACACATAGAGATGTTCATCCGCAAGAGACATTAGCTTTCAATTTGTGTTTTCCCTGCCATTAAACAGAGGACATAAAAGCAGACAAATCAATGATGGGAGCTTGAATAGACATGCTACAAAAGAGTCCACACTTGAGGATAATAGGAAGAGGATAAAGACTCACATTAGATAAACTAAAAAGAAAGATGGACATATAGCCTAATTGGTAAACTCTTTGAAAGCCCCTTTCTAATGTTCAGGGGGTAAAGTTTGTCCTACTTGTGAAAATTTCTGACAAACAATTATTTTAATAAAGCTGGGCAGACAGAAAAAATACAGAAAACACAAGATGAGAACAAGTCTGTCTGTAGTAAACAAACAAGACGTAAAACAGAGGTAATGGCAGATACACTACCGTTTAAAAGTTTAGGGTCAGTATTTTTTTTCAAGAAATGTATCATTGCAGGAAGGGGGCATTCAATTTGTCGAAAGTCAGAGAACAGTGCTGTTTTTTTTGTTTTACTTTCTCAAATAATCCTGAATATATATATATATATATATATATATATACAGTTTCCACACAAATATTTTTTTTTTGCTGTAAAGAGGACTCCTGAGTGAGATCCATTGAAACAAAGCAAGTTCAGAGTATTTGCAGTTAGCAAAGAGTCGTACATGGTAATCTAAGTATGATGGGCGCTTTCAAAACATGCTTCATGAAGCTTCAAAATCTTTATGAATCTTTTCTTTCGAATCAGTGGATCAGAGCACGTATCAAACTGCCAAACTTGTGTAATTTCGCTTTGTTCCGTCATAACTGTTTTAACATAAATTTTAATTGTTCACCGCTGTTGGAAAAATCTGTGAACCCATGAATCGTATCTGAGTCTGTTATCTGAGTCATCCAAGGAACAAACAAAACAAGCACTAAAAATGTTTAAAAGGAACACATATTACACACCTCCGAACCAATTGGCCCCCCAATCTGAACCCGAGCGGTGTTCTGTTATTGGACTTCTGTGGTAGTTACGGCTTGTCCATAATGAACACCATGTTCCAGCATAAGGGTGTCCATCAGTACACGTGGCACCAGGACACCCTAGGCCGGAGGTTGATGATAGACTTTGTGGTGGCTTCATCTGAACCCTGGCCATATGTCTTGGACACTTGGGGGAAGAGAGGAGCGGACCTGTCAACTGATCACCACCTGGTGGTGATTTGAATCCAATGGTGGGGGAGGAAGCTGGATTGACTCGGCAGACCCAAATGTACTGTGAGGGTCTGCTAGGAACGTTTGGCCGAGTCTCCTGTCAGAGAGATCTTCAACTCCGACCGGAACCTGAGGGAGGCTAGAGATATTGAGTCTGAGTGGACCATGTTCTCCACCTCCATTGTCGATGCGGCCGCTCAGACTGTGGCCTTAAGGTCTCTGGTGCCTGTCGAGGCGGCAATCCCTGAACCCAGTGGTGGACACCGGAAGTAAGGCATGCTGAAGAAGGAGTCCTATTGGGCCTGGTTGGCTTGTGGGACTCCTGAGCCAAGCGGAAGCTGTTGACCTCAACTGGGGATGGCATCGGACGGTGGAAGGAATACTTTGAGGATGGACTCGCCCATCAAACAAGCTGAAGTCACAGAGGTAGTCAAGACAACTCCTCGGTGGCAAGGCACCAGGGGTGGATGAGATCTGAATACCTCAGGTCTGTGGGTGTTGTGGGGCTATCTTGGCTGACACGCCTCTGCAGCATCATGTGGCGGTCGGGGAAAGTACCTTTGGGATGGCAGACCGGGGTGGTGGTCCCTATTTTTAATAATGGTGATAGGAGGGTGTGTTCCAACTACAGGGGGAACACACTTCTCAGCCTCCCCGGGAAAGTCTATACCAGGGTACTGGAGAGGAGAATACAGACGATAGTAGATCCTCAGATTGAGGAGGAACAGTGCGGTTTCTGTACAGGTCATGGAACACTGGACCAGCTCTATACCCTGTCCAGGGTACCTAAGGGTTCATGGGAGTTTGCCCAACCAATCCATATGGGCTTTGTCGATTTGGGCAAGGCAGTCGACTTTGTTCCTCACAGCGTCCTGTGGAGGGTGCTAGGGAGCTCAGGAGCTTGGTTCGCATTGCCGGCAGTAAGTCAGACTTGGTCCCGGTGCATGTTGGACTCCAGCAGTGCTGCCCTTTGACACCGGTTCTGTTCATACATTTTTATGAACAGAATTTCTAGGCGCAGCCACTGGCCAGAAGGTGTCAGGGATGGGGACCACACGATTTCATCTCTGCTCTTTGTGGATGATGTTGTCGTGCTGGCCCCTTCAGACCAGGACCTCCGGCATACACTGAGATGGTTTGCAGCCGAGTGTGAAGCGGCTGGGATGAGAATCAGGTACTCTAAATCCGAGTCAATGGTTCTCTGTCAAAAAAGGATGGCTTGCCCACTTCAGGTTGGTGGAGAGTTCCTGTCTCAAGTGGAGGAGTTCAAGTATCTTGGGGTCTTGTTCACGAGTGAGGGAAGGATGGAACAGGAGATTGACAGACGGATCGGTGCAGCTTCTGCAGAAATGGAGTCAATGTAGTGGTCTGTCGTGGTCCTCTTCCTTCTCCGGACCCCCAGACGCGAGACCACCGGGACAGGGACCACAGGGAAAGGGATCATCTCCCGACAACCTCCCCCACTGTGACCTCCACGGGTCCCGCGAAACTGGACCAACCGGGTCCCTTTAAAAAATTCCCTTCTCTCCCGCTTGGTGGCTGGGGAAGGGATATTGTAAAACATACCGCTGGATATCTTTTTGACGGAATCGTTCTGTCACGAACACACACAGGGGACAGAATATCCAATTGCAGTAGTTTATTAGTAGGGTAATCCAAATATCGTAGTCAGCCAGGCAAGGGTCAAAATCCAACAAAGCAGTCCAAAACAAAAACCAACTTGAAACAGACCTCCAAAGAATAATGTGACATACAACAACGACTCCGTACACATACTAACACAGACAGAGAATATATACACATATCTAACAAGACTAACACAGAACGTTTTCACTGTGATGTGCCTGAAGCCTGTATGGAACTAGTCCAATCTCGATTGGTGTTGCGTCAATCGTTACGCCACATGTGACGGTGATGCGGAAGCTATAAAAGGATGCCAGATCACAACACAATCAGCTTCTGATAGGTGGAAGCAAGTTGTTCTCAGGAGCGCAGGAAGTGTGGCCAATGGACGCGGCTTCTCAGAGAACGAGGGTTACAGTTGTAACCCGAGACGTTTCATCTCGAAAGGAATTTGTGCTGCATCGAGTATCAACACAATGGGGAACGAAATGCTCACTGCGCCACACTGACTAGTATCCGCCCTGTTGTGAAGCAATCTGGCACACTCAAGACTAGATAACTTGTAAACCCGGTGTAGAGGTTGATCCAGTCTATAATGTTTTACGAAGGTGTGTGGGGAGGCCCAGGCGTCATCACAGACCTCGTTGAGTGGGCTCTTATCAGGAGAGGCAAAGGGAAATTATGCGCCTCGTATGCTGAAGAAAAAGCCTCTACTATCCACAGTGACGAGAATAATGGTGTTATATTTTTCAGTAACGAGTAATCAAAAAAATCTTCTTTGCAGACTGTTTTCTACTTTGTGCCTCCAAACACACATAAACAAAAATTTATTTTCTGACCTGGAACACACAACTCAACCTGTCAGTCTTTCAGCGGTAGAGAAACAACAGACTCACAGTAGCACTTGAACTACTTGACTGATCCGAGTATAGCCCTGAGAAATGTCGCAGGAGGAGAGGCATTTCAAAACTTACCTAAGAGACTTGTAAACTCTTGTAAGGTGTTTGATCTAAAAATACTGATATATTTTTATAGAATATATAATGGTGCCTGAATTTTCACAGGAAATGTGAAAACTTTGAAAAACATTTGTAATTATAATGGTAAAAGAATATAAAATAACTGTAAGTAACCTTAGATTTTACATGCACAGTATGCACAGTGTATCAAAACGAGAAACAAATCATGTGACTGATTTTAATATTAAAATTGCAATGCACTGGATCATAGAAAATATTTTAACTAGGGATTCTGAGAGGTTTTTATGCCAAATATGAAACACATACTTGCTAGCTGTGGGTTAAGCAGAATACTACTTAGATGTTTTGATTTCATAAAGTGTCTTTACAACTAACATGCTTTGAATTGAGTGATGAAAATATACATTTTCTAAGCAAACATGTAGTAAGGAATCATTGCTTTGGGTCACCATTTTCATCTAAATGCTCACAATAATCAAGATCCTTGACCAAGAAGTATGACTAAAATGGAAGACAACTGAAAATTGCTGGTCTCGTAATGTCCGGGTTATGCCTTCATATCACCCTGGGGGAACAAAAGTTCAATGATATGATTTTCCACAGTAGAAACGATCATTCAGAATGGTGACGAGTAACACAGTGAGCCTTCTTCTGATGTTGTTCTGAAATAAAGCCCAAAGCCCATGGAAAAAAAAAAAAAAAAAAAAAAAAATATATATATATATATATATATATATATATATATATATATATATATATATATATATATTCTATTTAAGGTTATATCTGTTGAGACATCTCTCACACCCTAAAATTCTTCTTCAGGGCTTTGGCAAACTCCAAGACAGAATCTCGTGTTATTCCAGTGAGCGCAGCAAGGTCTGCTGTAGGAGCTTTTCAAAGTGGAATTTCTAAGCTTGTCAACAAAAGTTCCACCGAGCCTGTCTAGATCAAACTCTAACCCCTTATACGGCCAAAACGTGAAGAAAGGGGACTGCAAAGACCCATCAGGCACTGAGATTACCACCTGCAGGTCTGTAGAAACCAATTTAGGCTCCTCCTGTGTTATTCTCAAGCTGACTTTAACAAATATGCTAAACTTTTTTATGCACCAAGAACGAAATAACATTTTCAAAATGCTCCAAATTGCACAAAATACATGATAAGCAAATATAGTATAATAAAAATCACATTTGTTACAAATTCACATTTCTAACTAACAAATATGATTTAAAAATGACTTGAAGGTTTAAAAGAGCAAAGCAAGACTTATTTGTGGCCCCAGGCAGAGCAATACACAGCAAGGAGTGGGATTAATCATGGTTAGAAAATCAATCATGGGTGCAGAAGACTAGTAAAAATCAATGTGACAAATGTCCCTGATGGCATTCTTCAGGAGAGGATAGAACGTTATAAACTACAGGAAGACAAAAGGACCATAAAGGACTAGAATCAAAACATACAAATCCCCCCACAGACTAACACATTTATGTGCCCTTCATTCTGTCTAAACTTATCTCATTTTGAATGTGTCTCTTTTGAGGGTAAACAAATCATAAAAACCCAGTTCAATACTCAGGTTCAGCTGTCCCAGATATTTCCCACTGGCTTCTCCTTTGCTCCTCCCAAAATTAGTTTTGCAACTCTCTGTTGTGACTGTTGCTATCCCAGCCATGTTTTCTTCTGGAGCGAGCAGAGCAGCTAATGGTGACATCCAGATGGGCAGATTTAAATTCACCTACTGCTGCTGTGTGTACAAGATGCTTCATCCACATTTTTTCTCCTTGTAAGTCAGCCTAAATATCACTGAATTCAATTTTGTGATACAAAGTTATGCTTCAGTATGGCATTTTTGAAATTACTGTAGGCTAAAACTGTTAAATATTGACTTGCTGAAGCTTTGTTTCCATCCTCTGCCTAGCCTAACAAAGAACTGCATCAGTGAACATGGCAAGCACATGTAGTTAGTATGTCAAAGCTACAGGGACAGACAGTAAGCTGACAGCTAAGAGACTAAGCTAAAATCATGCTGCAGGATGGCACAAGTGTTGCTGGAAAACGATTTGAATAAACTGGGCATATATGCCACACAGAAAAAAAAAATACATAATTTATCATTTCCTGTGCCATAGTGGGGTTAAAGAAAAGGCTGAGTAGTACTTTTTTACTCCAGGGCTCATAAAATCCTCACCATGATTAAAATTATCTCAGTGCTGACAAAGATACACAGAGCTCTTAAATCAGGTTAGACCTCCACAGCCACTTCAAACCACTTTATTTATTCCTTCAAGAACATTTGTCTAAATCGTATGCTAGCACATACTGTTTGACAAACAATTAGAAACTCCAATCCATATGACTTCAAATATGAATGAGTGAGCTTTGTAAAGTTTAAAATGCTATTTACATCAGTTCATTATAATACATACTCGATATAACTCAAAACCAATTGTAAACCCTTACTTAATGAGCTGGGGGTTTTTTTTCCAATTGAAAAAAATGATGTAGCAAAGCAAAATCAAAGGGCTCATCCATTTTTAGAAAAACAAAAAACTAACCAGTAGTGGTTTGTTTGTCGCTTTTCATCAAAGCCACATTTGAGGGCCACAGTTAAATCAGAAATTAAATCCAATAGATACATTTTTCAGATTTAATATGACACTGTTACTTCAGCAAAAGAGTAAAGTTAAGTCAGGAGGTTTAGTCATTTTTAGTAGTAGTTTAAATTGCTTGTAATTCAGTCTTGATGTGCGGTAGTGGTGTTGTTTGATCTGCTCGCCATTGCTGTTTACAATACTGAGCCTCTCTAACCATTATAATAATATCAAGTGATTGGCATGGTAATGGGAATGGCAATGTTGTATGTTTTTTGGCCGATCTTTTATGCTGCACCATAGACTTTCATGCCAGAACTTTGTACAGCCTAAATATTTTTTTTTGTATTTTTGTAACATTTAGATTTCTCTGAACATTCTGAAACAAGCAGTAACATTTAAAGCTGTCAGACGAACGTACAATTAAAACATATAAGGAAAAAAAGTTCCATAATTTATGTATAAATAGCCTAATGTTTTTGTGCTGATGTTTTGAGAACATTATTAAAGACCAAACAACTTTGAACGAATGTTCTATTAATGTTACCTGAATAATGTTTGTTCATAATTTTGAAAAAACCTTTCCAAAATGTTAGCCAAAGTTCTGAGGATTTTCCCTGTTAGCTGGGGAGTAGCTGAAGTGCAGAGTGATTTTTTTAATCAAAATTATTGATCTTCTAAATGTGAAATTTGGAATTGTTTTAGAGCTCACTAGCTTCTGATTGCATGGGGACATAGAAAGAAATACAATGACCAAAACATAAATAAAAAATAAAAAATCTAAATGTATTGTGCTGGTATGAAAGAACTGTTATTTTTAATGAGACTCATCCCTTGAGCCAGTTACGTGCCTGGCTCCCCACAGGGCCACAGAGGGAGATAGAGGTTATATTATGCATGGATGTCAACAATCCACTGGCATGGAATTCGTAAAAGCTTTTTTTTTTTTATTGTGAGCAGAGCAAAATCCTGATGCGTAGATATACATAACACCCACTGAAAATCATGTTCAGCATAGCATACCAAACATTGCATACTGTTTAACTAACACATCAAAGCCAAGAGTAACTACTTTCACCTTACTACTTGAAAGTGAACAGAGTGTTGATTATGATATAAGATAATGGCTCACTCACCCCCCAGCCCTCCTCCTGACTGTCAGCAGCATCGTCATGCTCAAAGGGTATGAGAGATGAGGATAGGTGTTTCTTATGACTGGACCCTATCCCGTCTGCCTGCTTCTCCATATCTGTGGGAAGAAACACAATTAGTGAAATCTTCATTTACAAAACACAGTTATTAGAGAAATAAATTTACTTAATTAAAAAACACAAGTTTTAAGGAATTTAAAAAAGAAAATGAGAGAGAAAGCGTGACATGGAAAAGTATGAAAAACAGGTAAAATGATAGAGGTACTAAAGAAAAAGAAAGCAGAGGAAAATTGGGGGACTGGATGCCATTTTATCATCTAAGGAGCAGGGTTCTTCTCCCACAGCATCTGGCTCTAACAAGATATCAGGGTGGCAGATGGAAGACAGATAAAATATCCCTTTTTCCTAATTTCTTCCATTTAAAATCTTTTCATGTGACTAATGGGTGGTTTCAAAAGTTGAAGCCTGAAAGGTTGTCAGTGTTAGTGTTGATGGGGATGCTGCAAAGCCAAAGCAGCATGAATATGGAACATCAAGTCAATTGATTTCTTCTAACTGTCAGAAAAATGGAATATCTATCCATCCCACTTTTTATGCAGTGGTAGTGGAATGAAGGTCACAAAACTGAGATGATGATCAGAAGGTCTGTAGTTTGAGGGATGTTTGAGAGACAATTATGCAATGAATCTGTTATCTGTTGTTGTATTTAAGGATACACCTGAACAGACAGCATAGTTAACAAGACAAATAACTCCAATTGCTATCCCAATAAAAACATTAATTGCTGGTGAAAGAAGACCAATGTACTGTAGGTCTAATGATGACTATTTGCCCTGTCAATACAACCACCTGTATTTAGAGACAGCAGCATGTCTACTAGCCAGAATCACAATAATATTTTATATTTTCTCATTTTACTTTCATCAAAAAAGCATATAAAATCATTTTATATGCATCTGGGTCTTACTATTCAAAAATTCAATCTCTCTCAGAAGTGAACAAGGCTTTTTAAAAATATAGGCCTTTGCGACGAGAGTATCCATCTGCAAACAGAGTTCAGCTACAAACAGATATTTTAAAAAATCATTAAATCCTTCATGAGTGAGTGCATTACTCTTTGAATATTTAGGATGAAAATGAAATACATCAAATACAGCAGAGAGTGTAATGAAATCTTTTTTCAGACATTACAATCTTAAAATAGGCATGAATGGACAAGTTTCTAGCTACTATCTGCTATGTTTGAATTCTCAAGAACACTCTTAGCATTCAGAGAGGCATTGTCTTCTCCTGGAGAGCAGTTTTTAATCAAGGCAAACACATCCTGGGGAGAATCAGAACTGATGACTCTTTAAGAGGGCTCACCAGAATGTCACCTGCCCTACTCCTCCAAACATACTTCAGATTGTGATAAATTACATAAAAGAGAGAGAGTGAGACAGAGTCAGAGAGACTCTGAAGACTGACAGATGATTATAAAAGGCTTATGAAACTAATAAGAAACTGTTTTATGTGAGTAATGTATCTACAAAAACTGTGATTTTGTCAGGACCACTATCGTCAAAGATTGGCTCTATGGTTCCATTCTACAGAATACTCAGAAGCACAGAACCAACATAAATGTATTACAGATTTCATTAATGTTCTTAATGACAAAAATTTAATGTGACAACAAGAATCAAGATGACAGTTTGGTTTGAAGAGGAATATCAGAAGGCCAAGACCTGATTGTGGTCAAAAGAGAGGAGATGGGTTATTAGCTCCTGAGCAATGCGATAAAGCTGCTGATAATACTGAATAGACCTTATAGGGATGCTATGATAGGTGTCGTATTTCTAGATATGAATCGTTTGAGAGTCAACTGACTCGAGCATGACTGACATGACCTGTCAGAATTAAAGCTACTCTTGTGTTGACAAATATAGGCAAAAAAAGTTATTTAAACTTTCAGAAACATCATGTACCATGGTATTTACATGGTACTACAAAGTCTAAAAATATATTTTTTTTTTTCATCCAGCGCCACAGCAAAAGAACTGATATTTTACCTGGTTTTAGCTTGCAGTTTGAATCAAATGTGATCACAGAAAAAGACTATTTATCATAAAGTAAGATCAAGAAAACAAATCTTTCTGTTGATTTGTCATTGTGGGCTGAACACAAAAGCGCCATAAAGCAGAACCAGTTCATATGATTCATGAACAAAGGAGTCTTGTGAGCTGGTTCTTCTAATCACTAATTGATTCATTAGTGAAAACATTCAACTTAGGAATTACCCGACTGGATCAGTTTGATGAACAATTTACTGAATGAATCAATTAATCCATCAGAGCATTTGTATTAATATGAACTTAAGTCTATAAGTCATACAGTATGTACCGAGATGAAGCATGTTTTGTGTACTTAAAGGGTTGATGAACTGAGAAATCAAATTTTCATTGGGCTTTTGACATCTAAGAGGTCATCATATTATAAGAATATCCTGTATGTTTCAGAACTGAAAACGTCCTTGTTAGTCCAACAAAAGCTTTTATTGACACCAGACTCAGCAAACGACTAATTTTTTAAAAGTGGGGAACTATGACGTCAAAGAAGATCAACACTTACTTCCAAGTCTTCAATGGGAGACGCCCATAAAAACTGATCGTTTTTGAGGTGGGCTCAAAACTAGGGTAGAAAATAGCCTATTACTTATTTATTTTGATGTTTTTAATGTAAAAAAAAAAAAAAAAAAAAAAGTCATAAGTTGACCTCAGACAACAATATAAAAAAAAATTAAAAAGCCAGTTCATGACCCCTTTAAGGTTGTGTATTATCTCTTATCATCCAGTTTCATTCTTTCACTGTACACATTGTGAAATTAACAGGATGTACTTAACTCTTGTGCTTCTTTTGCAGCCATTTACATGGATACACAGATTTCCATCTCTTGCTCTAGCGTTAGTTTACTTTTACAAAAATGTGACGCTTTTAATGGTCTCACTACACAACCCCCACAAAAATCTGTCTCTTATGGTGTCACTCAGTGATGTGCCGAACTCACAGTGTTCCGACAGACGCTTCAGTACAGCAACACATTGTGCGATCGATTCTCCTTCTAGTTAACTGCGTTTATGACAGCGAAATCTTTCAGTGATGATGAGGGGTTTGGTGCATAATGTTCCTGGAGCATTGTTACAATGTCCTTGAATGAACTATCACCAGGCTTATTTGGCTGGATCAAGCTAAGGCTAAGCAGTAGATTATATGTCTTACTGCCCATTACACTGAGAAAACTTGGTACTAGAACATCATCTTTTATCCCGTTAGCTTTGAAAAAACAATCGAACCGCTCCGTATACTAGCTCAACTGCTCGACAGTTTCATCATATGGTCCGATTTGACCCACTAGACCCGCCATTTTGGTCTGTTTGTCAGTGTTCTTTACCACTCTTCTTGTACCGGTCTCTTTTCCCTCCCGTGCCATTTTGCGTCGTCTTTGCAGCTGCCGTTTCTTCCGCTGTTTGCACTGTGTTGCAGAATAATATATATATGAATGAATAATAGCCTATAAAGAACCTTTGTGCCAAAAGTTTTATCTGCTGAAGCTCGTCAGGCAAAACGTGAATCTGATCGACTCTGGACAAAAACGCGGATAAACATCGACAACATATTAGTAGCTACAACATATTAGTAAACACAAATAGCAAGGTGAACTACATGAAACATGAAATGAATACAAAAGAATGTTCCAGGATAACAAAAAGACGGTGCTTTAGGATGTGACTTATTTTATTTACCAGATCTACTGACTAACGTCGTCATCCCACTACTATCATTTGTTTATACACATTTCCAGACACGTTCAGTACAGTAATGTTACTTCATACGATCTTACTTTTACACTGAAATTGTTCACTAGTCTAGTTCGCTAACCGTTTTCGTTATCATATTATTCATTCACCTATGTTCACATTGCTGATTGTGAAAGATACACAAATAGTTGTGTACAAATGGCTTATATAACATCAGCTAAATGCAGTTTATTTTAACATTATCATGGTACGAGCACAGAGCATTAGTTCAAGCTGATAAAAGTAGTCTTAGGCTATTAATGTAACTGCAGTGGGAGTTTACATTAGGGATGCACCGAAATGAAAATTCTTGGCCTAAACCGAAAACCGAAAAAGAGGAAACCAAGGCCGAAAACGCGGGAGTCTCTATGGAGTCTTTCGCCTGCCTCCGCAGCGCGAGTCTCCACAGACAGCACGCGCACCGCTCTTGACCCGCTCGCAACCGGAGTCGTCGTCATGGTGGCGCGCATTGTTTAGAGCAGATATAGGTGGATAAACAAGGTTTCCGTCTCATCGCGGGTTCAGATACACTGAAATACGTCCACACCGCAGACATGTTGCTTCAGACAAGCACGTGCAGGTCGCGGTTTCTGTTTGCGTCATCACAACATTTCGGCCGTATTGTTTCGGTGATAAAAGTCTTTCGGCCGAAAACCGAAAATGCACTTTTTGACCATTTTCGGCCGAAAATTTTCGGCGGCCGAATATTCGGTGCATCCCTAGTTTACATTAGTTTCCAGCATGTTGCGATGCTTTCTCTGTTGCGTTGAAAGTCTCCGTGTGGCCGGTAGTGAACGCTCGCTCTTGAGATCGAGCACGCACAAGCACACGAGCACGAGTACCCCTGTTGCATTCTCAAACATCACCGCTAGAGGCTGCTAAAAACCACATAGAGCACCTTTAACTTTTTAGCATTATAGAACTTTTTTAAAAGGTTCTTTGGAGTTGAGTAAAGAACCTTATGCTTCATATATAGAACCCCAATGAACCTTTTTTTTCTAAGAGTGTATCCACATTAATTCTCCATTCTATACTACATTACACCAGTCAGAATTTGTATTTATGCTTTCCAATTAGGAGTTATAACCAAATATACAGTTGATTCATAAATAACACATAACTGAGACTCCACTAACATTTTCCACTGGGAGAGCTCATAGATGTGCTTTAATGGAGAAACTAGAAGCGTCTTTGAGGAAAAAAATAATATCTGAGATCCCTCTAGTCCAAGTCATCTGACAGAATATCTAATATCAGCACAGCTGGTGAAGATAAGACATTTAATAAGAAATTTTTCACCTTGATCTATTTCATGCCCTTGTCCCCTGATATGACTGTCACCGGGGACTACATGGTAATTTCTTACTTGACTCTTATGTGCACTGATTCACAGAGGAACATAAAAATGCAGCATGTTGCCACCAATAATGCTTCATTTATCAGAACAGATGGCTGATGGGAAGGCATGATTTGTCAAGCAGAAAAAAAAAATACCAGCTTTTTACACAAAAAAAGACAAAGGTTGGCAGTGAAGAAACGTTAAAAGGGACATTTGTACTGATCTTAGTTTTGACCTTGAACACAAAAGCAAAACGTTGATTTATTTATGTGACTGAAGCTGTTGATCTTTTTGTCTGTTTACGTAAGTGAGCTCTCCTCACAGTCTGTGAGTATGAGTTTGCCGTCACGGATTAAACTGAATTAAAAAGATTTGAAATGGAGAACTGCCATCAGCTGAACAGTTTGGTCTGAGGCAAGGCTTAAGATGCATCTGGTAAAGTTATATTTGTTCAGATGGATGGGCTTGAGAGTGGTGCTATTGTCGAAAGGGTAAAAAAGTGTCTATAGCTGCAGGACGGGAAACTAGACAATTGAGTTTTGGCAGGCATTTTATCTTCTGCATCATGAAACCCACACACACAAGCAGTCGTCCTTCCCTGCACAGTGGGCTTTCACAGCGGAGGCAGAAGAGCAATCAGCAGTGGTGTGAGCATTCACGTCTTCAAGTCTGAATGTGACAAAACATAATTTATATGCAAACTAAATAAGGCTTGCAGTATAATCATAAAAAAAATGTGCTATGAATTTAGGGTTGTTATATATATACTGTATAACTATAGAACTATAAATATGTATTTCGTTGGGGATTTTCTGAAAAATGGTTTTATTCAGCAATGAATAGGAATAACATACTGCTGCTGGATGGCATGATTGACCAATCAGAATCAAATATTACACAGAGCAGTGTAATACATACATATATATATATATATATATATATATATATATATATATATATATATATATATATATATATATATATATATATATATATATGTATGTATTACACTGCTCTGTGTAATATTTGATTCTGATTGGTCAATCATATATATATATATGAAGAGTTCAGATGCAAAAGCCTCTAAGTGCCATTTGACATTTTCTTCTAAAATGATCATTTTTATCAAGCTTGTATATTTAAGTTCAGTGATTTCACTTAAATGGCAATGATAATTAGGCCTACCTATTAATTGTTATTTAAGTGAAATTACTGAACTTAAATATACAAGTTTGATAAAAATCATCATTAAAGAAGAAAATTTCAAATGGCATTTAGAGGCTTTTGCATCTGAACTGTTCATATATATATATATATATATATATATATATATATATATATACATACACACATTTATTTAAAGCCTTTTTTACCCAATGAGGACCAGTAAAAATGTCTTGACTGGTCGGTTGCCATAATATTTCACTATTTAAGTGCAGGCATAAAGGCCCTCAAGTACAAGTATAGCCAAACCTACACACACACACACACACACACACACACAATCCCACATACAAATCTCAAATGCATTCAAACATAAATGCATTTTAATTTGAAATCTGGCAAAATTTGCTAGACAGTTTGCTAATTGCAGCAGTAAACAAATTAATCATGAATGAAAATGTTTATAATTAGTATAAACCTTAGTATCTTTGCCTATCTTCCATGACTCTCTGAATCTGAAGTACATTAGGGCAGCACTCTGAAGCTGCGAAACACTCCACTGAAATGCCTGCATCCAAAAACCCTAGATCTGTCACAGCAGTTCTACAGACACTTCAGAATTTCAGAATCAGCAAAATCTCATATGTGGAGCTTTAAATAGTCCTAACAGCTATGACGAAGAGGCCAGTCCAGCTTTTAAGCTTCACTACACACAGGTAATTGAAAACTAATCTATCTCTGCAGCGTATGCAGCAAGGCGTCCTACTGAAGAATTACAGATTTGCCACAGCAAGAATTATTATATTGTGCAATTGTACAAAAGAGTATCAGCAATGCAGAGGTCACCCTCATATCCTCAAATGCCCATTTCAATTAGGCCTGCCTTGCACTTGTAAACGATTTAGATTTTTCAGCATAAACTGCCTTGTGGATTAATGAGAAAGACTTGTGTATTTACACATTAATGAGCTGCGATACAACTAACAGTGATTAGTTCATATATGAAGAAGTCAAATACCAAGGCAATCTCTCTCATTAATCATTATACAAATAAAACTAAATTGACAGTGTAATCTGATCAATTTTCAAAGCTTCTACAATGACTAAACGCTTTCATTGGGCTCTAAACAATAACCTTCATTATTGTGAGCAAGAAACAGGAATTTGGGTGGATAATTGCTTTTTTTCTACCACTGAGAATTTTCCAGACACTCTACTGATTACCTTTTCTGATTTTTCTCCAAATGAAAGTCAATATAGCTTCACTAATGACAGAGCATGAAGATTCCCAGACTCCCCACTAAAGCAGAATGTGTGGCTAAACTCATTTTAATCTACGTAGAGAGAGGCTGTTTTTAGTACAGATGTCTTCAAATATGCATTACTAAAAATAGTTTTCAAGAGCAACCAATGGACTTTATATGTAGAGATACATTAGAGGTATCTATTATGGATAATCGATTGTAGGGCAATTAAGAAAATCCAGCTAGGGACACAGAACATATTCTTCCAGACAGTTTTTGACACTTGCTGTCTGTGTTGAGATCGGTCTGTCTGAACTGTGTCTATCTGATGAAGTGACAGCACACAGCGCACCTACATCATGCCACCTGCTCACATACAAGACAGGTCTTTAACAATACAGATTCTACAAAAAGATCAATCTAGCTTAGTGCAGCACGGTGCTAGGTATGATTTAATGATTCTTTGAGGTGTGAGCTTCTTAACAATAGAGATTACAGTCTGATATGGTTTATTCAAATGAAGTGTCAAATTTATTTATAATAATAAGTGGCATTTAACTGGCATATTTATTTTCATACCAAAAACAGTGCCAAAGGAGTGATATCAGGATATAATTACGGGTCGGGGAGAAACTCAGTCATTAGCCTCTGAATTTGACAGAGCACAACTACCTGAGCAAATAAGTCAATGTGTAACAAGCTTCCCTTGATTGACTCATGTTAGAGACATTATGATATTTTTTTATCAAATAAAAAAAATATGTACAATTCTTATTTTAATGGAATATTGTAGTATTTCATTATAAGTTATATTTATAATTTTAACTATCATTGCACGTCATTATTCTTTTTTATTATTCAAATGCCATTCAAAACATCCCCACCCATTTGCAGCAACATCTTTACTCTTCTGTGATGTCGTATTTATCGGAGCAGGACAAGCTGTCACTCATGAGGTTACAACAATAGCAAACCAAAATAAGTCTCTAGATGTGTCCCAATGTAAAGGTTGCATCCTCTGAAGGCTGCATCCTATTTGAAGAATGATTGCGTCAAGGCGCAACGAAGGATGTCCCAATTCAAAGGCTGTGGCAAATTGGTGGTGGACGGCAAATTCACATTTAAATTCAAATTCACATTTAAGTGTTACGTTTTCATTTCCTCAAATAGCTAGAGAAACCAGAGTTAAAAGTCACAAGTTTTTATTTCTTATTCAACTTAAAGGGACACTTCACCCATTTGCATTAAGTATCTTTAAAAACCCAGTCATATTTTTGAATGGTCATGGTTTATTCCCTTATTTTCGCCTGAGATGGGAGAAATAAGGATTTAAGTGTTTTACTTCCTGCTTATTATGATGTAAAAATCGTCATTTTGCGTCATAATAAGCAGGAAGTCACATTTCATTAAAAAGTGTAGGGACTACAAACATTAGCTCATTATTATTCAAGGGTGTGGGACCCACTCACCCTACAGGCCTACTACAGATCAGTGGGTGGGACTTCACTTCACTGAATCAATTTCAGCCATCTTGTTCGGAAGCTAAGCTAACAAGCGTTGTGGAGATAGGAAGTATGATAATGACGAAAGAAACATTGCATTTTACTTCTCAATATTTTCAAGGCTGATACATTTAATTATATACTTTTGTGTAGTTTAATGTAAAACAATGCATCATATTGTAAAATAACAGTTTTGTAGTGTTGCTGTTCTGTGAGGGAAAAAGAACGCTACTTCACATTTGTGCGTGAATCCTCAACGAAGTATGGAGTTCATTAAACTAAAGTATGATTAGTTGTCACACCGAATTCCGTCAGATGACGAAGAATGGAATTCCGCTTAGAGAGCCTATCGACTACGAGTATACAATACGGGCCAATGGCAAAGAAATGCCATGGGTCTGTGGAATTTGCATAGGGTATCTCCGCCTTACCTCATGGGTATAAAAGAGGACGCCGGCAACATGCAGATATGTTTTTGCTTCGGAGCCAAGAGTATTTCTTCGCTCCACATCCATTTCTGACTTCGCTCTACGAGACGAGCCACAATTTCCAGTGTTGGTGTGACGGCGATCTGCAGCGAGTTCACATTGCCTGCTGATCTGTGCAGTGATCTGCCAGTGAGCGGGTTTCTCCCAACTCGCTTCAACATCGCAGAGTTTTTTTTTTTCTCCTCTCACAAAAGAGCTTGCACGTGGCATGTCTTTTTAAAGATGCATTTCTGGTTGCATTCAACTCATTTCGGACTCAGTCACTCAAATGATTATGATGGGCACATTCTCTGCTCTGCGTGCTTGGGCTTGATCATGCTAGAGCAGCATTTGTGGATGACTCACGTTCTCCCCATGGGATTACGGTCGAGACTCAATGATCTTGTTAGAGAGAGAGTCCCCTCATCCACACCCCGAACTGCTACTTCGGCTGGTGGCCAGAGTGACCTGAGGGTGTTAGTGTGGAACAAACCGCCGACTGTTTGTCCGTGGACCACGCCCCAATCTTCAGTGACACAACCCGCGAGTGTTCAGGGGATTCCGCCGGGTCTATTTTCAGATGCCCCGCGGGTTTCCCTTGACGCTCCAGAATCGAATCCTCACAGGGTGGGCTAGAAACTTCAGAAAGTGAAGATTCAACAGTGCTGCCACTTTGGGTGTGCATATGGCATTTGTCGAGTCAGATCCTGAGAGGACGGCCATGCTTTCCCGGATCACTGCGAGCATCGGACTAGAGTGGAACCTTTCGAACCTGTCCTGAGCACTCGCTGCTGGACGATTCGCTTTTGGGTGTGGCAGCTGACTCCTGTCAGCGTCTACTCCAATACCTTTTTTCCCGGATGTGCATCAGGAGATCTTGAAATCCTTGAAGACCCACATGTCTTCCAGCGATCCCTCGTTGATCTCCTCCGGCCTTCCTTCCCTCGACGGGGCAACTGCCCATGGGTACACTGGGGTCACCCTGGCTGAACGCTCTGTTGCGATGCTACTGTGTCCTCAGAGTGCTTCTTCTCGGTGCGATCCTAAGCAGCATGTTGCTATCTCCTTCTTTTGCCACACAACTCTCATCAGTTTCCAGAGGAATCACAGAACATCTGAAGCGTTTTGTAGAGCCTGTATGGAATGCCATTGGGACCTGGAGATGATGCAACCATTGCTCTGTGCATGGTTTATTCTACCTCACTCCACCTAGGTAGACTGATATCCAGTTTGTGCTCTAGTGGATTGACTGGTGGCATGACAGGAGGGAGTGTAACTTCCTGGCGTTGGCTATATGTGCAGGAATTTTTCAGATGTTCTTCCAGGTTGGCCTTTGACACTAAGAGACTTTCACTCTTCTCCTTTGTAAAGAGACTCTTCTCAAATTTGAAGTGATCTTTGTAGAAGCATGATCTTGTTTGCACCTTCTCTTCTGCGCTTCCTCCAAAAATGTTCTGCTCTCCTCAGAGCAAGACTGCTCTGAATCTCTTCCTGTAGAAGTTTTATGACTTGTTATATTGTCTTGTTATCTTATCTTATCATTGTTGACCTCCTTCCACAGCATCTTGTCACAGGCCTTTGGCCACTTGAATAATGGCCTTTGCCCCTGGATCTTCTTCTCTGCTGTTGGTCGTGATGGGTTGGGTTCAGGTTGCTCTCCTGTGCCTTCTTTTTCCTCCTCTAGGACAGGGGTGTTGATGTCCTGCAGACTGTGTTGTGTGTCCTGCTGCTGAACTTCTGTCCACCCCCGCTCTCACTGGCTAAGGGGGTATTTTTTTCTTAGAACTTTTCGTACGAAAACTTTTCCCACTGCCACAGGTAGCTACTGTAGCTCATTGCGGCCCCAATGGGCTCTGTTCCTCCCAGCCATTAAATATACTTTAAAAGTGCTAATAAATAGACAATATCCTAGTAATATGCATGCTAATGAGCAATTTGTTAATAGTGAGAAGTACTGTGGTCTTTGGTTGGTCCTGAGAAGTGAAGTTGTTTGCTGTTCTTGAAAAAAAGCCTCCAGGTTATGTAAGTTCCCAGCATGCTGTGCCTATTTGATTATCCCCAGATTGTCTAAATGATCTTGAGATCCAGCTTTTCTCCTCAGCCTTTCATATTCGCCCTCTAACGGCATGAGCATGCGTGTGTCTTTGCATCATCTAAATGTGTGATTATTAGCTGGTTCCGATCAGTGGCGATCATTTGGAGTTAAATATGGAGAAAATATAATATGGTCTGTTGCATTCTCAATATTTAATAATTTTTCCTTAGAGATACTGTATGTTAATTTGGTTTTACAAGTAGGTATTGCTGGTTAAAGCAATCGTTTGCGCGTCCAAGTTGAACACTCTTATCGTCAAGTCAAGTATATTTATATAGCACTTTTCACAATATAATATAATTCACGATAATGTGTAATTTTACACATTATCGTCTGTAAAAAGTACAGAAAGTCTTTTTTTAATTTTCTATTTGTTAACATATTGAAATTAAACTGTTGTTGTCAAGTAAGCTTCATTTTTCCCCTTTTGCAATTATTACAAAATAATACTGAATAACACTAAAATGTAAAAACGCAGAAAGTTTTCTGTGGAGTGTTATGTTTAGGTTTAGTAAAATTAGGAAAATATCATTAGCTCAGTTTAAAAACCATGCTTTTTTGTGACATTTATGAATTCATGACAGTCATTTACTGTATAGTGTGTGGATGACAAAACATCCAACCAGTTCATCACAAACATTCCTATTATCGAGGTTTAAAAGTGTGTCTTTCTTGAGTCAAGTCCTATAGCTGAGCCTCCGAGCTCTGGAAGAATGGAGAGAGCGCCATGAACATTAATATTTATAAATGAATACATGCATATGTTAGGTTCCTCTGTTTGGGCAAATGAGAGAGATACTACATTTCACATTGAAAGCAAAAAGGAGAATTAATGAAAGAGATGAAGGGACAGATCTCCTACAGAGAAAACAGACCGTCCAGTCCCTCATCTGTTACCTGAAATATTGTGATTTTTAACAGTCATTACACCATAAAGCTAAAAAGGCACAAGAATCAATTTAGTGCTTTCAGTGCTGTAGCCTTTGATACAAAAATAAAAAGATCTATCATCTAAATCAGTCACACATGCAGCCAGTGATTTCTTTCATTAGGCCAAAAGAAAACAAAGGAGTAAAAGGTAACCAGAATAAACAGAACTTCACTCTCCAAGACCCAAATACTCGCATAGAAGGACAGCAGGTCTTACAGTAAGAAAATATAAAACATTAAAGAGAGACCTGTGGAACATTATCAGAACTGAATTGATTCTGTGGGACCAATTAAATATGCTAGATGCAAAGTACTCTGTACTTCAGTTAATTAAAATAGATGTGATAATGTAAGAGGCTATCGGGGACAGGGGTGTTAACAGCTAAAGCAAATTAATTTGAGAATCAGGGCTTTAAACATGTATATTTGCAAAACAGCAACAGAATCTGAACTTTATAGGAATCTGCATTTTCCATGGCAGTCTCAAGACATTTCACAGAATTAAATTTAAATGAAACAAGAAAGAATTGTGTTTTTGAAAGCATGCAAATTATGCAGTGACTTTCAGGCGAGTCAACTTTTTTGTAAGAATTTCTGTAAGAATGTTTTTGACGTGCAAACTGTCAATGTTAAGCACATGCTAAATTTGTTTCAGATTCCAGCTTGTTTATCAAAACAAAAAAGGATTATATCATGAAATAAATCTATTATAGTGACAAATAATGACAATGTATGTACACTGTAAAAATGAATGCGCTTTATTTAATAAAAAAAAAACTGTGGCAAGAGATTACAAGCATTATTATTAATTCAATATAACACATTAGAATTGCATAATAATTAATCAAATTAATTCCTTAAAAGTTAACCATTTAAAATGAGTAAAAGTTAAAAAATAAAAAATAAAAAATGTACATTTAAGTCATTAAGACATTTAAGTTTGTTTTAAAATTACAGTTTTCTCCCTCAGCGATTGTGCTTGATAACATCAGGTGTCTTCAATGTTGGCAATATAAAATAAAGAGTTCTTAATTAACCTTTGATGTCTGTCTGTTATTCAGACATTTTTGTTTAATTTTTTGGTGTAAACTTTACTCATTTTAATGGTTAACTTTTAAGGAATACTTACTCAACTCTAATTTGTTCAATTTAATTAATAATTTTGTTTGTAATCTGTTGCTACAATTTTATTGATTAGAAAAAGCGCATTCATTTTTTACAGCCAGTACATAGTATTGATGTGCACCTACTATTGAATTAAATAAATAAAAAAACTCTCATCCTCATTGTTGCTATGGTTACCTCCTCAGTCAAACTTCTGTTTGCAAGCATCTATTTACCGGCAAGTGAAAATCCAAGCTCTGACGTATACTCAATATAACCCTCTTCCCCACATTTCTTTGAAGTCATATCCTTCAAAGACAGAACTATTTGTCTAAGATGTTAAATTGAACACAATTATGTGTTAACATTGAAAGTCCAAAAAACTCAGCAGTATTGATTAAAAATACACCTACACCAATTTGCCACAACACTCTTACAACAATGCAAACTCTTGCTTTCATTACAAAGGGGGCCTCCATCCACCCACACATGAATCTACAGCATCTACAGCATCTGGCTAGCAGACAAGCTCTTTGAAGACCAGATATACAGCTGTTCTCAAAACATGCATGGATTTGCCTCCATTTGACAAAGACAGCGAAATTTCTGAATATATTGAACATTTTAAATCGAGTATTGATAGTAATTGATGTATGTTTCTTAGTTTCAAAATCTACTTGAATATATACTTGAGTGAATATATACAACAGTTCAAAAAGAAGTACAGTATGGGAATTAGTAAGGAAAAACTATCCTTACTACAACACAGGATCTTCTGCTGCTAGATATTTCCAAGCATCCATTGTGCGTAAGCAATGCTTCTATCGCTTGTTTCTCTTCACCTGTGTTTTGATCGGGAGATTCTGTACTCTTTCAGAAAATGCGAAATACCGCTCCTTACCGTATGACAGTGAAAACATGGGTTGCAAATTCCAAGGCTGTCTGAAATTGCCTCTATACCCTTAAATAAGGCACTATTTGAGTTGAAAGCCATTTGCAATGGTGTCTGAAACCTATAGCTTCATACGAAACCAAAGCAGAACCATTACAACACACTGCAGAGGGATGTCATTGCTAAAGGAATCAGCAAAAATACCGATATAAACAGTAATATTGTGAAATATTATTACAATTAATGATGATAATTGAAATTAAATGAATGTTAGCATGACTGAATGTCACACCATCTTAAAAGAATCAACTGAACTTGCACCTGTACTGTTAGCCTAGCAGAAAGATTTTCCGTTCCTTTGTACTGCAAAACTGCCAGTATAAAAGTTAATTTATGCTCAATACATTGACAACTATGAATCTAACTTTTGCTCTTAAACTAATTATCAATACTGCCAAAGATTACTAATAAGAAAAAGGCTGAAAAATACATTATTTTGAAATAACAGGATCCAAACTGTGTAAAGCGATATGCAAACTTCTCATGGTAAAATAAAATTTGTTAAAAATGTACATGCAACCTGCAACCGCCCATATAGTTAGCTGTCCCTAAATAAATAAGCCATGAATAAGGAATTATAATGTCTCCTCAACAATTGGACTCAGGCCATGCAGAGCACATCTTCAGCCCAAGAGCCAGAGCCACCAGAGCCATAGAGGAATACCAATGAGATTTTGAGGTGCCAGCAACTCAAATCAAAGGCAATAAGATGCAGCCAAATTTATTTATTTATTTATTTTTTGGGTGGGTGTGTGGGGGGGGGGGGGTGTTTTATATCTACATAATACATAACATTTGGGAGTATGAAACATGCTGAGTAACACTTTAGAATAATGGTCCGTAATTAATAAGTAATGCAGGGAGTAATGCAGGACACATGAGTAATACTACATTAACACATTAGCTACTACTGGAAACACGCTAATAAATCATATCAGATTAATATCAGATTAAGTAATATCAGATTTAGGACAGAGATAGTTCCTTATTTTTAATTAATAATTATTACTGAATGAGATTAGCCTCAATAATAAATATTAACTATGACAAATTATAAAGAAGTATAAATTAATTACTAATCACAACATTATCGTGTGTCTGAGACGTAATCAATATTTCTTGTTTACTCTGAATATACTATTTAAAAAAATCCATCAGAATTACATGCATGAACTACTAGTGATCTTGGCCATTGTTTTAAAGTAAAAACTTGAACTTTTTTTTTTTTTTCACTTTAAAATAATGGTCCAGGTCACTAGTAGTTCTTGAAGAGTGATTAGGTAACACATTAGAGTAGTGATGCAAGTCCAATAAGAGCTTCATCTGTGACCACAGTTATCATATTACCATATACTTTGAAAAGGCCTACTCTTTGACCATTCGTGGTTTCATTTCATTCATTAATATGTGTGATATCCTGCTGAAGAAGGAAATGAGCCTGGCACAGATGGGCTTATCGAATCTGAGTGCTGCCCAGTGGCTTCACACCTGAACATATGACTAGTCAGTCTCAATCCAAATGGCATAGCAGGTGTAGGTGACACATGAACCTGCCAACTTGGATGTCAGGTGACTGCCTTCAAATTAACCAAGTGGTTGTTAACAAACTGCTCCATCTTGCAGAAAGAAGCAGCAGACAGATCAATGAAGTGATCTATTGGATGATACTTGAAGCTACCCAGATGAGGAACACTGATATTCCCAAATCATTGCTAATTGCATGGACATAAAGCACCAAGCAGACACAAACAAAGGCAGTGCTTGTGGATGATCATGGATGTACTCTGCGCAATAGCAATCAGACAGTCATAAGCATGGTTGTACACCATTCAGAACTGAATTGAGAATGCTTTTTAAATTCTGATTCAGTTCCTGAATTTTAATTGATTTAGTAAACAGCATGTGGAAATGATATCTATAAAATTTTACATGTATTTATTTTATTTTATTTTTTACATTTATGTAGTCCATATGTCATAAATTCTCTTTTACGGACCAGGGTTGAAGAACTTTACTTCGTTTTACAAAATGCTTTACTTGGGTTTAATTTTGTTTCAATTGAAATTCATGAATAAAATAAATGACATTCCTTATATGTAGCATGTGTCGAGTGCCACAGAAAAGTACTTTTCAATGATCGTAAACTGGATAAACCTGTAGCAAGTGCTTTAAGATAATTGGACAAACACATTTTTTTATAATAGATAAAATTACTTCAAATACAGGAGTTAAATTCACAACATGCATTTTTTAAACCGAGTTTTTCATAAAAAATTATTCTAGAAATATCTTGCAAATAAAAAGTGCACAATATCATATATTTAAGTAATTTAAATATTTTTATTTTTCAAATCTTTTTAACCATATTTCTTATTGCTACTGCAAAGTGCAAACCATGTACATTTGAAGACTTCAGATGCAAAAGCCTCTAAGTGCCATTTGAAATTTTCTTCTAAAATTAACATTTTTATCAAGCTTGTATATTTAAGTTCAGTAATTTCACTTAAATGGCAATGAAGATTACCTGTACTGGCCTGGCCTTATTAGATTTCTCTGGCATCTAACTATCCAGTAAGTTAAACAGTGACTCAAAAACCTCGCTGGACACTTCAAATCGTTTCTGAAGTTTATGATTCAACTGTGAAACTGTAAAAATATACAAAAGATACAATCACTATATATGAAATTAGAAAATTACAGATTGACAATAACATAGGGATAATTAAACTAAGAAAATATACATCTTAATATCAAATAACCTTCTCATATGTATCACACAATAAATTTAACAGTATGTACTTACAGACATTGCGTCTAACAGATGCAAAGAAAGATGATGCTTAAGGATTAAACAGCGATCACATTTCGCTGAACTACTGCAGTACTACTAGTACTTCCTGTTTCCTGTACTAAGGGGTTGTAAGTCACTGCTTTTGCAAAATTAAAGTCCTCACTAAAATAAACATGTTCAAAATGAAAAACAAATGCAGTCCTGCACACTCCCCGCCTTGGGTTTTTAGAATCCCAAATCAACTTATAGCTTATCATTGGGTGACAGAAGAAGAACAAGTTCAGAGACAGGACGTGACAGGATTTTCTGAATGCCATCCTTAGTCACTTTAACGTCAGCTTTCCTCACCAATCCATCTTTGCTTGGGATTGTTTTCACAACGATTGCCATTGGCCACTCATTTCTGCTGACTTGAATGTTCTTTACCAAGACAATATCCCCTTCTTTCAAATTAGTTTTGTCTTGCCACTTTCGTCTGTGTTGCAAAGTACTAAGGTATTCTTTTTTCCATCTTGTCCAGAAGGCATCTGCTAACCTTTGTACTTGTTTCCATTCTTCCTTAAGCAACTCATTGTTCCCAAAGTCTCCAGGAGGGGGAGGTGCTGCACCTGTCTTTTGTGTCAAAAGAGTTGCAGGGGTGAGAATAAATGGAAATTCTGGGTCAGAGGACACTGGTATTAACGGCCGTGAATTCATCACTGCTGTAACTTCCGCCATGAACGTCGTTAAGACCTCATGTGTGACACGGGAAGATTGCTCTTTAAGTAGCATGTAATCAAGAATGCGACGTGCAATCCCGATCATTCGCTCCCAGTGACCACCCATATGAGAGGCATGAGGTGGATTGAATTTCCAGGTGCAATTGTGTTCTTTCAGATATTTCTGCACATTCTCTGAGCTGACACAAGATTCATCCATTTTGAGTTCACGAGAAGCTCCAACGAAATTCGTACCACGATCTGAGTGCAGTTGTTTAACTGGCCCTCTGATTGCAAAAAATCTCCTTAAGGCATTGATGAAACTACTGGAGCTCATTGCTTCGATAACTTCGATGTGAACAGCTCTTGAGCACATACATGAGAACATAACTGCCCACCTTTTGGAATTAGCTTGACCTCCTCTGGTCTTGCGGGCTGTCACTTCCCATGGTCCGAAAACATCAACACCCACATAGGTAAAGGGTGGAGCTACTGTCAACCGTTCCACTGGCAAATCAGACATCTGCTGATGCTCTGTCTTCCCTCGTAGCTTCTTGCAGATTACACACTTGAAAAGCAAACTGCGTATGCACTTCTTGCCTCAGACAAGCCAAAATCCTGCCGCTCTGACAGCACCTTCTGTAAAGTGTCTGCCCTGATGTTTCACAGACTCATGATAATGTCGCACAATCAGTTTTGCCACATGATGTGTACCCGGGATGATAATTGGGTTAACGTCACAAGTTTCCAGACCTGACCTCACAATACGACCCCCTACTCGAAGTAAGCCATTGCTGTCAAGGACAGGAGATATTTTCCTCAACACACTCTTATGAGGAAGGTTGTGAGATGCAGTGATGCTTTTAATCTCTGTTGGATAACTCTCGTATTGAGCATTCTTCAACACAAGAATTTTGGCTCTTTCCAGCTCTTCTTCAGAAGGACCATTGCAGCAGACATGCCATCCTCTGCAACTATCATCTTGCAAGCATTTGGAGAAAGAACTGGCAATGTGAATCAGACGTGCTATTGCTCTGATGAGAGTGTTAAAGTTGGAGAATCTGCTAAATCTCTCAGAATTCCATGTGACCTTGGGAACTTCAGTAAGATTTGAAACCACATGTGGGCGTATTTCAGAATCTGAGTTTGGATCCACAAGCACAAATGACTTTTGTGAATCTGACCGAAGCTGAGAGTTATGCAAGAAGTGTGGGCCTGTGAGCCATGAACTGGCACCTAGCGCTGCTGCAGGTACAGATCTGGACCCGTGGTCTGCCGGGTTAAGCTCTGTGGGAACGTATCGCCATTGTGCAGGTAAACTGGATTTATGTATTCGTTGAATCCTGTTGTTCACGTATACATAGAACCTCCGTGTTTGATTACAAATGTAGCCTAGTACTACCTTGCTGTCAGTATAGTACCAGATATGATCAAAGGTCATGTCCATCTCTTCCACAATCAACTCTGCGATCTCCACCGCTAATACAGCAGCACACAACTCCAGTCTTGGGACAGTAATGTCTGGCTGTGGTGCTAATTTGGATTTCCCAAATAAGAAGTTAACAGCTGTGTGACCATGTTGATCTGTCACCTTCAGGTATCCTACAGCAGCTATGGCCTTGACTGACGCATCAGCGAAAATGCAAAGTTCTTTACTCTGGACGTTATGCAGAGGAATGGGTATACATACACATGGTATTTGCAGTTCTTTCAAATCTTGAAGAGACCTTTTCCATTTTTTCCACTCTGCCTCCAAGTCCTCTGGCAAAGGGGAATCCCAGCCCTCACCTTGTTTGGTAAGTTCCCTCAACAGTAACCTTCCTTGTATGGTGACAGGAGCAAGGAATCCAAGAGGGTCATACAAGCCATTCACGGTAGATAGGACTCCTCTCCGAGTGAAAGGCTTGTCATCGTCCGAAACATGAAACATGAAAGAGTCTGTTGCAACATTCCAGGACACACCAAGACTACGTAGGATGGGAAGGCCATTAGAGAAAAGTTGCAGATCTTTAATCCCCTCAGCACGATCTTCCAAAGGAAAAGCTTCAATCACATTTGGACAGTTAGAGATAATCTTGTGCAGTCTAAGGTTAGACACTGCAAGCATCTCTTGTGTACGTTTGAGAAGGTCGATCGCCTCTGCCTGTGTGGCGCATGACTTCAGCATGTCATCAACATAGAACTCCTTCTCCACCAGTTTTCTGGTGTCACTGCCGAATCTCCCTTCATGTTCTTTTGCTGCTCTTCGTAGGCCATAGATAGCCACTGCTGGTGATGGGCTATTCCCAAAAACATGCACACGCATTCTGTGATCCACAATTTCATTGTCAAGGTCATTGTTTCTGTACCACAGGAACCTAAGATAATCCCTATGATCCTCCCTAACCAGAAAACAATGGAACATGTGCTGTATGTCAGCAGTAATAGCCACAGGCCCTTTACGAAATCTCATCAGGACCCCTAACAGGCTGTTGTTCAAATCAGGGCCTGTGAGAAGTACATTGTTCAGTGAGACTCCCTTATATGGCGCGCTTGAATCGAAGACAACTCGAATTTTGTCAGGTTTCTTAGGGTGATACACCCCAAACAGCGGTAAGTACCATACTTCTTGACCTTGCTGAAGAGGTGGTGCAATTTCTGCATGCTCATTTTTTAGCAGGTTATCCATAAATTCCAAGAAGTGTGCTTTCATCTGTGGTCGTTTGTTTAGAGTGTGTCGCAGCGCAAGAAGACGTTTGAATGCATAGTCTTTGTTGTTGGGTAGACTTTGTCTGGGCTCACGAAAGGGTAGCGGAGCAACCCAACTATTGCAGCTGTCTTGAAAAACCTCTTTGTCCATGATCTGAAGAAACCTTGTGTCTTCCACAGATGGAGCAATCTTATGATCATTTGCAGTGTATGAGAAAACTGAATGACCGACACTTTCACCATCAGGGACTAACAGTATGGAGTCCTCAGGTGTGGTTTCTAGAGGTTGTTGCCATTGTGAATTAACGTCCAACTTCTCTTTTACCTTGATTTGACTACAGCATGGACTCAGAAAGCTGTGACGGCCATTATCTAAGATGGAAGTCTTGAAGGTATCAACTGAAGATGGCCTATGAGCTCCTCCGAGACACACATCCCCAACGACAACCCAGCCCAAATCCAGTTTCTGAGCAAAAGGGGCGTTATTTGGACCATTAATTTGTTTGCGTACTTTGTGTACTTGCAGGATGTCTCTGCCCAGTAAAAGAAGAATCTCAGCATCAGGGTCGAGAGGTGGTATTTCTTGTGCAATGTGTCTCAAGTGGCTGTGATGGAACGCTACACCAGGAGTTGGAATCTCTGAACGATTGTTTGGAATCTGATTACATTCTAGAAGAGTAGGGAGAGGTAGACTTATCTTTCCATCAATGGACTCCACAATGAAATCAGAAATTCGTCTCCCTGCTGTCTCTAAAAGGCCAGCACATGTTTTCAGTGTGTAGGGGAATACAGCTGTTTTGATGTTAAAGATGTCAAAGAAATCTTTTCTCACTAAAGAGCGGTTGCTTTGCTCATCTAGGATAGCATACATCCTCTTTGCTTTCTCTTTGTGTCCAGCTGGATAGATGGAAACTAGACACATTTTTGAGCAAGACCGTGCACTCAAACCTTCTCCGCAGACTTCCGTGCACTCAGATGTAACCTCATGACTATCTGATTTGTAATTCTCCCCGCCATGCTGTGAGGTAGGTGTAGATGCCTGACATTTCCAGGGGGCAGGACCGGGATGAAGGGCCGAAGGATGACGGTCACTACCACACTCTTTGCACTGAACTTCTACAATGCAGTTTTTTGCAAGATGGTCTGTAGAAGAACAGCAACGGTAACACACAGACCGCTCTTTCAGGAACTGCATTCTATCTTGTAGAGATTTCTCTCGGAACCCTCTGCATCTTCTCAAAGGATGAGGTTTTCCATGTATTGGACAGCTTTTGTTCGGGCTCACTGATCTCTTTTCCTGTCCAGATGGTATTGTAGTTGAAGGATTAATTTGAGTCTTGTGAACAGATATTGGCATTTGTCTTTGTCTCTCAAACCTTTCTCCTTTCTCGTGTTTCACATGAGGAAATGTACTGAAACTCGGATCTGTACGTGCTTTTGCTTCTGAACGAACAAAATTTGCAAACACGGAGAAAGGTGGAAAAGCAACATGATGTTCTTGCTTATACTTGGATCCAAATGACATCCACTTTTCTTGAATGTTATATGGAAGTTTTTCCACAATGGGATTCACTCCCTTAGAAGTGTCCAAGTATGCCAGACCTGGTAAGTATCCTTCAAGCTTAGCAGCTTCTAGTTCTGAGAGGATGTCTCCTAAATTTTGTGGGTCCTTGTTTGTCACTCTGGGGAAGTCTTCTAGTTTGGCAAAAAGAGCATGTTCAATTGCTTCTGGAGAACCATATATTTCTTCAAGCCTCTGCCATGTCATTATCAGCGCAGCTGACGGATTTCTGATGCGAACTGCTTTCAGTCTCCGAGCATGTTCAGAAGATTCTCTACCCAGGTATTTAATTAACAGATCAAGCTCTTCTGCTGGAGAAAGACTCAGACCAGAAATAGCACCTTGGAAAGATGATTTCCATGCCCAGTAATTAATGGGCTTGTCATCAAAGTAAGTAAGCCCTGCCGTCACAAGTTGCGTTCGAGCTAGATACTTTGCAAGGTCATAGGTAACAGACAAGGAATCTTCTTTGTCAGCAGGTCTACTCTGCATTTGGTAGTGATCAAGAGGATACTGCATTTTAGTGGCATTTTGATTCATGTCTGCTCCAAAGTCCATGTTTTGTGAACTGATAGGTACATTTTTGAAATCTGACTCACTTTTAATTGGACAAGGTGCGATGCTTGAAGTGGTGGTTGAGTTTCGTTTCCTCCACTAGATGGCAGTGTACCACTACTGATTTCAGATTGCGTTTTCACATAATCTGCTGTTCTGATTCGACTGTCCTCGATGGGAACAGGAAATGATACTCTGCTGGCTGCGCTACGTTCTGTTTCTAACAATGCTTCCTCCAGTACCTGAGCTTCTACCAAGGCCGCGTCCTTTTCTTTTTCCTCTTGCAAGGCCTCCAGTGTTGCTTGAAGTCGTGCCTGTTCGACTTTCAATTCTATTTCTCTTTTAGCATATGCTGCTCTGGCTTGTGCAGCTTCTGCTTTTGCTCTTGCTTTGAAAACTGCTATGCTGGCGCTTGAGTGGCGACTGGATGCCCTAGAAGAACGACTTGATGCTTTTGAGGAGTGTGCGCTGACAGAGTGAACATCTTCAGCTGTGCTTTTCAAATCTGCCGAGTCTGTCTGACCTTCTGCCATGTTTTTTTGAGACTTAATCATATGCAGAAAAATCAGATTGATGTGATAGAGATTTTGGAATGTTCAAATCTTGATTCCACACAATTCTTGAGCGTCTTTCTCAGTCTGTTGTATTGATGTCTTTTCACTGTACTGGCCTTATTAGATTTCTCTGGCATCTAACTATCCAGTAAGTTAAACAGTGACTCAAAAACCTCGCTGGACACTTCAAATCGTTTCTGAAGTTTATGATTCAACTGTGAAACTGTAAAAATATACAAAAGATACAATCACTATATATGAAATTAGAAAATTACAGATTGACAATAACATAGGGATAATTTAACTAAGAAAATATACATCTTAATATCAAATAACCTTCTCATATGTATCACACAATAAATTTAACAGTATGTACTTACAGACATTGCGTCAAACAGATGCAAAGAAAGATGATGATTAAGGATTAAACAGCGATCACATTTCGCTGAACTACTGCAGTACTATTAGTACTTCCTGTTTCCTGTACTAAGGGGTTGTAAGTCACTGCTTTTCAAAATTAAAGTCCTCACTAAAATAAACATGTTCAAAATGAAAAACAAATGCAGTCCTGCACATTACCTATTAATTGTCATTTAAGTGAAATTACTGAACTTAAATATACAAGCTTGATAAAAATGGTCATTCTAGAACAAAATTTCAAATGGAACTTAGAGGCTTTTGCATCTGAGCTCTTCATATGTAAACATGATAGGCTACCTCACGAGCTAAGAATAACTGTAAGAAAAAAGTGTCCCTTCTAAGTAGTCATCTTGAATAAGACTTCATATTTCAAAATGTGCTTCAGCCTGAATTCTCTGACTGGCAGTATGCTCATCAAAATCTGCATGTTTTATACTCTGTCTTGGTGCTGAGTGGACCACCAGCTGCTCCATGTGCCCTTGCCCCGAGCCAAGTCAACAGACAACAGACTGTTCAGTCACCTAAACACAAATGTGGGATCTCTCCCGCTGATGAAAAGACCAGCATTCAAGATGCACAGTATCAATGCAATTCAAAACTATAATGCTTGTTGAGATTATTAATTTAAGCGATGTGCCTTGTGTCCCAGTTACATAACTCAGAATTAAACTTTTTTTTTGTTTACATCTATTACAGCGTGTCTTCAAAAAACCTTTGTCCACCGAGATCAACATGCCCTCCAAGACGTTTACCTCCCCTCTGACTAATGACTAATAGGGTGAAGTGACTACAGCTTAGCGCTCTTACTTCCCACCTATATGAACGTCTCACTTGAGATAACTATGGCATCTGTCCAAAACACTCATTTGCATAAGCATTACCTTGTGTGCTGAGAGAAGCTTAACACAAATTTCATTAACCTATGGGTTAAAAGAGTCTGTACCTCTAATTTCTCTGCCTGTCAACTTCAGCCACAGAATTCATAGCAACTAGTTTCCATTTTTAAATCTCAATCAGTGGAAAACCAAGGGGGAAAGCCTTGAGCCTTTATACTATAATTAGAAACATACAAATGTATTCCTCTCTCAAATATTCATGGTTTATCAACCAATCCGCAACAATTACTTAACCTTTAATAACAAACGACATATGGCTTCAAGGTAAACTTTAATTAGAGACTGTAATAAAAAAAAAATCCAATTTAGTTTTGTTTTTAGAATGCTAAATTGGAAATTGTTCTTAAATGTTCTCATTTTTTGCATTAGAGAGGATGTGGGTGTGGTATAAAAAAAAAAATAAAAAAATAAAATGAATGATTGACGATCGGCAGCTGTAGTGCCGGGCAGTCTCTCATATTGTTTTATGTTTTGAAAAGCTTCAGCTCCAGGCATAAATGTACAGGTCACAGTGTAAACGTGATACACTACATATCATTACCATCACAGTTTGGTGCTACAGTATTTACAATAATCATTCAGCACAACATTGTTGACAGTTATCTCGGTTATTTAGCAAGAAGCTAACGTTAATGTTTTACGATAACATTAATGTTAGGCTAATTTAAACATAACGTTCAAATATGTTGTTGACTTGACTTAGAACAAATGTAGACATCCTTGTTTAATTTATCCACGTTTAGTTGGTGTTGTGGTCTACCTATAGACAGTAAAAGAAATAGACACAGCGACCCCAATGTTTTTAACAGAGAAAATTGAAGCCCGTTAAAAGCTGATCGCCAGGCGTACTGCGCAGACTCAAACTGAGCATGTCACGTGAGCAACCTGTATGTTTTCTAGTAGCTGTGCCGAGTGCAATCAGAATAATTCCCTTCCGAATCTCGCAGGGATAGAGAGAGTGAGTATTAGCTGTCCATGAGCTAGCAGCAAGATCAACTTTATGACTCTCTATGGGCTTCTCCATTTACTTTATCTGACTTTATGCCTCCACGTCCCCCCGATTGCCTACGAGCTTCTCCTCCTGTTTGTACGGTAATTTCTCTACTGTGCGACGGAGAGTCGATTCGTTATGACGCAATCGTTAGCCTATTTTTACAAAAACTGCTTCTACAGGGCCATGACGTCAGATACAAGGTAATGGAGCCTTTTATACATTGTCGTGTTTCTTTAGAAATAAATAATGGACAAATGGAGTCTTTGGACGCCTCATATGTAAAGTTATTTGCTGTCAAAGTGACGCCAAAATGAATGAGAGTCAATGGAATGCTAACAGCAGGTGAAGTTCTGCTACAATGGCGGCCCCCGCGAGGCTTCAACTTCCAGCTTGGGTCTACCCCATAACTTTATCCAGAGCAGACACTTATCTCGGTTGAGATGTGGCTTAGGAAAGGGTAAATAATACACCCCGTCGCCGAGGCTCTCGGAAACCTAGTGTCGGAGTTGCATGTACCCCATACACTCCGTTAAACTTAAAATGAAAAGAAAAAACGAACGAAAACTGACTAACTGCAATGCATTTCAATGGACGTGGAAGCAGAAAATGTCCGAGTGTATTGGGTTAGCTGCGCACTGTGATTGGCTTATCGCGTTTGAGGGTGTGGCTTAGCCATAAGTCAATTGTGTGGTAAGTGATCATTCCTGAAAGAAACTAAAGTAAGGGGAACTTCACTGAATTGGTACCTTTCAGGACATTAATCAAATTGTGCCTGTGGGTTAGACTTAATTTCTCTTTAAAAAGAATAAAGGAAAATCATCTTTGCACAGAGCCGCTTCAAGTCTTATCTGTAGTACTAATGGTTGTACAACCAAGAGTACAAATTAGTTTGGGAATAATCAGCAGTTCGCTGGGCAGAAAAAAAGAGATAATTAAACTTTAACCTGAAGGAAAAATCCTCATTTAGATCATACAATGGCTTAAGCAATAGACAGCTCTATTTTAATGTACTGCCTTCCTCATTAACTGCCTTTCTCATTAAACTCATGCTCCTGAAACCCAATGGAAACATTGAATTGATAATTATGAAAAGTCCTTTTTTTCACAGTCAGCTTCACATGGTAAAATTTTTGTTCTATAATTATTTGATCTATATTTATTAAAGCTTCAATGGGCCAGACTGTTCTCTGATAAGAAATATAAATGATCAAGCCATGAAGGCAAGAAATGTTCTCCATGATTTTTCCAAGTAAAATATAATATATTTTACATATTTTGTTGACCCTGGAACAACATTCATGTCTGAATATGTAGTCTTAACCTGAACCCATAAGTTATCCATAAAATCAGAGGGAAATTAATGATATAGGTGAATAACACTGATGTAGAAACACCAAACACTAGCTGTGTTGATGACCTCAAAGCATGACCTTGGAGCAACTTTGAATTGATTCATATATCCTTGATTTTCTCCTTTACCACAATTTATAAACAAACACTTTATATTTTTACAGGATGTGAACTTAACTTTGATAGTATTTCTTACAAAAAACAATGGGATTGCTTTGGTATCGCTACTTATATCCAACTATCTGAATATCCGCTACTAGCCTTAAGCCTGCTAGCATTGCACGCACGGCCTCTCGCCTATCGATTGTCTCATTTACACCCATTTTACTAAAAGGATACAGGTTCTATCCAGGATTTCAGTCCTAAATTAGTGGTGATATTGGTAGTATCACTCCTAATATACTGTTCATCTGTTATAACGTTATAACGTTACCTCTGAGTGCAGGTGGGGTTAATTGTAATTAAACTAAAAATCTCCATATTAGTGAACAAAAACAATTTCTAAAGCTAGGTCATCTAAACATTTGAGCGCTCACACCTAAGGTGGTTATTGTAAATTAAATGGTCACAGATAATAGTTTCGATGTACTTTGTCTTACTGAAACCTGTCTTAAACCAAATTATTATTTCGGTCTAAATGAGTCTACTTCACCAGGATACTGTTATAAGCATGAGGCCCGTCTGATCGGTCATGGCGGCGGTGTTGCAACAATCTATAGAGATATTCTTAATGTTACTCAGAAAACAGGTCACCGGTTTAATTCGTTTGAAGAACTTGTGCTAAATGTTTCGCTATTAGATGTAAGAAAGAAATCCCTATTATCTCTAGCCTTAGCTACTGTATTGACCTCCACGGTCGTATGCTGATTTCCTAAAAGAGTTTGCAGACTTTCTCTCAGATCTATTGGTCAATGTCGAAAAAGCAATAAATATTGTAGATTTTAAAATACATGTACATAACACAAATGATGCGTTAGGGACTGTGTTTACAGATTTACTCCTGTGGAGTCAAGCAAAACCTCAGTGGTCCCACTTATCGCCTAAATCATAAACTAGATTACATTCTATCATATGGAACCAATCCAACCGATATACAGTAGATATTATACTGCAAACTGATGATGTCACTGATCATTATATGGTAACTTGCAAAATACGTACTGCTGAAATTTGTCATGTTGCGCCATGTTATCGACCAGGAAGAACAATTCCTCCAACCACTATAGATAAATTCTCAAATAGCTTACCCGATCAATCTCGGCTGCTCAGTAAAACCAAACAAACAGATGAACTAGAGGAAATGACAAGCAGTTTGAGAACCATTTTCTAGTACATTAGAAATTGTTGCACCAATTAGATTAAAAAAGGTCAGAGAGAAAACTAAAGCACCATGGTACAACTTAGAGCGTGAATGGAAACAAACTAATTTAGAGGTCTTAGAATCAGAATGTCACGTTTTAGTAATGATTTTATGAATTACTTCAATGAGAAAATAGAAAGCATCAGAAACACAATAGTAAATATACAATCCTCTATGGTGTCTTATGATTCAGCCTCAATTATTGCCCCTCAAGAACAACTACACTGATGTACAACTATAGGACAGGAAGAGCTAAATAAACTTTTCATTGCATCTAAACTGAATCAACAACATGTTTATTAGATCCAATACACACTAAACTGAAAGAAGTGTTACCTGTAGTGAAAGAGCCTCTCCTCAATATTATTCACTCGTCTTTATTCTTAGGTCATGTTCCAAAGATATTCAAGCTGGCAGTAATAAAACCTCTCATTAAGAAACTGCAATTAGATCCATATAATCTAGCAAACTACAGACCACTTCAAATCTTCCATTTATGTCTAAAATACTAGAAAAAGTTGTGTCCACTCAATTGTGCTGTTTCTTGCAAGAAAATGATATCTATGAAAAATTTCAGTCAGGATTCAGACCGCAACATAGTACAGAAACTGCGCTAGGAATTACAAATGATTTGCTTTTACCTTCTGATCAAGGCTGTATCTCAATACTAGATCTACTCAATCTTAGCGCTGCGTTCGACACTATAGATCATGAATCAATCTTGGAACGACAACAAAACATTAAAAAGTATTTAATGGACCTTTCATCGCCCTACAATCCATCGCGTTCACTAGATCACTAAATTCGAGGCTTTTCTGGTCATTCCTAGAATATCTAAGTCCACTAACGGAGGGAGGCCATTCTCACATTTAGCTCCAAATCTCTGGAATAGCCTTTCTGATATTGTTCGAGGCTCAGACTCGCTGCCATCTCTTTAGCCAAGCATTTACATAATACTTTCCTTTTATACCACTGTTGAATCAGATTGAATGCATTAATATTATGAACTGCAGCTATGCTAATTATTTCCCATCTGCTTTTCTGCTGTTTTGTCCCGAGGTAAATAGCGTTCGTAAGCTCCAGTTTTTATCCAGCCACTCACAGAGACTTCAGATGCCCCAACTCCTGCGATGAGATGACTAAACGCCTGTGGAACTAAATGCCGCATATCTTTGAAACAATATTGTAAAAAGCACTATACAAATAAATTTGAATTGAAGTGTACTATGTTGTACTTGGTGAAAACCATCATCCATACTGACCTTTCCCATAGTTGAAGTGGAGTTTGATGGCTTTGCCTTGGTTAATGTGAAGATACGTGAACCCAATGGCAAACATAAGCAAAACAAGCAGCAGAAGGAGTTTAAACTGCTTGCGGATTTTCTTCAGAGGAAAGCGCATCCTCTCACAGTAACATCACCCACTCAGTGGAAAATTCAGACTGGTGCCCTTCTGTGTTGATCTTGTACAGCTAGAATTTCAAAAGATATTGAAATGATTAGCTTCACACTCACAATATGATAATAGTTTTCAGATTGGAACAGATTTAGACTTGCTAATGAACATCTAAAGACTGTTTACTTGATGAACATTATATTCAATGACATTCAAAACTTCCCGGACCAAGTCTGCTGTACTAATGGGTATTTGTTATGAATGACATTTACACACTTATGTGTAGAGTCAGTTATTATTGCTTTCATAATCATGAATACTTACCGTAGACGTATTTTTCTCAGTAAAACTGTCATGTCTAACCGGTGCCAACACAGGAGATGTGTTCGTGTGTTTGTTGGCTGATGTTGCGCTGTCCTGTGTCTGTCTTCACTGCTTACTTGAGTCCAATTGATCAAACTTACTGTACACACTTATTTTCTTTTCGATATGTCTTCATACACTGATTGTTTTCATCTTAAAGTCTGTTATTGTCACTATAGTTCAGCACAAATCATTAGCATACTCCAGGCGCGTTATGTGGAAGACAGACAGTGGAAGTGTTAAATTATCTGTTTTTCTCGGTTTATTCTCGTGTTTATGGTGAGAAGAGCGATGAAAACAAATAAAGCCCTGCTTGCGTTTATAAAGCATCACTGTTTTCTGGTTTGGTCCCGGTGCCTCTTCTCGCGCTGGTATTCACGAGCACGCTTTTGTTTCCAAGGTCTGTTTTACAGTCAAAAAAATCGACTGCAAACATCTTCGTGTGGTGGTGCCATCTAAATCCTCGTGTTGAGTCCTTTTTGTTTTGGTGTTCTCTGCAATTAAAGAAAACTGAAATATTCCCCCATCATCAGCGCACTTGTCCGACCGCATCCCCCAGTTGCACCCTGGTTTTCAACAGTGGTCTGTTCTGATGGATAGAGGGAGCTGTTCACGAGCAAGCCTTACAGCGCGTGTTCCCTGAAAGCCTCAAGAATCATCCCTGGACATTGTTGAATCCACCTTCATTCCATTCACAGACTGACGTTTACGACTTTTAAAAAGACATTACTTGGACTATGTCAAGCAAGTAGCCTACTTATTTGGTGATGTTGTATCTTCAATATAGCCTGCTGCAGCGCCGAGTAAACTATAGCCTAAATTGTTTAGACTGAGTAATACTATATTATATATATAGTTTTATTATTATTGTAGCCTACATTAATTTCACTGTGTCAAAAAGCTGTGTGTAAAGCTATAGCTAAAGCTTAAAGTTCACTTTTAACTTTTAAGGGACACACGAAAAAATCTAATTAAATCAAACATTATTTATTTTTATATATTCCTAAACTATAATTAAATCCATGCATAGCAGTGTGGAAAATGTATTTTTTCATATGAAGAGTTCAGATGCAAAAGCCTCTAAGTGCCATTTGAAATTTTCTTCTAGAATGATCATTTTTATCAAACTTGTATATTTAAGTTCAGTAATTTCACTTAAATGGCAATGATGATTACATATTAATTGTTATTTAAGTGAAATTAATTTACTTAAATATACAAGTTTGATAAAAATCATCATTCAAGAAGAAAATTTCAAATGGCATTTAGAGGCTTTTGCATCTGAACTCTTCATATGTTTTAATTATAGATGTGGTATTTAAAGTTTTTGAATAAAAAAATAATATAGGCTATTTTATTGTTTTTTTTTTTTTTGATAACTTCCATCAGCTCGAGTGTATCCATGGTGAGAAACATCATTACATCATTACATATATATATATAATTATTTTAGCACTTATTTTTGTAACATATGTAACTCTGACAATATCAGGAAGTGGCCACAGCCCCATAAATTAAACATATAGTGTGAATTGTTCATTGTATTGTTCATATTAGTTTATCCATATGTTAAAGTCAGTTTAGGTACATGCATGTGGGTATACAATGATATTTACAGCATTTTCTGTTTTGAACCATTGCAAAAACTCTACCAGAAGAGTCTATTATTAAAGGCTCATTGAGGAGGGCTGGAACAGCTTGGTCTGAATAGAAAACCCCTTAGTATGCCACGATTAAAGGAGCTAGGAGATTATTATTTTAGGCACCTAACCTTTGAAAGCTGATTTCTGTCTTCCATAAGGAATTGTTTTGGATGCTGAAACACCAAGCCACCTGATAAACCGTCTTTAAACATATAACCTCAGGCATAAAGCAGGAGAAAGAGAGGTAGGGGAGAGCGGGGTAAGTTGTCACACGGGTAAGTTGTCACACTGTTCATAACTCCAACACTAGAAGCTCTATCTCAAAAATCAAATAGCCACTTTGTGTGACTTCTTCTTCTATAGTCAACTTCCTGTTCACATGTGGTCAAGATCAATCGAATCTGAGGTTAGCACAATTTTCTTATTTTTCTGCTTAAAAAGTAAAAAATGTGCACTTTACATTTTATGCAATACAATATTGTTAAGTAGGAATGTTAAAAATAATTATTTTGCCAAAAATAGAGGAGACAGTAACGAGTCTTTTGATACTTTAGCTAAAGTGATATGTTGAGCTAACCTTGAGATTTAGCCAACATTAACACAAATGTCAGTTTGGGGCAAGTTGTCTCACTGACTTTGGGGCAAGTCGTCACGTGTGACAACTTGCCCCAGTACAAATAAACACATAGAACATGCTCAAAAAAATGTGATATTGTTGGCTAATTTATTTGTAATTGCAATAATGTTTTTGAAGAAAGGGAGGATGATGAAGAGTGGTTCTGTCTCGTCTGTGTGGAGCCATTTTCAAACAGTCGTCCGAAGGAGACCTGGGTAAAATGTGTCAAATGCAACAATTGGGCCCATGATGCTTGCACCTCCGGCCAGGCAATTTATGTGTGCCAGAATTGTGACTCTGGAGATGAGTCTGATTAGTCAGATACAGGAGATCTGTTTTGTTCAGAGGTTGTTAAGTTAAGCGAGTTATCTGCAGCATTCCATTCAGTTATCATGGATCTATGTGCAAGCCAGACAACATTTAAGTTTAAAGCTCAAAGTTAAGTGGTCTTGTCACTTAATGTGTTTTGATTGAAATGTGCATTGTTTGGATTAAATAATTGTTTTTCCAGATTCTCCAGGCACAAAAGTTTATATTTCCAGTTCTGGTTTGAAATAAAATAAAATCATAAATAAAAAATAAATAAATATTCACAATTAAGTCGTGTTCATATTATTCTCATATTCAGATAATCTAGTGTGACAACTTACCCGCCGATGGGGCAATTTGTCTCAAGTGCACACCCTCTATTCTACAGTATACAACTCTATAATGAGATAATATATGAAGATGTTATGAATACAACATATGTGCCCAAGACTTCCTTCTTTCATTTGGTATGACATTTATACCATTGTGATGTATGGTGCTCAGTAAATGTTAGACAGTGTGAAAAGTGTGACAACATACCCCGCTCTCCCCTACCTTCATGCAAGTGCTAATGTTCAGCAACCCTGAGAGTTGATTCTTTCTCAGTTCACAGGAGCTGATAAAAATCAGATCAAAGCTGAATATGAACTGACAAGATTTCCAGTCCAGCTGCTTTATATATCTTTAAATTTGATCTTGTTTTCTTTAGATTACGTTAAAGGCTAAAGAGTAGGCTATGAGCATTGCAAAACTAAGCACAGATGAGCCCCTCAAAACCTGCTCAGTTATGAAGATGAGTGATGGTGTGTCATCTTTCTCGCGTCTGCTCTATTTCTGTCAGCCCTTCTCTCTCTCTCTTTCATTGAGGCTCAATTATGATGTATGGCACTCACCATCTGCCAAGGCGTGGCATCCATCACACAAACCTGTGTCACAAAATGCTGTTACTGTCCTCCAAGAGTAGGAAACAGACATGAAAAATACTCATATTACAGGTAGTCTGATGATGCTAGCAAATATCCCATTGCAGTATCAGTCTCTGACATGTTGTCTGGGATGGAAATCTAAATGGCCTACAATTAGTTCACCAGAACACTTTTTTTCTATGCATAAAAATTAACAATTAAATGGATTATAACGCTATTGAAATTTTGTTGAAAATATGACAAGTAAAACGTGGGATGAAGTGCGAATGTGGAATCAGTGAGGATACATTGTAAACAAAAAGTTAGTTTACAGAGCCCTCGTGTGGTCAAATTGAGCATTGGCGTATTGTGCGTAAAAAAAAAAAAAAAAAAAAAAAAAAAACACCACCCACACCAGATTAGAAAAGTTCTATTTCTGCAAATCTAATTCAAACATAGAATAACAAATTAAATAGGTATATATTTACTATATACAGAATGAATAAAACCAAAGCCTTTTGGTTGGAGTTCTCAAAACTCCTTAAAAGGAACACTATCCATTACTCAAATAATGTACTGAAAACATATTTTGAATAAAAAAAAAATGAAAAAAAAAAAACCTGATAAGCATGACATTTACAGAGAGGCATCTGACAGAGTCCACACTGGAATAAATCTTAAAACCATCAATGTCTTTGACAATGGCATAATAACAATACATTGCTAATTTCAGACTTACAATAGGTTTACTGTTATTCTGAGAGGCAATACAGCTGCTTAAAAAAATCTTAAAGAACCTGTTTTGATAATTAATGACTGTATACGTACTTTACTTGAGAATACTTTTCTTAATACTATTTTCTTTGTTTAAGATTAAAATTTTAGTTTTTGTACTGGTCTACATATAATGTTGAGAAATATCATCTGGCAAAATAATTCATAACCTCAAAACATGAGTTTATTAAACCAGTTGAAATAAACCTGAAGCACTTCCTGGGTTTCTTCTTCCAGCCCTCTAGGACCAGTTAGTTGTTGCTGACTGTTTTAAGTAGGCTTATGCTAGATGAGGCGATCAGAAAGCAAATCTGACATTAAAGTTATTTACAAATACAAAATCCTATAAGCATTAAAATACAATACTTTAAAAAGCTAAGTGTACAAAATGTTCACACAAATGAAAAAATGTACAAATACCAAAAGTATATAAAGTTGTGGCTATAGGTGACCAGAAAATGGTTCAATCTTGTTAAAGGCCATGTTTAATATTGCCATCAGCTTTTCTATATGGGAATTTAAATTGCAGCTGTCTCAGTGAAACTGTGCCAGATCTTTAGAGCCATACTGCCCTATCAGAATTATAAATATTGGCTTGTGGACTGCAAAATTACCAGAAAGCTGGTATCACCAAACGATTCACATCACAAACGGAGCCTATTTAATTATGACCGCTAAAAAAAACACACACTACAAGTACATTACTCTGTAACTTCTTATCAGAAAGGGTAAGCTACAGTGTCATTTAACCTGGAGTGGAATGTGATATTAACAAATAATTACAATATTCTGTCAAGCCATAGCATATTAACCACTGGTTGATTTTGAATGTTAGAAATCACTATAGTTATACTATAGTAATCATTTGTCTTTTCGTTACAGCTCTAACCATTTCATTATTAGGATACAGAAATTCCAAAAAACATTGGCGGTGTTGTGGTGTTATAAGTGACGGTTCTGTGCAAACCATATCCAGATAAGAGAGTGCGGAAGAAAAGTCAGAAGGCAGTTGTTCATAAAACAATTGACAAATATGCCGAGTTGTATATTTAACAGTGAGCCAGCTCACTTTTTTAAGAAGACTTTATCTTGGTCATACGTGCCAGGTGTTAATGCGTCCAGATTCAACCTGAACAAACTTCAGCTGCTGAGAAGTCAAATATTAAAATACTTGCTTTTATCAATAATGCTTTCCACATAAACACTGGCAAAGCACTTGAATAAAAGTTAGTTGGCGGCTTAAAATGCTTCTGACTTGGCTGGATGGGTGTTGAAACAGAGGGTCTGAATGGACGGTGGGAATTGGTTTGTCAGATAACTGTGACTACTCGCAGGCTGTTGAGGATGTTTTGGGCGATATGGAGAGTATCTCTGAAGATGTGTCCATATTCTGACATTCATCATCTCCCAACTCTCCATTTTCAGAGCTGTATACACTAGAATACTGCATGGAAACAGATTGGAAATTGTCAGAGGGTAAGTCACTCCCCACACTGCCCCCTACTGTCTCTGAAGTGTCCTGCTCCATGTTTTGAGATGTTTGTGAAGCCATTTTACCAGGTGATGTTTCAGCCACATTTGGAGGTGGAGTTGAATCATACAGCTCCGGTTGGTTTTGGGTCTTATTAAGCTCTGGGACAGGAGGTTCGTATGGAGGAGGCCATTCCCCACAGTCCTCAGGGGCTCCTATCATTCCGTCAGGTGTGAGGGGAATCTGGCTGTGCACTAGAACCGGGTCGGGTGACGGGAGGGGTGACATGCTGCCAGTGCCTCCATCTTTGTAAGGCTTCTTGTCCTGTGGAGGGCTGTCATCCAGCATGATGGACTCTTGCAGTAGAGAGATGTGCAGAGAGGCTGGTGGCCGTTTGATAAGCTGCTCTTTGTTGGGCGTATCTATTGAGGGGCTCGGTTTGGGCCTTTTGACCGGAGTCAGAACTACAGGCAGCTCCAGACCCAGAGGTTTCCTTGGAAACTCATCAGGCTTAGCTGTGAACACAGAAATAATGAACTGTGGACTGAAAATGTAGGTGACCAACATGAACTGGAGCCAAAAATTTATTTATTTATTAAATTTGTGCTGTGAGGTGGATGGAGCACTGCATATGTTTTCATTGTTAATATACAGCATGAATAATGAAATATTGAATAGAGCTGTTGAATGTAATGTATTCCTGTGGTGGCAGAGCTGAGTGTCATATGATCCTTCAGAAATCATTCTAATATGCTGATTTTGTGTCAAGAAACATTTGTTAATATTTTCTATATTTAATATTGTGCTGCACATGCTCCATGATGCATTTTTCAGGATTCCTTTATGAATAGAAAGTTTAATAGTATTTAGCATTTATTTGAAATAAAGCAATTTTGGAACAGTATGCATGTATTTACTGTTACTTTTGATCAATTGAAAGTGTTCTTGCTAAACTAAACTTTTGAATGCTATAGTATATACACTATTGTTTTATATTATGTTATAAAACAATGTATTATGTCAACTAAACTAAATATTTTTTTTTCACACATTCTGTATATGAGGGATTAAAAGGGTGTATGTTTCACAATGAGCTCTCCTAACCAAGTTAACAGTGACAAAGACATTAAAATGACAACACATAAGTGCACAGATTCATGCAGTTAGATATCATATAAAGAAAATAACCTGGTGGTGGGAAGTCAAGCTTCATTTTGCGAAGTTCAGACATAGACACTTTAAGCTGCTCTATGACAATGTCATCGTGGAGGTAGATTGACTCTCCTATCTTCTCCTGCAGAAACTCTCTCAGGTCCTCCAGAGACATCTTAAGCAAACGTTCTGGACAGAAGTAGGTACAGTAAGTTTTTCATTTCACAGTAAACAATTATTGGATTTCCATAATGTGCTGAGAGGTTTTAATTTAAGTCAAGACAATCAGATTTATTTAGGTTATGAAGCAAACAGCACTATGAAGTTGTTAGTGGATATGGAGTAGATTTTGAGATCTTTGGATTAAATTGTTGTTAATTTACTATTGTAAAAAGAGGAACTCACTTTTGTGGAGATGAAGGATGGTGTAAGCCATGGCTGTCAGAACTTTCTCGCCCTCCAGGATGAAGATATCCCACAGACGTAACGTCAGAGTGAATGGGGTCTGGAAAAGGTGACATGTTTGTGTATGAACTAAGACTGGCAGCTCAATAGAAAGGCCCTCACAGCATAATGGACAATACAAAATCTGTAGAATCTTCATTCTCAAATACAGTTTTAAACTGGGGCCTCTGTTGCTCTAAAGCTGATCTCCCTCAGCAAGGATCCTGCCAGTCCACAAGCACAGCTCTCAAACCGAGCTGGACAAGATTCTGCAGTGCTGACAGTGGCTGCTCTCTTTCCTCCAGAGCCAAACCCACAGGATTGTGTGTACAGTATGTGCAGAGTAAACATTGAAACACCCTTGTCTGCCTGCTAATTGCACACTTCTCCCTCTATCAAGAGGCCCTGAAAAAGAGAGCGAGGAAGAAACACTTTCTTTCAACCCCTTTCCTTCAGTTTCTTGAGCCCTAATTCCTCTTTGCCAAGTCCACCAACCTCAATCTACATTCCCATGCTTTACAACGCTGTATTGTGGCTACTTATAAACTATTTTCAAATGTCACATATTATCACCGGCCTGTACTGAACCCAATGAGGTGTTTTTGATCAAATTTTAGGTTATTTAAATAAGTTGGATGTCAGAAATCAGTGGTCAGAGTTTAGGAAAGTAGTGCACGGTGCCAAACATCAACCAATCAACAATTTTCTTGACTTAAGACATGGCGATTGGTCACTCACTCTACCTAAACTTTTTTCCTCATGTAACCAAAGTGAGTCCTCCATCAGAGTGCCCTTATTAGGATGTTTCTTAAACTGTGGGTACTTTTATGTCCTTCTAACGTCATCTTGTAATGCACGGTAGTCTGTCAAAGACAAAACTCTTTTTGATAAAGCCATTTGTTTGATTGATAGAGAATAAAGGAGCAAGCCCAGCTGTACAGATTGAGCTTGATATCAACAGGACCTTTCAAAACCACATCAAATTACATACTGACCCCAAAACTAAGTTTTAATTAATTACCATTTATTCATTATTTATTTTTACTACTCTTTACAGATTTTAATGTTGTACTCTTAACCTAGACCTAGACTGTCAATATTGCAATATGAATATCTATTATAAATATTAAATTGGTTGTGTTCACACTGGTTCGATTTAACAAACTCTGGTGTGATTGCTCTGTTAGCGCGTTTCACTTGAATATGTGAGAAAGATGCCATCCGAACCCTGGTGCCAGTGGTGCGCACCAAACAAGTGAATCAGGATGCCTGAAAAGTCCACACATCCAAACATACATCTAAACAAATCAAAAGCTGTTTTTGTTGAACAGGTCTCACTGCAAACACCTCTTCATATGTTTTTCAGCCCCTCGATGGTGAAAGATAATCAGAACACTGACTCACCAGTCACATTCAAATAAAGCCAAAACTCCACCTCTGATTCGCTCATGACTCACCACTTTGCAGTGATTGTTTACAGTGACCTGATCAGGCACTTTAATATACACTCAGCTGATGTATCATTTCTTTGGCTTTTATGACTAAGCTTAGTATGTGATTGAGCATGTCTACCTATCTACTAGTCACTGCATACATAACACACTTGTCAGTTATAATGTTATAATGTATCTGCTGAGAACAAACACTTACCCTGTCTATAAAACACTGGAGGAACCATTTAGTGCTGTAAATCCCACAGGACATCTGCTCCTTATCCTGATGCGAGTGCAAAGAGTGAGAGAAGAACAGAACTCATCATTAGAGAAACTTACACTTACTGTAACTAATCTCACAGGTTCTGAGTATATTTTGCAGTATTGTGTCTGCCAAAGCAATCTTACCAAATGCTTCTTAAGTTTTGGTAAAAGTTTGGAGAGAATCTGGTCATGGTGGTTTTGGAAACGCTGAAGTTTGGGAAATCCGGGAACAAAGAATCCTGTGATGGGCAAATGTGCAAGTATGAAAAAAATGTCCCAACAGAAGACCAACAAAAATACCCTGTGTTCAATTCTAAAGTGTTATTTATCTCAATAACTTTTCTTTTTAAAACAAATCAATACTTTATTAAATTGATCAAAAGTGGCAGTAAAGAGATGCAGAAAAGTATAAATTATTTCTATAAAAAAAGTTGTATACTTTCTATTCATCAAGGAATCCAGAAAAAATATGTATCACTGTTTCCACAATAATATGAAGCAGACAAGTAGCACTACTGTGTTTTCAACATAAATAATGATGAGAAATGTTACCTGAGCAGCAAATCTTATGCATTTTATGTCATATAGTTTTATGAAGCTTATATAATATTCTATCAATTAAATCAACATTAAAATGCTTAGCCACAAGCAGAATAAATGAGAAGAGCTCACCATGCATGCCATGTTTCTGATTGGTTAAGAGCTGTGACAAAGCCCAGAAAGCATCTTCTTCATTCATGAACATTAACAGAATGGCCGCAATCTGACTCATGCCCTGGCAGTAACTCACTTCCTGCAGACAAGGACAGACAAAGTCAGCTATTATGTAACATCTCTTTATTAACCATGGATGTGATTGTCCACTTACTGTATTGTAAACAGAGTACGCAGAGAGCACATGGAACAAAGACTGCTGCCTGTGAAGAGAAAAACAGTGTTGTCAGGCTCAAACTCTCGTGTTGCTGTCTTTACTGAATGTCACAATATCGGTGAAACAAACACACATCAGCAACACATGAACCAACATCCATATTTTCCCACAAAGATGCATTTTTTTCCTTCAAATTATAGTGGAGCCCCTCCCATCATGTGTGAGCATTAATGACACCCTTCAGATGAGCAAGACTTTCCACTTGGCTCTCTAAAGCCTGCAATCTATTAAATCCTCAGTGACATCACTCCCATTTCTGGCCTGCTGGGGGAACAAGCCCTCAAAAACGAGAAACCAGTTCCAGAGGTTGTCTGCAAAAGCAGCAAATAGAGAGCAACCACTCTGCCCTTTTATATTTCTCTTATACATAATATTTGATGCACACTGACGTTCAAAAGTTTCTTCTCCTTGTTGAATAAAACTATTCAATTCTATAAGATGTGTAAAGTTGTTTTTTACATCTTACTAAAACCACACACTTTTGAATGGTAGTGTATACTACGGTGTGCTGCATCATCATTGATACAGTACATAGTTGGATATAACATTACTAAAGCTTTTTACAAAACCGATGGAAGAAATTTGAGCAAACTTGTATTTTAATTTAATATTAAACAAGTACATGATCTCTGTTTTGTAAATGTGTCTGCGTTTTATGGTCAAATCTTAGGCTTGTTTCAAATGGCACACTTGGTTTGGACTTGTGGTCTCATAGCCTTCTCTTCTGTTAAGTCCACATAATCTGAGATGCCATTTGGGACAGGGTGTTAGTTGATTCTGAAATCAGTCCTCCAATTACAAAGTTTCCTATATGAGAGCTATATGAAAATTCCATAGAAAGAAAATAAATGTCATATACTCATATAAAAGTGGAAGTGGGCAGTTTGTTAAAGATTGCATGCGATCTCTTCAGGCACACTCAGATAAACCATTTATGAGCCATTCCTGTCATGTCAAGTTTCAAGAGCTGAGTCATAGTAAACAAGAGTAGTCTGAAAGCCTGTGGGAAGAATCTGTTCTAGGTCAAGTGTTTTAAATGCTCCAAAGCTGCAGATCACGCTTCTTTGTCAATGTACATATATCACATATAGTGGCAGCATGTAAGTATGTTAATGTTACATCTCTGAGCAGCATAATAAGATAAGTGTTAGAACAGAACAGAGCAGAAGAAGCAGAGCTGCAATGCATCGATACATCTACAGTAATAAAAGTGATGTCACCATAGCACATTTGCATGCATGTTTTACTTACTTTACACCAAATCGATCCATAAACATGATGTGGTTTCGAAAGGTCCTGTTGATATCAAGGTCGATCTGTTTGATTTCGGAAGAGTACAGCAGGGCTTGCTCCTTCATTCTCTATCAATCAAACAAATGGCTTTATCAAAAACAGTTTCGTCTTTGACAGACTACCGTGCATTACAAGAAGACGTTAGAAGACAAACATCTCTAGGTTTAATTATTATGTGATATTATATCATTTATAACATTGAATGGGGTTTATTTTGCCATGATTTTACAGTACAGTTCAAATGATGCATTTATTTGATGTTAAATTAGTTAAAACAAATATTGTAGAATATTATTACAATTTTAAATAACTGTTTTCTGTTAACTGATATTGTTATATATTTTCAAATGTAATTTATTTATGTGATGGCAAAGCATCCATTAGTTCAGTCTTCGGTGTCACATGATCCTTCAGAAATCACTGTAATATGTTGACTCAAGAAACATTTATTATTATCAATGTTGAAAACTACTTAATATTTTTTGTTTAAACTGTGATACAGTTTTTCCTTATATATATATGTATATGTATATACTGTATCACAGTTTCTCACAAAAATATTAAAAAGTAAAAAAAGGAAGTTCTTCAAAGGTCATGTTGCAAGTATACAGTTTAGGGATCATTACACAAAAATATCTGACCATTAAATACTGCTAAATATTTGTATATCAACACCAGGGGTACCATGTTCAGCGACAACGGTGGAGGCAATTTGTCTCTTGACTTTTGTAAAATATCAGCAGCTTTGAAGGTTTGTTTAGCTTGTGTTTTGTTCTTTCCTATCTCTTTCCATGCCATATATCAGCCATCTGTCTGTTTTCAGATCACTCTCTAATCCCTTTGAAATAGCTCTACCACACCACTCCAGTAATCCCACTCTCACCAAACACCCGGCTTTAGGCCAGCAGAGACTCGCGGCTACATACAGTAGTGTCCATAGGAGCTATTGCGTGGAAATGTGTATGCATGGATGTTTTTAACCCTTACCTCATATTTTCCTGCATTATCGCTCTTTACTTTCTCGACATCCAGTAGCAGGGCCCAAGCCTGTCCTCTCAGCTGTAGAGGGATGCCTTTATACACCCGCTTAATCATCTGCACAAAGCCACCAGAAGTAAGTGCAAGTGTTTATGTGTGTGTGCCTATGTTATGGAAACAAATTGTCCATTTAAAGATAGCAATATACAAAATCCTTGTCCTTGTGGGGACATTTTTGGTCTTATAAATCAAACTAAGTGATGTTTTTATAAATGTATAAATGCAGAACGTTTTCTGTGATGGGTAAGTTTATGGTTAGAGGATCAAATTTGTACAGTATAAATAATATATCATTATTTATCATGTCTATGAAAAGTCCACATACAGTATAACATGAAAACCCATATGTGTGTTTTTTTAAAAGATGCAGTGCTTTCACAGTGCTTTCTTTGATTTTCAGATGAATGATTGCAACCTCTATGTGCAACTCACCCGGTCACTGTTCCAGTACTTGTTCCAGTTCTTCAGCATCTTCAGCCATTTCTGCACCCTCTCAATCTCCACATGTTTTTGCTACACAGGGGAAAACAATGAGATCTGATGAAGAATGATTTGCAAAAAAAATAAAAATAAATAAATAATTATAATAATAATTTTATATATATTGTTACGATGCAGGAGGAGGCAGACAAGGGGTTGGATCCAAATGCAGTGATTTATTAATAACAGTGAAAACTAAAAGGACAAAATACAAACAAAGGAAATACCCACGATGGGGAAACAAAACGCAAACACGGAAAACATCAAAGGCAGCACAGGCAGGATAAACATGAGGAAGAGCACGGAGACAGGCGTCCACAAACATCAACGATAGACAAGGGAATGGAGAACAAACAGGGTTTAAATACACTGGAGACATGATGATGACAAACTACAATCAGGTGAGCACAATGACACAGGGCTGGCAGTGATGAGTGCTGGGGATCATGGGAAATGTAGTTTTAACACGAAGACAGTGAAACACGGGGCGGACAACAAGGAAAACGTGACATGGAATGTGAACAGAGATGGGTGAAACAGAAAACAAGGGACAGACAACAAGGGATCATTACATACATATATATATATATATATATATATATATAAATACAGTATAAATACATATATGTTTAATTTCTGTTAATTTATCCTTATTTAAAAAATCATATTAAAATAACATGAACCATCATCATCATCATAATTAATAATAATAGATAATGACGATAAACATTTTTTCCCCATCTAAAACAATTAAAGAAACAAACAAAAAAAAAACTGAAAGAAGCATCTTTCAGCCCACACTCAACAAGAATATGTTGGGTGTGGTTGTATGGTGCATATCACATGGCTATAATCCTTAGGTCCAACAGACCTTTCTTTCCTCATATGTACAAGTACTTCGGGATTAGATGCAGGATAGGAATTCAGATCAACTGATTTAACATCTGTTCTGAGGACAGCTTTCACTCTTTCCACCCTTAGTGTTTATCCTTTATGTGCCACAACAAGACTGCACAAATGTCAGCTGGAAAATGCATCTGCCACCTCCACGCAGTGAATGTCACATGGGAACACACCTCCAGACCGTCCAGCTGTGTCTGCCACACACTCTTGTATACTAAACGCTCATACCTGAAGGTCCCCCTAAGCCTGTTTACAAAAGAGTCTTCACACTGCTACTGATTTAGTCTGTGATCCTTTGTGTTTCTGTCTGTGAATGTCAGACATTCACATGCTGTTTGAATATACATCATCTGTATACTATATTTACATGCTTGATTTGAGTATGTTTACATTACCTTCTCTTCAATGGCACTGGGTGTGGGTAATTCTTCTTCACTGTGGGAAAAACAAACAGGTAAATACACTATAACAACTAATAATACAATAATACAATCACAAACATTCCTGTTTGGATAGGATTAGGTTTAGAACCTGAGTAGACCCTCTGTAATTAGTACTGAGGTTGTGTGTCAGATGTGTTTGATTCAGACAGAATTAAAACCGTAAAGTACACTTTTTTTATAATTTGTTTGAAAAAATCTTCAAGCTTAATTAATTCAGTTTATTCATTTGAGAGAAATGCTGAATTTCCAGCATCATTACTCCAGTGTCTTCAGTGCCACATGATCCTTCTGAAATCATTCTAATATCATGATTTGCTGCTCAAAAACTTTTCTTATTATAGATTTTTAAAACTCAAAAGAAAACAATTTTTAAATAAACCATTTTGTAACATTTTGTCTTTGCTGTCACTGTCAATTGAATGCATCCTTCCTGAATTAAAGTATTAATTTCTTTCCAAAGAAAAAAAATATTACAGACCCCAAACAAGTAAATAGTAGTGTATGTCTTGTAAATCCTAAATTTGCATAGCCGTACAAGGGGAAACTAATTTGTTTCCAACAGCATTATAGTCTTAAATCACTGCTTTATGTTTACATATGCTGACAGACAATGTATGCTGATAAAAATGCAATAAATGAAAAAAGACACTGTCATTATGAGTGACAATTTATTTTCAGAAAAAATAAAATAGCTTTACGGGGATTGAAGAGCATTTAAATGTTTCACTTGACAATATAGTGGATGTTGGGTTTTACCCAGGACTTACTGAAGAAATCCAAAGCGATCCGTAACTCTGTATATGCTGTAGTCTGCATCCTCCCAAGGATCGATCTGAACTCCTGCGTCTCTACCCTGAAATACACACATAAGCTAATACTTTATTTTGTCTCATTTGTACACAGACTTTGTTGAGTTTATCAAAGGTGCAACAATTCCTCCAATTCCAGGCCACTTGTAAGCATCTGTTGCCTTTAAATTCCTCCAATTCCAGGCCACTCGTAAGCATCTGTTGCCTTTAAAGGCAACAGTACTGAAGTTCTAGACTTCCGTGAGTGATTATATTATTTTCATAATTATATAAATAATGGTAATGTAATAACACATTGAATGCTATGCTATAATATAATTAACAAATCATAAATTCATAATATTATGAATATGAAATAAATTTAGAAATATAAAATAAATTTGTTGCCTAGTGATAATGGCAGCAGTAAATCTGCGTTAAAGTAGGCAGTTAACTGTGTGTCAATGTGAGCCAAAATAAAATTCTGCATTTAACTGACTAGTTGGTTGACGGTTTTAAAACAAGTAAATAAATGTAACTATAATACACTTGGGCACATTGCAGTTTTTATAAACTGAAAAAAGAACTTGACTAAAACAAATAAATATCATATGCAACACATTTTTGCACATTATCACGAATGTGTACTTTGGTGATCTGAATCTACACCTCATCACTTTTTGCCATGACTAATTTTGTCTCCATCCCACCCCAGTGATACAAGGGGAAACATTTCTAATAGTCATGCTGAAGCTTTCATTTTGTTTGTGTGTTGTAAGTGGCCGTTCTATGCTGGAGCTTGTCATGTGTTGCTGAGTCGTCGATGCAATTATGGATAATGACAGCAGCAAAATTCTCTGTAGCACACAGCTTTCAACACACTTTTCTGTGGCTCGCAAAACATCCTAGTGAATTACTAAACGCAAACAAATGTGTCCCAACTCTTGTCATAAAACCAATGCCACTGAGTTCAGCTGACGTTTAAAAGCTTTTCCAGTTGGTGTGGATTGATTCCCTGAGGGGGGACAGCTGCTGCTTGCCTGCCCTCTCCTCAACCCCATGGTGGAGAGAAGAGTGAAAAGCAAGCAGTGATGTGTGATTGTGGGATTATTGTCCCAGTATTCCCCCAATTTCAAATGAGTCTGTTAAAAGTGTCATGATGTGTCATGGTCAGATTGATCACCATGTCATCCATATAGACCACAAACACTTTGTTGGTACAAAAAACCTTCTGTCTGTTGCACTAGCACATAAAACCACCTTTAACACCTCCCAACGTTTTTTTCCCTCTTGACACAGGGGAGCGAGGGGCACAACCTAACGCCGGGTTAAATGTAACACGGACCTTTTACATAGTTCGTCAGGATTAAGCAGGTTGTCTTTCCGCTCTTTTTCTCTTGCTGCCAGAAGACGGTCTCCCACGAATTTGCGGAAAGTTTTGATGATATTTCATGAAGATACTGGACAAAGAGTTTTGACACCATGTAAATTTTCATCATAGATTTTTTTCGGTTTCTGAGTAGGGTGTATACGTTTCCAAATCTAACTTTATGTTGCCTTAATCACTGTCTTGTTTGCTCAAACATAGCACCATTTTGAAACATGTCAGCAATTCCTAGCGAAAGTGTAATACACAGCGGGGTTGGTTTAACACAGTGTTACAAACAAGCCTCCAAGTGTACAATGATAATCAAATGAAAACGGAGCCACACAACTTTTCAGGTTTGAGTATACATTTAACTTTGTTGGACTTTCATAAACAATGTTGGAATTTAAAATGTTTAAAATTTAGTGTACTATGAATGATACCTTGTTTATTTATTAAAAATATGGCCTGTTTTTAATGCAATAAACCCTTTCAATTTTTATTTTAAGCTCATTTCTATTATTATTACTGTTATTATTATTAATGCTAATAATTGTACATGCAGCTGCCACACACAAATCTAATTTAATTGCAATTACAATATTTTATAATTTTATTTATTATTATTTATTGCAAAACGGTGCAGCCCTTTTCTATGTCTCTATATCCATGATATTGATCCATAATAGAAGGATGATTGGATGAGGGATGGGTGTATGGATATCTATCTATACAGATGCAAAACAATATCAAACTATACAAATAAAATAGTACTGAATTATGTGTGTTACACACAACTAACCCCTCTGTCTGTTACAATTAACCCCACATATGGGGTAAGTTGTAACATTTGCATTTCTGTCACTTTCAGTGCAACTGTACGAAAATGGTAGGTCCTAGAAAATGTTTTTTAAGTGTTCATTTGTAGCAGAGATGTGTATGTTGCTTGTGTAAAAAAAATACAGTATTAATCTGACCTGATTATTTTTTAATTAATTGAGCCAAAACCAAAATGCGTTAGGTTGTGCCCCGCTCTCCCCTTTCTGAGGGAGTTTCCTTTCGAGGGAACTCGAACTGCGTCGAATGACACTATGTCAGCTTTCTGTTCTTCAGCAAGTGCTCTATGTTGTATGTCATATTTGGTGCTGTCTGTCAATCACACAAAGCATATATTTATATGTATATATATATATATATATATATATATATATATCATAGGGAGTGCAAGTTTCAGATGTTGTGTGCATCCCTGCCTTCGCTACATAACGAGTGGGAACACACAAAATTTGTGTGTGTATTGTTTGGAAGTGCAGCAGAGGATTGCGAAGCTTTGCCGATCCGTGTGCTCCACTCCCGCCTGGTAATTTTTGATGAGGATGGTCAGGGCAACGCTCTTCATGGGGCTCGCAGATGGATCTGACAGGGAATCCTGAGACTACTGAGGCACATTCTCAGGATTCCTCTGACAGTTCTCCCGGTTCTCCGTGCTCAGCATCGAAGGGATTTTGGGGATGACTCGCAACCCCATGTCCCCACATATGAAGATCTGGTGGAGGTTGTTTCTCGTGCAGTGGCCAAATTAAATCTTGGCCACATGAAAGGCAGGAAGTGCCAGTAAAAAGCAAGTTGGATGAGCGCTTCCTTCAGCACAGAGAACAGCCTCGTCAACGGGGTTTGCCGTTCTTCCCTGATTTTCACAACGAGTTGTGTAAATCTTGGAACAGACCACACTCTGCTCGCGAATCCAATATTAATTTATAGCAACACCATCATCAACAGGTTTCAGGAGGCAAAAAAGCAGTCTGCTCCATTCAGACAATACCTCCCCAATGGGCAGCCGCAGCCATCCTCTAGCTCCTCAGCTTGCAGGCACAAAAAGAGATTACCGTTTCGACAGACGCCTCCCTCACGGGCTGGGGCATGGTCATGGACAGTCGCTTTATGACAGGCCTATGGCAGGACCATCATTATTCCTGGCACATAAACTGCTTGGAGATGTTGGCGGTGTTCCACGTGCCCTGTCAGAGCGCTAAAGATTTATATTCAGAGGTCCTCTTCATGGCGGAAGTCAGACCAGTTGCTGGTGTGTTTTGGGTCGCCCAAGAAGGAGCTTCCCGCCTCCAAGCAGACTATCAGAACTGGATTGTCCATGCCATTTCTTTGGCCTACCAGGTGCGCAATTTGCCTTCACATTTGGCCATGAGGGCTCATTCAACCAGAGGCATGGCGTCCTCTAGAGCCCTTTTTTCGGGGGCCCCGATGTAGGAGGTCAGCGATGCAGCAGGATGGGCCACCCCCCCATACCTTTATTAGGTTTTACAGCCTGGATATCCCATCTACGCCTGGCACTCTTGTGCTCTCGTTCTAAGTGTGCCTGTGAGCAGCTAGTGGGTACTCGTTCCCCCAATGTGTCATTCGATGCAGTTCGAGTTCCCTCGAAAGGGAATGTCCTCAGGTTACGACTGTAGCCCTTGTTCCCTGAGAAAGGGAACAAGAACTGCATCCCTTCGCCACGCCTTCCCCTGCCGGAGTGCTTGCTTTATCACAGAAGCTGACATCTTATGTGCAGCTCGGCGTCCAAACTCTTAAGACATTGTAGTCCTTCACGTCTATTGCGATCTCAAAATTCCGGTCGGTTGATTATACCTAGAATATCAAAATCGACTGCAGGCGGTAGATCCTTTTTCTATTTAGTACCAAAATCTTCCTACCATTCGTCTCTAACATTCAGCAACAACTCGTCTCCATACCGGTGTGATTACTTCGTCTTCCAAACAGATGGAAATGGACAAATACTCTTAATGTTCCGATCTAATTTGACTTGTAATGCTGCCCGATCACACACTGCTCCTTCGTTGGCCAGAGGAGAACTGGCCCAAGACTCAGCCTGGTTTTTCTCTCCATCTCCAAGTTTTTTTTTCTCCATTCTGTCACCTGATGGAGTTTTGGTTCCTTGCCACTGTTTCCTTGGCTTTTGGTTTGCTTATTTGGGGACATTTAACACTAGAAGTGCCAGAATTCCAAAACTACTAGAACGGCCACAAACGGTCATTTTGACCGTTAGATTCAAAACAGTGTTGATGAATAATTTTCGTAATTATTTTTGTCAACCACATTTTTTCAAAGACGAAAACGAGACGATAACTAAATAAAAACTAGGTTTGAATGACAAAAACTATGACGAAAATGTTAGATAGTGACGATTTGCGACGCGGTCAAGGCTATAATAATAGGACTCGCAGAACTAGTGAACAGCCCATGCAGCAAAACAAACAGCGCAGGACAGGGCAGAACATCTGGGTCCGCCGTGTCTGATGATAGCAGCCGTCTCTTTTTGCTTGATGTGGACTCTGACTCTGAATCACTCTCTGATGAGGAGGAAATGTTAACTTGCACCCAGGAAACGTCGCTGTCATTTTCCACTTCCGATTGTTCCCCTGCATCCGAATTATAGATAACTGTAGTCCGGTTTTATTTGCTTATTTCTGATCAACAACTAATGTAGAAATTATTATATAGCAAACACCGCTACAGAGGTGACCGGACGGACCATTCTGTTGACAGTTGAGAGAGAACACGATCAACCGCGGGATATTTAACAAAAAAATACCTCAAAATTCAGTGCGGTCAATATGACCGTCTATGGCCGAAATAGGTAAATATGTTCATTTTTTTTGTTTTGCCTTACGTTTACGTAACTTAATTTATATGAAAAGCATTTTAAATGAAAATACAGACAATTTTAGGAAAAGTCAGGTACCAGCAGGATTTTATTATTTTTTTCAACAAAGTTATTATAGATATAAAATTCAAAACGGTCAAAATGACCGTTGTGGCCGTTCTAGTGTTAATATTCAACAATATTATTGATCTGTGTTGTATAATTTTCATGTTATCACCGTGAGCTGCTTTGATACAATCTGTACTGTAAAAAGCGCTATATAAATAAAGGTGACTTGACTTGACATTGCGTTATGACACAACACCAATCAGAGACTGGCTTATTTTCATTCATACTTCATACTTCATACTTCATTCATATGTTCATTCACATCTTCAAAAAAAAAATGACATTTAAAATCTAATTATTACACTAATGTTCAGAAGTTTGTGGTTCACTAAAATACTGTAAAAAAAGTAATATTTTTAAATGTTATTTAATCTTGTGATGGTAAGCTGAATTTTCCGCATCATTACTAAGGTCTTTAGTGTCACATGATCCTTAAGAAATCATTTTAATATGCTCATTTGTTACTCAAGAAACATTTCTTATTCTAAAAAAAAGTGAGAGTAAAAGGCAAAATTTACCTTATTATATTTAGAGATGATCTCAGCACGTTCCTCTGCTATCAGCACCTCTATGTCCTTCTTCATGTCAATATCTAGAAATACAGAACATAAAAAAAACACTAATGACAAGGAGAAAAAAAGAATATTGACAAAAGCTGAACAGTCTGGAAGACAGATATGTTAAGTTTAATTTGGGGGCTATATGTTTGTAACGATCCATATTTAAAAGGTTAACTTTTAGGGTTAGGAATCAAAAATGGATTCCAATTCTGGAATTGGATACTTAAAGGGTCACTCCACCTCTGAAAAGATGAATGTGTATTCAAAATGGATATTTTTGGCTTTTGTGGATGAAAGACAACAACTCCCAGAATGCACTTGCTTCGCTGCCGTAGGAGGCCACGCCTACCGGTAACAGTGCAGTAGGTAAACAACAGTCTAAGCTAGTGAGTCTCCGTGATGAGTCTGCCCAAAAATGTGTTTTGAGATCGCCCAAAATGTCCGGGATTCGGCTTTTGCGTTCTACAGTCATCATTCATCATGTTTACTGTGGCAAGCAGGACGAGGCTAGGGCCGTGTGGAGAACGACGCAAGGCCGGTGGCGTGATTACCGATGTGCGACACCTGTGAGACGTAAGTTACTGGTCTCGTATCTCTCACGGAGGAGTGGGAATTTTCTTAGCAATGTTAAAACGCACATCAACCGATCACTTTTTTAGCGTTCATGTAAACACTACATTCAGATTCACCAATCAGAAGGAATTCAGTTAGATTAAAACAAAAGCTGTGCATGCAAACAATGCATGGCAACTGGAGAAAGCAAATGCGGCGGACATGACATGTCCGGGAAAAAGAGGACGGTAACCCCTAAAGTTACAACTCGTCTTTCTCCACAGAACAAGGGCCTGCTAGCTTAGCTTCCAAAAAAGGCTGACACTATGTGTATTCCCAAACGTTTTTGCTGGTGAAATCAAACTGATGATAGGTCTCTTAGCGCATTAGGTCCAACCCCCTATGGGCGGGTTTGAAAGGGTGGGATCTGGTGCTTGTAGTCTTTACAGAAAAAAAAACCCTTTTACACTTCCGCCTACAAATGACGTAAAATGACGATTTGTTTTAGGAGGAGGAGGAGACCAGTAGGAGGAAGTGAAAAAGGTAAATAGCAGATTTCGCTCATCTCATTGGAAAATGAGAGAGTGTTGCACGACCATTCAATAGTATAACTGCGTTTCTAACAATGGAAAGCTCAATGCAAATGAGTGGAGTGTCCCTTTAAGGTCAGGAAATGGAAATTTGTAATGAAATAAAATTTTGATTGATTTTTTTATTGAGACTGCTCATGAGCGCAACATATTTATCATTTAGACTGAGGAACTAGTCCAAAATCAAATGGTACTTGGTAACCTGAGCGCCCATCATGTTTTGTAAATCCTGTTGGTCATAAAGGCCTTGACTGTCTCAGAAACATTATCCCCATGAGAACCTCAGAGCCAAAGGAAGGGAACAAAGATTCCCGCCAGGCTGCTGTCTGAGAGTGCTGTGTCTGTCACACACACAAAAATAGAAACTGACAAACACAGTCACCCACCCTGGGACACAGCGTTGCATGGCATGCCATCATTTGTCATATTCAATATTTCTAGCCCATCACCAAAACATACCATATGTATGTTATGTATATTAAATCTTCAATAAGCATGAGAGACAAAAACACAGTTAAGTATTTGTCTTAATGACAAGTCACTTGCCCCTCATACCTAAATTAAAACAACAAGCGCATCTGTTTTGTTTGTACAGTATCATTGATTACATTTCCTGATGTATTTAGACAGGACACTCCTGTCAGGTACAAGACTGATTTTTATCACTGCACTGTGCCCTTTTTCTTATCTGGCCCTTTCCCAATTTTTCCATCAACTTGAAACTTATTCCAATCATAGCGCTGATGAGTGCTGACGCAAGTACAAGTGAACAGAGTAGCTTAGTAATGTATGGGTTTCATAAAAAAAAAACTGATACTAAGTGGTTAAAGGCATCATCAGGAACAATAATGATTTGAGAGGGAGTATGCTTACACGACTTTAAAATGAGCAGAACTACAGGAAATAATTCTAAGCCTGTGAATGTTTTTACTACTCAATGAGAAAATAATTTACTCGAAAACCCATATCCACAGATTGCAAAACTAAAGGAAAGCAAATGACTTTACTAAGCATTTTTCAGCCTACTGGCATTATATTACATTGTATACCCTCTCACTAAAATCACTCTCATTGTTAGTTTTAAAAATGGTTTAAAAGGGCAGCTGGGGTAGTCCAGATCATGGCTTTGCCATAATAAACATTAAAAATATATTAGATTATTATATAATGCAACACAACAACACTTTAGTGTAAAGGTAGTGCTCCACAAAACTCCAAAAGCCTTCAAATAATCCAAACAATATTTACAGAGAAACAAAGAGCTTCAATTTGCCACATAATGTTACATTTCTTCAGAAAAGCTAGTCAAAGTTCACAGATCATTAGTTAGCTAGAAAAAAAGAGGAGCATTTCGATAAAAAATATGCACTTCATTATTAATTTAAAGAAGACTATGTTTGAATAAATCAAGTATTATGAAACTGTTTATTACAGCCACAATTTGAATGTTTATATTAAATTGAAGTAAAAAATAATTAATCAGTTTTGTGGATTCTTGTTAGCCCATACACAAAAAAGTCACCTTCAAAGAGACTGATTTGAAATCTGGATAAGCTGGCCTGATCCCAAACTTACATAAAGCAAGATGATAATCTGTCAAACACCCTAATCCACATCCCTAAGGATGGATAAGTGCTGAAAACATTCCTTTTCCTGAGGAAAGCAGTGTCGTCATCTGCCACCTTGCAGCAAGCAGCAAAAGGCTTTGGTTTTGCAATATTTGATGAAACCCCAGATTATAACCCTCAAGATCGTCATTCTGAAAGTACAAGTGCTTAGTGAAAGTACAAGTTCATATTTGAAAATATTTACATGTAATGGTCTAATCCAACATACCATATTTATTATAACACATGTTGTCAGTTTTTCATACAACCTTTTATGAACAAACTTGGACACATTATCAGTGTTGTTTCCCGGCATCATTGGGTGTTTTGGGTCTTTCAACAGACACCCTCTTCCAGGCGACCTGACCGAGTTTAATCAAGCCTTGGCCTGTGTCCAAGTGCCATTTTGCTATCCCCATATGTCACCCCATAGCCATTTTGATGCACTCTCTGCAACCGCCATGCTGTTGCTGATGGCTCTTCTCCGGCTTGTACAAGTTATTCCCAGCATTTAATAAGCCTTGCTGAAGGAAGGACCTGCAAATCCTTAGCAACTCCACTGTCATCCACCTGGCTTACCACCCATTCCAGCAGCAGGCCTCCAGCAGTCCCTCATACTTCTGCTCTTTTTCTCTCCTATGCCTCTTCCATCCTCTCCCAAGGCACAATTAGCTCCAGTAGGATAAGCTGTGTCATAGACTCTGAGACTAATATTATGTCTGGTCTAAGCATGGACTGGGGGATGTGTGCCGGAATTTTCAGCAGTCGATCCAGGTCAACTGTCATCACCCAGTCTCGCGCTGTGTAGAGCAAGCCACCAGGGTTGTTTTTGCAATCATCCTGGCTGAAGTGTTGGAGCTTCTGCTCTCACTATTCCCCCTGCTGATTGCCTCAGCTAAGGTCTTGAGAACTTGATCATGTCACCAGCGATAAGAGCCATTGCCCAGGAGCAACTGGTCAAGAGGTGTTCAAGAGAGCCTGCCAGGGTGCATGCTGGAGTTCCTACCTTGCCCCAAATAAACAGGTTGGGAGGATGTTGTACACCCCTTGAATAAAAAACCTGAGGGTTCCATTTGCATACAGTATATCCAGCCAGGAGACCTTCCTCTCCATTGTCTGCTCCAACTTCACCGTTCAGTTTCTTCATCACTACAACCTTGCTTGCTTGCTCATTCTTTCTCCACTGAAGCCCACACCTCTTCTTACGCTAGCCTTGACCTTTCCTTTTTGCTGTCAGTGTTGCAACAGGTTGGTTTTGAACTTCTGAATCCAGCCCTACCCTGTGCCACAGTCCCGAGGAGAGCCTTGGCCTTCAGTCTAGCTTCTGCCTGTTGGACTGCCTCAGTTACCTTCCACCTCCTCCCTCTACTCAGGACAATGTCTGCTCTGGACACTTTAGCATCCTTTAACCCCGAATACTGCAAATCTTCTCATGCCCATGCAATGCTGAATCCCTCCCTAATGTAGCTGAATAAGAGCCAGCTGTTACCATACAACCCAATAATGCTAAAGCTGCGTGGCACACCCAACCTTCTGCATGGATAGCTGTTCACTCTATGCTCAAAACCTTCCACTACAATCATAGGGACTTTGTAGATGAGTAGGTGCCAGAGGATTTTTGGAGAAGATCCAGGCCTTAAATTTCCTGGGGAGCCCAGACTTGTCCACAGTTCTTAGCCACCTCTCCAGATCGGACGTGGAGGCCTTGATGGAGTCTGTGTCCTTTAGGCTCCAGTCTTATCATTTTGATTAATTAAGAGCTGTCCAACAGGATTTCTGTAGTCTATTTCCGCTCCAAACATCAGTTTGTGTGTGTTTTTTCTTAGTGTAATCCAGGGCTATTCAACTGGGGGCCCGCAAGTCTGCCAATCATCTCCACCCGGGCCGACGGCACCAACCTCCCTCCTCCTCTTTTCCTGGCAGTGCGGCTAATTTAGCTAATTTAGTTTAGTAACGCACTCTGATTGACCTGAGAAATGTTTTACATTCGAATATTTCAGCAGTTATTATGTGTGTCCCATATTTCTGTCGACTGAACCAGTGATAGCAATCATTTGTGAATTAATAATGCCTTTTTTTCGATTCTTTCTAAACACGCATAACGGTCTCAAACTATTCAGATTTGTTTGGATTCTGAAGCGGTTGTTGGTCAGTACAGTAACAGTCCTTCTTTTTTATGGCGTTTCTGGTACCCTGATTTATGTTTTCTTTTCAGTCAGTTACTCTCTTTCACCGAGTTCATCGTTAACTTCAGGCACTGCCGCCTCAACTCTGATTGGTTCTGTTCACGAGCTGGGTTGTGACTTCGCGATGTTATATTGTGTCATGTTTATCAAAATAAAACCGATTAAAAATGTTGACTCCACTTCATTGATATAGGCTTATTTTGATCTATATTCTTGTTCAAACAGATGCTGTATGAAGCAGTAAAGTATTGAATGAAAATGTGTCTGAAATATCTGTGAATTTGGCAAATTTGTAATTTATTTCAGTGGTTAAGTATGCAAACACCACGTGAGCGGTCTCTGCGGGAACCAGAAAGTGTCCGATTTCACTTCTCCGTTTGCAGCTCCTCCCTGCCTTCACGCGGCAACTGTCGCCGATCGGTTACATCCAGCCGCAGCTGATGTCGAACACACCAATTGTGTTCTTGTTTGAATAGAGACTGGGTGGGGTTTGTATTTGATCACTTGTGTTAAACCTGTTTAATTCATCTGAACTTTCCATTTTAGGCTTGACTGCTGATTTTCTAGAACTCTATTTTTGAGTCAAATTCAAGGGAAAATGTTGACCTGCAGGCATAGATCTTCCACAAGGTGCCATAAATAGCCATTTCTCTAGAGAGCTGGAGTCTAATGGTTGGCTCTCTAATTGTCTCAGCTCTCACTAGTATATGGAATGACAGGCCATTCTGCAGAAAATCTTCCCAGCTGGATGTGGAATTCCACGCCTGACCTAGAAATCACTGCCACTGGCCTCCAAAAAAATGGACACTAAGGATAGAATAGAGTCTCACAGAATCTGAAGCATATTTTGTGTTTATGTTAAAAAGTTCAAACAGCAAATTAAATAATGTAACATAACTGTGATTGATGTCATCAACAAACATTAAGCTTCATATTTTGCTACACATTACATAAAGAAATAGTGTTTGATATTGTATTAACAGTTTATAAAATGTCCCTTTGGAATCTGTTTCAGTGATGTCACAGTAATGGTGCTTTTGTTGTTCAATCAACTGAAGAATACTGGGAATGAACACAAATGCACACCATGACTTACGTATGACAGTAAACATGAGTGAATAAATGTGGGCTAAGGCTCTGAATTATTCATGTGTGCTGAAAGAGGGCTATGTTTTTTGGCAAGCACACATAATAAGACGTATTCAGCATTTTTAAAGAGCAATATGCATGCATGGAATTTGAGATTATTTGACATCTTTCAGAACAGTTTTAAATGAAAAGATTTACTCATTGTTATTATTTGATATGTCTCAAATAATAAACAAATAATTTGCCATTGCTACAAATTATTATCATACTGTCTTGATAAAACGTTAAAAATCTTGTCATCATTTATTTGATAAATGTGTCCCAACACTGACTGTGTTTACATGCAGCCAATAACCCGTTCAAAACCGGGATATTAGCAGTAACCCGGTCGCAATCGGACATGTAAACACCGGCAAAAACCCGAATATGCTCATATCCTGGATTTTAAAAACCAGGATATTATACCTGGGGTCCCCTTTTCTAACCCGAATTTTTGGTCATGTAAATGCGTATCGGCATATCCCCATAGTGATTTGTTTTCTGCGCATGTTCTATTCGCAAGGAATCTTGGTCTTTTGAGTAGAGAAACTTCTCGGCGCATACAAAAATCTGCGTGCAGTATACCTGAAGTAAACATGGCGAGACCAGGCGAGACATAGCACAGCATACTTTTGGAGCGAGGTCAATAACGTTACCAGCATCAAAGCGCAAACAAAGGTGATCTATCTGCCCCGAACTATTCATTATCCGCGTGCTGCTGTTGTTGTTGTCTATGGATACAGGAAGAAGAATCGGAAATGACGTATAATGCGTCTTAAGGTTGTCCGTACGTCTAGACGCTAACCGCGCGTTGCCGTTTACATCAGGATATTGCAATTCCATGTAACTCTCTCTGCTCACGCATGTAAACAGTTATGTTATTCCCAATGTTCGAGAAACCCGAATAGTGACCTTAACCCGACCATAACCATAACCTGAAAATTGGCTGCATGTAAACGTAGTCATTGTCACAGTTTCCAGTCCAAAAGCAGCTGGCAGGAGCTTATACATGGTAGTTGTATCAAAGCTTGTCAAAAAATCATTGTGTTTGTTTGGCAGAGGAGCTCAAAAAAAAAAAAAGCCTTCAAGCAAAACACCTTCGAAACTAATTTCAAAGTGTGACATCAGGATATGCTGGCCAAGCTGCTGGGCGTGCATGGAAAAATGAGTATAGCATGGTTATGAAAAGAAAGACTAGTTCCCTTCATGCTAAAAAAAAACCAAAGAGGACAAAGTTTAAACAAGCTAAGACTGGGCAGTATGACACCTTTTGTTTGAGGAAAGAGTTCTAGTTTGGATGGGATTAAATAAGCATATGTCTGTTGACATTTACTGTTCTGACGTAAAAGGGAGAAGCTCAACATTTGGACATTCAACATTTGGGAGAGTAACAGTCATGTGGGGAAGAGCAGTTGTCAATGTTTGTGCCGGGACAAGTGGCATCACTTGCACCGCCATCTGGGTGGGCCATCGCTGCCTCGTACAAGCTCACAGATGTAGAGCACTTCAACACACTGAGAGAGCCTTGTCCTTGCTGAGAGTCTTCACACACACAGTGGGGGCAACATTGAGACCAACCATTAATGTGGCAAGTTGTTTAGTCAATGCACATTAGTTCTGTGCTTTCTGCTTTTGTTTTATTTGAGCACAAGCATATGGCAGTGACAAGTGTCAACATCTGAGTGTCAACGGCTGCACACAATTTTGATGAAAAATGTGAAATGCGATAACTCGTTATTCCATATGCTATATGATAAAGATTTAAGTGTAAGATAAATTTCAATTATGTTTAAATTTTTATTTATTTATTATATTCTATAAAATTAAATATATTTAAAAACTGAAAATTATATAACTAACATGTTTCTCAAATCTGAAAATGATACGACCAACATTTCTCGTTCTATTTTTATTTTATTTTTTTTAGAGAAGAAAGCCAACCTAACTTACAGTGGCCACGAGAGCTCAACATGCTGTAACTGAAGAAAACATGCAAATAGAAAAACACCCGCAAATTAAGAAGACATCTTCATCAGTTTCACAACACATGTGTAAACCAAAAACTCACAGCACAACCAAATACAGAAATGCACTACAAATGGCACAGACCACAACGGAAACGTTTCCAGGGGAACCCATCTGGGACGTGCTTATTGCTTGTGAACATCCCTATGCCATACTCCCTTCTAATACTCCCTTCTACGGTAGAGCCCTTGAAGTGGGGACTTCAAGGCCTCTACAAGGGAGTGAGCAGTGCACTTGTGTGTCATTAAGTAGCCGTTTGGAACGCGCTTGGCGAAGGAAGCAACGAACGACAACATAATTATTTTCACCTGGGATGTTCCCATGACAAAGCAGCATGGTGTCCATCAGCTGAATAGCTGTTATTACCAGAAATACTTATTATTGCTGATAACATATAACTGTTGCAAATAAATATAAAGTTTATATAAAAACATTTTTTAAATATGCATTATACACTCACCTAAAGGATTATTAGGAACACCTGTTCAATTTCACATTCATGCAATTATCTAATCAACCAATCACATGGCAGTTTCTTCAATGCATTTAGGGCACACCTTGACCGTGTCCTGGTCATGACAATCTCCTAAACTCCAAACTGAATCTCAGAATGGGCGAGAAAGGTGATTTAAGCGATTTCGAGCGTGGCATGGTTGTTGATGCCAGACGGGCCGGTCTGAGTATTTCACAATCTGCTCTGATTCAAGATTTTTGACTGAAAGAACTTTGACTGAAATACCCACTCACTACAACCGAGGTATGCAGCAATTGGACAGTTGAAGACTGAAAAAATGTTGCGAGTCTCGATTTCTGTTGAGACATTCAGATGGTAGAGTCAGAATTTGGCGTAAACAGAATGAGAACATGGATCCATCATGCCTTGTTACCACTGTGCAGGCTGGTGGTGGTGGTGTAATGTGTGGGGGATATTTTCTTGGCACACTTTAGGCCCCTTAGTGCCAATTGGGCATCGTTTAAATGCCACAGCCTACCTGAGCATTGTTTCTGACCATGTACATCCCTTTATGGCCACCATGTACCCATCCTCTGATGGCTACTTCCAGCAGGATAAGGCACTATGTCACAAAGCGTACGGACAGAGACGGTCGGATCCATGTGCAGCACTTTATTAAAACAAGCAGACATGAACACAGGCAAACACTTTTAAAGGGGCAATCCAGAAACTCGTGGTCTAAACAGGCAATGGTCGAGGCAGGCAGCACAGGTTCGAGAGCAGTCCAGGAAACAAGCAAGGGTCAAGAGTCCAGGGAAACACGGAGACACAGAACAGGGAATAACGCTCGGAATTGCACGCTTACAGGGTAACAAGACTTCGCAAGGGACACAGGGAAAACTTAGGCTTAAATAAGGAACTCAATAACCAATAATGAAACACAGCTGAACATAATGAAACCCAAAGAGTCCATGGGGAAACATAAAATGGAGAGAGAGTGCCCTCTAGTGGCTCTCGAGGGCACCACGGCTGCTGATCGTCACATCATCTTTGTACTAAAAAGAATATATATATATATATATATTATTTTATTTTTATTTATGTACCTCTGCTTAGTCAAGATGGACGCGAATGCAGGGTTAAAATGTTAAATAAATGCATGATGTAATGAATAAGTAATTTTGTTGAATAATTGTGAGCTCAATATTGACCAAAATAATTGTACTGATTTTTGTCAGCAGGCCTAATATATATACTTTTTGAGAAGTGTCCTTGAAATTAATCTTCTTTCTTACTTAAACGACCAGGCACAAACTTGCATCACCTGAATGAGCAAAATAGCTCAATGTATTGGCTGTTAAATTTAAGTAAGGAAGAAGATTCATTTCAAATCCTTCTCCATTGTCATTTCCTGTCCCACTTCTCAACTGTAGCTCACAATACAATAGGGATAAGACCAAAAATAAAACTTGAGATGAGATTGAGGTAGCTCATTTAGATAAACCTCAGTGATGAGAGATGTTTTTAATGTCTGTGACGGGGCGCATAGCTATCGTCACGGCAGCGATACGCTGCCTATCCTTGTACACAAAGACTGTGTGTAAATGTGATCCGAATGTTTGTCTAGCACGTTAAAGTTTTTGTTAATCTTTATTCTGTCATAAATTAGCGGTTAATCTAGCCTTTCATAACAAAAACTCATATATCCCGTAGCTTTTGGTGTGCACATCTTTAACAGCTAATACTGCGGTGATTTAAATGCTATATAGCTACTTCCATCAATACATATCTTGCTGTTTTCAAGAAAATTATGTCATCTACATCACAGTTATATGCAGTTACAATAATCACACAATACATGTTTTCAATAGGTATCTGTTTATTTAGTTTAAGAGAAACATTGTGTTCACATACCATCTTTGTTGTACTCGCGTCTCTGGTTTGTTTGAGTAAAGGAAAATGTGCCGCTATTGTGGGGTTTAAATGACGCTATGACTTCCGGGTCAAGAGAAAAATTACCCGGAGTTTGAGTTTAATTAATTCGTAGCTGTTAATGTGACTTTTTGCTTGCCAATTGTCAGCTGAAACTGTAGAAATTATATTCTGTAATTTTCTAGTTTTATAGAGGTTGTATTTCATGCTGTTTTTAAGCATTTATGCTGTTGTCGTCTGAGTCACCCCTGTATCATAATCATGTGTTGGTATGTTCCAATTCCATGGGTGAACTCAGGTCTATAAAGGCTAGTATTTCCATTCTGTAAGGGGGCGTGGGGTGAAAGGACATAAGTCTGTCCTTGCTCTAATATACTGACTTGTGTTAAGGTCAATGTTTGAACTGTTGTAAAAGTTTTTTTTTATTTTTTATTTTTATTTATTATTATTTTTTTTTTATTAATGTATTTATTTTGACTCTCATGTCAATTTACTTTGTTTATTCAAAAGTATTTTTTTTTGTTGTTAATTTTTTTTTTTTTTTTGCTTTTCATTGGCCTTAATTATGGATAAATAAAATCCCATCAATGCAAACTCATCTAACTTCTCCTGAGTGCTACATCTGCTCATGACCATTCAGTCACGACTACCCATAACATTTGGTGGCAGCGGTTTCCGGGTAAACAGTGTCTGAGCAGCACTCGGGGATTCAAGATGGATAATCAAGGCAGTGGTACAGCGCCCCCTAGAGATGGATCGGCTATGAGTACTAGGCCAAAATCTACTGTGTCATCCAAGCATCCTACTCCGGTGGTGGAAGACAGGACAGACCGCTTGGAGAGGATTGTAAAAACTATGGCGGAGTCTCAGCGGCATCAGCAGGACCAGTTGGAGGCAGAGGCGCTTCGGCAAGAACGGAGATGGAAAGGTATGGAGCACCAATTCAAGCAACTGCAGCAACTAGTGAGTGGCGACACAATATTAACACAGTCGATGGGCCAACCACTCGCCGGACGGCAGCAGATGTACCCATCCAGTTCACGCACTACGACAGCCTTTGATCCGCTCAACATGCCATTCCTGGATGTACCAACTCCCCAGCCACATCCAGGTCAGCACCCAGTACCAGGGATGCAGAGCTCCCTCAACTCTACAGCTCTCGGCCTTGCAACACCGATGAACCTCCAACGGGGGTGGAAACCCCCTAGGATGTCCGCGTATGAAGAGGATGAAGATATTGAACACTATTTGACTACCTTCGAAAGACTCGCAGCAGCAAGTCAATGGCCCCAGGAGACTTGGGTATTGTACCTTGTGCCCTTGTTGAATGGTAAGGCCAGATCAGCCTATGTAGCCATGTGCGTTGAAGACAGCCAAGATTACATGAAAGTGAAGCAAGCCATTCTTAACAAGTTCAACATCAGTGCAGAGACTTACCGCCAGCGTTTCCGCTCCAAGTCTATCAAGGAGGGGGAGACGGCGAAAGAACTTCAAGCCCGGCTAAAGGACCTGATGGAGAAGTGGCTAGTTCCAGAAACTCAAACCAGGGACCAGGTGTGTGACCAAATCGTGTTGGAGCAATTTCTGGGCATGCTGTACCCTGAGTTGCAAGTATGGGTGAAGGAGCGCACCCCGGGGTCGTCGGCGCAAGCAGCAGAGCTGGTGGAGACCTTCATGGCGGCCAGACAAAACAGAAGAGGCTATCATCTGGGTCCACAACAACAGGACTGGAGAAGACCCTACCAAGCAGCCCAGAGAGAACCAGAGAAGACAGTTCCTGGTAGGCCTGCGGGTGGTAACAGTCGTGTGGTTAGACCATCTAATAGTCCCAATGTTAGCCCCACACCAGCAGCAACACATAGAGTACCTATATGTCACGGTTGTGGTCAGCAAGGTCACATTAGGCCCAATTGTACACTGAAGAAAGTGTCTGATTCTAGACTATGTTACCTACCTGGCCCTAGCAAGCACTTACCTTGTGTTTCTTCTGATGTTACTGTCCCTGTGAAGATAAATGGAAAGATTGTACAGGCTTTAGTTGACTCAGGAAGTAGTCAGTCTTTTGTTCTTCAATCTTGTTTGGGGTCTGATTTCCAGCCCGTGGGTAAAGTGAGGGTCCGTTGTGTGCATGGAGATGAGACAGAGCACCAGACCAGTGAGGTTCTCATAGAGATTAATGGCCAAAAATATTTGTTAACCGTAGGGATTTTAGACAAATGCCCTTACCCAGTGATTTTAGGCCAGGATGTGCCAGTTCTTACAGAGCTATTGCAAAGTGTTAACACAGTCAGTGCCTATGTTACAACTAGAGCACAGGCCAAGACCAAAATGGACTCTAATGTGTGGTCAGAGTTACCATTTGAGAATTGTCCGGGTGATAAACCTAAAAAGTCCAAGGCAGAGAAGCGCAGAGCAAAGGTGGCAGGTACATTGGTGCAGGAAAGCCTGTCCTTTCCACAGCTAGAGGACATTGAAGCCTTTGTAGACTTTGAGAAGCTTCAACAGGAAGACCCCACACTTAGCTCTTGCTTTTCTTCTGTCAAGACTGATGATGAGGCTAGGGATGCAATGAGGGAGGGTGACCGGTGTTTTGTTGTTAATAATGGGAAATTGTATCGGGTGAGTACGGACACTGAACAGTTGGTGGTTCCTAAGACTCTGAGAGACAAAGTGTTACACCTAGGTCATAGTATTCCATGGTCAGGACATCTAGGCAGGGAGAAGACTGAAAAGAGAATCCTGCAAAGATTTAATTGGCCAGGTGTTAACAGGGACATAGCAGAGTACTCTAGGTCTTGTCCAGAGTGCCAGTTGTCTGCTCGCTCCAAAAGAGGTTTAAAAGCTCCCCTCATCAGTCTCCCAATTATTGACACGCCTTTTAGTCGAATCGCTATGGATGTAGTTGGTCCCTTGGAGAGGAGTAAGGCAGGGCACCGCTATATCTTAGTAATTTGCGATTACGCAACACGTTACCCTGAAGCATTCCCCCTCAGAAATACTAAAGCAAGGCAAGTGGCCAATAGTTTGATTCAACTTTTCTCCCGTGTTGGTGTCCCCAAAGAAATCTTAACTGATCAGGGAACTAACTTTACCAGCAAGATACTGAGACAGGTCTATTCGCTGTTAGGAATTCGGGGTATTAAAACCACACCCTACCACCCGCAGACCGATGGTATGGTTGAGAGATTCAATCAGACCCTGAAGTCGATGTTGCGAAAGTTTGTGTCTGAATCAGGAGCTGACTGGGACCAGTGGCTTCCATACCTATTGTTTGCCTACAGAGAGGTACCGCAGGCATCCACCGGGTTCTCCCCCTTCGAACTCTTGTTTGGACGGGAAGTGAGAGGCCCACTGGACATTCTCCGAGAGAGTTGGGAGGGGGACGCTCCTCATCAGCCAACCAACATTGTGAGTTATGTCCTGAAAATGCGAGAGAAGCTGGACCAGCTGAGTTCCAGGGCTCACCAACATCTGGCTCAGGCTCAAACAAGGCAGAAAACGTGGTATGATCAGACAGCACGTAGTCGCACCTTTGTGTCCGGACAGAAAGTGCTGCTACTGTTGCCTTCATCAGAAAGCAGTTTGCTGGCAAAGTGGCAAGGCCCCTTCAAGGTACTTCGCAAGGTCGGTGAGGTTACCTATGAAATCTCAATGCCAGACAGACGTCGCTCTAAACAGATCTTCCACGTGAATCTCTTAAAACAATGGATTGATCGACCATCTTCTGTACAAGATCAGCTGTGGGCGCGGACTGTGGAAGAGGAAGAGGAGCCGTTGGAGCAGTATTTTCCGACTGTGGGCGGCGAGTCAACCTACCCCTCTGTTACCCATTTGACAAATGAACAGCAGGAGGACCTAAAGAGAATCATCCCAAGAGGCCTGTTCCGAGACCAGCCAGGGCGAACCGACATCATCACCCATGACATCCGGCTGACTTCTCCAGGTCCTATTCGGCAGACCACCACCAGGGTTCCAGCGCGACTGATCCCCGCGCTGAAGCAGGAGGTGGTGGCGATGCTGGAAATGGGGGTGATTGAGACTTCACATAGTGAGTGGTGCAGTCCTGTGGTCCTGGTGCCAAAAAAGGATGGGGGGCTCCGCTTCTGTGTAGACTTTTCGAAACTGAATAACATATCAGCTTTTGATCCATATCCCATGCCTCGTGTAGACGAGTTGGTGGAGCGCCTGGGAAAGGCTGAGTTCCTCAGCACCTTGGACTTGTGTAAAGGATACTGGCAAGTGCCACTCAACACCCAAGCACGAGAACTGACCGCCTTCAAAGCTCCATCAGGATTGTTTCAGTTTAAGGTCATGCCCTTTGGCCTTCATGGAGCTGCAGCAACATTCCAGCGTCTCATGGATGAGGTGCTGAGGGGCGCTGAGGACCATGCCGCTGCTTACATTGATGATGTCATTATTTACAGTTTGTCGTGGGAAGAACATCTTCAACACCTTAGTGATGTCTTCCGAAGGATTCGGCAGGCCGGGTTGGTAGTAAATGCCAGCAAATGCCAACTGGCCAGGTCTGAAGTATGCTACTTGGGATATGTCCTGGGTTGCGGTACTATACGTCCTCAGGTCAGCAAGGTGGAAGCCATACGCAACTCCCAGCCGCCTACAACCAAGAAGGGGGTTAGATCTTTTCTGGGGTTGGTCGGATGGTACCGGCGCTTTATTTCCGACTTTTCAAGCCGAGCAGCTCCCTTGTCAGATCTCACTCGTAAGACCAGTCCCAATAAAGTCGTCTGGACTGCAGAGTGTCAGGCAGCTTTCCACGACCTCAAGGAGAGCATGTGCCACGAACCAGTGTTGCAGAGTCCTGACTTTTCCTTACCCTTCACGGTGCAAACGGACGCTTCTGGCATTGGACTAGGAGCAGTGTTGCTGCAGGGTGAGGGGGAGGACAAAAGACCTATACAGTTTGTGAGCCGCAAACTTTTCCCTCGGGAGACTCGGTACTCCACCATAGAAAAGGAGTGTCTGGCCATCAAGTGGGCGCTGGACACTTTAAAATATTACCTTGTTGGCAAAGAGTTTGTCTTGGAGACAGACCACAGGCCCTTGCAATGGCTACATCGTATGCGTGACTTTAATTCCAGAATCACCCGATGGCACCTGTCCTTGCAGCCATACAGGTTTACAGTGAAGTATAGAACGGGAAAGGATAACGTTATTGCTGACTTTCTTTCACGTCAGGAGATGGACCTAGACGTTCTCTCTTAAGGGGGGGGGTGTGTGACGGGGCGCATAGCTATCGTCACGGCAGCGATACGCTGCCTATCCTTGTACACAAAGACTGTGTGTAAATGTGATCCGAATGTTTGTCTAGCACGTTAAAGTTTTTGTTAATCTTTATTCTGTCATAAATTAGCGGTTAATCTAGCCTTTCATAACAAAAACTCATATATCCCGTAGCTTTTGGTGTGCACATCTTTAACAGCTAATACTGCGGTGATTTAAATGCTATAGCTACTTCCATCAATACATATCTTGCTGTTTTCAAGAAAATTATGTCATCTACATCACAGTTATATGCAGTTACAATAATCACACAATACATGTTTTCAATAGGTATCTGTTTATTTAGTTTAAGAGAAACATTGTGTTCACATACCATCTTTGTTGTACTCGCGTCTCTGGTTTGTTTGAGTAAAGGAAAATGTGCCGCTATTGTGGGGTTTAAATGACGCTATGACTTCCGGGTCAAGAGAAAAATTACCCGGAGTTTGAGTTTAATTAATTCGTAGCTGTTAATGTGACTTTTTGCTTGCCAATTGTCAGCTGAAACTGTAGAAATTATATTCTGTAATTTTCTAGTTTTATAGAGGTTGTATTTCATGCTGTTTTTAAGCATTTATGCTGTTGTCGTCTGAGTCACCCCTGTATCATAATCATGTGTTGGTATGTTCCAATTCCATGGGTGAACTCAGGTCTATAAAGGCTAGTATTTCCATTCTGTAAGGGGGCGTGGGGTGAAAGGACATAAGTCTGTCCTTGCTCTAATATACTGACTTGTGTTAAGGTCAATGTTTGAACTGTTGTAAAAGTTTTTTTTTATTTTTTATTTTTATTTATTATTATTTTTTTTTTATTAATGTATTTATTTTGACTCTCATGTCAATTTACTTTGTTTATTCAAAAGTATTTTTTTTTGTTGTTAATTTTTTTTTTTTTTTTTGCTTTTCATTGGCCTTAATTATGGATAAATAAAATCCCATCAATGCAAACTCATCTAACTTCTCCTGAGTGCTACATCTGCTCATGACCATTCAGTCACGACTACCCATAACAATGTCACTGAAGTAACCCCTGAACGATAAAGCTGTATCCACATTGGACTGGATAAAAAGCTCATTTTGCAATAAAAAAGAAAAAAGAAAAAACAGATTCAATTATTGTTCTTGAGCAGAATTATAAGAATAACTAAACCCTATGACATCAACAAAGAGCAGCAGAAGATAATAGTCTAGTCTCAGCGTCAGACGGCACACCCACACTCTTAAAATGGATGTGTTAAAAACAACACAACCTGTGTTATATCTTAACACACCTGTGTGTCTAGTTAAGGACAACACATTTTGTGTTACTTTTAACTCAACCAGTGTGTTATTGTTCTTAACACAGGGAGTGTGATTTCACTAAGTTTGCACTTTAAATTAGATTAAAATGTAGCAACTGAGTTTTATTTATTTATATTTATTTACACTGGTGCACTCTTATAAAATGATTTTGTAAATAACACAACCTGTAAAAAGAGATGTTAAAAATGACACATGCTGTGTAGATTTTAACACATGTAGTGTGTGTGCTTAGGGACAACACATTTTGTGTAGATTTTAACACATGCTGTGTAGATTTTAACACATGTAGTGTGTGTGCTCAGGGACAACACATTTTGTGTAGATTTTAACACATGTTGTGTAGATTTTAACCCGTTTTGTAGATTTTAACACATTTAGTGTGTGTGCTCAAGGACAACACATGTTGTGTCAAATTTAACACACAACCTGTGTCGTTTCTTTACACATCTCTGCGTTTATAAGGATTACACATTTTGTGTTACATTTAACACAACTAATGTGTTAGACAGCAGCAGTGTGTTGTTGAAACCTTTTACACACTAATGTGTTATAGTAACACAACTTGTGTCAGATATGCGTCACATGTGACTGTAGTCGGAGAGTATTTGCCAGAGTTACTTCCCGTGTGCTTACAAAAGTGTTTGGATGAACACTGACACGTATTGGTAACTTGTGTTTATGTAGTCCAGTGATGTTTAATAGAGTTTGTTTGAACATTTGGATGTTTTAAACACCATTAATCTACATAGACAAACTCTTATTGAGAATTAATAGAGGTTTGATGTTTCATTTCAATTTTATTTCAAGTCACCAGAATCGTGATTAATGGCTCCTTTATTTGGGCTCTTGACCCTTTACACTTGTTTTAGTGTTTCTCTGCCTGCTGTAACTGTATTTTAATAAAATACATCTGTTATGGTGATAGAAAATATGATCAGATGATTCTTGATGATGTCATAATCAGCAAGTTATGATCAAGTTTTTGAGTATATGGATGGTGTGCTTTATTTTAATGATTTATTGTTAGTTCTGAAAGTTTTGTGAAACTACATCCAGCAATCAAAAAGTGCAGAATGACAAAAAAAGTTTAAAGCTACAGCAGAAACCAGTCAAATACAGATATCAAGAATCAGCGTATGGATCTCAATAATGGTGACAAACGAAAAATTTCATACCGCAATGCATGCTGGGACTTATGGATGAGCTTTATACTAGAGACATGAAGCTTTGCCACCATTGTTGAGAGTCATATGCTGATTCTTGATGTCTGTTTTTGACTAGTTTCTGCTGCAGCTTTAAACTTTCTCTAAACATATTTTTTAAAGAATTATAACATAAGGTAGCGTACATTATAATATCATGTAAACACTGAGTATCTGTAATCAAATATAAGTTATCTCTTAAACATCAAACTTCTCTTGCTATGTTAAGAAACATCATGCTGAAAAATGATCATTTAATGATCTTTTTCCTCAAAATAATTTCAACTGTTTCAGATGTGCAATATAAATACACAGAAACAGCAAACACAGAAACGAATGGTAAAGGGTGAAGGGTCAAGAGCCCAAATAAAGCTGCCACTAATCACGATTCTGGTGACATCAAAACAAACATTCAATGAATCGTCAACACAAAACCTGGTAATTCTCAATAAGTGTTTCTGTAGACGTCTGACAGAAATAAATTGTTTGTTATAATAAATTAGTTATCAATAACAAGTGAAATCAGCATTTGAAAAAAAACATTGAAACCGAGGCATGATGTGATTGGCTGCCAAAAACACTCATTAATCTGAAGTATTTTTATGAATTAAGAGTTTATTTATTTATTGTAATGTATTGTTTCATTTATTTTAGAGCTTGTTATGGGATACCATATAAAATATACTACCTCTAATTAGGTTCTTAAACACAAACTTCCCTCAACCCATTAAAATTCTATCCAGTTACATTTTAACACACATTGTGTGTTAAAACCTACACAACTTGTGTCAAAATACCATCAACACATGATGTGTGTTGTTTTTTAACACATCTCTTTTTAGAGTGCACAGACCTCCCACAATCCATTCACTGAATGTCTAAATAATCCATATTTCAGTCAAAAATGACTGAAATTACCAATTCAATCCTGGAAACAAAGTAGTATTAAGTGTTCTGTACTATTATGCATGTGTGTTGAATAATAGTCCAAACTCAGAGAATTTTGCTAAAACCAGCAGTGAGGTTCAGAGTCCAGACAATTATGCCGGAGTCAAAAGTCTGGAGCTATGCACACCTATCACTAGACAGTTTATTTGTCTGCCAGATGAGCAGTGTTTATGTTCAATGGCTAAGCCATGCATAAACAGAGCCAAAGCAGTGTGTTAAACACTGGTAATGTATGCATGTCCATCTGAGTGTCTTACAAATCCTAAGATGAACAATCAATGCTTCAGTTACTGGATACACGTGAGTAGAGTTCTGAAATCTCTTATCTGAACATTAGTGAAAAAGGGCACAACACTCAACAAATAAATGTGCCAAATGGGGGTTTTCACAGCGATTCTCTGAAGAACCATTTTTGTTTCGCCAAAGAACCTTTCAGTCAACAGCTCTTGAAAGAACGTTATTTTTTTTTTTTTTTTTTTTTTACTGTGAAAAATATATATTTCCACTATAATAACCTTTTGTAGAATGGAAACGTTCCATGGATGACAAATGTTCTTCATGGAACCATATACAGTAGGATAAGTCCATAAAAGTACCTTAATTTTTAAGAGTGAAGGTTGGAAATGAGACTATGATAACAGAAATGTATGATTTGTAGTTATTTTTCTCTGACCTACAATTAAAAGTCTACAGACCAGTATGAAGGCTAAATAACTGAAATAAAGCCAGAAGCCCACCCAAAAGCTTACACACAGATCTGTCATTGGCCTACTTCCATCTACTGAACATCTGTGTGTGGAAATGCAAAAGCGGCATGCTTTACCCCTAAATATGTGTGTTTGTGTGTGGGAAGAGAGAAATAGAAACACTGACCATGGTCACATCAATGTCTGATAAATGATAAGGCTATTTTTTTTTAAAAGAAGAAGAAGTAGTAGTGTAGTAGTAGTTTAGGCTATATATATTGGGAGTATACATTAAAATAAAATAAAAAATGACAAGATATTAATCAACTCAATAAAAGTGTAGTGAATTGCAACATGTATGCCACTAGACTCTAGATGTACAATTATAGGTGATTTGTCCATGCTTGCAAAATGTTAGTAAACAAATGTAATCTTCACAGTTCACACCAAAGAACATGTTTAATTTATAACTTAGCTTCTTGCTGTCTGTATTAATATTCCTCGGAAAAGCTTTTGTTTAAAGTTGCACAAACATTCAGTTTTGGTGGACATTTTGAAAACACATCATATTTTGAATAGGCTACGTACTATGTGTGTGTTAATGCAAATCCAAATTAAGCCAATAGTCTATTCCTGTTTCAGTTTCCAGCAATATATGAACGCAAAATTAACTATTATTAACTTGCCATTTAAATCACACAAATGCGAGAGCAAAATATTTAGTGGCCTATGTCAAGAACTTAAGAAACATCAATATAATAATAATATTCTGATTATAGAGGTTTATTCCAATAGCAGTAAAGCAGAATAAATTAACCTGAACGTAAGCAAGCACTAAATGGAAAATATAATAAAAGTGCATCGTGGTCATTGAAAAAAAGGTGCATTATTCAAAATGCAGACACAAAGGCATCAAAGATGTGTCTAGATTAGAACATTGGGATTCCATAACCGAAACACCTGAACTGGGCCAGAATGAAGGACGCATTTCAGAGATGTGATGCAGAGAGAATGTTTGTAAACAGCTTCCGTTTAAATCCGCTGGAAGTGGGTTCGCACTGCTGTCTTCTGCATTTTCATTCACTCGTTCTTAGAATAACTACCAATTATTATAGCATGTACGTGTATTTTGAAAACAGGCGACCAGACAAAAATAATAATAATAATAATAAATAATCGAGATGTTGATGCTGCATATTATGGGTTTCAAATCGCTCTCACTCTGCGAAAATACATTCTAATGAGAAACATTTTAATCATCACTTAAAATGACACTCCGTTGTGTCCTTGCAGTTATTTCTGTGTAATTGATCTTGCATATTACTGTTATGCTATGCAACATCCAGTAACAGAATGGTTAACCAGATGCCATGACATCAAATACATAAATAAAATGCCGATAAAGGGGAAAAAAATAATTACCGTTTATTGTGAGGACTCTTCATTCCTTCATCGCAGAAAACATGGAAGGTAAAGCGAAGCGAATAGCTCAAATCCCGAGGCGAATACAATAGCTTCATCTAACACCATTGAGAGCAGCGCAAAGCACCACGTCAGAGCGCACAGACTGTAGAAGCCTGTGCAGTTAGATCCTGGCTGGCAGCTGGTCACGTGACCTGCCAGTAAACCCAGGGAAAGATTGTATCGTTGGCAGGTCAGGTCACGTGACCTGCAGCCAACTATGGAAATTATGACCGTTCATAAAGAATCCACGCACCTCTTCACCTTTGTGTTGGAGAATGTTATACAAACTTTATACAAAATATAAAACATTTTGGTGTGATTTTTCTTGAGCCTTAATATAACTTATCAGTAACATGTATAAATGGAGAATTTAAACTAAAGCCTTGGACTGAAAGATGTTAAGGTGTATGAGATAATGGTTTGAACAGATTGGTTTAGGTCAACACTGTAATTAAGCACTTGTAAATATTTGTTTAAACATGAAATGTCATGTGAGTTTTAAACGTGACTCTTTCTCTTCCACGTTCAGTTCAAATATAAAACAAAATAACCTTCCAAATAATTCAGGGTATGGGATATTTATGCGAATCATGAAAAAATAGATGAACAGAGAGTTTATTTTATTTTTTTTAATAATTTCACACAGTCCATATTCAAAATCGTTGTCAACAAAGAGTGAAAAGAGAAACAATTGTGCCCTCTGTTGGTGATTGCATTATAATGTACAGTATCTGCTGTAGGTTTGACACTTGACCTCAGGCAAGTGGGCCTACCCCAGAGTGGCCTACACTCTGCTTGATAGTGTGGGATGACATATTTGGGCTACTTTTATTGGGCTACATCAAAGCATTACTGTGCGTCCTTGACATTAGAAGAGTGTTTATATTTAAAAAAAATAGTTTTTACAAATACAAATAGGTTTTTTATTTAAACATTGTGTTAAATTAGGCCAACTATTAGCTAGCTTGACTAGGTTATGGTTTTAGTGATGTTTTACATTTCATCACAATGTTTCATGAGTTTAATGCATTTAGGGTTGCATTTTTCACTGAATAGGACCCCACTTAGGGCCATCATCATGTGATAAACAAAAATATTCATCAAAGACCTTTTTTGCAGCAACATTTTTGTACTACCTTCTCTTAAAGTTTCGTGTAACTTTTTTTGTTCAAAATGAAATAAATGTAAATAACAAATCAATACATCATGATAAATCCTTCTTCCAAAATGTGTTTTTGTCTTTCCTTGATTATGGTAAGCCTATTACAATATAAGTGATTATGTTTTAGATCTAACGGGATGGTTTTCGTGGTTAAACATCAATCGCTTGTGCGTCTCTGGTCATATCAAATGGAGAAAAGTTAATTAACGTGTATGGTGCTGGCATTGAGTTGTCGCAATGAGAAAGAAAAGTTGACATGCATGGAGCAGCTAAATCTTGAACCTCCCGGGAATCACACATTTTCAAAAGCAAAAAAACAACAACTCTGAACCGAGGAGAGTTGCTGGCAAAAAGAGAATGCAACAAAGCTGGTGATAAAACAAGAATAAACATTTTTGGGTTCTCTTAGATGGCGAGAACTGATGGGATTTGAAATGTTGTAATAGTGTTTTATTACTCAAACGGTGAGTAAGGTATTTTATTAAACAGTTAAACTGCCATGTGTAGCTCTCTAACATTGTAAAGCATTATCTATCATAAGAGGTCATTTCATTGTGGGCTGTTGTAGTGCTGTGGAATTTATTTTCAACAAAGTACTGTTCCTATATCTACTTCTTCAGCTAGTCAGCTTGAGATCCTTTCCATCTAATCTAAACTGGTTAAATCTCTTAAGCCTATAGCGAATGTTCCATGAGCAGGATAACCATACACATCTGCAGTCACACAAAGCCAAAGCAATACCAAAACAATGTTCAAAATGTAGGCCTATTTAGTTTTGTTTTTAACTGCTGGGATTACATACCTTTGTGTAATACCGGTGTAATGATACCCTCATGTCACAATTCAATATATTTTCATTACAGCACGTTCATCTGCCAGTTGTGGGTCTTTCATGCGGACGTAGCACTCTCCTTTCCACTTTGAATGTAATGATGCATTAAAAAGTTAATGACGAAACGTGTCTTTACAAAAGTTCACAATGCTGCTGCAGATCCAAAAAAAATGTAGCCATTTCCACGTCCAACGTGTGATGGGTTGGGGGCAATATCAGCCATTAGTGCCATTAGTGTGCATCGATCTGCACTTCAGATTCTGACCGGATATAGTAGACCATCCGGAGCGCAGATGATCCGCGGCAGGATGGATGGAAAACCTACGAAGTCTTCTGTTGCAAGTGGAGGCTCTCACTCATCTTTGTCATCTAACAGTGAAGTAAGCACAGTTGGAGAAAGTAAGAAGAGAGACAGAGCTTGAAACACTCGCCATATGTCATGAAGCAGCAGCTGCTGAAGCTTAATCAGCCGTTTGGAAATCGGTTGACACAATTGCAAAGTGTATTCTGTTGGATGAAACAGGCTCGTCAGGAGAAGATCAAATGGAGCGGACAAGCAATTATTTTCAAATTCATTTTAGCCCAACTAGCAAAGCGAGCAGCTACAGGTGGAACTCTCATTTTTTAGTCCGAACAATCCCTTCTCTTCATACCAGCAGGATCCTGTTTCTTCGCATGAGCATCGACAGGTTAATAACATAGGAAATGTGAATCTATGAGAGGATGGTCTAGGCAATGCTTATGTTTGACTTATGTTCCACCCGCAGTCATATGGTGAGACTTGTGGTGGAAAATTTTAAACTGAATATTAAGCTAACCATGTTTTGACATTTGACCTCATATAACCAGCTGAGTATCTGAGACAATGTACTAAGGCATTCTGCACTTCAGATGAATGTATGCGTGTCAAACACCTGACTGAGTATAAATAACAAATATGGGAAATGCAACTAGACAGATGACTAAGTTAGAAACATTAAAACAAAGTCTCCTCTACCCAGTAACAAAACAGTGTACCTATGAAGAACCAATGAAATTAATGTCATTATGGCATACCTCCATCTGGTATAAAAACTGTTGTATCAGTGTTTTCAGGGGGATTCTCAATGGAATTTGTCTGAGATCCACCGGCCTTGTTTTTACTTGGGAAGTTCTCTGAGTATTGCTCGAGAACTCTCCTGGCCGTAATTAAAAGCATTGAAAGGACATTTGCTCGAGTCTGTCTGTTATTTAAGCTGCGCAGCAAGAACAAGTAAGTTAGAATTATTAGTACCTGTCAGGACGTCGACTGTAGACGCGGCAGGGTTATAGGATTAGTACCCAGCAGGACGTCGACTGTAGACGCGCTGGGTTATAGGATTAGTACCTAGCAGGTCGTCGACTGTAGACGCGCTAGGGTATAGGGTAGGTTTATAGCTCAGCAGGACGTCGACTGTAGACGCGCTGAGGTAAAAGTATAAGACTTGGCCAACTAGAGTGAGTATTATTGTAGAGTAGTCAGGTTCAGGGAAAAAATCCATTACAATTTTGGCGGGCCATCCAGGAGTCCTCGGAATCTCCCTCTGTCGGATGGACAGGGACGAGGAACCATGTAACTGTCATGTCCATGCATGAGGTTGTCTTCACTCTGCCGGACTGCAGAACCCTGTTCGACAGAGGGACATATTCCAGTCGGGCTAAAAGAACTAAATTAAGGTAGGATGACGGACCTCAGCACTTTTCCTTTTAAAAATGCTTCTAAATTAATTAAATTAATTAAAAGATTTAACTGAAATTTGGCTTTTCTGTTAAGTGAAATTTTGAAAACTGGTGATCACATTTTAAAAGATTTAGGATATAAATTGTGTTTTTAACTTAGCTATTAAGAGCAATGATTTTGGTTAAATTCAATTCAAATTGATATTTGTTGAGTATTTTATTTGTTGTGTTTGAGAGTGCTTCCAGAAAGCTGTCAATGTCAATGCTTCCCGCAAATAGCAACTTGTCATGCTAGAAATCAGATTTGGGAGGGAAAATACCCCGAGATGCTGGAGTAGCCAAATTAAACTTGCTTTTTGTTTGAAAGAGACTTTAATTCTGATTGTATATAAAGAAAGATAAAGAGATAAATGATACTGCAACTTGTTTTTTGTTCGAAATAATTTAATTATGATTGGATAATAAGAGAGAAAATTAGAAATTAGAAATGTTGAAACAAGATCAATAGATAAATTAAAAAAGGCAAAAATTGTTAAAATTATAACACATAAAAAATATAAATATGCATTCTGAAGGAATTGGGACATTTTGAATCATAAAGAAACTTTTATATTTTAAACTTTGATTTATTTATGTATATGAGATGTAAAACCTAGGTGTTCTTAAAGTGATGAATAAATAGTACTATATAAATATATATTAACTGCATGCGTTTAAATATTATACTTTCTATCTGGTGTCTAGAATTTGTATCCTGTTATCCCTGGAAGACAGTGTGTGGAAATTAAATGTATCCATTTCAGAGATTCTAAGTGCATTATGCATAGTATGAGAATGAGGTGGGGTGACCAGTTAAAATATAAATTGTGATTTGAACAAGCACATAACATTTATCTTACAATCATTTTATTTAAAAAAAAAAAAAAGATGAAGAAGGGATGTTAAACTGTTTTATTATTAGAGTTTGTTTGTTTTTTTTCCTGCGTCTTTGCAAAGAAGAAATGCTTGCTTTTTCCCCGCAATGAAGAATGCTTTTTAATAAAATGAGGAAATGCTGTTGATAACCAGATGAGATTTTTTAGTTATTAAACTATGAGTTTAATTTGAGTTTTGCAGTTCTCTGAGTGTTCAGAGTTTCAGACACCTCGAAAGGTTGGATGACTGGAGATAGAGAAAGAGGAAGTGGTGCCCTCAGCTCCCCAGCTCCAGAAAGAGGAAGTGGACAGTTCACTTGAGGTGACAGTGACTTTTCCTAAAGACAATTTTGTGTCATGCATTATGGAATTGTGTGCCAGGGTGGATCAAAAAGCCAGACAGAGAGTCTCATTGCAGCCTGATGATCAAACGTATCAACATCAACAAGTCAACTGAACGACAATCCACACAGAAAATAAAGACTTCCATCCACTCACTGCCAGGTGCTGTATTTTTGATCACTACAGAGAACGGTTTCAAATTTAGTTAATTATCATATTAACTTGATTATTGTCTTTAATTATCCACTGGTTTCAGCAATTCTTCATATTTCTTAAACTAACACTTTGAATCTGCTTCCAATAGGGACCAGTCCAGCTGCCCTAATACAGGAAGTTCAAAAACTGAATAGCAATAGTGAGAGTTTGACTCACCAATCAGGTAAAACACTGGGGCTGGATTTAATAGAGATAAAAGCATGTATTTTGTTGAGAATAGATTTTAGATTATTCAGAATTCTCTGGAAAAGGAAATATAGGGCACAAAGTGTCCCAAAGAAACATAATGGTTAGAAAAGCAAAAATAATTGGTCACTCCAGTTCATTTAAAGGTAATTTTCTGGATTCAATAAAAACAATGAATCTAATTTTAACCTTTTGAAACCACATGCTGTCATCACCAAAAGGGTACGAGATATAAATGTTTTATATTTGTCCATGGATCCGAGATTGTGAGAAGATCTCCAGATTTTTTTTTTTTTTAAATAGGTTATGAGCAACAACAAGAAAGTTCTTGAAAATTGAAATATTGCAATCAATGTAGGGCTGCACGATTTGGGCCACAATGATAATCACGATTATTTTGATCACGATTATTTATCACGATTATTTGTTAATTTTAACCAAAATAAATGTTATTGTCAACATAGGCTAATTATAACTGCTTTCACATCCATATTGTGCTACATGCTAATGTACAACTATGTGCATTAAAATAAAACAGGTGCTCTCATTCACCAAGATTCAGTGCATCTCTTTAAAGAATAAATACAAATAAAGAAAACAATAAATAAAATGTAGCAGAACTTCAACAGGGCACTATTTTATATTTAAAAAATAAAAAATAAAAATAAAAATAAAACGAGAAAAATATACAATCAGTAAAAAAAAAAAAAAAATATTCCATAACAGACTGTAACCAAATGAGAACATGTCAAGGCAGAACTATGCATGAAAGTTCGTTTAATGGATGAGTCATTGTTATTGACACTTAAAAATGGAAAATGTTGTGGTACAGTGTTAGTGATTAGTTGTGAAGTCTTACTGCATACATTTAATCTATTTAATCGAATTATTTCTGTTTAATAAACAATAGTTCAAAACAACATGTTTGTATTAGCCTACTGATTATTGGAGTCCATTAATCGAACTTACATGCCTCTCATATAGTAATTATATATTACTAGTATGTATAGACCGATTTACTAATGCTCACACACTCGGTCTCCCTTGTTCACTGTAGCTCGCGCGCAGACACACTTCTCTCTTGCGCACTGGAGGACGTGGAAAAAAAAAGAAAAAAACCTTTGATATCCACAAGTTTCCTACGCCCCATGAGGCCTTGCGTCAAAAGTGGGCGCGTCTTCCGGTTCGAAGCAAACAAAGCGCGACTTGACATTCTTAACACTCGTTCATTCAACAGTTGACAGTCATTCAAGTTATAGCGATCCAAACTAGCTAACGATGTGGGAACACAACCTCAACGAAATTAAAAAGGGTGAAATAACAGTACCTTTACCCTCCGCAGTAGTTGATTGGGAGTATTATAATAACATTATTAATAATCAATACTCATCAAGGCATGGTGACAGACAGTTATGTGAGCTGACAAACAATTAAAATAAAAAATACACACTTAGTCATTGTGCTTTGGAGTTTATTCAAAACTATAAATGAATGTGCTACTTGAATACATTAACTGGCACATTTGGTATTCTGTCAACTCACTCTTTGATCCTGAGTTTAGGTGTAACATCAGTAGCGAACAGCACATGTTGTCCCTGAGCTCCGTAACGACATCTCTCATAAAGATCTGCGTCTTTAAATAGTAAAATAATTATCCGAAAAACAGCTAGCCTCTTCGCTAACTAACACACAAAATACCATTGGAATGCTACTTCCGCCGCCGTACCGGAAGTTTCACCCACTTTATTTTTTACAGGAGCGGCCCTCGGAAACTTGTGGATATGGAGCGGAATGGATGACACATTTTAAATATCGCTCGATCACGTGAATTTGATCGTGGGAAGCCAAAATCGTGATTAAAATTCGATTAATCGTGCAGCCCTGAATCAATGACAAATTGCATTTGAGAAATTAGAACTGGTTCTCTTAACTGCAACTCTATATGGTTATTATTTTTAAGTGTTTAATCTATTTGATTTTGAAAAGTTAGGTTTTCAGTAGGGGTGTGAACCTACATTGTTCTCAGGGTTCGGTTTGATTACGGTTATCATGTAATCGATTTTAGTTCAATTCGATATCACAATGTATTATGATGCACTGCTTCTTTAATTTTCAATTTTTCAGGTTTCAAAAAGTGATGTGTGTGTTTGCCTATCTGGTACAAAGCACATATGCAACAAATGACGTCAGAAAAGCGTCAGTACATTATAATTGGTTATGATCTATTACTGAACAGATACTGAATTGTCCTCATTTGCATAGCAATGCATCATTGAAATGATTAAATTTGATACCGCTAGTTTTTAAGGTGTAAACTTGGCCTCATGGCGACCTCATCGGACAATTGATAGCCTAACGTTTAGACACTGTCGCAAGGGGAATGCCACAGTGTGTCTACGTTCAGTAGCTTCCGTCGTAAAAGTTGTTACCGTTCGGATTTGGTGGTATTCCACCGCATGATAGCCCATATATTCCCCATTCAGTTCATAAACTGCTAAGGCAGACAAAAAGGTATGATTCTCTGGCCAGAGTGGGGTGTGTGTGAAAGTGTATGAATGTGAATGTGTGAGATAAGGTATTCTGAGAGACACCAAGACAATTAAATATCAATCAAAACACCTGTGTTTAAATTTATTAAGTGGGCCCACAGGTTTAAAATATGACTACAGGTTAAAATATGACCTCACAGGGTGAAAATAAAATATGGCCAATAAATTAACGGCCATGGATGTTTTTGGCTAACTGAGTGTTTGAGTTATTGAAGTGGCAGAAAGAAACAGTGTCACACATGCAAAGTATAACTTTGGGAAGGCAGAGAGCAATCTTACCCTGTCCTCCCCATACTTATTTTTTCCTTTTACAGGATGTCATGATGGATCTCATCGAGCAGAACTGATTCTGTTCCAAATGTATAAATATTGTCTTGTTACTGTTTAACATGAAATTTGACAGGTCTCATCAGAAAAGGAAGACCGGCCAGACAAGCAGATGAGTTAATATATGTTGTCACTAACAAAAATAGTTAAGGTCTCCATTCACAGGTGAAAGCAGAAAGTAAATGGTTCACTCCACAAATAGGGTCCAGTGGGTGCGGTTGTGATCTGAAGAGGAATCTTGCAACAATCAGTAAGGTTGGAGAGCGTGACACCTCCATCCAAGCATCTCACCTTAAACTAGCCTACACCAACCAGCCCTGAGCAACCCCACACCAAAACGCCGACAACACAGCCTCAAGTGGGGGATAAAAAGGACGTGCTAGTAACGTACCTCCCTTGCCGTCGAGGGAAAGACCTTACTACGGTTCGCAAAGAACCATTCTGGTGAAGATGGAATGTCAATGGTGCAACGGGATGATTAACACACCTGGAGAAAGACGTGGACCAACTAATGGTTTAAGTTTATTTGTGTGATGTTTATTGATGTTTTATTTTGGTTTAATCAAACTGTATGACTGAGTTTTGAGATAGATCTCATGATTTGATTAATTACGGATTAATTTGAAATAATTTCAGGTAGGAATGCACCGATATGAACATTTTGGCCGATACCGATAACCGAAAATTCTTTACATTTGAAAACCGATAACTGATATATTGGCTGATAAATCTAAATTAAAAGTTTGATAAACTTTGACAACATGTATGCATAAACAAATGGCTACAATAGTGTTCTAATTATAATGGCATGTATATTACAGTCTCAATTATAGTTATAAATGTGCATTGCAGTTTGAGCTGCGCATGCTAAAGAAAAATATGATCGCCAGAATGGCAAAGAATGATGCTAATGCTTAAGAGAACTTAACTGTGCATGTCATGAAGGCTTAAGTCCATAGATGTGTTTTTTCCACAACGTGCTTGTCGCACTTAAACACTGGCGAACAAGAATTCACATCATTCTTTTGCGGGCGTGTTTTTTATTATTCAGAACCATCATGGCAAACCACGCGCATCTCTCAACTGAAGTAAATAATCTATATGTCTATCAGCTCTGATATATCGGCCCAAATTTCCTATTGAATCGATAACGATAACATAAAAAAAAATAAAGAAAGAATAAATAAATTTAAAAAAAGACCATTTATCGCCCGATATTGATGTGGTCAATATATTTTGCATCCCTAATTTCAGGTACACGTAAATTGAGAAGAATAAAATTTCTTATTTCCGTAGAGTATAGGGACTCTAACTATTCATTACTGTAAAAATAATAAATAATTTAGGGACTATTATTGAAGAAACTTTCAAAAAAAAAAGTTTTAACAAGTCTAAGACAGATATCATAGATGCTAAAAAAAATAAAAATAAAATTGTAATAGTCGATCTCTAATGAGAGAGAATAGGTGATAAGTTACTTTGCTAGACAAGGACTGAATAGATAATTGGTTAACTTTATAGTGATACTGGTTTACAGTTTATAGTGATGAATTAATGACTACATTAATTTTAGGTGTTTCCAATTGTTTAAACAGAGAAAGACAAACTTTTAAAAGGGAATTGATTTTGGGAAAAATATTTAAGTATGAATTATTATTAGTTAAAGAAGTTGTGTGATTAAGTGTGATTACTGAAATGTTCCGTTCATGTATTGTCTAATGTCTGTATTTGATATCTGAGAGGTGACTGCGGGTCTAGTCTATTCTAGGAATACAGTAACAGTGCTTGCTTATTTAGCCCGGCTTCCAGAAATGAAATATGGATTTTGTTTTGTTGAGAGAGGTCTTCAACGTATTAAAACAAATTATGTAGACCACAGAGTTAAAACCTAGACCAAGGACAATATGACCCAAACATATTACATTTAAATTAAAAATTATTCTAATAAGTTTAGACATTTTGGAAATAGAGTATTTGCTAATAGAGAAATTCTAAAAAGCTTTCTAAATTCACAACGAAGTTACAGATTAAATGATCTGGATCAATGGATCCGTTATGAGCTTTTCCGCATTGCCAAAACTTAGAGGCAGAATAACTTAAGTTATGCCTATCAGTTAATTCTGGAAAATAGGATTGTAGGAAAATATAGTTAAAGATTAATTGGCATATCAGCAGCTAAGGCTGTTCTCGTGGCTAGAGCTAGTTAATTTAAAATAATGACAATAATTGTTTGAAACAAAATAATAAAATTATTGATATTAGTGTTAAAGGATAAAAATGAATGATTATAGAACGTTTTTTGGTCAGATTTTTTTACAAAGATACTTAAATAGATCTGTCTAGGAAAATAAATTGCCTGCTTGAATTAAAAGCTAACAAACTACGATAAAAAAATGGTTAATCAGAACTATCAGCCTGTTAAAGGCCTAATAGACCAATGCGATTCGAAAGATAGCTAAAGATAATGAAACTGACTCAAGGTTTAAAATTGTAAGGCAGTGTACTATGGTATGATTAGTTTTTACTACAGATAGAATTAAATTGCTGGAAGATAGAATGTTGGGAAGGAGATGAATAAATGAGAAGATGGTATGTGTATGTGATAACATTGGAAATTGGTTATATTACAGCTTAGGATGTTGATTGAAGGAGTATCTTGCAGGTAATTATAAAGTAAAAGATGAAAATGGTTAAATATAACAAGTACTTATATTGGGATCATGCAGGTATGGAAAATTGATTAGAAGAATTAAAATTTAATATGGCCGTTTTTGTTTACGGCCAGAGAGGGGAACTGTGGTGGAAAATTTTAAACTGAATATTAAGCTAACCATGTTTTGACATTTGACCTCATATAACCAGCTGAGTATCTGAGACAATGTACTAAGGCATTCTGCACTTCAGATGAATGTATGCGTGTCAAACACCTGACTGAGTATAAATAACAAATATGGGAAATGCAACTAGACAGATGACTAAGTTAGAAACATTAAAACAAAGTCTCCTCTACCCAGTAACAAAACAGTGTACCTATGAAGAACCAATGAAATTAATGTCATTATGGCATACCTCCATCTGGTATAAAAACTGTTGTATCAGTGTTTTCAGGGGGATTCTCAATGGAATTTGTCTGAGATCCACCGGCCTTGTTTTTACTTGGGAAGTTCTCTGAGTATTGCTCGAGAACTCTCCTGGCCGTAATTAAAAGCATTGAAAGGACATTTGCTCGAGTCTGTCTGTTATTTAAGCTGCGCAGCAAGAACAAGTAAGTTAGAATTATTAGTACCTGTCAGGACGTCGACTGTAGACGCGGCAGGGTTATAGGATTAGTACCCAGCAGGACGTCGACTGTAGACGCGCTGGGTTATAGGATTAGTACCTAGCAGGTCGTCGACTGTAGACGCGCTAGGGTATAGGGTAGGTTTATAGCTCAGCAGGACGTCGACTGTAGACGCGCTGAGGTAAAAGTATAAGACTTGGCCAACTAGAGTGAGTATTATTGTAGAGTAGTCAGGTTCAGGGAAAAAATCCATTACAGACTTTAACTGACAGAGAGGATGCTCAAGTCGATTCAAAGAAGTTTCATAACGACTAAAATATTGCTGCTCCGTGCTATTACCCCCAGTTAAAAACTGACCAGGGCGTGTCTGCAACTGAACATCGTGTACAATACTTAGCTCGACGTGACCTGGAGAGTGCAAGCTTGTATGAGTTTGACGATAAACCAGAAAATTATCGTCTTCATATAAAAATGCTACACAAGGGCTGGGTCTCACTGCTACTGAGGAGCTAGACTTAATGACTTGATGGCTTGGCAAAGAATCCTGCAACCAAGTGAAACTTTTGCATTCAGTGCACATGTAACAATTCCAGACATAGCACTCAGAAAAGCCTGGAAACGTCTTCAGGAATGCTACGCAGCACCAGAGGTAGTTGAAAAAGCCATATTTACTTGACAAGTTCCCTAAGGTTTCAGCGAAATAAAATCTGAAGATAAAAGAGCTAGCAGATCTGCTGATGGAAGTGCAGTGTGCTAAAGAAGACGGCTATTTTCCAGGTTTGTCCTACCTGGATACTGCTCGAGGCATTGGACCTATAGTAGCATAGCTACCTTATGGACTTGGATGAAAACATTTCCATGACTATGGAAAAAATGGGTCTCAGCAGGTTCTAGGTAAAAAGAAGGAAACAGGGTGAGAAGGACCCAAGGTCTAACTGAGACCAAGGACCAGAGCACAGAACTTTTTAACATAATCTATAGGTATAAAATGACTAACGTTTTGACGCACATGTGTCTTCTTCAGAGTCAAACAGTCAATGACAACCACATGCAGACTTTAAAGAGTCATCATCATCAAGAAATTGGCCACAGGCCTAGGTGGGTGTGGTGTAACAATTATCCAATTGTATACAAGCACTCAAGTCTTAAAAAAAGAGAGAAGAAAAAGAAACAAACAATATACCTCAATATATATAAACGCATATAGGCATTAAAAAAATACAGGGGACAGTTTCCACCATTTAAATTCTTTTCCAGCTGTGCTATGAGGCAAAAAAAAAAAAGATCCCAGTTTTAGCCATTTTAGATCTTCTGTAAAGGTTGAAAGTCCCCATCTTACAAACACCAACCCCACTGCAGTTCATAAGATCAATGTCTCCCCAGCAGAGTCAAGCACTTCCAGTGATCCAAATAAACACTGTTCAAATCATCAAAAGCCACATCCACTGAAGAAGTGCAAAGCCTTTAGAGCCAAAGATCTTCAGGTGGCTGTGGCTCAAATAGTCAGGTGGCAAAGGACTGCACTGCAGTAGTGAAATGTTTTGAGTGTGACAGCACCAAACATGTCTCAGCTATAACCTCGTCTCAGAATGGCGGAGAGGGAGAAGAGGGTAACGACAGCAGGGAAGTTGTCAGCTCAAGCTGCACTATGTGGTGCAGGACAAGTTGATGGGTCATGTTCCAAGATATGCCTAGCAAAGGTGTATCACAAGAGCTGCCCAGACAAAGCCATCAAGGTATATATCGTTTTAGATGACCAAAGCAACCGGTCATTGGTGACATCCAGTTTCTTTGACCTTTTCAACATTCAGAGTTGGCCATATCCTTACTTACTGAGAACGTGTTCCGGCACAGAGGAAACATTTAGCAGAAGGGCTGAAGATTTTATGGTCAAAGGACTTGATGGGAAAGTGACAATCCCTCTTCCCTCGCTTATTGAATGTAACAACTTACCTGACAACCGGGCTGAAATTCCCATGCAGAACGCTGCTCTTCATCAACTTCACCTCGTCAAAGTAACAGAACACATAATCCAAGGAAGAGATTTGAATTGGAGGTTTCAGAGTGAGACACTCGAACGGGTGGAACTCTATGTGTTCTGTGACGCGTCTACTATGGCCATTGGGGCTGCAGCCTTTTTGAAGAAGAAGACACTGTTGACATTGGATTTTTAATAGGGAAGTCTAACTTGCTCCTCAATAAGAGCCAACCATACTTAAGCTTGTGCTGCGGTTTGGGCTGTGAAAGTGGCCGAACTGATTCACAATGAACTGGACTTGAAGCTAGATTCCATAAAGTTTTACACGGATAGCAGAGTGGTCCCTGGATACATTCACAACCAATCCTACAGTTCCTACAGTTCTCCTCTCCTGATTGATTGCTCCTGTCTTCCTTGCTGACTGCTGTGAGTTAATTTGCTGTGAATTTGTTTGCTTCGAGGCTATAAGCTCCGTCTAAGCCGTGTATTAGCGCCGTGTATTGTATGTGACCTTCACAAACATACATACATACTAACAAAACAAAAACAAAAGCTCTCCATCACACCAAAACCACCCATATCTTCCACAATCCAACCATTAGATATTAGGCAGTAAATAGTTAAGGTCATTCATATTAACAATTGAGAATAAAAACAAAACAAAAAACAACAACACAATAAAAACATATACACATAAATATATTTATGTATACATATCAAACAAGAAGAAAACAGTTGCAGCTATGCAGACGAGACAAGACAAGACGAGACATCTTAAACTGGTGAAAAGAGGTGATCTAAAAGACTTAGGTAAACCATTCCAATCTGAAGGGGCCTTAATTATTAAGCTACAGTTTATGTTTTTTTTGTTTTTGTTTTTGTTTTTTGTTTTTTTTTTACAATATAATCAATATGAGGTCTCAAAATAAGTCGGGAGTCTAGCCAAAGGCCCAGATATTTAAACTCATCAGCTTTCATTAAAGGTGTACCATCCAGGAATTTAAACTCAAAATAATTATTTTGCTTATGGAGTGCAGATCTGGTTGCAAAAAGCATGCTATAATACTTATTTTTATTCAATAAAAGCAGATTAGAAGAGAACCATGTTTGAATATGACTGAAATCAAGTTGAAGTAAGGTTTGAATCTTAGATATATTGTTTTTAGATGTATATAACTGTGTCATCTGCATATAGATGAATCTGACAGTCTGAGCATATTTGTGGGAGATCAGTTATAAAAATAGAAAATAAAAGGGGTCCTAGGGAAGAACCCTGAGGGACACCTGTTTCCATTTCATTAGGCTGGGAGAAAGCCGCATTAAAAGACACAGTTTGACATCTGTAATGAAGATATGAATTAAACCCATAGAACAGCTGATTTGGAGAAACCAATAGCATACTGTATACTGTAGTTTGTCAAGAAGAATATAATTATTGACCATGTCAAACACCTTAGTGAGGTCAATAAAGACTGCACCAGTAGACTTGTTTTATCTTGTGCAGAAAAAATGCCTGGACACGACGACAACGCAGTCCTGAAGTGTCAACTAGTCTCTCCCCTTTCTTTCCCTTTACCTCTGTACATATAAAACATTATCAGGATAATTCTAGTTCACGTGGCTACTGGACTTGATAAATGATTTATTTTAAATTTTTTAGGCCAGTTTGTTGAGGGTTGGTTTGTAAAGGACCTTTGAATATATTATAAGGACCTTTGAATAAAGGACCTTTGAATATATTCAAACGCGTTACGCGCATACCTATAGACTGAACAACACGTGATGCGCATGTGCACACGGTCTGCATTTTCACGGGTTTGTGTTTTTGAGGTTTGCGCAGAGATAAACATGGAGATAAACCTTTTTTTTTTTCATTTCCAAAGCTTGCACCTTGGAATCAATTTCATGGTTTGCGTCAGGCACTGTTTTGTGCGGATGAGCAGGCCGGAGCGTGTTGACTGTTTTCTGTAGAATGGTCTCGTGTTAGTGGCCTCTAAGTTAATAACTAATGATCTTTGCAACAGAAGTGAACCAATCAATCAAAACTAACTTTAGCTGGACAATAACTTTATTCTAGAGCTGCTTTTCCTATTATCACTGTAAAGCTTCTTTGAAACAATCTATATTGTTCAAAGCGCTAAATAAATGAAGGTGACTTGACTAGACACACACACACACGATCATTGGTTTCACCAAATATTTTTTTTATTAAGACATTGAGCAGATACAGCCAGCCACTAGCCAGCCACTACACAGTACCTCAAAGAATAACCATTTAGCTTATGTTCTTTGTTATGAGTCTGTCAGTCCCCTAAGCATATACATCTGTCTTTGGTTTTATAATCTGTACAATGTACAAGCAATATCTGACACAATATCTCTCTGCATAATGAATGTTAATAGTTAGTCGCCTACATGTTGTGTAGTCTACATGGAAAAAGTGGACACAAGGCCTGCAGCCACATTAAGCCGTACTACAATGTTCATTACATTATCATGATTGCCTTAAATTATTCCATATTTTTAAGGAATTGGTTCACAACAATATGAACACTATTGTAGATCAAGACTCCAAATGCATATATGTAAATTACAGTAGTTCCCCTTTTGTCCACTAGGTGGCAAGAAATTCCAAGCTAAATGCATTACCACGGAAAACCACAACACCCAACATGTGGACACACTGAAGGGTCATAGGGTTGCATGAATGCTTCCCGTCTGTTCTGTTTATGCTGGCTTGGCTTTCATTATAGCTAGATGAGACATTCTCTTATATTGAATGAAGCATACAAGGTTACAATATGGAGCTCTTTTTTACGGTCATTAAAATAAACCCAAAACTGATGACAGAATCGATGGAAGAGGTCAGTTCTAAACAATTACAGATGAAAGTTTTTGGAATCATAACCATATTGCTTTACATGTTATGACAGTTGGTTGAAGACGTCTTTTAAGTCCAGCCATTCAAACACTGTTGCTTTCAAGTCGACTCTTCTGTGCTCACTGCAGGTGTGCCGTGCGGCTACGTAAGTCTGTTTTTCTGAGGGGATTTGCTGTCTCTGGTGAAAAGCGAGGCACTGGAGTGAGGGGGGCAAGGGCTAAGCCTTTTCTTTTGTTCTTTTACCTGTTTCTGAGTATCTTATTGCCTTGTATTATCCAAGATACTTGTAAAATCCATTCAGGGAAATGGAAATAACTGCAGATCACCTGAAATATACCACCGAAAGTAATTGAAATAAGAAGAAAAGTGGGAACACGGTATGGCAAAATTATACAGTATGTCAAAAGTTACTAGTCGTTCATGTGTTACAACAAAAAATCGTTTGGACGTTCAAATGTGAAGAGCTTTAATATAGTGAACAAGTTTTATGGAATGCTGAATACCTTTGCGCTTTAAAACAGACACTGTTTTGTCAGTAAATAATAATTGTCCAGGTTGCTTTTCATCTTTTTTGCTTTGAACTGATATTTTCTCAGCTACTACAAAATAAAAAGTCTCTCAGAGGACTTTGGGTCATAGGATTTACTTAGCCTACTTTTTCAAAGAATTGAGTTTGATGAATGGCTTTTCTTAATCGAATGACAACCATCCCAACTGTTAGGAACTACAAAGAGTTTGTGGAAATCTGATAGTGCTCATAAATTCAATGAAAGTATGCCTATAATAGACTTTTATGACCCTCAATGATTCTTGAAATGAGAGATTTAGCCCAACTAATCTGTAAACTGATGTTTTGTATAGTCTGGTTTAGTTTCATCCCACGTAGCCTGTTTGACTTCAATGAACTCAATGAATGTCTTTTGTTTATTTACTGTGTGCCCTTCAAACGTCACATTTACCATGAGGTTTTTTATTTGATTGGAGAGCTATGATGTGAAAATCCATTCATGACACTATATCCTTTATTCTGATATTCATTCAGAATATGTGTGTGTACAGAATGTGTGAGAGAGTTTCTCTGCAAGATATTCCCTTTCATTTGTTGTGGAAATTAGTGTATGGTGTGCGTGTTTCAGGGTGCGTACAATGGGTCATGGTTATAATAGCTAGCAGAATTTGAGAGCAGACACTTTTGTCAGTTCAGTATTTTAATTGAAAATCGAAGAATTGGCCTATATTTAGGAACGTTACAAGCCTGAGGCACTGCAACCTGATTCAGTGCTGTTAGGCAGACCCCTTTCCTTCCCTCCTTGACAGATTCATCGTTTTCAATGAATGGATGTGATCCAAGACCTCCTGTGCAACATGAGAGTCAATGTCAGAAAAGGTGGAGACCTTTTTCTTTAAAAAGAGACAATTGTCTTTTTATGTGTATGCGGAGGAGGCAGTGTTTGATTTGGCACAGATCAGGATGTGTTCTACAGATTCATGTATAAATGTACAGAAGCACAAGAGGTCAATGACCCCCAGAGTTATATATTCAAAACTTAAATCTTCATTAAATATTCACCACATCATTATACATATGATCGTACATAAATTGTTGTATTATATTAATATAATACATTTATCTTACCGGTAACACTTTACAATACGGGTGCACTAATAAGCATTAATTCATGCTTAACTAATGCACAGATAATACTGAATTAATGTGTAACTAATGATTATTTAAGCTATCCATTAATGACTACCACATTAGGAACTAATTAAGAGTATGTAAGGTTAATGTATTAGTTCATACATGAATTGTTATTAATTAAATATGTAATTGTGGATTAATTCCATAATAACTCATTTTTTTAACTAATAGTGTAAATTAATATGTTAATTACCAGAATGAGCCAAAGCCTTGTATTTCAACTTCCAGATAATATGACAGGTACACTAATATGCATTAATACATGATTAATTACTCCATTGTTATTGCAAATTCATGTGCAAATTACTACAATTACTAAATTACTAGTTAATAATAATGTGCCCCAACAAGTAAAGTCATAACATAATGATACCTTTGCAAATCATTAGCTAATGATTAATTAAAGTATACAACCTCAAGTTGAAGTGCATAGCTTTGATTAATTGTGATAATTAAGACATTAATTTACACTATTAGTTCATAAAATATGTTATTAAGGAATTAATACACAATGACACATTGAATTAATAGCAATTCATGTATTACTTAATTTATTAATCATATAGACTATTTATTAGTTGCTGATGCAGTAATCTTTAAATAATGGTTTAGTTCTTCATGAGTTATACATTAACTCATGATTATCTGTGCATTAGTTAAGCATGAATTAATGCATATTAGTGCACCCGTATTGTAAAGCGCTACCATCTTATCTTATTTATCTTATTTCTGCTCCTTGCTGCCTTTTAAAATATGCTTGATTTTTAATTGAAAACATCGAGTGGATGGATGGATGTATGGATGGATAGATAGATTGAAGACTGATCAGAGTTAGTCAAAGAAAGCTTACTGACACACTAGACATGTGTCTTTCCTTGTTTTTTTACATTCTTACTGGGTGGACAGACTGGATTTCAGGGCACTTCCTTGACCCAGTGCTGGCTCACAGCTAATTGAGGAATGAATGAATTCCTGACTTCCTCTTCCCCACTGCCAGGTGGTGCAGGCAGAAATACCACAAACATTGTCATTTGACTGTTGATCTGGACGAAGCAGGTGGTCAATAAAATATGAGGTCATGACAAGACAGTGTGTCATCAGGAGTTGTTGGCATAGGTGAGAACGACACAATTAGTAAGTCCCTTTGAATTGAAAGCTGGCGGCTTTAATCATGGGCTCTTCAGGAAAGTCTCTGTCGCCATGAAATGGAACTTATTTACACAGTTTCCATGGAACTACCCGCTGGATTTATTGGATTCATACTTTTTCCCTTAAATCAGGGAATTTAGTTTATTTAACCTATTCTGTTTTTTTTTTTTTCTTTTTTCAAGGTTCCTACTACCGCAAAACAATGTCCGTCTGTGTTATAATAAAAGAAATGTTTGAAATATGTTTCATAAAAAATTGCTCTGACCTTCACATTACATCTGTTTTCAAAGTCTATTTAGTTGCAAATGACCTGCAAATGATAAATAGAGGAGTGGATTACAGAACTTTCAATAACCTTTAAAATGTTTTCTTCAGTTCGCTTTAATCCATTGCAAACCTGGCTTTACTTGGAGATGAAGCTGGGGCTGCTAGAAATATACCGTGTGCTGGATGATCTGAAATGGTCATGAACTTTTTCCTTGATGAACCTGCACTCAGACTTGAATTAAACAAGTTTGAAATAGAGTCTGTAAAACAGATGGAAAGCATAGGGGAGGGGGGAGGGGACGGTTTTGCGTTAGGGAAAGTCTTATTACCTGCGTCATGGGTTTTCACTCACAGAGAAGGGCTGTCTGAAAGTAAGCATTAGAGCCCCGCCATCTCCCAGGATTCCAATTGGGAGAATTGTTCATATGGAATAACACAATGTTGTGTGGAAGACATGGCTCAGCTCATCGTTTCTTGAATCTTCTCCACTCAACCATTCAAGTGTTCCAAACATCTTGTCAGTCCATTACCAAATCACTCATTGGTGTGAGAAAATAACAATCTCGTCTCTCGCTGCCTTTTCATTGCAAAGTTGTTCAAAGCGGAGGAACAACTGGCTTTCACTTACATCAAGGGCGTTTCTGTCTGCGTCACGGGGGTTGGTGTTTCCATTACCTTATACTTAGAACACCAGAGCAGCCACACTACCTCATGAGCCAGACCTTTGATTGATGTGCCTCAGCCTATAGTGGTGTGGATTTGTGGTTTGCAATACTGTATATAATATTTTGTTATGAAGTTGGACTCAGTTGTGAGTTGTGACCTCAGAATTTAACCTGACTGACACTCTAAAAAAGCTGTCTGTTTAGATTCAGGTCCAACTTTGCTGTAACTTTAAGACTTCTGTGATTTGAAATGGTTTGTGGTGATCATATTTTCCCATTTGAGATGCATAACAGCATTTATGAAGAAAAAACATCTTTCATAAACATATTTCAGATTTTCCTAGTGAACAAATTACTTTCCATTAGCCACCCCAATAAAGCTATTTTTCGCTTATGTCCAAATATTTAGGAGACAAAAAAAAAAAAAAAAAAAAAACTGAATATAGCTTATCCAAAAACTCTTCTCTCTCCAATTCTGCAAGACAAAAACAGTTTTCCGGAAATGTAGGATCAGTTTTGTCTTAATTTGCCATATAAAATTAGCTTGATGCGATTGGGTAGTCAGTGTAATTAACTGTACCCTGAAGGTACTGTTTATTACCAACAGAAACTCAAGAGTGGAACTGTGCTTTCCATGAGCTTGGCTCATTCCCTCAGATTTCTGTAACCGAACCTCGCAAATAACACACTGTTGTTATACGTTAAGTATCAACAAGACAGCAGTGTTTCCCAAACACTTGAGCCCCTGTCGAGGCCTCTGTGAAGAAAAAGAGGGGGTTCGTTTAACAACTGCATAAAGGACTTCCCCTAATGTTTACAGGTGCTATTAGTTGCACATGTTAACAGCAGTGACTCAGTGGGCGGGAATGTTTCTTTTTCACATTTTATTGAGTATGAAAAGGCAAGTCAAAAGGTTAGAAATTATGGAAAATGATGAATCCGTTGCTTTTGGAAGAATCTCTTGTAATTTGTTTTGGGGTGTCCGATATGATAGATATGAATTTCTATATTTTCAAGACACTCAGATGAGAGAGAGCGAGTAGTGGTCTCCAAGTCTTCAGTAATTGCATGAATGTCAAACGATTCTAAAAATGCACGTTATCTACAGAAGTTGAGTATAAGTTCACCAGGATCCTCATTTCAACAAAGTATGATGCTACTTATGCCTTCACATAATTCGCTGTATGTACTATGTGAGATAGCCTACTGCTTAAGCAAGATGCTAGAAACCCCCACTCCAGCTTTACAGTAAACCAGCTTTATATCTGAGTTTCTGGAAGCCCATTTTTACCGCAAATCATGCTTTTGTAAATTTTAATTGTGATATAAAAGTCATAATTATGACATGGAAAATTATGACATTAAAATAAAAATTATCAATAAAAGACATGACTATGGTTTGAAAGTTGAAACTGATATGACCAGTGCTCTAAGTGGGCTGGTACGGCACTTCACGCTTTTTCATCACTTCTCACATGCATACCTGCTCTCTAAGCTGGTAGCTTTTTATTTTAAGTGTAACAAGTTTTGTTATTCAGGGAAGAAGAAGGGAAGTCCTGCTTGCCACATTAAGATTTAAGCGAATAGTTTGAAAGCTACATACTGACTTATTTTCACATAATTAAAGGATTAGTTCACTTTAAAAAAAAAACTTTTGCTGATAATTTACTCACCCCCATGTCATCCAAGATGTTCATGTCATTCTTTCTTCAGGCAAAAAGAAATTAAGGTTTTTGATGAAAATATTCCAGGATTTTTCTCCATATAATGCACTTTACGGGTAACCAAATGGTTCAAGGTCCAAAAGACAGTTTCAGTGCAAACTGCAAACTGTTCAAAGGGCTTTAAACGATTCCAGATGATGAATAAGGGTCTTATCAAGCGAAACGATCGCTCATTAAAGCTGCAGTCCGTAGCTTTTCCTCTTTGTCGCCATCTCTGTTCGAAATCTGCAATTGGAGTTATTCGCAGAATTATCATCTTTACGTGGGTTGTAAATTGGCATGAAACAGCGCGGAAGAACACAGTGTTTTGAGGCGAGTGCTGCTGTCAATCACCGCGCTGTGTGGATACTGTCAAACAGAATCACAGATTTATTTTTTGAAAGTTTGAACAACATAAGAATATTCACCAGAAAATGTCTCCTGAACAAGTAAGTAACATCCATTTCGTTCTGATCAACTAAGGGGGAAAAGCATTCGACATGATAAGCGTCGTTAGATTTAATCAACGCGGTTTACAGCAGCAACCTTGCAAATTATAGCCTACTTTGTTCTCAAATTGTTCATGTTAACAACATCAGCATTGCGTGACTAATGTTAAATTTAATGTTTTTTATGGTTTTTCATATTCTCCATAATAGCAAAACGAGAAAGGCAAAACAAAGGAAACTCCATAACTGTGTGAATTATAAGAAAACGTACTGTTACACGATTGAACTATTGAAATGTCTTACTTGTTCAGCAGAAAAAAGCAGTCTCTTCTTCCGTTTTGAACCCCTTCAAAACACGGAGTTAACGCACTTTTCAAAAGCCCCGCCGATGTTTAAATCCTTGTGTTCGCATGAGACGGTTTCTTTCTCTTTCTCTAGACACCTTAAATCCGAAGTACGAAGTCTTTTGGGTTTTATAACTGCTGAATCTCCAGTTGACACTGATGATTGTTGTTTGGATCTTTCTGGATGCCATAAGTTTCTCCTCACGCGCAGTATAGCCGGCTAGCCGAAACTCCTTCTTTGTGTTTACGGGTGTGACGTCATGACGCAAAGACACCAGTACTACTGGAATTAAAATCATTATTACAAGCTAACCGTTTTGAATCTAGCTATGGCAAGCAGATAGTTTTGACCACTGCCAGAATATGTTTTTTTTTTTTTTTTTATCATTATTTTGGATTATTTTTAACTTAAAAAAGTTACGGACAGCAGCTTTATAAAAAAAAATAAGTTTAAGTTTTATAAGTTCAAATGGTCGCCTTGCTCTGTTCTGTGATGCACGTTCGTGACTCTCCTGTTCGAACTCCTTTATCAAAATGATGGAATCTTTTTTGTGTGTCATTTGGTTCACTCGGAAAAAGATTTGTTCATTTTGATGAATGAGTTCGAACAGGAGAGTCACACAGAACAGAGCAAGGCGACCATCTTGGAATGTTTTCATCAAAAACCTTCATTTCTTTTCGACTGAAGAAAGAAAGACATGGATATCTTGGATAACATCCCAGATAGCAAACTGACATTGAATCAACGTGGAAATATGACATCAAAACAACGTTGATCTGACATTGTTTTGCTCATCGAATTAACGTTGAACCAACGTCAGACGCGTCATTCTTTCAAAACTAACGGAAAATCAACTTCAAATCAACGCGTTGTTTCAACGTTATGAAAGCAAACCAATTTTCGATTTTCATTTAGCTTTGAAGAATGCCGCGTCTGACGTTGGTTCAACGTTAATTCGATGAGCAAAATCAACGTTGTTTCAATGTCATGAGAGACGTTGTTTCCACGTTGATTCAATGTCAGTTTGCTGTCTGGGATGGGGGTGAGTAAATAATCAGCAAAAGATTTGTTTAAAAGTGAACTACTCCTTTAACTGATTTGTTAATGGCAGGCATTGTCAGTACATTTCATGAAGCCCATCTTTCCAGACAAATTAATTTCCTTATTTTTTTTCCTCCAGTCAAAACTGAAACATACATGTTTAGAATGTTTGTTTTTTACCTTGAAGCGTGCTGAAAATCAGACAATCAACCAAAGAATACCCTGCTTACGCATTCACTTATCTCTTCTGTTCATACAGAAGAGAGAAGTTTGATCGTTCCGGTTACTACCATCATTTTGTTATTCGTCATAGAGCCTCTAATGTACTGTTTGTTTATAAGTGAGTAAACAATGGTGTGATCTAAATGCCATAACACTGATACGAAATTGAATTGCTGCCTACTTGTCCTGCCAAAAAAACAACAGCTCAGTGAGCCTTCCTCTTCATCCGGCAGTGGGTAAAAACATTTTTATTTTTATTTTTTTGTAACTGACACCACATGTGCATGTGTATAGTGGGGGGGTTTGGTCTGTTACTCACGGTCAGTACCCCTGCACAAGCCATCCGTCAGCTAATATAATAGTACTGATGTAAGGGCCCTCTCCCCCAAACCCTCTGCAATCCTTACACACACCAGGCTAGGGGAGGGTGACTGTATCTGGTCCAACGTACCCTGTGCAGATGCAGGTTGGGAGGTAACTAGGGGCATGGTGGCTGTTGGCCAGAACTGGGAGGTCTGGAGTTGGGGAGACTAAATGAAAAAGACTTTGTCAGGCCTTTGATAAGTGAAACCTAGAGGCAATGGCAAAGCTGGAAAGCAATGTTGGTGACTCCTAAGATAATCCTTGTCTGTTGTGCATACTATTTCAGTGAGGCACTTCATCTTTCTATTACCCTGTTGTCTGAAGCAGTTACAATGACCCGGATGATCCCTGTTGTCTTTGAAGGTTTCATGCCTCCCAGACGCATTTACTATGTGATGTCTAAAGGCCCCGATATACTCAAGCCGAAGTTCTTTTTCGTTCTTCGCTTTGGGGTTAAAAGAAATTTGAAATACCTGAGCAGTGGTATACAGTAAAGTTGGCAAAACATCCCAAGCCAACGCCATCCACACTTCTAGAAGCGTTTAGAAGAATATGTACTCTAAATATGTCCTCCTCTCAATAAACAAAATAAACACATAAAAATGACAGGAGTTACAAAAGCATCTGATCATTCTGATATTGAAATGTTTGCTCAAGCTCTGATATTTGGCACTCTCCACTCCAAGACATGTTACGTTTATTTATTATATAGCACTTAAAACAATAGATTGATTAGAAGCAAGACCTTTACAGTTTTAAACATGAAAAAAAAAAAAACACAACACAAACTCAGTTTCACTTTAAATTAGAATTACAACTTCAGTTTCTACTCTAAAGCAGCTCTTCGGTGTGTTCGTGCTTTTACTCACATCGACTACTGAACAGAAGAAATAAGGCAGAATGTTTCCACCACAAATAAGGCGGACCCCTTAGAGCACACCTACATATTATGTAATCGTCACAGACCAATAGTAGTCTGAGGGTGTTTACGAGTTTGTTTGTTGTTTTTGGAAGTTTGCTTTAACAAGCCGTTTTAAAATCCTGAAACAAACTCCAAACAAACTTTGTTTAGATCTGATTTTGTTTGAAATTACGCCACACCAGTTCATTCTTTGATTTCATTTTGTATTTCAGGACCTTAATTTAATTTCTTTCACAAGTTCTTGATGCACTAAGCCGACGTCAAAGTAACTAGTGGCGATGAAAGCTTACTGTGTTGTTGCCTTGCATCGGCTGCATCTGGCCCAAAGAGCTGTGGTTGAACACAACGCAAAGACTACAGGTGACTGCAAAGCACGTGCCTTCTGCGCCTGTGTGTAAGGAAATTATTTTATTTCTAAAGGTATCAGTAGTCTATATTCTTCAAAAAGGGAAGCTTTTTTAACTGAAACTAGAGCCTTGTTCAGACTGCCAGTCTAAATCCAATTTTTGTGCATACAATTGGAATCTGATCATATTTAATAAGTGTAAATGGCAAAAGATCACATGAAATGTGATTTTTTACAAGTCCGTTTTAAACTATTTTTATATGTTGTTTGAAGTCCTATTTAAACTGTATTTTTAGTACAGTGAAAGTACTGTGACGTAATTTGAACAAAATCAGTCGAAAATGAAGTTTGTTTGGAGCTCGTTTTGGGAAAAGTTTGTTACCACTGGAAAATCACCTTTGCACTACCATTGGTCATTGGCGATTAATAGGTCGGTGTCAGCGTAGATATCTTTTCTAGTTAATCTCTCCTGTTCAGTCCGTCAAGGGTCAGTCGTCCGTGAGTAAAAACATGAACAGACTGGAGCGCTGCTTAGTATAAAAATTAGATGAGACACATTGACACTGTTTTCCATGTCTAATATGGTAAAGCTGCTTGATTTTAAGCAATCAAAACTGCTAGGCAATATAAATAAACGTACGTTTATACAATAGATTGCTTAAAATCAAGCAGCTTTACCATATTAAACAGTGTTAGTGTCTCATTTCATCTCATTTTTATACTAAGCAGCACTTTACTAGAATGCCAAATTGCAGAGCAAACATATAATGTCAAAGTTCGGGAGGAGCACGTTTGATGATCTATCCAATCAGCATGAGAGGAGGCCTGTAAATACCCGAATCACATACAGGTATGTGTCACACATACAGTATGTTGCCTGACCTGCTGCTTACCTTAGCATTAAAGAGCTTTTTACTTGCATCTAGTATTCTGTTTCATTACAATATGTACACAGAACAAAATTATAAACGCAAATGGACTGCTTTCACAGACCCAATGGCCACTAAAGCATTTCACTCACATTCACCCATGCTCTGACAGCAGTGTCAGCCACACAAGGTGCAATCCAGCTCGTCGGGAGCAGCTGGGGTTAGGTGTCTTGCTCATGGACACCTCAACACTTGGTCAGGTGGAACCAGGGATTGAATCACCAATCTTCTGGTTTGTAGACAACCTACATGAACCACGGAGCCACTGCCGCAACAATTTTGTTCTTGCCATTTTTCATGAGCTGAACTCAAAGATCTAAGACTTTTTCTATGTACACAAAGGCCTATTTCTCTAAAATATTGTTCACAAATCTGTCTAAATCGGTGTTAGTGAGCACTTCTCCTTTGCCGAGCTAATCCATCCACCTCGCATGTGGCATATCATGATGCCGGTTAGACAGCAAGATTATTGCACAGGTGTGCCTTAGGGTGGCCACAATAAAAGGCCACTCTAAAATGTGGAGTTTTATCACAGAGCACAATGCCACATATGTCGAAAGTTTTGAGGGAGCGTGGAATTGGCATGCTGACTGCAGGAATGTCCACCAGAGCTGTTGCCCGTTCATTTCTCTACCATAAGCTGTCTCCAAAGGCATTTCAGAGAATTTGGCAGTACATCCAACCGGCCTCACAACCGCAGACCACGTGTAACCACACTAGCCCAGGACCTCCACATCCAGCATCTTCACCTCCAAGACCAACTGAGACCAGCCACCCAGACAGCAGCTGCAACAATCGGTTTGCATAACCAAACAATTTCTGCACAAGCTGTCAAAACCGTCTCAGGGATGCTCTTCTGCATGCTCGTTGTCCTCATCGGGGTCTCGACCTGACTGCAATTCGTCAAAGTCATAACCAACTTGAGTGGGCAAATTCTCACATTCAAAGGCGTCTGGCACTTTGGAGAGGTGTTCTCTTCACAAATGAATCACTGTACAGGGTAGATGGCAGACAGCGTATATGGCATCGTGTGGGTGAGCGGTTTCCTGATGTCATTCAGGATGAATGTTTTGTTGACAAATGAGCAAGCATTTATCAAGCCATTTGCAGTGGTCAACTCAACAGGCAGATTAGAGGAAGATACAGCACTCAGCTTCAATACCCCAGCTCGTCTCACAGATCGCAAGTTTTATATGTAGCTTAAATGTTGCTATTTAAGTACTTTGAGAAGTAACTGTCAGGGGGAGACTTGGCTGTTATTTTTAATAACATGATGAAGTGCAAGTTAGTGCCTGTTGAAACTTTCAATACTTTTGAAGTGCAATTACTGAAAACTGACTTGCCATTGCCAGTGATTTGAGTTTTATGAATTTTTATCTGTGGTTGTTAAATCTGCTGACAGGATTTTGATGATGGGTGATTTTCATATTCATGTTTGCTGTCCTGGCAAACCCATGACCAAGGATTTTTTTTTTTTAATTTAGTTAGATTCCTTTAACTTATCCCAATGTGTCTCCGGTCCAACACACGATCATGGGCACACCCTTGACTTCAAGTTTTCTTTGGGGATAACAGTAGAAAATATTTGTGTTGAAGAAATGGCCATCTCGGACCATATACCTATTAGGTTTAATTTTACTTTTGCAACAAATGGACTCATGTTATGGACTAAATGTTATCAGCCTTCGTCATTCTTGTCCGGGGTTATCACTACTTCTTTACCTAATGCATCCTCAACTGCTTTTACCGAATTAGCCCTCCATGCTGAGCCTACAGCATTGCCCGCTGCGGGACCTGATGAATTGGTAAACTCTTTTAATCATGTTTGTGCAGAGATCCTGGATAATATTGCGCCTTTTAAAATGAGACGTCATAAGGAAATCTGAGGCGGGTTTGTCGTCAGAGCGTAGTGGCTGAAAGACAAATTGTAACTATCCTATGGTATTCTTAGAGAATCTCTACAAAACTATCAAAACGCCGTTAGAGCCACTAGATTCTCATATTTATCGCGAATTATATCACATAATGCAAATAACCCAAAGGTTTTATTTTCAACCACAGATAAGGTACTGAGTCTGTTTATTAATTATTTTCCTACCCCGTCTACGGATCTGTGTTTTTTTTTTAAATATTTTATCGATAAGATTGCTCTTATTCAGTCAAATATTGTACCTGTAGGCAATACTGTAGTCGATATAATAAATCTGTTTCCTTGTTTAAGTAAATTTAAATCGTCTACATTAGCTCAGTTGGAAAAGATAATAGTGCATTTAAAACCGACCACCTCATTCTTTGAGGTACTCCCGTCGTAATTGTTTAAAGAGGTTGTAGACATTTGGTCCCAGTATATTATTGATTATCAATAGTAGTTTATTTTATGGAACTGTAGGTTTACAGGTTTACATGTAAACATCAGGGTTTAAGCATGCTGTTATTAAGGCAGTCTTAAAAAATTAATTTGGATTCAAACGATTTAAAAAAATTCAGACCTATTTCGAAATTGCCTTTTTTTATGAATAAGATTTTAGAGAAAGTTGTCCATAACTTATAGCCTTTTTGAATGTAAATAACATACTGAATATTTTTTCAGTCTGGATTTAGGATCAAACATAGTACAGAATCAGCATTATTAAAGGTCAAGGTCAAGGTAGCGTTTATTGTCTCCCTTAGGAGAAATTTGTTTTGGATTAGGGAACTGCTGCCATAACATACCACATATGACAAACAACATTAACAAACATTACAAATCATAAAACCATAAAAACCCTGCATCATTAAAAACAGTACATCACATAACAATTCTTGTCTGTTATACCCTCTATTGCAGTTATTTATCTTCTTGCTGTAGCTCATTAATTAATTTAACAGACAGTGGTACAAAAGAATATTTATATCGGTTATGCTTACATAATAGAACCCTGTATCTCCGACCAGAGTTCATCAGCGCATACTCGGAGTGAGGAGTCTAATAAAATCTTGTTGGCCTGCTGTAGATTGCAGTGCTCGAAAATATCCTGTAAGGAGCTAATTGTCTGTGTCCCCATGATTTTTCCTGCCACTCTCACCAAATTATTTATTTGAGCTTTCAATTTTACTTACAAACTTAAAGGTTACAAATGACATTCTGTGAAGTATTGACTCCGGGAAAAGTGTTGCCTTAATTATGTTAGATTTAAGTGCACCCTTTGACTCAGAGATTATGTAGGGATTAAGGGTGTAGCTCTTAAGTGGCTTTCCTCTCACCTGTGACACTTTCTTGGGGGGTTCCTCAGGGATCAATCCTTGGTCCGACTCTATTTTCATTGCACATGCTACCCATGGAGTCAATTTTTAAGCAGCATAATATTAATTACCACTTGTATGCTGATGATTCACAACTGTACTTTCCTCTGGAGTGTGATGGCTGTACATTTCTTACTAATTTTTATAAGTGCTTGACTGAGGTAAAGGGATGGTTAGGAAATCATTTTTTACAATCAAATGAGGTTAAAACTGAGTTTATTAATGTTCGGGATCTAGGAGTTTAGGAATGGTCTGTCTGTGAATTATGGACCATTGTCCAACAAAATGTATAGTGTTGTGAAGAATTTTGGAGTATTTTTTGATTCTGAAATGTGCTTTGATCGCCAAGTTAACGGTGTTGTGAAATCCTCTTTCTTTCACTTGAGAAAACTGTCTTGAGAAAATTGTCTATATATGCCTCCGTTTTAACCCGGTTAGATTATTGTAACATCTAGGCATAAGTGAATAATCCCTTACAAGTCTCAATGTCACCTACTCTCCTCTCAGAACATACTTCTAACCATCCCACGGTCTTGGTTGAGACGTGGAAATCGCGTCTTCTCTGTTGCGGCTCCTTCACTTTGGAATTTGTTGCCATTATCTCTAAAATCCTTGTCAAGCATGGATATTTTTAGAAAGGACTTGAAGACTTTATTTATTAGACTAGATTTATTTCATTAAGCTTTTGGCATTTGATTAGGTCTGCGAATTGTGAGTGTTTTGTGGCTTGATTTTCTGGCTGTGAGTATAGCAACTGTGAGTGATTTGGTTTGATTGTCTGGGTGTCATGTCTTGATGTAATTTGATGTTTCTGTTTATTTATAGATATTTATTACTTGTGGACAGCACTTTGGTCCATTTTAATGGTTTTCAATGTACTGTATAAATAAAAGTTGAGTTGAGAACATGGGAAAAAGTAAAAGTGAAGTACTAGAATATTCTGCATAATGATAATTTGTACTAGTTTTATTATAGTCTCTTTTAAAAAGGCACTGTTAATAAATGCTTGCCTGTTTATAAAAGAAACCAAGTAGAAGGTTAAGTAAAAAATAAAATAAAAAATGTGGTGGTCCTGCACCCCCACATACCCAAGCAGAGGAGCTGGCCCTTTGGTTGGATGTGAACCATTGTACAACACTCCCAATGCACAGGACAATGAAGAAACCCTCTCATATAACTGTCTTTTGGAGAAAGTATCTGTTAGTGCATACATAACTTTACTTAGTTTATACTTGAGTACCTATTATTTCTGAATGCAATATGAGTTGCAAGAGTCCACATCTAAAGGCCTACAGAAGAGTCTGCACAAAGCAGTGTTACAAAGGTGGGCAGTGTTGTAATTCCTTTCCATTTTTATTGCATAGGCAGTATTTTGTGGAGTATTAGAAATAGAGTATTTTGGGGAAAAAACTTGACAAAAACTGGCACTAGAGATGAGTTGTTTCAAAGAAACTTCAGAGTAAGTGCTAATGTATTATTTCACACAGAGTACTATTGCTGACCTTGCATAATATCTCTTATTGCAGGCAAGATGACTATCACTGACTTTTCTTTACAAAGAACTATTAAAATAAACTCAAAGAACTAAGCATATTTGTCTTGTATTTTATTAAACATTTAATGAAATGTTTTATATTTTTTCTGATGGTGGCAATGTTTTCAGACACTGAAATCTTTAGTTGGCTAAAGTTCACTTCATTGCGTGCTCTTGTCCTGGCTAGAGCGGCATTGTAACTGGTCTGGGGTTTGGGTCAGGAAATGGGGTCATAAAACACCTTCAAGCAGGATCCTGTTGTAATCATAGATATGTACATAAAGGATAGATGTGTTACGGCGGAGTTTCCATCGTCATCACCGGTGGCCATCTTGTCACAGACAAGCTGATGTAAGATGAGTGGTCAGCACGAACACAAATACTCTTATCTCGTTGAAATCTTGATGGATTTACAAACGGTTTGGTTTCTTACAAACGTTATTAACTTGGCTATAATTATCTGTATGATTATTTATTTATACACTTTTAATTCATAAGTATGAAGTGTAATAACTACATCTCTTACGTTTATAACAAAACAAACTGTTTGAAAATCGGTAGAAAATTGAGCAAGTTATGGTCATTTAAATAGTACATGTACCATTAACACATGTTATGAGTGAGCGAACTGCCTGTGACAAGATCATCCAACGCACATGGCACCCTTTAACGTCAATATAACACGCTTCGGTTATGGGTAAGTTTAGGTCTCTGGTCTGGGGTAGGGTTAGGGTTAGACCACTAGGAGGCGCTTTCTGGCCCATATGTATCTGCGTCTCATAAGGCGCTTTTCCACTGCATAGTACGGTACGGTTCGGCCCAGTACGCTTCGACTCGGAACAGTTCGGCTCGCTTTGCGTTTCCACTGCAGTAGTACCCCTTCAAAGTGTGTGGGACTGATCGTTATTTGCGCGCGTCTCTACTGCCATGACATCATCTTAAAAGCGCCACATTTTCAAACCCACAACACAGGAACAATGGAGACTATCGAGGGGATGGTGTTCCTGATTCTCGGTATGTGGTTGTTTTTAACTGCTAGACGGAAAAATGTGTTTAAAATGAGGCTGATGGCAGCAAAACAAAAATACTGCTAAAAAAGTGTCTCGTGTCTCGTGTCGCAAATCCAATGACGCTAGTAGTGACGATTCTGTCTGACCAATCAGTGATCTGCAGTGTTTCACGTCACATTTTAGTACCGGTACGGTACGCTTGGAACCTCAACAGACCAGGTACCATTTAAAGCGACCTGAAGCGAACCGTACTGTACCGTACCATGCAGTGGAAAAGCACCACAAGTGAGCCGTACCGAACCGAACCGTACCTTACTATGCAGTGGAAAAGCGCCAATACTGACGCTAAAGGGTGCCATGTGCGTTGGATGTATACGCATTGTCAAAAGCATCAGTATATGACACCTTGGGATGAGAACAGGCTGGTATAATGGAATATAAATGCAGTTCTGTTATGATCAGCATAAGTGTATAATACAGTGATACCCCACTGCTACACGACGCGGGTCGAAACAGTAAAAACCGAAGTAGCCCATCTACTTTGAGCCGAAATAGCGAAACTATTGAGCAAAGGGGCAATAGAGCCTTTATCTCAAGCTCAGGGCGAAGGGGGCTTATACAGCAGATATTTTCTGGTACTGAAAAAAGATGGGGGTCTCAGACCCATTCTGGATCTCAGACAGCTGAACAAAGTGCTTGTGAAATGCCAGTTCAGAATGCTCACAACCAGGGAAATCCTCGCGAAGATTTGCCAAGGCGACTGGTTTATGTCAATAGATTTGAAGAATGCATATTTTTAAATACAAATAGTGTCACAGGTGATTCTTGAGATTCGCCTTCGAGGGCTAGGCATATCAATACACAGTCCTACCATTCAGCTTGTCCCTAGCACCCCGTACATTTAAAATCCCTGAAACTTTGGGGCATGCGAGTTTTGAACTACTTGAACAATTGGCTGATTCTAGCTCAATCACATTCAGAGTTCATAGAGCACAGGAACACATTACTTGAGCATCTGGAAAATCTGGGTCTCGAGTCAATTGGGTGAAAAGTTTGCTATCTCCCAGTCAGAAAATATTTTTTCTGGGCACAGAACTGAACTTGCTGTCTATGACAGCGCAACTGTCTCCAGAGCGCAGACTGAACATTCAGCGCATCACGAAATCCTTTCACTGCGGCACTATAGTCCTGCTCAGAAGGTTTCAGAAAATGCTGGCTCTCATGGCCTCAGCATCATCAGTACTCTAGTTGCCTCCTGGTCTGTGCTTAGCACAATCTGCGCTCATTGAGAGCAGCACATGTGCCTGGTCACCTGAATTTGGGACCAGACAGACTGTCCAGAAACAATGTTCCATTAGGAGAATAGTCTCTGCACCTGCAGACGGTCCTACTGCTGTGGGAGATATTCGGCAGAGAGCAGGTAGACCTGTTCACTTCCAAAGAAAACGCTCACTGTCCGAGGTTTTTCTGCAAGAGCAGGGATGAGCTGCCCCACATCTGGTCCCACTGCCCGCTCGATGCGTTTCCTCCTGTCTTGCTCCTGCCTCAGGTATTGGAATGAATCAGGGAAGACGGATGCTCAGTGCTGCTTGTGGCTCCGCTCTGGAAAAACCAGGCTTGGTTCCCAGTTCTGATGCAGCTGATGAGCACTGCCCCATGGCCAAAACCGATGAGGAAAGACCTCCTCTCTCAGTCAAAGGGCTAGATTTGGCATCCTCACCCAGAGCTGTGGTCCCTGCACTCATGGGCCATCAACGGGTACCCGCAAATCTCCCGGAGGGAGTGTTTAACACGATCACGCAGGCTAGAGCACCATCTACTATATGACTCTATTCCTTAAAGTGGTCTATATTTTCTGGCAGGCTTTTCACCCCTAGACTGCGGGGTTACGGATGTTCTCACCTTCATTCAAGAGCTACTGGATAAGGGTAGAACCCTATCCACGCTCAAAGTTTACATGGCGGCCATGACAGTGTTTACAAATTCGCGACTGGCCAGTCACTGGAGAAGAACGAACTGGTCATCTGCTTCCTTAAAGGAGCTAAGAGGCTGAATCCTCCCAGACCCCCCTCAGTCCCAATGTGGGACCTTTCCACAGTTTTGGAAGCCATGAAAAATGCCCCGTTCAAGCCAATCCACAAGTCGGACATGAAACATCTGTCATTCAAGACAGTGTTTCTTATGGCTCTTGCTTCAGTGAAGCACATAGGGGATTTACAAGCTCTTTCATCAAGCACAACGTGTATGGAATTTGGGCCAAATGACTCGAAAGTCATACCAAGATACGGATATGTGCCTAAATCCCCCAACACACCGTTCAGGGCTCAGGCTTTTCAGGTCAACTATCAGGACACTATCATAGCAAATCCTTGCTCTGACAAGAGGCCTGATGCTACCCAAACCATTAATATTGACAGTGATGAGGACGGGGAGACACAGACTCTTCCCTCGAGACAACAAGATGATGGTAGGAAGGCACACTCAAAGATAAGAAGATTTAACAAATAAGAAGATTTCACATACACAGGCAATCCTAATGTCCCTCTGCCACAGTGTGTCATATGTCATTCTGTCTAATAACTCGTTGAAGCCTTATATAATAAAAGTTATTTATTTATTATACTTTTTTTTCTCTCTCACTTATTTAAACATGCTCAAGGCCTGCATCATTTCAATAATCAGCTGAATTCTCTTGTAGAGGTCAAAAGCAAGTTCGGGGCAAAAATGCCTCAGGAGACAGAGTCTTGTCAGCAAAGCTGGCCTAAATGGAAATCCTGCTTTCACTGTGGAATTTTATTATTTAGTCATTGTTTGATTCATAGTCACCTGGTGTCTTTCCTCCCATACTCTATCACAGGACACATGAGGGGAAAATAATGTTTGTCCAACAATAATATGCCCACATATGTGGTACATAATTTGCTTTGTACAAAAAGAACCTCATGACTTTCCTATTTTTCATACAGAACACATTTGAGATGGGAAGGAAAGCTTGGGAAATGGTCTGCCGGTATGAGATCCGGTTAAATATGTATATGTCAGTGGATCTTCCTAATATTCTTCGGACCATTGACATATAAACTGGAAAAAACAGCACTGATCCTCTTTGAAACCAGAAGACATGAATCTGATTAAGTTCTGGCTTTATTTTGACTGAGAAATTACAAGTGATTTCACATTTTCCATTTATCAGGATTTTGACATTTAAAATTGTTATCTGTCAGACACTGAAGGCTTCAGTACTTTTATGTAATCAGGCATCTCTTTCTCTCATCAAAATATCAGTAATCACTTCACAGTATTTGCTTAGGGTAAAACCAGAGACCAGTGAAGAAGCTTCATGTTTTCATTATCTAGGTTCTAGCAGGTACTTCATCGTTACAAAAAAGGACAAGGGGGCAAACATCCTGTTGAGGCAGGGGATGAGGCTCGGGAAGGGAGATTCACCCCTAGGTTGAGGAGTTCATATAAAGGGTGATCTGCCAGGAAGAAACATTTGGTGCTCACTGCTGAGCAAATGTGTGGAGCTTACACCGATAATGTAATTAGTTAGTCAAGTGCTGCTCAAACACTTTTATGAAACAGGAAAGGTAACTACATAAACAAATAATACCTAAACATAATGTGACATTGATTCTCACAGTTGGGGTCACCTCCATGACTTCTGGCACACACGGTGTCACCTGCATAACGTTTAGATCCAGTTGGATCATTTGTTTGGAGACCGACTGTTGGCTTTATAAAGAGTTACAAAACATTAATTAAAAATTCTCAAGTCTACATTTTTTTTTATTACAAATGACCTGCATACTGGGAATGCACATAATGGATATCTTCATAGTTATCAGTGTCATACCTTGCCAGAAGAAATGCCTGTAGTAACTGATAGCACCACCACCTCTTGATTGCAGGCATGTCATACTGATAAAAGATGGCAAGTGAAAAACATAATCATAAAATTTTAATTGTAATTTCAACTCTTTTTGCTGAACAAATAACTAGAAATGGATAAAAACTCACTGCTGAAAAATCAAATGTCTTCCCAATGCTCACAGGCGTATACATAACCTTCGTATTTCAACTTGTCATATCACCATTAGTCCTACATTGGCCCTGTTGCACCTTTTTGGAACATGTTGCATCAGATCAGATTTTAAATTAATTAAAAAAAAAAAAAACTAAATTCACAAAATAAAACATAAAATAAAATTTTTCGAATGTGTTTTTAATATAGTACAGGGGAAATTGAATTTTCAAATTATTATTATTTTTTTCATTTTATAAACTGTAATATAAGGATAGGGATTTCAGATATTGCCATCTTTGCGGGGACATTTTGTCCCCATAATGTAGAGTTTACCTGGCCGTACGTACACACACACACACAAGTGCTGACCTTAGTGAACCTGGTGCCTGTTGTAATGAGCCAGAGAGAAAGGCATGTTTGCACTGAAATTACTTAAATATACACGGTACAGGAATATACCAGTGGAGATTGTGCCTGGTTAAACTGGACTGCAGGTGGTATGTGAATACAATGAGCGTTAGTTGACTCTACTACTGTTTTGTAAATTTGTTCAATAACTTCAACATTACAGAAGTTCTATTATCCACCCAGACTCTTTATCAGCTAGATTCATTTGTGGGTTTGTTTCTCCAAATTGTATTTATTCAAATTCTTCAAAGAAGTATCTAGTGGAATTAGCTTCGCTAATGTGTTTACAAAAATTAAAATTAGAACAAATTTAAAAAAAGATAGTGAACAACATTGTTGAGCATTAGTATTGGCCTAATCTATTCAAACACTGCTTAGAAGAATAGTTTAATAAAACACACACACACACACACAAGGAGTAGCTGATCTGGTAGTCACAAACTGCAGTTCATTTATTTTTGTATATTTACATCTTCTCCTCCTCAGTTTGTTAGTTTTTGTTTAGAAAATGGGTAAGGAAATGCAACTGCTCCAGGACTTGGTCAACTGTATTTTTTTAGAAGATGCGCAACCCAGCGAAAGTGATTATATGCTACGCTAATCAAATTGCAATTTAATTTTTTAACTGCTTGTGACTTTTATATGGGTTTCACTGAGCTGAAAATGTATCACATATGGTGGTTATAGTTCATTCATTGTCAAAAAAGTATTTGGGAAACAATTAACCACAGACATCTAGGCTACCGAAGTCAATGACACTGTCTTTTCTTGTTGTTCGATCTGGGTGCCTCATTAGTGGAGTTAGTGTGTCCTGCTTGTCCTGTCTGTTTTGTTACACTAGAACATATCTATTTTTGGATTGCTTTGTATTTTGAGTGCCTGTGGTTGATTGCTGTTTCTATCCAGGCCTTTTTGAATGTTTCTCCAACTCAACCTCATTTTGTGGAAAATGGTATTTTAATGTGTTTAATTTAAAAGTAATTTAAGTAAATTTGACATTCACAACACTCTCACTAAAGACCAGAAATATTTATTTATTGTATTTATTTAATTTGTCTTTAGTGCTATAGTAGCCTGACGTCGTCATACTCAGATTCTAGTCAGACTGTGAGTCTGATACTGCTCCACTGGGCTGTGATTACAGGGCGTGTTTCAATCGAACCAGGAAAAAAAAATGCCCCTGCACTCAATTGAATAGACCGAATCCTGTAGGAAGGATGGCAAAAACATCTTTCCGATCGACAAATGCCTCGGTCGCAGTTTTCTGTAACTCTTTTGAAATGAATGCCCTGTCAACATCTTCTATAACAAACTCGATAGCTGAATCTACACATCTACATTCTCCAGCGGCAACCATTCTTTGATGTTAACAAATTCTACCCAAGCCCTCTTTGGTGACGTGGAATATTAGGTTACGGTTGATCATCTGTCCATCATCATATAAAGCCCGCCCTGACAATTTGATTGGTCCAAAAAGCTTTGGTTCAGGCATACTTGCTTCTCTCAAATGTTGTGGGCAGTGCTAAGTTCGGCTGCCATCCAGGCTAACAATTTGTGTTAGTTGCATTGACATTGTAATGTAATTTGTTCACGAACCAACAGTAAAATGTGAATCCCATCACTTGTCATCAATATCCCATATGCAATAAAATGTGTAACTTTGCACTGTTACCCTGTGCATTTTCAATCATTGTCATCAAATCCATAGTCCTAGTTTACATCAAGAAATTTTGTGCAATATTTTATTGACAACATGGCATTTTAACTAATAAAACATCCACTTGTTTCAGAAAGTTACAGGCTTTTGCAGGTAATCTGTAACATGTTGCTGTTTGAAAAATGCACTTATTGGTCTGCAAATGTTAAGGATGATTTGAGAAATGTACCAACGCAACTGAGAAAAAGGGTTATGTAACCCGGTTCCCTGAGAATGTAAATGAGACTCCGTGTCATGGTGTTGACGCAACGGAAACTCCTTCAGTTTGAGCCAGTGTCTGAGTTATGTGTAGTACGCACTAAGCTATTGGCTGGAATGACGTGCGTAATCATATCTATAAATAACATCTGTGTGAGAGCATCACCAGATTCACTTTTCTGAAGAAGCCGTGCAGAGTACTTGAAGTATGGCAAAGCTATGCAGCATCTTGTTCCCATTCTCAGGGAACCAGGTTATATACATAACCCTGAAAACTAAATTTAAAAAATGAGTTGAATATTGTTTAACTTACAAAAAGATTAAATGTTGTCATCTGTTATAGTTTCTTTTATTACAGCGTTAAAGGTTTAGTTCACTTTGAAATTAATTTTTGATATTTTTTAGCTTACCTCGAGGGCATCCAAGATGTAGGTGTCTTTGTTTCCACAGTGTTTTCAATTTTGTTTTCAATCAGCGATCAGCTGATCAATCTTCTCTCCAGTTGCCACCAGTACCACTGGAGTTAAAAACATTATTACGAGCTTACCACTTAGAATCGAGCCAAGGCAAGCAGAGAGTTTTGAACTCTGGCTGGTTATGTATTTTCTCAAATATGTATTTTGGATCATTTTAACCCAAAAAAAAAAAAGCTACGGACTGCAGCTTTAAAATCTTGAATTAATGACATCTACAATACATGGTTCTGTTCTGTTTACACTGAGGATTATTGCTGCTGGTTGTTGATGTGTATGGACTTCTTGCCCAGAACAGAACCATACCACCAATCCTAACTGTATGCAATTGCCAATCATATTTGATGATAGTGGTCCTGACAGAACTCAATGTTTTGAGAAACAAAGTATTTTTGCCCCTCACATTTCTGTTTATTTTGTAAATATATACTGAATATGCATACAGGTCAATAACTGTAAAGTTTATCATACTGTAAAGTGCATACATACTGTATATACAGAGTTTTTGTGTAAATACCTACACCACACAAGGTAGTGGTGTTTTATATTTGTCACATCCGCGTGTAGAGAACACCCTTTTTAGAAGAATTTTAGTTTTGAATGGAGTGTTTGCTTTTGCAAGAGATGTGACGTTTTGCATCTTGTGTGTGTTTTGTTGTTTAGTGTGTAGAATTTTGTGAAATGGAGCCTTAGTTTCAGAAATTCTGTGTAAACAGTTTTTAAAAAACCTGCAATATGTGTCAACACACTGTTTAAACCCATCAGCATATGAAGAGTTCAGATGCAAAAGCCTCTAAGTGCCATTTGAAATTTTCTTCTAAAATGATCATTTTTATCAAGCTTGTATATTTAAGTTCAGTAATTTCACTTAAATGGCAAGTAAAAGTGAAAAAAAAGTGAAATTACTGAACTTAAATATACAAGCTGGATAAAAATGATCATTTTAGAAGAAAATTTCAAATGGCATTTAGAGGCTTTTGCATCTGAACTCTTCATATGTTTACTGACTTCAGTCTTTCTTTTAATGCACTAAGATGAAGAACGAGTAAAGGTCAAACATTCATGTTGGAGAACAGATTTGTTCCCAAAATACTTTTTAAATAATAATATTTATGATAATATCATTATAATAATATGATAGAAACTGAACACAGAAACATATCAGCCAGAAGCGGTTAACGCTCTGGGGTCTAAGGTGTTTTTGGGGTCCTTTTGCTTTTTTGTTTCGTTTTGCTTTTTTCCAGTTGCTTATAAACATATTAATGGCACAGGTGAAATTACACTCTATTTAGCACAGGGCTACCATAATATGTGAGCAACATGTATGTACATGTTTGTATTAAAACAAAAAAATAAAGTTTCTGAAATAAGTCCACAAAACGCATACTAAACATCTGTCCATAAGACTTTTGACTAAGGCCGTGTGTCCACCAAAGCGTTTATCTTTTCAATTGTTTTCAATGGGAGCGCCGCGTTTTTTTAAACGCCATGAGCATGCCGAGGCACTGAGCGTTTTTTTCACGCCGAAGCGCCGAGCGCCCAGCGTTTTTACTGGTCGCTGGGAGTTGAAAAATGTTCAATTTTGGATAAAACGCAGCGCTCATCACTGTCACTTTTTACCCAGCCGTCCAATCACAGTGAAGGAGGGGCGGGGATAATACCACACCGACCAACTGTCACAACATTCAAACTGCTGCGGATATTCTGTATCATAGCAACGAAACGTCTCAACGGAAAAAACAGTGTGCTGCCAAAACGCTCTCAAGCGCCCAAAGCACGGCGTCTTCAGCAGTGTAATTTGAGTCGCTTTTGCACTGATAAGGAAAAAAGTGAGCTTGCCGGCACGTTAGCCGACCCAAGAGGGTTGAAATTTGGTGGGGTCTGTTTGATTATATTCAAAAAGTGCCCTGTAGTGGCAACCACAGACCACAGCAATCCTGGGAGATGAATTGCTGAGAAAGACCTAACAGACTGTGCAATTCAACAGAATTTATGCTGGGATCATAAAAGAGTGAGATATATAATGTGTATGACAGGGGCCAAATGTTTGTGGCTTCTAGATTTTGATTTTGCAAGGCTGGGGAAGACACAGCAGATCCCTCCCAAACACAGTTATCTACATTAGAAACATCACTCAAAACTAACAGCTTAAAACTCAATACTTTCAAAAAGAAATACTTTTTTTCCCTTTTGCATTTTTTTATAGTGTAAATATACCTAATAGAAAACGGTCACGTTAGAAAAGATTGCATCAGCTGACACTCAGCTGACCCATGTCTACCTATAGGAATACAATTCCTATCACTGTATACACTGTAAGCTCCTTCAGTATTATCAGCAGCTATCACGTTTCTCAAGAGCTAATTCATACTTTGCACGTGACGTCACAAGTACTTGCTGGCGGGCAAGAATGTCGTTCTCTAGCAACGAAACCCAGTAATCTAATCAATGATCTTGCCAGGACGTCCCCAGTTTTAATATACAGTAGTTAGTGTGTTGAGGTGTAAACAACAGGCCAGATAATTGTTGTGCGATTGAATGCACTAATGTCAATCGTGTAATCTTAACATAAATGTGCTTACAGGTTCGCTAGTAGGTCGCGAGAACGCATTCATCTGTACGTGATTTGATATGAGAAGATGAATACAGACAATGAATGAAAAGGTTACTGTTGTACTGCATCTACTTATTACTTACTTACAGTTACTTTGCATGCATACTATCGTACACTTATTACATTACAGCCTAACAGATTGCTAACTGGATGTTACGGGCGGACGGACACCACCCTTAACATAGAGGGGAGACGCACACAGGTTAGCTCGTGTCAAAAATAGGGGTGTTTTATTTTGTAGGCTGGTCAGCAGATGCCGGATAGCTTGGTGTGAGGGGTACCTGCCAGTAACCTTTTAGGAGGTCGATTTTAGTGACAAATGTAGCCGAGCCAACACGGTCCACACAGTCATCCATCCGCGGTAATGGATAGCAGTCTGGTACAGTGATGGCATTAACACGCCGGTAGTCCGTGCAAAACCTATAAGTGCCATCGGGTTTTCCAACTAAAAGGCACGGGGAACTCCACGGACTAGAGCTAGGTTCAGCAATGTTATTCTTTATCATATACTCAACTTCCCGTTTCAGGATAGCTCGCTTTTCTGGATTTACTCTATACGGGTGCTGTTTAATCGGGCCCTTGGCATCCACGTCTATGTCGTGTTCGAGAACGGTGGTCACAGTAGGAACATCTCCAAATAATTCAGGAAAATCACCTATCACACACAATACATCAGCTGTTTGAGAGGGTGTTAAATGTGGCAAATGATTTACAATAGTGGCCAACATAGTGGAGTTTTTCAATCGACCTTCAACCACGCATCGCGACGGAGGAATCACCTCATCATCATCGTCTACCAGTGAAGACGGCAATACGGGGACCTCGACTGGACCAGGTACGTTAAGGTCACACAAGCTAGTTTTAACCCCCTGACGTGTAAAATACGGTTTAAGCATATTTACATGACAGACGCGAGACAGACTTCGCCTGTCTGGGGTTGCAATTACATAGTTCAGATCTGATATTTTTTTTTCAACAGTATATGGTCCAATGAATCGCGCCTGAAACACAGAACCGGGCACGGGTAAGAGAACCAACACTCGGTCTCCAGGTTTAAATGACCGGGCTCTGGCCTTACGATCATACCACGTTTTCATGCTAGATTGATTTTTCCCTAAATTCTCTCGAGCCAGTTCACGCGCTCTGTGTAGACGGGAGCGAACGTCGCTGATAAATTGTACTGCGCTACGAGAGGAAGGCTTGCTCATCCATTGATCTTTAAGGACGCTTAAAGGCGTACGAACATCATGAGCAAACACTAGTTCTGCAGGGCTGAAACCAAGCGACTCTTGCACGACTTCTCTAGAGGCCATTAGCATCCACGGAATCGCATCTTCCCAGTTCGTACCTCCAAACAATATGCAAGCAGCATTGATTTAAGCGTTTGATGGTAGCGCTCGAGAGCCCCCTGACTCTCCGGATGGTATGCGCTAGAAATACTGTGCTTAACTTGGAGAGACTTTAGGACCCGGGAGAAGACACGCGAAGTAAAATTTGTTCCTTGGTCCGTTTGAACGATTTTTGGTAACCCCACAAATGCAAAGAATTTTAATAGAGCCCTGGACACAATTCTAGCAGTAATTTTCCTCAGAGGCACCGCCTCTGGGAAGCGAGTAGCAGTACACATTATTGTTAATAGATACTGATATCCACTTTTCGACCGTGGAAGAGGACCAACACCGTCAATGATTATTCTCTCAAAAGGCTCACCCACGGCAGGTATTGGGTGCAACGGTGCAGGTGGAATTATCTGATTTGGTTTACCCGTAACCTGGCAGACATGGCACGTTTTGCAATACTGCCGCACATCACGCTTTAGCCCCGGCCAAAAAAAATGACGAAGAATGCGGTTGAATGTTTTAGTCACACCTAAATGACCAGAAACACCATCATGCGCGATACTCAGAATTTCCCGTCTATTTTCAGTCGGCATAACGATTTGCTCAGTGTTATTCCATTCATTACCTTTGTGAGGCACCCACCTCCGCATAAGCAAGCCGCCTCGAACAAAAAACACTGAACTCTCTCCGGCACGGTCTGAAACAGATTTAATTGCATTATAACATGAAACAAGAGTCGGGTCTTTTTGTTGAGCACTAATAAGTTTCTCTAAAGACAACGATATCTCTGGTTCCACTAATTTTCCCTTATTCTTCCTCACATGTACAGGACTACTGCACGACGGGCTGGACGTGGGTTCCAAGAGCCTCTCACACTCCGCTGGGTGAGCACTTGGGCCGACCCAAGTGTGAGGTTGCCTCCACAAACGGCTTCGGCCCAGGCTTTTTTCCTCCTAACACCTTTCCCCAAAATCATTCTCCTTTCACTCTATTTTCCACAACGCCGATACCCATCCCGCCGTACACTACAGCTATGGAACCGCCCACTGTCGCCAGCAGACGACAGCACAGATCAGAGCACAGATACTCACAGGTGCAGACATTGATTTATCCTCCCTTCTATCTATCCTCCATTCCTCTGTTTCAAATCGGCAAATCGATTGCGGTGATTTTGCAGTCACTTCAAAAAACCCAGTTCAAAATTCATCCCGCATCATGTCATTTTCTGAATTCGCAATTGCTTTCAGCCGTTATAGCAAAATCATTTGCGCCACACTCCCCCACAGAAGACGAGAACTGAACGACTATCTCACGATAATCGCAGAGCTTGCGTTGTTGTATGGAGGAACCCATTTCTACACTTACCACAAATTGTTTTCAGCAAAATGCGCTGTCCGCATAGCTCAGTGGAACCAGTGCCCTTACTGGGGCGCCCTTGACACAGAGCTACACAGTAGAGTGTTCCTAGGCTGCCGCAACATATTCTGCGCAGTTTGCAGATCTGTCTCACACTCCACCACAGCTTGTCCTTTGATTAACCCTGAAAACTACCATAACTACTTCATGTAGCAACAAGCTCAGTTTATGGATAACATTCCTTAAACAATGGAACGGCCTGTCCTTTTCTATAATTTTCTGATTTCTCTCCCCGTGTATATCCAACTGTTCACAGATGCAGCTCCCTCCTTTGGTTTCAGAAGATTCTACCAAGGCCATTGGTTTGCATCTACATGGCCCGCCCAGTTGCTAAATTTACCGCAATCACTAACATCCTCAGTGTTGTTCGAGTTGTATCCTTTAGTGGTAGCAGCCTTCCTGTGGGGCAAAGTATGGTTGACTAACAGCATCATGGAATCCAATTCTTCCACAAACTCCTTTTTTGGTTCACCCTCCGCAGACATAGCAAATTCCCAGACATCAATGCTCATCAAAGGCATCCAAAAAACCCAACCCACCAGTCCAGATGCCAGACAACCAATAACTTTGGATATACTCACCAAATGCATCTCCACCCTCCGCCGAGACTACCACTCCACCAACACTGCCCTCACACTAAACGCTATGTTCATATTGGATTTCTTCAGTTTCCTCAGATGCTCAGAACTAACCATCACTTCCAGCTTCAACCCAGAAGTCCATCCCACAATCTCAGATCTTTCAGTACTAGACAACGAATCCATCTCTTACTTCATCAAACAAAGCAAGTCGGACCAAATGAAAAAGGAAATGAAAACACTTCATATACATCTTCAATTTTCAATCACCAATCAAACCATACCAAACTCTCTTAGCATAGTCACAATTCAGAAACTCACAGACCAAGTCCCCTTCCGACCCACTCTTCATCGACAACTTCAATCGCCCCGTTACACGATTCTGGTTCCAAAAAACATCTGTCAAGTCCATCATGCTTCAATCAGGCATTCTAACAAATATTTTTTCCAGCCATTCATTCCGCATAGGTGCAGCAACCACATCTGCCTAAAATAGGCCTCTCCCAGCAGCAAATCCAAGAGCTTGGCCGCTGGTCGTTGAAGGCCTTTAAGAGTTACATCCGTTCAAACCACCTCCAAGTTCATCTACTGTTGCAGCAGCGTCTTCTACTCCGCTTCCGCGGGAGCTCTGTTACTTCATCCAAACTTGCTCCACTGCCTCAGCAGTGTCTTCTACTCCACTCCCGCAGGAGCTCTGTTACTCCATACCAACTTGCTCGACTGCCGCAGCAGTGTCACCTACTCTGCTCCCACAGGAGCTCCGTTAATCCAAGCAAGTCTGGTCCACTGCCACAGCAGTGTCGTGTACTCCGCTCCCGCAGGAGCTCCATCACTCCAGCCAAACATGCTCTACTGCCGCAGCAGTGTCACTTACTCTGCTTCTGCTGGAGTTCCATTAAGTCAAACAAGTCTGGCCCACTGCCGCAGCAGTGTCGTGTACTCCGCTCCCGCAGGAGCTCCGTTCCTCCATCCAAACTTTCTCCACTGCCGCAGCAGTGTCATCTACTCCGCTCCCGCAGGAGCTCCATTTATCCAAGCAAGTCTGGCCCACTGCCGCAGCAGTGTCTTCTCCTTTTTCTCCATCCACCTCGCTTCCACTGCATCAGCCATACCATCCTCCTCCGCTCCTGCAGTAGACCAATCACATCCTTCCACCCAAGAGGCACACCCATCCGACCTCAAGACAACCAACAACCAACCTCCCAGCGAACCACCCCTTCCCCCAGCTGATACCTTAAGCTTTGCATTCCGCAAGTTTTTGGGGGGTCATCAGCATCATTCTGGTGGCTGTCCTGCATTTTATTTGCAGCTTTTTGGGGGGAGTACTCTGGGTTCGGGACGCATACCGAGCCCAGAGCCCTCTCCTCGGACAGCACACCAAATATGCATTTATTCTATCTGACTTATTTGTAAGTATGAACTCAAGAAGTGATGTTTTATAAACAAGTTTAGTAAGATTTTGTTTAGGCGCAGTACCAAACTTTTTCACTAGATGACAACCAGACTCTGGGCTCATTACTGCCCATGTAAGGGTGCCTCCATTTCCATATGTGTTTTAGGTGATATTAACCATTATTTCCACAATTTTCATACAATTTATGTGGTAAACATCCTATTCAGAAGTAATATGAGAAGTTTGGCAGATTTTGATCTGAATTCAACCTCTAAGAAACATAAAAATAACAAGTATGGGCGTTATAGCTTACTGCCACATCACAAATTTTATTTATTTATTTATTTGTTTATTTATTTTAATTCAGATCTTTTTTTTTTCTAAAATAATTGACTGGATACTATCTTTTGAACTCTTGGCATGAAAACAAACTGAGGTTTCGACTGTTCTTTCATGATTTTTCATGTTCATCACTTTCAAAATAAAGGTAAACTCGCCTTAGGAGTATGAAAATATTCTAGTCGCAAATTGATAAATTATGGCTCCTCTGTAATTTATTTTGAAAATCCATCACCAAATCAAACCAGATTGTAAGCTTTCTAATGATATATAGTTTGTCAAGATTAGTTTAGGTTTAGAATAGGATATTACTGTTTTTAAAATGTAATGGATTTGGGCCCACTGGTGGGCCGGTGACACTTAAGAGTGCACTAAGATGAAGAATGAGTAAAGGTCAAACATTCATATTGGAGAACAGATTTGTTCCCAGAATACTTTTTAAAGGGGTGATGAACTGAGAAATCAAATTTTCCTTGAGCTTTAGACATCTAAGAGGTCATCATATAATAAGAATATCTTGTGAGTTTCAGAACTGGAAACGTCCTTGTTAGTCCAATAAAAGCTTTTATTGACACCAGCCCCAGCAATCGACTCGTTTTTAAAAGTGGGGAACTATGACGTCAAAGAGGATAAAACACCACCCCCGCAAGAGAAAATCAACTCCTACTTCAACACAGCCGGTTTAGCCCCGCCCACCGATTCACGCATTACACGCATAGCTAAATAACATAGGCCTACCTCATGATAACAAACTGGATCGATCTACCGAGCAATACAGAATATTGTGCAGTGCCTGTTTGTGGAAGAAGACAGTTGCTGCATAAGCTTCCTCTGGATTCCAATAGGAATGCAAAACTTTATTTTTCATGACGTTCCAGCTGATGAGGTAAAACCGTCTGTTCGCTTCATTTCACTGAGGATTGTAAACAAGACTGGATTTGCAGACCGCGTAAAGAACGGTGCTGTGCCGTCTATATGGATCTGACAGGAATTGTGCAACACATGGACTCTGGGTCCGTGTATGGGCGAATTATTCTGGTTGCCATTTTACAACATTGGACAGTTGTTCAAAATCATTATAATGCAGAACTGTTATCCACTCACAGCAGAGGGTGTTTACTTCCAAGTCTTTAGTGCGAGACGGCCATTAAAAATCGAGCGTTTCTGAGCTGGGCTGAAAACTAGGGTAGAAAATAGCTTATTAGTTATTCATTTTGTTGTTTTTGAATGCAAAAACCAAGCGAACATCACAATTTCACCTCAGACAACAATATAATAAAATTTAAAAAGCCAGTTTATGACTAGCCTGGTTCTACCAGACTCTCGTACATACATTTCATTTGTACAGAGAGTCTGGCCTCCCTCAATTCAGAAACGTTTCCTTCCTTGTAGGCGGGTTCACTATTAAAGTTCAAATCTATTGGATCTGCCCAGAGTCACTCACGATCTGCCATAGCCAATCGCTAATGTGTGGTCGTGAGTGACGTATGTCATGCGCCGAAACAACCATAGACAGTAAAAGAAACAACAAGTCCGAACTCCGAATGATCAGAGGATTAAATTTACAATAGGATTTCAGTCAACGAGAGCTGCAGGTTTTGTTAATCTAGGAACAATTATTAATTCGAAATGTATATTTGACATGAAGGACAGTGATTATTCAGTCAATGGTCGAAGCTGTGTCTAATCATTACAAATACGCCGCTGTGGTCGTTTCTGATCTGCCGCAAATGCTGTAGCAGCTACAGTGAATGATCAGTCTGTCTCTATCTGCAGATGTGTAATAAACAACAATTTTTCATATTACGTATTTTTGTTTCTTAATTACCTTAATTATGGTCTTCAAAGTATGTGTTTGTACATTTTTATATGGCATTTAGTTGTTTTTTTTTATTCAAACAAATTAACCATTGACATCTAAAACTGAAAATCAAATATAGTCTCCAAAGTATGGGTTTTCAAATGTTTATTTATGACAATTATTATTATTTTTTTTTAATCACAACCAATTTGTATGATTTACAACATGTAAAACTGACACACCAACCTCCTGCACGAGTACACAAAGGGGCTCAAATGTTCATCACAAGAATCAGTAAATTTACTGTTGGGAATATGAGCGACTGACATGACTCCTGAGCGGATCTTCAACAATAGTTTAGCAGCCAGGACTCGGGGCTTCCGAACACCGCGAACACCAGGCTAAAGTCCAAAATGTCACGGTCATCGTGCACGAACTGCCCAGCACAAACTTCCAACCTTTCTGCCTCCTTCACTTGGTCCTCCGTTGTGCAACAAGAGGTGAGACGACAACAATCCGGCTTTAAATTCTGTATATTCGGCAGTTTCTTTTCCAACAACGGACCGAATAGCTTTTCTCACGTCTTTCTCCGCTGCCATTACTGCACTCAAACTGACGCACTACATCAACGTCATCGTTCTCAGCCACTCCCTCTATTCGCTGATTGGTCCTACAAAAAATTGATTTCTGGAAACCTAAGGATATGGAGCGGTCCCAGACGCAGTACTGAAGTAAAATGAAATTGAGCGGAAGTGCGTAGGCGGGCGCAGCCAGGCTAGTTTATGACCCCTTTAAGTAATAATATACTTTAATATGACAGCAAATATGATGGTAACTGAACACCCAAACATATCATCCAGAAGCGGTTAAAATTTTGTGAGGTCTGTTTGATTATATTCAGAAAGTGTCCTGTATGGCAACCACAGACCACAGCACTTCTGGGAGATGAATTGCTGTGAAAGACGTAACTGACTGTGCAATTCAGCAGAATTTATGCTAGGATCATAAAAGAGTGAGAGATATAGGGCCCTATTTTGCACCCAGCGCAATTGAATTTGTATTATGTATAATTCGTTACATAATACATTTTTTGCATCAATTCGTATTTGACTTTTCCCTCCACAGACGCATGCCGGCAAACCAGGGAATGAATTTGCGCTCCATGGGCGTTTCAGCCCAAAAAAAGAAGCGTGTTCGTGTGCAAACAAACCCTAGTGCTATTTTGCAATTCCAGAAAACAATTGCAACACTGACCAGAAAAAAAACTAGTCTGAAGTCAGTGGCACATTGTGCGTACATTCAGAAGCACGCATGCTTGGCCATGTACAGCTGCAACATGACATCATGACTTTTGCGTAAACATACACGTCACTTTCAAGTCAAGTGGCGTGTCATCTATACGCAGTTTGAGCTATCCGCGTGTATGCGTGTATGTCTAGGCCGTTAAATATCCGAGTGAAATTAAGCAAAATGTAGATCTACATCTGGGGAGCGATATTTTTTTTCCTAGGATGGTAGGGGAAGACTCATAAATGGTATTAATCCCAGTGACGGGTAGGTTTAGGGACAGGGTTGGGGTAAGTCATATATTTATATATACAGTAATGTAACGTTAAGTCAACGGTGTTCATAAACACAACGAAAAAGCGATTATGAGTGTTGATAGCACACCAAAAATGGAAATATGAATTGGCGTGTCAATTCTCTATTATAGTTTTCTCTCATCATGATATTTTAAACATTATATCCTTATACATTATTATAAATTTTACAACACATGGGAACTCATTGTTGTGTCCAAGACAATGGGAAGAATAGGCATAAAGCTAACACATTTAACCAAATTATTATATGCATGTTTAACCGAAGCTAATTTGGGTGGGTTTGTCCCATCCCCAATGTCACTTCTCTTGCTTTCTCGGCCCTGACGAGAACATCGATCTCAGAGCAAAAGCATCGATGAAATTATTTTATTTACTGTTGCCATTTAACCTCATGGTGTCAGTTTGCACACCTTCACTGGAAATGAGAGGCAAGTGCAGCACTTTGTGCATTTGGCTGTGGGGAACTTCTCTTATGCAACATAGGTTTTGTTCAGCTCTTTGAGGACATACTTGACTGTCACTGCCAGATTGCCAGTGGCATTTCCTCCCACTGCTTGACAGGGTGGAATGTATTGATTCAATTTAATAGTTCCAATTTACTGCGGCTAAGTCTGTCTACTGCTGGGCCAGCCACACAGTGTGTTAGGTTCTCTAACCTTGGCACCACATGAATGTACACATCTTAAGACACAACACACGATGACAAATGCACCCTTATTTCCAGATTAGAAAATGAGTTGCCAAATGAGTTGTTGAAGGGCAACAGAAATACATAGAGGAACATTGAAGAAGGGCTGATACTCGCCTCTAGCAGCATGTTGGCTGATTGCCCCATTGCCCCATGTGAGATCGAGCCAGGAGAGGTTATCTAAGGAAATGGTGTAACTGTAAAAAAATAAAAAAAACAACAATTTAAAAAAAGGAAGTAGTGATCACGTTTTATCTGAGTTTAAGATAAACATCACTTGACATCGTTCTTGTAAGTAATCTGTAGTGCATAACACAAGCAACTCAAAGGTCATGGGCTTAATTCCTAGGAAATACATGAACTTAAAAAAGTGTGATTCAAAGTAACTGCCTCGGACCATTCCAAACAATGTATACAACCCAAATATGACATTAAAAGTTCATACAAACATGCTATCAGGCACTAGAACGTTCCTCAACAACTGCGGGCAGAATTTGTACACATCACACGAAACGTGGTGGAAGCCTGCTGATGCCAACAGAAAGAAAGTCATCAAATGTGTGTAAATGTTTTGGTAACCTGAACCTCAAAGGCTTTGGCATCATCACAAGCCATATTTTGTCAATTTGGTTTTGCTTGTTTACAGAGATTTCAAACTTGTTTCAGGACCCATTTGATTATGGCATTTATGAATGCGAGAACATGAGTGTTATTCCACTGCTTTTTGCTAATGACGGCATCGAACAGACTTTGTTTACGTTTGGGCTGTGAAAACTTCTTCAATTCATCTTTAATGGTTCTGAAATTATTCCAATTATTGTCTCTTCTTTCTGTTTATAGTGTGGGCTTTGCCATTCCTAGTAGTCAGTGCCCCATCCTTGGGAGCATGTGGTCTGTTTTTTTTTAAATTCTTTTTAAAGAAAATCCTCCAAGGAGAAGGACAGGTTCTCTTCAAGAGCCCCGCTGGTCTGCTTCTTGGAAGTGTGTGTCTGGGGAGGCCAGGCCCTTCTTTAGCCCTGGGTTACAGCACTACCTCCCTGTTTGGCTTCCACTAGCGTCTGGGGGTGAGGGAGGGGTTCTTGGAGAGGGGGAGGTACAGTAATCACAGAGAATGGGAATAATAACAACATGTGCATTTGTATCCTTGTGTAGAGAGTGTGATTTATCTAATTCAGACCACTTCAGATCCTGCTGTTTTTCTGCCCTTTTTTCTTTTGATCATTTAAACATCATTTAAATCACTTCCATGTCTTTCTACTATTTTGCTTCTTGTGTTCTTACAATAGAAAGTCCAAATTCAATTTCACACTGTAACACTTTACAATATGTTTTAATGTTTTGTAACATTTGTTAAAGAGCACCTATCATGGATTTTTGAAAATGACTGTTCATATGGTGTGGAATATAGCTCTAAGGGAATGAAAACATCCTGCAAAGATTTATATCTGAAAGTGCACCGTATATAAAGTTATTGTCTTTCAAAAGTGAGAGTCGACTGTGAGTCTATGAATTGAATTGTTTTTGAAACGAGTCATTAGCTGTTTCGTCGTGACGTAGATAGAAAACATTAGCTCATTGGCCACTGCCAACAACTGCGCGCGCAGACGGGAGTGTAAACTTGAAGTCTAGTCTAGAACACATTCAAATACTTCAGCTGAATAGCGTCATGTCGAGAAGACGCTGTGTTCTACATTGCAAAGACAGTTCAGCCACTTGTTTTTATTGCCCAGGGACGAGCATGTGAAGAATCAGTGGTTAGAGTTTATATTTGCACGATACCACAACAGTATAGCCTGAACCTTGTGTTCTCATCATTTTAATGACGAATTATTCAAAAACATAAATGAATTCAAATGTGGATTCGCAAGCCGGTTGTTCCCGAAGGAGGGCTCAGTATCCAGTGTATATGGATCAGGTTCGTCCTCCTCATAATCACAATCTGTAAGTAATATTAATAATGTGTGCTGTTATGTTTTCTGTAGCATCCACAATATAGTTATATTGTGTTGTGTGTGTTGTGTACACTCCGCACAAGCTTCTAAGCGGGGTAAAGTTAGTTTTGTTTTTGATATTCACCAGACATTTATTGAAAAATGGCAATTACCTCCTAAAAGACTTAGGCAAATATAACTTCGCTCTATATAATAAGCACTGTCCCTCAAAAGCCGCTGCAATGTGAGTTTCGCTGGCTCGCTTCGCTTTTCCACTGCGTGGTACGACTCGGCTCGACACGGCACGGCTCGGTTTGCTTTAGCTCGGTTGCTTTTCCACTGCAGTGAGTACCGCTTTAAAGTGGGTGGGATTATAGACTGATCGATAACAGCTGTGGCTGTTACTGGCTATTTAAATCTAGTGGGTTTGGTTTCTCGTGTCGATGTCTATTGGTCGTAAATACAATGATGCTGGTACTGATGATTCTGTCTGACCAATCAGTGATCTGCAGTGTTTCACGTCACATTTAGTACCGGTATGCTTGGAACCTCAACAGACCAGGTACCATATAAAGCGAGCCGATACAAGCCGTACCGTACCATGCAGTGGAAAAGTGCCACAAGTGAGCCGTACCGAGCTGAGCCGTACCGTACCATGCAGTGGAAAAGGTATCAGACAAGGATAATCGCTTCACAGATTTTATTCCTAAATACATACAATAAAATACAAAACTGGTATCTTTTAATATAGAAACATTAAAAGGAAAGCATCAATCATAGAGCATGTTACATAGACAAACACACACATTACCACTTCAGAATTTGCGGATTCATCTTGCCTGTCCAATATTTTTTTTTTTTATTTAGCACAAGATAAAACAGACAAATATTAAAAAAAAACAATACATATGGATTGTGCAGGAGAGGCAAGAAACCCCCAAGGGCTTATAATAAAGCCTCTCCTTTTGATTTTTCAATTCATATACACCAAACTATTGTAATAAATAACAACAATCATCACAATAATAACTGACAATTTAAAAAACAACACATATACAGAAATTTTAACAGTCACACAAATGTTTTTTTCATACTTGACTTAAATACTGACAATGACAAACTAGTTTTAATATAACTGGGAATAGTATTCCAAAGTGACGGTCCTCTATATTTTAAGGAAAATTGACCAAGAGTTGTATGAAAATAGGGGAGATGAACATTCTTTGCTTGTCGGGTTGGATATGAATGGACATCAGAGTTAATAAAAAAATAGTTATTAAACACTTTTGGGAGACTATGATTTTGAACCATGTATTTGTACATAAAGATACATGTTTGATAGATGTTTATGCTAAATACAATAGATAAAATATGTAATTGCTTGAACAGAGCAGCTGATGGTTCACACCGATTAGATGCTGTTGCCAATCTAACAAACGATTTTTTTGGATCAAAACGATTTTTTGAAGAGAAGAAGGATAATTACTGGCCCAAACAATGTTACAGTAAGAAATATAAGGATATAATAGACTGTAATAAAGAGTTAAAAGACAGGATTGATTTACCAATGAACAAACTTTTCTAATGATACCAACTGACTTGATTTTTACACACACATAATCAATGTGGTTTTTCCATGAAAGTTTTTCATCTAAATACCCCTAAAAAATGTGTTACTGAAACTTGGTTGATTTCAACGTTGTTAATAAATAACTTGGCATCTTCTTTTAAATATCTTATATTTTTATTCCTGAAAACTATATAATTAGATTTTTCTATATTTAATGAAAGTTTGTTCATCTGAAACCACTTTGCGATATACAGTAGAACATCATTAGCTTCATTCATCAAGAAATCAAAGTTTGCATGTGATATGACAACAGTAGTATCATCTGCGAATAGAATGGGCAATGCAGATTCAAACATCCAAGATAAGTCATTTCTATAAATAAGAAACAGACACAAAGTATTGACACAAACATAAACACAGCAACTACTCGTGCTCTCACCACACGACACCAAATCACCCGCTGTGAACACTCCAGACCAATAGCCGAACCACCACCACAACCAAAGGACTCTGGCTAATACTGGAATCCCAATTCTGAGTGGAAAAGAAAGCAGTATGAGATACAAACAAACAAATACTCATTCCACGTAATGATCTGTCAATTAAACAATTATTACATGCTGCCAGAAGGAATCAGTTTGTCATAATCATTTACTGACTGACACTGGTTAATTCTGTTAACTCTGATACGCTGTCCTATAAAAATGTAATCTCAGACTACAATACAACAGAATACGCAAAATACATTTACAAACAACACCCACAGTGACATAATATTAACAATGAAACACAATAGTAACAAAAACAGTAGCTTCCCACCACTGTACTCAAGTCTTTATGTCAATTCTATTAAAGACTAAATTTAGATGCGTCACCGAAGGCTGTGAACGAGCTATCGATCCTAAAATGAGGTTGTCAAACAATTAGAATAAATATACAGTACAGATCAGGAATAAATTTGCCATTACAGTCCTTAGGAGACCCTGGTCTGCTGAAATGAGATCGTCAAACAATTAGAATAAATATACAGTAGAGATCAGAAACAAACTGGGTCAGTACCTCAGGCTGTAACTCAGCAGACAGCACAAGCTGCAGCACCTCTTCGCCACCATCCAAACGACAAACCCGTCAATGTAGCAGGCCCTCCTGTTCCTGCAAACGGTCCCACTGCCGAAGTAATACCAACACCAGCTTAAGTAGCAATCGTCGCTCATGGGGCCCAGGGCCTTGCCCTTGGTGCCAATACTTAAGAGCTGCACCTATAATGGGATCTTCCTTCTGCTGGACCAGTTCTGTCCCAGATTGACTTGGCATGGCCTGCACTGCTCTAACAGTGGTGGGTCCTATCGGATCCACAACAGGCACACGCCTCAGTAATTCAGGAACTACTGTTCCCCTCCATGCACTGTCCCCCAGAAGGCAGGCGCAATAATGCATCCGCATTCTGATTCAACCTACCTGACCGATACTGCACCTCAAAATCAAAGGCCCAATTTTGCAGTAGCCAGGTTACTCAGCAGATTATTGTCTGTGCGTACAATGCATTGATGTCCAAACAGGTATTCACAAAAGTTTTCTGCCATGGCCCATTTTAAGGCCAAAAACTCAAGCCGCGTGGAAATGTATGTGGCAGTATTAAGCTCCGCTGGCCTAGACATCAACTAGCGTAAGCCCCTGGCCTCACCTTACCATCAACCTCTTGGGAGAGTACTGCACCTAATCCCCTGTCTCTGGATGCTTACTTTCCATAGACCTGCCTTAGTGACTAGGCGATGATGGGGCTGCTACCTGGTCATACCCCTTTTAAATTGCTTATAGTAACTAACAAAATCCAGAATTCGAGGCAGATGGAAAGAGTGCATTCGAGTCATTGAGTTACGCACATGCGTAGGCTACCATCCTTCTTCTTGACTAAGACTAGTGGGGACGCGTATATGCTGTAACTTTCCCGAATCACCTGTTCTCTAAAAGCTGGCTAATATAACTCGGACGGAGGGATTTGTCTTTTGCGTTTTTGGACTGGAGTCTCATCCATTAAGGAAATTTTGTGAGACAAGAGGTCAGTACAACCCAGGTCTCCCTCACCAGTGGAAAACACACTCTGGAATTCCTGAAGAAGAGATCTTACCTGTACCTGCTCCTCGTCAGACAATCCTTGTAGTTCTACATTTTACATTTTCGTGCTCTGCCCCTGATGCAACAATGCTAGTATGTCAACTAGTTCGGTGTATCGTACGTTCCTGTACAGTCATTAACACCCAAAACCTCAGACAGCCTGACAGGTAGATCTACAAAATACACTTTGTGCAGCTTCCCAAGGATAGTTGTGGGACATAAAACAGCATCGAGAACACCAATGTTAACAGCAGGCACCAAAACCGTACCAGATTCAGGATTTATTCAGGCTTAGGACATAAACCAGCATTGCCTTGAACCCCACATTGAATCCCATGCACAAATGGGAACAGATTTACTTCCCCCCTTGCTCTGCCTGGCATTCCCTCTCGTTCCCAGCAGATAGCTTCCCCTCGCACCTCCAACAGTGTTGCAGCAGGCTGACACCGAACTAGTTGCTTTAGCTCCCTATGTAATACACATTCAATAAATTGGTCCTTTACAATTACATCTGCATTTGAAATGACATGTGATGACTGTTGTTTAAGTCTATTAAAGAAACCCAACAGTGCCAGGGAGAACTCTTGTAATGTTTCCCCCTCCAATTGTCCCCGCAAGTAAAAAACCTCTTAAAGTGTAACGTAGGATTCTGCACAACCAATAGCTCACACAGTGTTGAAATAATTTTATCAGGGTCGTCTTTATCCATACTAGATCGATATTTAATTTAATCTCAAGCCTCTCCTTCAAGCTGATGAAACAAAAAGAATACCCTTTTAGCAATTGTCATGGGGGAAGGAAGTGAAGGAGCGCCGTGGTAGGTCACAGAGTACAGGCCAAGAGCGACTCGGACAACCAAAGGTGAGACAAAGACGTCTTATGTATGGAGATGGAATGGGCCGGTGTGAAAGAATAAATTGCAGACATGCAAAAGATAAGCAGAGTTCTCATTTGGTTTCTGCCAGACACTTCACCTCACATAAACCTGAGAACCATGGCTGGGTCGATTAGCTGTCTATCCTCTAGATGCATCATATCAGCTCTTCATTGCCTCCATCCAGGCTGTTTTGTGTCAGATCTTCTGACATATACATTAATAGCGTCCCCTTTTCCCTCCCTTCCCTGGGAAAACTGGGAAAGTGATGATAACATATTTGATCCATTTAAAAGGTAAAGAGTTTTATAGAGAACAAGGACAGGGGTATGTGTCTATCTGTCAGAGCTCACACTCATATACGGAGCCAGACAAGGTGACGACGGGCAAGTCCTGAGAGATGGAATTTGTTGTGAGGCCACATGCCTTATTTGAAATCATCAAGACCTATGGTTCGGTATAAAAAGTGGAGAAAGTGAGGATAAAAGAAAGAAAATGTTTATTTGCGGTGCTCAGATCCCTAGGCAGTGATATGAGGTGGGGAGGCATTCCAGCAGAATGAGAGATCGTAGGTCAACAAAAGAACATGATGGACAATATCCAAAGGTTTTACAACTCTGTCGATGATGACATACTATTTAGGCAAAAAGCACACTAGGTGGCAAATACAAAATCTCTTAATGAATACAAATTGTTGTGAATGTTTATACAGGATAATGAAGGAAAAACTGATGACAAGAAAAACAAGGCAGCGCAAGAATATTATTGTTCAGTGGTTACAGAAAATGTTTTTGATAGAGTAAGGGCATACAACAATTGTGTTTTGATTAACTAATACAATATAAACAGAACCGTTTCTGTTAATGAGATCTGGAAATGTAAAGAGGCTTTCTGGGATCTCCTTCCCCCTGCTATAATTTTGTTTTGAGTGTTGAGAGAGACGGTCTACTGAGAAAGTAAAAGAATATGAAGGTTTATTGGATAGGTACATTATAAAATAGGAGGCCAGGTTAAATATGGCCCATTGGGAGCTGCAACACTTTAAAATGGTTCAAGATTGCATTTGGAGACTCTTAAATGTCTGAGAATGTTGTGGTTTTGCTGTTTAATGAATTTAACATCTTGCTGTACTGCAGGCAGATTTGAAGAAGTACAGAAAAGAAGTGTGTGACAGACTCTTTCTCACTGCACTAAAGAAATGTGGAAAAACAACGAGTTTACCCCTGGCTCCTGGCAGTGAAGAGCCCATGTGGCCCATGAGAGAAAAGTAAAGGTAACAAATACCTCTTATATTTCAATCCTTAAGTTAACTCTTTTAGTTGCTGCCCCACACAATGTGACAACATCTCCTGCAATTTGGAGCAATTAAAAGCAGGTTGGGGTCAGATCCCTCTCACTCTGATTAGCCAGTGTGCAGCTAGTTCCTTGAACTCATATTAATTGTGTTTAAATTACCACTATCAGAGATGTTTTTTTGAACTGATCCCAACAAATGTGTTTTGCATGAACGTTTGCAGCCTGAAATGAAATGGCCCTTTCATGTCAAACAATTTTGTGATATTCCTTATTATGTATTATTTCAGGTTTTAGTTTTATTGACTAAAACTGGGTCAACCCTAATCCACAGTTTTGTTTAATAAAAATGTACTGTATATGCTGCAAAGAGAAACATGCAAATGTTCAAAATTTGGTAAAAAAATGCATGTGGATACACGTAAATGTGTAAATTTGTCTAGAATAAGTAGAAAAAAGTGTAAATTTGTCTAGAATAAAGTCAAAGGAGCATTGATGGGAGGAAATTGTGTGTCTTATGTTACAGGCCCCACGCGGAGGGCCAGGTATACAGATGAGAAAAATCCTGCGAAATAACAGGAATAATTGATGAGACAGGAGCCACCGTGTAACGTTGCACCAACTTCTCAGCAGATGTGTTTATTCAATGTTTTGTACACATTGTTTTTCTAATCAAGCATTAAAGTATTTTTTTCTCTGTCATTCTTTTTATAAAAGCATCAGTTTCTTTTTTTCCATCTTTTTCAAAAGAAACACAAATCTCACATTTACCCTTTTTCCACAAAACTAACACATTTTAGCTTCCAAAACTCTTGTACATTAACTCACATGAGTCGAAAGAATATTTTTTTATGCATAAAACATAAATGATTGAGTATTTAGGGCTAAAACCCTGGTAAACATATGTAACATACATATTTAGCATTAATTTTCCTTTCTGCTGCAGCAGGAATAAACACAGTATTACATCAGCTGAATTTAGGTCTGAAACATTTGACTGAGAAAAGGCATCCGATCATTAAATTTTTACATAACTTGATAAACAATCACAATATTAAAGCTAAACTCAAAATGAACACTTTAACCTTGTAACTGGAGTCAATATGAATCGAATTACCCGCATTTCACAAATCTCCTAGTTACCGCGTTCACCAAATGGCGGACAGTTTGCATAAAGTCAACATTCACAACACCGAACGTCATTACTCAAAATATTTGCGGCATAAACATAACACATATACATGACAGATCTCATGTGCATATAATAGTGTTGTTGCAACAATAATACCTGCGAAATAACAGGAATAATTGATGAGACAGGAGCCACCGTGTAACGTTGCACCAACTTCTCAGCAGATGTGAGAGCGCAAGCGCAAACAGCTCCTATGTAAGAGTCCTCGTTTCGGGTTTCATAATAAAAGTCCCGTTTTTTTCTCACAACAACAGACTCTTAAACTAATCATATAATGATTTACTTTCAAAGCGAAAACGATTCACATGAGTAACAATAAACTTTTGCTTAATGCATAACAACAAAACAACAAAATGTGCACATATACTTTGGGGTGTCACATCTACACAGGGCAAAAGTGTGCATAAAATATGCAAACAATTCACTAATTGTGAAGTCTTTTTTTCTATTACTTTAATTTTGACTATTGGGATGAGAAAACATGTAATGCAGCTTTCGGCACCTTGGTGGCAAAAAATGCAGTATTTTGCACAACAGCAGCTACTCGTGTGACCATAAGCTCAAATCTTATGGTGTGAATACTATAGATCCCTTTCGAAAGGGAACTCGCATTATGTCGAAATGACTGAAATTGGGGAATGCCTCAGTGTGACTGATGACTGAAGTACTGTATAATCACGGCAATATATATACTAGGAAGGTGCGTACTAGGGAGGTGCAGACTAAGAACCTGATAAAAGTATGTGGGGCAGCCCAACCGGCTGCCTCACAGATCTCCTGAAGGGGCACTCCTGAAAGGAGTTGCTGCACGATTTGTTGGGCAGCGCCAGGCCTTTAAGCGAAGATGCTGCATCAGGAGAAAGATAGCTTGCTAACGCTTCCTCCATTTGCGGCTTCTTGCCATAACCCGCTTCTCTCACACTCACCACATTCAAATAATCAAATAATAAATGTGGTGAGATATGAAAAATAGTGGGGTTTTTCCCAGGATCTAGAGATCTCTTTATGAAGTTCTGGGAAATAAAGTAAGCCCGGCGCAGAGGTTGTGAATGAAAAAATTCTGCCTATTTTGTGGCCAGCTAATATATATATATATATATATATATATATATATATATATATATTTATTTTAAGTCTAGCCACAATACGCATCACAGCCTCCACAAGCTCTACATATGCTCGTTCCCCATGCTGAGCACATCATCTACTTCCCCAGAAACAGATAGCTTGAGCAACAGGCACTCGTCATGGGCAGAAGAAGCCGCATCGCGGGCTTCTGCGTCATGAACCAGTGTTATAGAATCTGTGGATGATGACACAAAAAAGTGCCTCAGCAGTCTCGTTCTCATCCATGAGATCCTTCTGCGATCCCCACAATCTAAGCCGCCGTGCCGCCTCAACGGACACGGGAGCCGAATCGCGGCAATCGCGAGCCTGACCATCATCAGAAAATAATATAGCCAAAGCGGGAGTGCAGCACTCTTATAGGAAGTGCTTCACAGTGTTCACAGGCAGCCCTCTCGAGACCTGCCTGTGCATGCTGCGCTACTAAACTATACACATACAACTGATGCATGTCCCCACCCGTGAGATATACAGGGCAGGGGTACACACGCTTAGTGTATTGTTCACTCGCCATATATAGAGCTTTGCACAGACAAACCAAATAAAAGACAGTTTCACAGAGAGCGCTTGCTGAAGAGTGAAAGCTGATGTGTGTGTGTGTTCCGGCGTCACTTTTATGCATCTGGTTATGCCGTCACATTTTACGTCACAACGCAACATCGATCATGATTGGATTATTTTCATTCATACTTCAGAAGCTCAAGCTAAGGGAGTGAGTCACTTTCAATGATGCAGTGCGAGTTCCCTTGGAAGGGAACTTAGCTATTCACACATCAGAGTGAATGTGGCATTTTTCTCAATTGAGAGTGAGGAGTCACATGCCAATTTGGCGCCGGTTGGCTATGATGGTAGGAGACGCTATCGATTGCCAGGGGCAAATCCTTCAGAACTTCACAGAGGCCTGACTAAATATTCTAGAAATAGCAAAAGAGAGAATATGATCTGTATGTTATTCTCTAATGTTAATCTAGCTTAGTCTCATACAGCCAACAAACAACCTAACTAACATTCAACACACTCAAATGCAGTTTAGTGTGATAGTGAAGCTGTTAGAGCAAGTGAAACAGTGCTGCGATACCTCAAGTTTAATTCCTCTAATAAACTGACCTGTATGAGTAATTCAGCATGTACTTCGTTAGAATTAAATGCCCTTATTCCATTATATCCACGGGACTTGCGTTACGTGTGGCAGTGGTATACGTCTAGCAATTGCGCCCTGCTTCATACTACAGTCAAGTTTAAAAACATCAACGTATTCACTCATCCATAAAAGATCCATCAACTTGACGACAAGATCCATGATTCCGCTTAATGCGGTATATATGTCATTAAAATACACCTTTGTTATTGTAAGAGGTTAGCGACCCCTGGTGGCGAAACAATCTTGCATATTGTACCTTTAATTTGTTACAGATATATCTGTACTGCGTAGTACAGTACGGTACACTGTTTTAAAAAGACTTTTTTTAATGACATCAACTCGCTGATTGACAGGGAATGTCTGATCTGTCCGCTTAATATTGCACGGCAGATGCAAATACACGTATCTGATTCATGTCAGATTTATTTCCACATATGAATGAGGCCTGAAACATCAGGTATGACTGAACTCTCGCAGTTTAACGTTACAGGTTTGGGAGTTTCTATGTCTTGCACCCAGCCACAGCAGAATTGTTCATAAGCTTCTAATGGCTTAAAGTTTCTGAACTCTTGCATTGTGTAGGCAATACGATAAGGCACTGAGACCATAAACCAGGTAATTGACTATGTCAGTATATGTGAAAGGTTTGGGTCTTTGGGCCTTTGGATCTTTTGTCCATTCTGTAAGGCAAGGCAAGGCAAGTTTATATAGCACATTTCATACACAGTGGCAATTCAAAGTGCTTTACATGGAAAAAATTAAAGAAGTCAGAATAATTACAGACAACATTCTGTAGCATGTTGTACGGGCCCATGTTGTTGATGCCAAGTAGTTTCTCTAAATAATGCTGCTTGGTGTTGTTATTTAGTCTCTCCTGATAGATCCCCTTTCCTTTTGCTTCTCCCTTCTTCATTTATTCCCAATAAACTGTGCCTTATCGCAAAAATGCAAACAAATATCAAGCTGCTCTCTCGCTCTGTTGCTATTTCTTTCACTTCTCTCTTTCATTCTCAATATAAACGTTAAATTTAAACACGATAATCATATGCTGACTGGAGTGTGTGTACATTCTGTACGATTTTTGTTTTTTGTGCGAATTTTTCGATTTTTATAAATGCTTTTGTTTTTTTTATATTTTTTGTTTACACATAGTCCTACTGTTTGATGTTTTCAACTAAAAGAAAACTTTAACATATATTGTAAGCTTGTTGTGTATATTGCCTAATTGTAAGCTTGTTCAGAAATGGTTAGTCATTTAAATAAACAAATATTTTATTTTTATGAGCCCGAATAGTCGAATGAAATATTTTTGAAAAAAGCCCATTAAAGACACAGCCTTAAAAAAACATTCTGTTTGAGGGTCATAGAGAGGGTGGAAATGGTCATGAAAAAATCTAAATTACAGCTGTTCACAATATAAGTGGACCTTGGGGAAAAAATAGGCTCAAGCGATTTAAGTACCACTGACTGTGTTCACACCAGATGTCGCCTAACGTGTCTAGTTATACATTTAAACACTTGAATTAATTTGCGCATCAAGAGCGAAATTGATGCGCGTAAAAAAACAAAAGTTTGAAGCAAAATTGAAACGTCGGAATCAAAACCTGTTGGCGGCCATCTTTTTTATGATGATCAAGCATTCGAGTCACCGCTCTGTGTTTGTTCTGGAGAGCAGATCGGCGGCGTAGGGGTCATCATCGCCGTATTTGTATCCACCAGACCCTTGGAAGGCGAATGCAGTTTGGCGAGTTTCACCATTTTGCTCGCTCCAGGAGCTGCGCCTGGATGACGGCCGCTTTCAGTGGTAGGCTACTTCCGCCTGTCCTGCAAAGTTTGATGACCCGCATCGGATCATCCTCGCCCTCATCCACCTCTGTCATTTTGTTTTGATGATAAATGGAGCCAGCCTCCAAAAGTGGTTAACCTGTCCTGTGATTTTTCTCTCTCACACACAACACTGTCCAGACACAAACTTATGCACTATAGTATGTTGTTTGTCTTTACATTTTAATAATATTTCATATAATCTATATATGGAGTAAATAACATTCCATACAAAATGAATATGTCTCATTTCATTCTTTGCAGTCTATAGCAAGTCTTTTACATAGTTAGACTTCACTGCACTAAGTTTGACTCTGAAATGTGGTTATTTTGTCACTCTCTCATCATATGTTTTTGATTTAGCTTTACAATCTTGCAGCCACAAGCCACAGACCAGAAATAACACTCAGGCTGAATGACAGTCGTACATCATTGCCAGCTCTGATATGACAACACTTGCCATATGAATAAATAAAAGGTTATTTGACTCAGGAATTATTACTGTTGACAAGTATTCAAACCTTTCCAAATTATTGGAGGTAGTCACAATTACATTTTAGTAGGCACCCATAGTACAGTGGGCATGGAAAATTGAACAGCTAAATCAAATACTGAAAGAAAAAAATGTGACAAGTGTGAAAATAAGACTATGTACATGATTAAATATCTACCACTTGCAATTCCAATATGGCCTTCTTTGCTACATTTGGGAAAAAGGTATTATAGAGACTCTTACACAGTGCTTTATAAAATCCTAAAAAGCATTTGATACATCATATTTCAGACCTGTTTTAGTTTTTGCTGATTTGTGTCAAAGACCAAAAAGGAGACATTCACAACCAGTTCTATCCAGTTTGAACTACTGAAAATACAATATATCTTGAAGTTGGGTAGCCTAAATGAATGAATCAATGTTTTGGTGAAACTGATTCAAATGTTCAGCACACTTTAAAAAACACAACTCCACAACAATCTAGCATGTAGCTCTCCCATTTCATATTCCTCAGAAGTTAACCAGTCATTTTCATCATTTTTCGTTTTTGTTATTTTCAAGTCAGTACTCACTGCTGACTCACTGAAACAGATGGATTTTGAATATGTGGGCTCTAGATTAATCATTTTGCACAAATTATTCAAAAATGAAATATTGTACAAAGGACCATGCTAATAGCTGTTTATGTGTTTTAATGGTGGTTGGCACAGGTTATGTGCCAGGATGAGCCAGACTTTGAGTTTGTTTTCTACTGATATAGTTATGTATGTCACTGCAGTGCACTCAATTTTCTTTGGTCAAGGGAAGCACTGTGGTGCATTGCCCCAGGGAGCTTCTGATTCAGCAGTGTCTGGATTATTTATTTTTTTTACAGCGTAAATGTATAAGCTATGACATTTCTGTATTAAACTAACATCTTCACTCTGATTTGCCATTATACTGTACCTAGTAAAATGGTTTGTACTACACTGGTATTTTAATTGTTATATTCAGGGTTCATGCAGTGAATTAAATGACTCAAATGAGAACTTCTTTAGTGATATATCTTTAAGATACATAAAACACTGGCCACATTCTTGAACACGCCCCTCAAAGACGTAACATACCTCTGATATAATACAAGTAATTTCAGACTTTTTTTTCATTTTGTCAGATTGTACAGATGAACTAAATGCTAACTATGGCATAAACTCCCCAGTCATCCCAGTGAGTTGCCAAACATGATTTTATATACCATGGTTTTGACAAGCAGGGAGACTTGTATTGCAATGATTTTTTATTTTCATTTTATTTTATTTTTTATATATATATACACACTGCAGCTTGTGGTCAAATTTGTCACTTATTGTGTACTGTATAGAGCGTGGAGGTCCAGCCTGTTTCAATTAGCTGCTGCAGCGGGCTGTTTCTGATTAAATCCTGGCAAAGCCAAGGTGATTCCTTTCTTAATGAAAAGCACTCGGGAGGCCAAATGCAAAAGTCTGGTTATCAAAGAATAATAGCCCGCCTTGAAAAGGTCTCTTGCTCTCATCACACTTCCCAAGGAGTTTCCCTCCATGTGGCCCATATAACAAATGTGCCAAGTCTGTGCATGTCAGATGGATGAAGGGGTTGCTTGGGGTTCAAATGAGGATACGCTCTCCGTTTACATCTGTAAGGTTACATAGTTACCAAATACTGGACAGATTTTCTTGACCGCGTCATTCAAGGTCAATTTTGTTGATTAGGTTTGTTTCTGAATAAGATTTATAGATCTCTGTCCCATGTAGATGCACATGCATGAAATGGTAAAGTGTTAACCCTGACTATTCCAAATTCTTTATTTAACAAGCAAAAATGTAATTGTACTGTGCCCTTTATCATTATTATTGATCCAAGTGCAGCAGTCTGTATTAAATAAACTAGAACTAGAACTAGACAGACTCAGACTTCGTAACAGAAAAAGACATGCAATCTAACAACATCAATAACCCACAATGACTGAATTACTGGAACACAGGGCTTAAATACAGAATACGGGAGACAGCTAAACATAAAAAGACAGGGGAACACATGACAGACAAGAACAAGACAAAAAACCCACACTGTGACAATTACAGTATGTAGTTTTATCATGGGATACACATATTGTTTTAACTCACTCATCAGTTACTTGTCTTGTTTAAAACCTGTATGACTTTCTTTCTTCATTGGAATGCAAAAGAAGATATTGGAACAGCATAAGAGAATTTCCAATTGTGGGGGAACTATACTTGGCCTTGTAGAGCTGAATTATCTGTTAGTCAGACATCTTTTTCCTGAGGTCGCTTATATTTTACATTTAAGGCTCATTATGATCAATATATTATCAACAAATATTGATCAATATCAATATTTGGTCTGAAAGCTTGGTCTGTAATAGGTAATCATGAAGACCGTTTCATCACCTCTAGGTATTAAAAACATGGTGCTGTGAGTTGCAGCAAACCAAATTTGTTTTCTTTTATGCCATGCCGTGGAGTGAAGGCAGGATGTGCAGATGGCTTGCGTGCAGTCAGTGAGACCTCACTCTGCAGATGTGTGTGAAAACAATGGGCTGCAAAGAAACAGGATGGTGCCCTGTGCCAGTGCCAGGCCCACATGGGACCCTTGCCTGCCCTAACCTGTCTAACAGGTCTCCAGACAGAAAGGTCAGGAGGATGACTGTAGGTACGGCAGTCCTGACACATCACAGGAATAAGAGGGAGATATTTATGAATAGATGATTCAGCAGTAAAAGAAAAAAAAATATGCTTCAATTAAGGCGTTTTCAATGGTGCCCATCATCAAACAGGCAAGATGTTTTGTATTTATTATTTCCTGATATTATTTTGACCTGATAATACCTCTTATACAATAAATCTTCACCGACTTATTTATTTCACCCTTGCAGGCAATAAGTAGTTAAGGTAAGAGATTATAGTTACTAGTGTAGCAGTGTCACTGAGACCACAAATAAATCCTGAAATGTGTGAGATTCCACAGCATTTTGGCATGTGTCTTTCCTTTCATAATTCAAGACCGCTTCACAAAACACAACAAACATGTTTGGAAGGATTTACATGCAAATAGCATTTACCATAATTAAAAAGTCATGTGTTGTCTACATAAAACAAGATTAATAGATGCAAGCGCAATGATCAGATGTGTCCATCTCTAGGTTTACATAAAAAAACAATGGGAAATCATGGGAGTGGAATGCAAAAATGCATTCTGTATTATCTGGCCCCTTGACCATTGCAAAACCTCTTTTTTCAGCTTTTTAAAGAAGTTAAAAGTCAAATGGAGACACTAAGCTTGTTTCTATTGCCTAAAAATGGATACTCGCACAGTTTGGGGCAAAAGGCTGATTTTTGGGATTTTCTCCATTGTTAGTGTGAACACAGAAAAATGTATTGTGGAGAAAATGAAAAGCTGACACGGTGGGTGATATTTTAAAGGTCAAATTGCTTCTGTTTAGTTCAGCAAAATGAAAAGATCATTAACTGGGAAGATTACTAGAAACATCAGAAAGGAAATCTTTAGTTGCTCTTGGACTTGCACTTTCAGGCACTATGTAGAAAAACACCTTTAATCATGTTATTTTTAGTGTGAAGACAGCAGTTTGTAAGAGTAATGTGCTAATTGGACTAATTATTTGAGAACAATGTGAACTTGGCTGAAACTCTTTCAAACATTTTAGTTTTGTGTGAGTGTTTTATTCTCTGTGAACTGGCTTCTTTTTTTTTACAACAAAGTTCTGTCATCAGTTCTGTTTTATTTTTTTTAGTGATACATCATTATCTACATAGTGCAGCTGCCTGGTTGCTGTGGCAGTATGCTTTCTCAACATTCAAATACTTGGCATTGTGTTGCTGTTAGCTGTCTGCAGGGCACTTTCAGAAACCTCCCACCTTCCCCAGCTCCACCTGTATAGATCTGCCACCTGGGTTATTTCATGTATGTTATATGTGCAGCAGCAGCAGCGTGTCTGTGAATGTATTGGCAGTAGCAAGTCTCTGCATTTGCTCTGGAGCAGCAGAGTAACAGGTCTATACTGCCAAGACCAAATACATTAACATTGCCACATTCCTTACCATGCCAATCTCTCAGACAGTAGTCATGATATAAATATTTTAATGTTGTATCACCATCAGTATAACTGCAACATTGCTGAGGGTTTTTTTTATCCAGTTCACGAAGGGGTTCTGAATACCCCTGAGGTTTTGAATGCACTGAAATCAATAAATCCAGGCTACATGGCCTTTAACCTGATTGTAAACATATCATGATACATGGGGCAATGTATTGAGCAATGTTGCTGGGCAAAGCAGGCCAGGCGGAGCAGGATGTGCAGGCGGCCGTGGCGGTGAAGGCAAGCAGGCCTTTTTTTAATACTCTATTGAGATACAACTTATGCCGAAGTGTTGGAAATAATCATGCATACAAGAGATAGCTACATTTGATATGAGAGGGGGTAATTTAGTAAAAAATAGTAAATGATAAAATTATTAATGATTTAGTGATTTAGATTAATGATTTAGTTAAATTACTTAATGTCCGGTGTTAACGGCTGGAGTGTACTTGGCGCATCAGCACACACAACACTGTGGTCTCCCCAGTTGACCAGCACGACAACCGTCTGGATTGAGCCAAGTAGGGGACATCTCTAGGGTCTTCAAGTGGGCACCTTCAGTCCTCAGTGTTTCGTCGACTGGCCCACGACACCTCAAGAGGGCTCGACAGTGACTCTGGCATCCCAGAGTCTCCGCCCCCCTCAACTCAGCCGAGCTTACTGACCTTTACATCCCTCCTACTGCTGAGGTTGCTCCATCCTCGTAGTTCACATGTGACCTAACCACAATCTTTCCACAACCCAACCATACGCGCCAACCCGTTTGACTTAGGCTGTCGAGCTCCACTGTCTACGTTAAAGTAGGTTCAGTGGCAATGGTTCCGTATGGCATACCACCTACTGCAAAACGCAACATCTGCCCAAACACCAACCCTTATTCACGCAATGTATACAGGAACATAATAACTGTAATTACTATGCAAACTATACAAATAAATCAACAGACTCTTCGAGTTTTTCAAGAATTTTATGAAACCGTAGCGTACATACCCAGCCAGAATATTTCTGTCTCAACCACAGCTGCTCCTCTCTTCTGCTTCACATGAGTTCTTTACTGTGCGACACAACTCTTGGCCACTGAATCCGACGTCTCTGGGGAACCGGGTTGTAGAGTGTGCCACAAATCCTCGACAACCCACTTCCACTGGATAAACCTGGACTCTCCATCCTCGCTGTTCTGCTTCAGTGGCCAGATGAGCATACCACATTTTCTTCCTCTCATATGCTTCATCTAAAGCATCCTCACATGGAACTGTTAACTCTATCAGTTGAACAATGCGTGCTGATCTAGACCACAAAACCATATCTGATCGGAGGTTAGTGGTGTCAATCTCAGGTGGGAAAATAAGCCATTGATCAAGATCAGCAAGTATTTTCCAGTCCCTAGCAGCTTACAGTTGTCCTGGGTGAGAATTGGTTTTATCACTTTTCTTGGTGGTTGCTCGCCTGGGTGGAGGAATATTGTCTTCTGTGTGTAATGTTTGCTAGAACAGGTGGCAACTTATTGGTCATGTTACACTTGCCTTCCAATGCTAAAGCCAAACATCACAGTACTTGGTCATGGTGCCAAGTAATCCGACTTTGGCTAAGAGCCACCTTACATCCTGTCAAAATGTGCCTTAATGTAGAAGGTGATGAACACAAAGGACAATAGGGATCCTCTCCTACCCAGAGGTTTAGGTTCTGTGGTGATGGGAGAACATCATATGTTGACCTGATAAGGAAAATAATCCTACTCTCTTCCATTGACCAAAGGTCTTGCCAGCCCAACTTGCGTTGTTCCACACTCTCCCATCTCATCCACTCTCCCTGCTTGGCCTGGGAAATGGCCTTTATACACCTCATCCTTTCCTCCTGCTTTCGCACCTCATTGGCCAGCTTCCTCCTTTGAGCTGGGTCTGCCTTGTGCCATTTAGGAGGAGCTAAACTGAGCCCAAAACCCCCTCTTCCATGCTGTACCTGTCCCATGATATCACCAATTTGAAGGGCAGCCTTTGCCTCAACCACAGATTTCTTTGCTGCGTGAACAACGTGCATACACTGTAGATGATTCTCTCGTCTACACAGATGCATTTTACTTTTTGCAAATGATACATTATTAAAGGAACAAATATTTAAACACGAGGGAAATCATTGTTGTGTCCATGACGACTGGACAAAATAGGCACATAAGCTTACACATTTACCCAAATTATTATATGTATGTTTAATCGAAGCTAATTTGGGTGGGTTTGTCCCATCCCCATTGTCATTTCTCTTTCTTTTAAGGCCCTGACGGGAACATCGATCTCCTTGGCTGTCAACCGATTGTGAAGTGCTGTTTGAAGACGCGACAGTGCGCGAGCACACACGTCCGGCACGCCCTCTCTGCTTGTTGTGCGCCCCATCAAGCGCAGCAGCTATTCTACATCACTCGCTGATCAAAAAAGGCTTTGGTGGGACAACAATTTGCTCTAACAGGTTTTAGAAGATTAAATACAAAAAAAAATTAAATACAAAACAAAACAAAAAAACAGAACCGGCCTCTATTTGAGACTGGCTTTTATTTACCCAAACCTGCAGTCACACCAGGCGTGTAAAAGAGACAGGCTTCTATTTGGGACTCGGCTATTATTTAAAGTTTTACGGTATACAATCAAAAGAGGATTAGGCGGAGGATCTGCCCTCAACAGAAAGGTGGAGGCAGAAGCAGGTCATCTGGGCAGGATGTGTCAGATGGCCTCTGTCTGCTTCTGGGCAGCTGAAAATTGCTGGGCAACATTCTGAACCATGTCGCCAAACAGCCCAACCTGGGAAATGGGAGAGTCCAGGAATCGAATCTTGTCCGCTTCTCATGTCCACCATTTTGAGCCAGAGATGGTGCTCCTGGACCACCAGTGTGGACATCGCCAGACCAAACGCACGAGTTGCAACCTAGCAGTTGCTGGATACAGTGGCATCGCAAAAGGCCGCTGGAGGGATAGCCTCATAACCCTTCACCGCTCCCCTATCAAAGGTAGTAAGGGCGGAGGAGCTACTCAGGTAATTTCTGGCAGATAAATGTGCCATCCATGCCCTCATCAACATCTCATGCACTTCATGAAAGAAAGGTACTGGAGCGGCAGGCTGAGAACCAGACCAGCCCGCTCCAATAAACCAATCATCCAAAAAAGACGATTCAGGACACGGTGGAGGGTTCCACTTGAACCCTACGTCCTCGGCAGCCTTCTTGAGCATAGCTGGCATTGTGAAGTCAAACATGTAATTTATTATTACTTGAGAAATTACTGAAGAGAATTCTCTTTCGGTTTCGCCGAATTGACGGTCATAGATGGTGTTACGGAAAGGCACGAAGAGCGCCGTCTTCCGGGTGACGTCATCCGGCATCTGTCGGAAAAAGCCGAACCCTAATTACGAGCGCACCTGATAAAGATTGATTCCTCAGAGCGCATTAGAGACCAAGCACAGGCAAAAACAAGAGAAATGAGAACAATGCTTGTCGCTTGCAGGCTTTTCCAGCTTCCCTCCTACAAAATGGGGAAAACTTTGTAACTGGAAGTTATGAGGTATGAGAGAGAAATACAACGCAAATCGGATGTGCATCAGTGATTAATCAACCCGAGACGCTGCTGGTAGGATGACTGCTTGACGCTTGATTGATTTATATTGCTATGAGACATTTTACACGATTGTGAATAAGAGTATTATCTATAAATGAATTTAAAATGTCTAGTAGAGTGTATATTGCTGTGATGTAATGTCAATATCCGTTTATAATTAGATCTTGTATTTTTTTTTTCTCTTCCTGTTTTTCTTTTAAAAAGGTTATCAACCTAGTTTGAGCTTGAAGCCTTCTATCAAAGAATTTACTGTTTGAAGATAATCTGACTGCAAATGAAGCTCATCTGTTCCAATGTATTGTGACATGAATGAAAAGAAGAGACTGCAAGTTAAGATTGTAACAACTTTAATGAAGAATGAAAGTAAAAGCCATTTTTGAGATGATTCCTGTGTCCGTGGTTGACTAAGCATTTTTCAAGTTTAAAGCAGAACTGATGTGTGAAATCCCCCCAGAAACTTGACAGTTGATAACCACAGCTGACAGCCCAGCTTATCAACACAGTTTGAAGATCAGCATAACAGCGGTGGACTTCACATTTGGGGCAGTGCTGAACGTCCAAGCTCAGACTGTGCGTCATTGGAGCAAGAAGGTGAAAGACAGGAAGGTTGTTGATGCTGTTAACGTGTTAAGTGGATAAGTTGAAAATGGCTGAAGAAGCAGTGGGGAAACCAATTGAGCAACTTAAAAAAGAAAGGACTGCTGCAAAAATTAGTTTCACAAGACAAGTCAATTTTCTTAAAAGAGAAGCTCACAGGCTATTAGAAGAGGAGCTCAAGGAAGAGTTCAAAAAGCTCTCACTTAACGCACGAAAGGTTTTCGAGACAAACGATGATTTCAGATCTGGACTTCTCGCTGATATGGAGGATGATGAGAGCAAAGATGAAGAGCCATTGCAGCAGGAAGCTGATATTAAGAAAACTGCAAGTGAGTGTGATGAGAAGTTTAATGAAGTTGAAAAAATTGTTCAAATTAACCTTTGGTCAAGATATGGACTGGTGCAATAACTGCAGCGGAGAAGACTTGTGATCGAGTAGCAAACATAGCTATTGATAGTAGTGAGTATGAAAACTATGAAGTTCAACTCATCTTTCTTGAAAATCTTGTTAAAGAAGCACTAAGAGCTTTGTCAAGCTGGGAGAAGTGGACCCCTGATGCCGAAAGGAAAGTTTGGGAAGGGCGTGTGAGGAAATTAAGGGAAGATCGCAATGAGCTCGAAGCAAGGAAGGGTGAGTTTGCTAGAGCGCGGAGGGCCGCTGAAGATGCATTGCTCCCAAACCCCACTGTGCCACACGCACCGCCTTTTATGCCTCCAAGCAACCCAATCGTGAGATTCAGACCAGCAAGTTTGCCTGTGTTTGATGGAAACAAGAGAATCTTCTATCGGTGGAGGAAAGACTGGGAAAAACTTCAACAACAGGGAGAACCTTCTGGATCTGTGGAGGTCAAGAAAATTCAATTATTAGACAGCATAGATGCCAGGATTGTGAAAGATCTTCGTTTGTCCTCTTACAACACTGCTGTAGAGATTTTCAGGGTGCTTCAAAATCGATACGGGAACAATTATGCAATTACAATGGAAATTGTGGAGGAATTAGAGAGAATTCCTGTGATGAGAGGAAACCAGCCACGCAAAGTGATCGAATTTGTCCAAACGGTGGAGAAGGCTTTAGTGGATCTTACTGACCTTGGAGACACGGAGGTCATAAAAAATCCTCTTGTAATTAAGTCCATAGAAAGTAAACTTCCTGAGTTCATGAAGAGGGACTGGCTTGCTTTGGTGACTGCTCCAGATAGTGAGGTTACATCAGTAAATTACTTTGACAAACTTCTTGAGTTTTTGAAGAAGGAGGAAGGAATCCTTGAGAGACTTGAGCAGCTAAGAGTCACGGAAAAAGTGGAAAGGCTGGACAGAAGGCCTGAGAGAAGTTATGCATTTACTAAGTCAACAAAGATAACTCCGTTTGAAGGTGTGTGCATTGTGTGTGGATCTGAGAAGCACAAAGGTAAAATCTTCTTTTGCAATAAATTCAAGGAACTGCAATTTACAGAAAAGAAGGTAATCCTCAGGAAGCTTGGGTTATGCAGAAGGTGTTTGGGTTATCATGAAGATGACAGTAAGTGTAGAGAGATGTTTCTGTGCAGGAGAAAGGAATGCAAAGGAGGAGGCTCTGCAGATCATCATTATCTTTTCTGTCCCAAAGGGGAGACCAGATCTGAACACGAAAGCAAAGTTACCATCAAGGAGGAGAAAAAAGGAAGTAGACTAACTGTGGAACAAGAGAAATTTCTCTCTGAGCTTTCTCCTGAAATGGTGGAAAGGTGTATGAAAGCATTTACCAACAGAGCTATGAGGGAAAGTTCCAAAGAAGGGAAACCTGGATTGTTGGACGAAAATGAACTTCAGGAACTTCCAGTTATCATGATGCTCAAAGAGGTGACAACAAATGCAGGACAAACAATTGGAACTCTAATCGATCTGGCATCTGACACAAATTATATAACCCACAAAGCTGCCGACAGGCTCGGATTGAGTGGAGAAGAAATCAACCTGGTTGTTCATGGAGTGGGTAAGATGGCTATCCGTGTAAGAACCAAAAGGTATCTCCTCAGAATTCGAGTAAGAACATCAGCAGGAAAAGACAAAGCACATCAACTTGTCTGTTATGGTCTAGAAGAGATTGCAAGAATGCACAAGAGAGTGAGTCCACAGCAACTGAAAAAGTTCTTTCCAGATGTTGAGTTGGCAGAACTAAAGAGGCCTGAAAAAATAGAACTACTTCTCAGTCATCGGGAAGGAAAGCTCGCACCACAAAGAGTAAAGATTGTAGGAGATCTTGTCCTTTGGGACAGCCCACTTGGAAAAATGGTAGGTGGGGCACACCCAGACTTGTTTGAAGAGATCCATATGACAGCTTATGAGTCGAAGACACATTTTGCAAGGTCAATGAGAACTGCTGTGACCAGGTATACAGAGGTCCGTGGAGAAAGTGAGCCGCTATTTTTCTCCAAAATCTCAAAGAAAATTCCCTGTATTGATGGAAGAAGCACATTCACAAGTGGAAAGGAATTCCTTCAATGGTGGAGCTGGGATAGCATAGGAGCTGCATGCGAGCCGAAGTGTGGAGGTTGCCGCTGCGGGACCTGCCAGCCAGGAGGGAAAGAGATGACTTTGGCTGAGGAAAAAGAGTTAGAAATCATAAAAAGTGGACTTACCTATGTGCAAGTGGATTCTCATAGCGATCGACCTCATTGGGATGCAAGGTACCCATGGATCCAAGACCCTGTTTGTCTTCCTTGCAATCGGAGCGGAGTGGAATCGACGTTTCTGAGAACCGAAAAACAGCTTGGGAAGGTGCCTGAGTGGAAGAAAGTTTACACTGCACAGGTTCATGAGATGGTTAGAAGAGAAGCTGCAGTAAAACTGACAAAGGAAGTGCTTGACAAGTGGACAGGACCGGTCTGGTATGTAAGCCATCTAGTTGCACCAAACCCACATTCAGTCACCACGCCTGTGCGTCTTGTATGGAATAGCAGCCAGAAGTTTAAGGGATTGAGTATGAACGACCTTCTGTTAAAAGGACCTGATGTGCTGAATTCTATCAGAGCTGTCCTGCTCAGATTCAGGAAAGGAGTGTTTGGAGTGTTGGGAGACATAAGGAAAATGTATAATTCAGTATGGCTGGAAGAACGAGAAATGCATCTTCACAGATTTCTTTGGCGAGACGCACCCGAGGAAGAAATAGGAGAGTACGCCATAACTAGGGTTAACATTGGAGATCGTCCAGCAGGTTGTATCGCGCAGCTAGCGATGAGGGAGACCGCTGGATTGGCAGCTTTTGCTCATTTGAAGGAGGAGCGAAGAGTCCTAGAAGAAGACTGCTACGTGGATGATATCCTCACATCTCAAGATGATCGGAAGAAGCTGGCTGAGATTGTCAAGGGCATTGAGGAAATCCTTGAAGCTGGTGGATTCGCATTGAAGGAATGGGTCTGGTCTGGTCGAAGTGGGAGGTTTGGATCTGAAAAGACAAGCAAAGTTTCAAGCCTGACTCCTGAGAGAATTGTAACACTTCCTAATCAACTGGTAGAGGGGGATGAGAAAGCCCTGGGAATTGGATACCTGCCGGAGGAGGATAGACTGTATATGATGACTTCTGTAAATTTCTCCAAAAGGAAAAGGAAAGTGAGGACTGAGCAGGATCTTCTTGAAGAGGAGGTTAGGTTGAAGACACCCAATCCATTGACGAGGAGACACATTTTGAGTCAAGTAGCGGGACTCTATGATCCACTTGGTCTAGTCACACCAGTAAAACAGAAGGGCGCAATTCTCGTTAGAAGAGCGTTCCAGGAAGGCGGAAGTGGGTGTCTAACAAGACATACATGGGACTCTGCGCTCTCTGAGAGAATCCGAAGAGAGGCCATTGAATTGTTTGAAGAGTATGTGCGACTCCATAAAATAAAGTTCCACAGAAGTCTTACGCCTGCAAACTGGAAAGGAAAACCATGGGGAGTCACGTTCTCGGATGGGAGTGACAAAGCTTATGGTGCAGTACTATACCTCAGGTGGGATACCAGTCAAGGAGTGGATGTTCGCTTAGTTGAGTCTAAATCCAAACTGACACCACTAGAACTGAAAGGAGATCCAGTGAAAGCTGAAGTCTGTGGTGCCGTCTTTGCAATACGTCTACGGAAATACTTTGAAAAACATGGACGAATCAAAGTGGAGAAATGGTTCCATTTTGTGGATAGTCAGACGGTGCTGGGAGCCATTCACCGTGACAGCTATGGGTTTCAAACTTTCTTTGCAAATAGGATTGGAGAGATTCAGAAGACAGGGGCAACTGATGACTGGTGGTGGATTCCAGGGAAGCTGAACATCGCTGATATTATCACACGAGGGGCGAGCTCTAAAGATCTTGATGAAGACTCTATGTGGCAAAATGGACCTGAGTTCCTTAAAGAATCAGTGGACAAATGGCCGAAGAGATCAGCAGCTGAAATTGCTGATAATGCTAGAGAAAGTGTTAACAAGATCCAAAGGAAAGTCTTCACTGCAGCAGTGACTAGAGCCCAAATGGAGGAGATAACTGAAGGGAAGAAGGTATCAGCAGCTGAGAGGTCGTTTCACTGGAAGATGCTGAGTAGACTAATTACTGGAGGACTGGTGGATGTCGAAAGATTCAGTAGTCTGTCAAGGTTGGCAAGAGTCATTGGCTGGGTATGGCGCAGCGTGAGAAAATGGCTTGGGAAAAGGAGTATAAATTCATCATCTGGGAAAGAAGATAGAGTTGGAAACAGTGGATTTGTACTGACAGTTGAGGAAAGGGAGGATGCTTTGAAGGCACTCTTTTTGGCAGCACAAAAGAGTACAAAATTCCCTGAGACTACACTGTGCAGACTGGTTGTGTTTAAAGAAGAAGGAACAGGACTTCTTGTGTGCAGAGGAAGATGTGAAGCCTTTGGAAGAGATAGACCCACAATTCCACTATTACCTATGGAAGCACGAGTATCGCTGCTACTGGCTCATGAGGCGCATAATGTCAACCATGAAGAGATTGCTGGAACACTTCTGAGGATGAGGAGAGTAGCATGGGTGGTGAAAGGTCGGAGATTGGCCAAAAAGGTGGTGGAAAGTTGTGTCATCTGCAGGAAAGCACGGGCAAAGAAATGCAAGCAGATCATGAGTGATCTCCCACCTGAAAGAACTGGACCAGCTGCACCCTTTGAGTTTGTTACGGTAGATCTATTCGGCCCTTTTGAAGTGAAGGATGAAGTGAAGAAAAGGGTGAGGTTGAAGGTTTGGGGCATCGTGTATTGCTGCATGGCTTCAAGGGCTGTTCACACGGATGTTGTAAGCGATCAATCCACTGAAAGTTTCTTGTTGTCATACAAGAGGTTCACTGCTTTGAGAGGACATCCCACAAAAGTGTGGTCAGACTTAGGTTCGAACTTTGTGGGAGCACAGTCAGCCCTGAAAGACCTGTATGAATTCTTGGAGCGAGTAAAGAAACCAGAATTTGAAGAGGAAGCTGGGAAACATGGAACTGAGTGGGTTTGGAAGTTTCATCCAGCTAACTCACCCCACAGGAATGGAGCGGCTGAAGCTGCTGTTCGTGTTGTGAAAAGAGCTCTTCTCAATCTAGGAGGCAATGGCATCTTCACCTGGGGGGAATTCCAGACTTTTCTGTATATGGCAGCAAATCTTGTAAATGAGAGGCCGATAGATGCACGAACTCAAAGTCGTGAGTATTGTTTGGAATATGTCACACCGAACTCCCTGTTGCTGGGAAGAGCAAGCCCAAGAGGAGATCCTGGCGATTTCGATTTTGCAGGATACCCATACAGGAGGTTACGGGTTATCCAGGGAGAAATTAACAAGTTCTGGGAAAGATGGAGCCAGTTGGCAGGACCAAACCTGTTCGTAAGGAGTAAATGGCACACAAGGGAAAGGAATGTTACCGAAGGGGACATTGTCTGGATTGCAGACCAGAATGCTCTTAGAAGTCAATACAAATTAGGAAGAGTCACCAAGGCAAATGCTGATCCTAAAGGTATTGTGAGAGATGTGGAAGTAAGAGTTTCCTCAAGTCACCCAGTTTTTTGTTCAGGACCAGAGAAATCGGTAACGAGGAAAATTACCAAATGGGAAGTCACTAAAATTCCATCAACCATCATTCGTAGGGATGTTCGGCGATTAGTTGTTTTGCTCCCAGTGGAACAACAGTACAAGGACTTGGAAGGAAAGTAGTAGGTGTGACCTCTTGGATTCAAGAATCAAGAAGGTCAAGTGGGAGGTGTGAAGTCAAACATGTAATTTATTATTACTTGAGAAATTACTGAAGAGAATTCTCTTTCGGTTTCGCCGAATTGACGGTCATAGATGGTGTTACGGAAAGGCACGAAGAGCGCCGTCTTCCGGGTGACGTCATCCGGCATCTGTCGGAAAAAGCCGAACCCTAATTACGAGCGCACCTGATAAAGATTGATTCCTCAGAGCGCATTAGAGACCAAGCACAGGCAAAAACAAGAGAAATGAGAACAATGCTTGTCGCTTGCAGGCTTTTCCAGCTTCCCTCCTACAAAATGGGGAAAACTTTGTAACTGGAAGTTATGAGGTATGAGAGAGAAATACAACGCAAATCGGATGTGCATCAGTGATTAATCAACCCGAGACGCTGCTGGTAGGATGACTGCTTGACGCTTGATTGATTTATATTGCTATGAGACATTTTACACGATTGTGAATAAGAGTATTATCTATAAATGAATTTAAAATGTCTAGTAGAGTGTATATTGCTGTGATGTAATGTCAATATCCGTTTATAATTAGATCTTGTATTTTTTTTTTCTCTTCCTGTTTTTCTTTAAAAAAGGTTATCAACCTAGTTTGAGCTTGAAGCCTTCTATCAAAGAATTTACTGTTTGAAGATAATCTGACTGCAAATGAAGCTCATCTGTTCCAATGTATTGTGACATGAATGAAAAGAAGAGACTGCAAGTTAAGATTGTAACAACTTTAATGAAGAATGAAAGTAAAAGCCATTTTTGAGATGATTCCTGTGTCCGTGGTTGACTAAGCATTTTTCAAGTTTAAAGCAGAACTGATGTGTGAAATCCCCCCAGAAACTTGACAGGCATCTCTGGATACGGCTCGGGCAATGCTGTTCTCCCAGAGAGAGGCAGCACAGCCGAGTCATCACCTCCAGAGCCTAGCTTCCCTCCGATGCTGCAATAGATATCCTGTCCTCTGGAGCGGGCCCAAATAAGATAGCTGGTCTGTCCACCACAGAGGGACCAGCAGTCTTGTCAGGGCAGGGAACAATCCAATAGTCAACAAAAATAAAATGTCTCAGCATTAGAGGACACTTACTTGGGCTACCGACTTTAGCACAACTAAACATCAAGCAAAGAGACTATGAGACAGAGTGACTTAAATACACACATCTGAATGACACACATGTGAACCTAATGCCACTAATTACAAATAGAATAAGCAGGGCACGATAGCACGATGAGGACCTCTAGAGGCTAAAATATGTTAAAACAACTAAAACACTGACAGGACCTCCCCCCCTCTAGGGACGGCTCCTGATGTTCCTTCCAGGACGATCGGGTTTATGAACATCGAAGTCCCGAATTAACTTGGGGTCCAAGATATTTCTGGCAGGAACCCAGGAGCGTTCCTCTGGGCCATAGCATTCCCAGTCCACAAGATACTGAAGTGATCCTCGTAGCCGACGGGAATCCAGTATTCGGTGGACTGTGTAAGCTGGTTGGCCTCCAATGATGCGAGGAGGAGGGGGAGGTTTACCTGCTGGAGCAAAAGGAGAAGACAACACAGGTTTTAGATGGGAGGCATGAAATGTGGGATTAATCTTTAAGGACCTAGGCAAGTGTAAATGGTAAGTAACAGGGTTAACTTTCCTTGCCACTTTGAAAGGCCCAATGAATCGCTGGGAGAGCTTGCGGGACTCCACACGTAAGGAAATGTTCTTTATGGAGAGCCAAACCCTCTGTCCGGAACGCAAAGTAGGGGCAGGTCTGCGTCTACGGTTAGCCTGTCGCTGGTACTGCTCAGAGACTCTAAGAAGCTTGTTCCGAACCTTCCTCCAAGTCAGACGACAGCGTTGGATGAACTGCAGAGCTGAGGGAACTCCTACTTCAATTTCTTGGTCTGGGAACAGTGGAGGGGCATAACCAAACTGGCATTCGAAGGGAGACATTCCTGTCGCAGAGGAACGTAAATTGTTGTGATCGTATTCTGCCCACATAATGAAAGATGACCAGGAGGATGGGTTATTGGCAGCCATGCACCTCAATGTAGTCTCCAGATCCTGGTTTAATCTCTATCTGGCCATTGGACTCAGGATGGAATCCCGAAGATAGGCTCACAGTTGCCCCCAAAAGTTGACAGAATGCCCGCCAGAATCGAGAGGAAAACTGAGGTCCTCGATCAGAAACAATGTCCTGTGGGATGCCAAAAACTCGAAAAACATGGTTAATGACCAACTTCGCAGTCTCTTTTGCAGTGGGCAACTTGGGCAAGGGAATGAATCTGCCAGCCTTAAAAAATCTATCAACAATGACCATAATGGTGGTGTTACCTTGGGATGGCGGGAGTCCAGTAATACAATCCATGGAGAGGTGTGACCAGGGTCTTCGAGGTATAGAGAGAGGGTGGAGCATCCCCTGAGGTAAGCGATGAGAGACCTTCCCCTGACTACATGTGGAGCAGGCACTTACAAAGGACTTTGTATCCTCCTTGCTGGTCGGCCACCAAAACTGTCTCTGGAGAAATTCAAGGGTGCGCATAGTGCCTGGATGGCAGGTCAGACGAGAGACATGACCCCACTGGAGAACCTGGGAGCAAACAGCTTTTGGGATGAACAAGCGGTTGGTTGGTCCACCTCCTGGGTCTGGTTCCTGGGCCTGTCTTACTGTATTCTCAAGTTCCCATCTTACAGGGGCCACTATCTTGGAACTCTGAATAATGGATGTGACAGGGTATTCTTGGTTGCTGCTAGAGTATACTCGAGACAGAGCATCTGGCTTGAGATTTTTTGATCTGGGACGGTAGGACAAAATGAATTGAAATCAGTTGAAGAATAGAGACCAGCTTGACTGACAAGGGTTGAGTCGCTTGACCTGCTGAATGTACTCTTGATTTTTGTGGTCAGTGAGTACTTGGAATGGGTGTTTGGCCCCCTCAAGCCAATGTCTCCATTCTTCGAGCGCCAGTTTAACAGCCAGTAACTCACGGTCTCCCACATGATAATTCCTTTCTGTTGGTGTAAGACGGTGTGAAAGGAATGCGCACAGCCGAAGTCTGTTATCCTCCCCCCTCTGGGAAAGAACTGCTCCAACACCCACATCTGAAGCATCCACCTCCACAACGAAGAGTTTGTCTGGGTCTGGGAGAGTGAGGATGGGAGCTGAAGTAAAGCGGCGTTTGAGTTCATTTGCATCTAGCTTACAGAAAATCTTGGCCCCTGCCAACATACCAAGACTTTGTTCCACAGATGGCAGTATGTATTTCTCTCTATACACTGCTTCATTCAACTTTGTTAGATCCACACACACCCGAACAGTACCATCATTTTTTTTGGTACTACCACTATACCAGAGCACCAATCAGTCGGCTCTTTCACTTTGCTTATAACACCAATTTCTTCCATACACTGAAGTTCTTCTTTAACTTTGCACACAAGTGGCAAAGGAATATGCCCCGGAGTCTTAAGCTAGAAAGATACTGCATTTGGTTGTACCGTGAGTTCATCCGTGAGCTTGGTTTCCCTCCGTGGACAATTGCAGGTAACTTGCTTAATGAAATCGTTCAAATTGTCGAATCCATCTGGGCCACTCCTGCAGTTTGAAGAAATCAAAGGGCTCTGGGGGCTGATGTTGTGCTTGGTCCCAAAACGGCAACATTTACAATAACATTTACTATAACATTTCCTTTCTGTGTATGTCTTCCTCCTGTGGCTCCTCCATAGCTACCCTTTTCCGTCGTTTCCCACGAGGATAGCCTGAAGCAAAGAAACTTTAGCTCTACACTATGGGGCACTTCTGACACCATGTTGTGTTTTCTTTCAAGCAAACCACACGTGAGTCCATTGCATGCAGGAACTTACTTTTTAATTCATTTCCACCTCAAGCCATCTCAGTACTCAGTACTCTCAGTACTCAGTACTCACCCCATGATGCTGCTCTCGTAACTTCCCAGAAAAGAGAGTCGAGATTGCAACGTTGCAAACTTCATGTTCTCGCAGTGAGGACGTGAGCATCAACAAATGCTGTCATAGCATGGGTGAGACCCAAACACAAGAGACAGCAATCTTGACTGTCCGAGGCTGAAAGATATCGACCACATCCAGAAACACACAGGCAGAAAACAAAGATCTCCATCTGTGTTAGCTCTTTTAGATGAAAGCTGCTGTCATATGTTGCTGAAGCACCCAGGGGAACTCTCTTTGCACTTATTCGCTTTTTTTCTTTTGGAGACTGAAATGCTGTAAGAAGCAACTCTCTTGTTCCAGAGGTGAATGAAATTAGCTTGTGTCGAGTTGAAACTAACTCGGCTCCAAAGAACAAATCTGAATAAGTGATGCACACCGTCTCTCTTTTTTACCCGTATGTCTGGGGGAGTGGCATGCAAATTCAACTTGCCAATTTTCATTGGCCTTTTCTGATAGTATCAGAGGTGTTTGGGGCTTCCAAGAATGATCCCTATTGTCAGTCATCCACACCACGTTGCAGTGACTGAGAGATAGGGAACTGAAGTTTCTCAGTCTAAAATGATCCAGTCTATAGGTGGAGAGCCTTTATTTACACTTTGGAAAGCTGCCACTGAAATATATTTGCTGTGCACTACACAGGAAGGGAATCATTATCATTAAGTTATACATTTCATTATATTAATATACATGATAGCTTATGTTTCAAGTGTGCTGTCATATCTTGAGTTGTTATCTTACTAATCAGCTCTCTATCAGCTGCTGTGGTTATTTGTGGTTACATCAGCTCCTTATGTTTCTGCCCAGGCAACTGCTGTAATTCCTTCCAGAGACATAAATGTCCATGTTGAGACTCAGCTACATGCGGTCGAGTGTGATTTATTTGCCGTTTACAGAGAGCTCTTAACGTAAAAGGAGGTGGTGTGGTAATGCAGAATCAGTAGGACTTTCCTTCGAGGCAGAGGTAATAGTATGGAAAACCACTGTTCCTGCTGTGAAGGCTAGAGGGTTCTGTGTGAGCTGATGTCATACACCAAGCATCTAAACAACAAACTGCAAACCCGTACTATTGCGCTCAAGCCCAGCATCTCCCTGACTGTTGAACTGTGAAAAGGTTGCAACAATTACAAATATGGGCCTTTATTCAGAATGTGTGCACTATTATGAGAAAAATAAATTAAGTGGGGGGAAAAAGAACCAAAAAATGCCAACTTGTCTCAACCACTGTTTCAACCACTGAAAAAAAAAAAAATAAATAATAAAAGTTTTGGTTGAAACGTAAACATAACATAACACATATGTTTTATGACTGAATTCAATGTGTGAACAAGTTATTTGTTTTGAAGGATGGTTTAAAGGAAAAGTCCTCAAAGACTGAAGCCTCTAGCCAATTCTATGATCAGTGACATCACCGACTCACTGTTTTCCCATATGACCCATGTTTCAGCTCTGTCCGTCAGGTCTGTGCACCACATGATTAAATAGTCCTATCTTTTCAAGGCCAGTTTCAGAGCAAAGTTTCTTCCCTTTTACTGCATATTTCTGCTAAGCATGTTTCTTTGAACAGCTAAAATAAACACATCTGAATGGGAATTTACATGTATTTGCTGAGAGTAAAGATGCATATTACTGCAGTGTTTTATCACTTTGGAGAACATTTCCCAACGCAATGCTGTGGGTCAATTGTTGCCTAGAACCAAAAACTGTAGACCTACGTGCTATCAGACATCTGGTTGACCCCTTATACACATGACACACTTTTTATGACTTGTGCCTGTTCTGTGGAGCTTTTTACTTTGAGTGCCTTCATTATTCTGTAATTCTTATTTGTTCTTTTAGTATAAGGGTTTTCTTTGTTTGCATTGACTGTGTAATATTTTTTGCATTGAAAATATTATATTGATTAAAGAGGGAACAGATTTACATATAGGTGCATTTATGCAATATTTATGATCATTTTAATGCTGCTTGTGATTTTTCACACTGCGCAAAGAATGTGTTTGCCTTGAGTCATTGCAAAATACTGTTATACATATTTTAAAAATATATTATTTTGAGTTTTGACCACATATTTTAATGGCATAAAAAGGAAAGCAATGTGTGGAATTTTGATATTTACTTTTGTACATTTTGAAACTAGAGCTTTATTCTGATTTGCTGTCTAGCTGTCAGGGTTATGTTATATTTCCCTGTTATTCCCTGAGTTTTCCCTGTCTCTGTACCATAAGATTTAAATTGAACACTGTTCCAGTGATATTTTCATCTCTTTGCGCTTCATATGTGTAATGACCCATGACAAAGGTAGTAATGGGAAGTCCGGATCTTTTGAACAGTTCATTTCAATGAAACAGGTTCACCAGTTCTTTATATCCTCACGTAATCATGTCAATTCTATCATCCCACTGGATGAAAATATACTCAAACACATTCAAAAAGTCTTTTGTAATTATGACTTAAAATAAATAATAATCATCATCATCACCAACATCTTGGGTTTCTAACATTTACGTTTTGCAATTAAAGCACCCAATACATTTATGTGCAAACATGGATATTTTACATGTTATATTTGTTATTAAATAAACTTAAATTTCACCAAATTCGGCCCCTCATTCAAGTTCTTGGTTCCCCCATGCTCATAGTATTAGCACAGCATTAGTTGTCCGAAAGAGACAGTTTGGTTCAGATTGTACTATCACGGATGCTCAGTATCTCCAGCTCTTTAGTTCTTGAATGTGTCTGAAAGAAACCGTTATAAGTGCAGTGTACTGTTGATTCGAAAACCATTGCATCAAATTCTGGATCCAAGAACCGCTGTAGCATTATGTGTAAGTCTGCTGAGATGAGAACAGCTGCAACCTGAATATAATCGACAAAACTAAAAATCCGAAGCATGCTTCCAGTTTACGTTTGTATTGTTTTGATTAATTTTAAACATTTACTTTGTCCCCTTTAAACCCTCGGCAAAAGTTTGTTTATATTTTTTAAGCTGTGTATCAACTTATTTAGAATTTAAATAAGCTGTTTCTGAAAATATCATGCAATTATTGATAAAATAGATATTTAGTTTGACATTTTTTTACAGAACATTTATTGTGTTTCCAGTATCTACAGTGATCATAAACATATTTCAATATATTTTATTTTATATTATACACTTTCTGTGAAACATGCAGTTCGTCCCCAGGAAAAAATACACGCATACGTACCCAGCTCATCATTTCTCAGTTTGCCAAACGTGTCTGAAAAAAACTGTTCGGTAATACACACATGCTCAGTATCAGCAGTCCGTGCTCATCAGTTCTCTCAGCACAACATGTCTTCGGTGTACTGTTGGAGTAATTGGATTAACATATACTCTGGGATTTTGTCTGGAGGGACTGTCCGAAAGTTTTAATAAATTGAGGATCAGTGAGTAACTCAAGATTTGAACTGTTTTAAAGGGGTCATGAACTGGCTTTTTAAATTTTATTATATTGTTGTCTGAGGTGAAATTATTACGTTCGATTGGTTTTTGCATTCAAAAACATCAAAATGAATAACTAATAAGCTATTTTCTACCCTAGTTTTCACCCCAGCTCAGAAACGCTGGATTTTTATGGGCGTCTCGCCAGAGTTGGCGCCAGAGCAGATCAACTGGAGGGGCATTGGGTCACCTGTTTTGCCTGCCGCAGGGAGACTGCTGGAAGACCACACTTGGTACTGTCTCCATCTTTCGTGCCTGACGTACTCTCCGGACCGCTCACTCTGAGTAAAATACTGCTAACCACTCTTTTATACTTTCTGGTTCGGATTAATTGAACGACTACAGGAGGTCCGGTTAAAAGGGAATTAAATAAAGCAATATGATTATATGCATATATTTATAACTGTCTCAATGATTATTTTCCCCACTAATTCACGAAGTGCTAACATGCCCGTACATGTTCCCCGAGACCCAATTGAGGTCCACATAACATACGAATATATCAAACCCTATACTGATAACAATACGGGAGGATAACTTGCTATTTAAGTGACAATACAAAGGCAAACATAACCAACAATATGAACACTCAGATACAATGCTGCGACAGCGCTATTCAAATCTCCCTCACGGATGTATTATGTGATAAATATGCAAATGTACTTACTATAAGCTGCACGCACACACACAATCTTTAAATCATTGAATGACAGCACTTCGATCGAACATAACTGCTATTTACAACTTTTATTCACTATAAACACCTCAGCACATCCTCTATTCAGACGATCTGGCTTATTAACTGTCCATTACAAACAGTCCAACTCACGAACAGAGGCGGGGGAGATCGGAAGAGTCCATTTCAAAGGGGTGGCCTTTTCTACTCTGTATTTTACCACTCCAGCCTGAGTGAGTGATGTAAGGCATGCGTTCCAAATGGGGTGCGACTTCACTGCATTTGTGGAGTGGGTTCTGGTGAATAACGATTCCCCATTCACCATCGGCCTGGCTAAAGACCACACAAACTCCATTCCACATCCAGAAATCAACCATCCACCATCTGCCGTTGCACGTCGGAGTTGCGAGAGCCCACCGCAGACTGTGGAGATTGGCTATGGACGAGCCCGAGCCTACAATGAGGACGGAGAAGGACCCACACGGAGAGTATGTCCAGCTGTGTGAGCCCACAAAGCCATGTGTCGCTGAGGTGCTTGTCGAACAGTTTGAGGAGGTAACTGTTCCTGCAGGTGCCGTCTGACTCTCCAGTTTCCTTGCTGGTTCTGCTGTGCTCTAATTCTCCAGTTTCCCCTCTTGTTCCGCCCAGCCCTAAATCTTCTGTGATCCCTCCTAGTCTCCTTCTCCCGCCTCATCTAACATCAAGTTCCTCAGCCCTGCCTCCTCTGGTTCCCTTTAACCCCTCTTAATCTCCTGCACAGAACTATGAGGATCTGCATTGGTTCTACAGGCCACCAGTTTTGCCTAGTCCAGCAAATCCTGGCTCCATCTCCAGCCTCAGCCTCCATCACTCCACCACGGCCTGTAAAACCCATCATCTCTGCTTTGGCTCCTCCCTCCTTGGCTCCATCAGAAACCATCATCCTTACGACTCCACTGGGCTCCCTTGTCCCACCAACTCCATCTTGGTCAGACATCGTCTTGCCTACACCTTCGGCTCCATCTGGCTTTGTCTTCCCCCCGGCTCTGCCTCCATCCTCTGTCCCACTGGCTTCACCTCAGTCACATGGTTTCCATGCTCCACCTCGGATGCTCATCGCTACGCTTCCAACTTTGGCTGTGTTGCATGGGCTCTTCGGCTTGTCAGCTCCATCTTGGTCTCCATCTCCAGTGGAGTCTCCATCGGTCATCCCCGGGGTGTCGTCTGCCAAATCTCCACCATGGCCCTCCCTCCATCGACTTTTCCCTGGGGCCTCATCCTGGCTGGTCTCTGGACCAACATCTGGCTCCTCCTGTTCCAGACTCCCCCTTGGCTCCTCTCACCCTCCACACCCATGACACTAATTTCCAGTTTCTATTCACCGTATATCTGAAGTAATTTGCCTTTTTTTTCCATGAAACCTGGCTTCTTCCTTTCTTGTAAAATTTTTGTAAACAAAACTTAAAGAATGAGTCAATAGCAACTTTCACACATCAATCCAGGTAAATTACCATAAAATTGCCAGAATTACCCATAAATACACAAATATGCTGTTCACACAAGCAACAACGTTCTGGCTTTTTACCAGTACAAGACCATTCACACATCAGCTCCAAAATATCAGTAAATTCTGTGATATCATAAAAGGTCTTATTTAAAAGGTCCTGTTCACACATGATCCCTTACTGGTACAGTCTGTAAGACTGTAAGTGTGAAAGGGGCTAATACATCATCATTCCAAAATGTGTTTGTCTCACCTTGATTCACTAGAGGTAAGCTTATTATAAGTGTTTATCTTTTAGACTTAGCAGGAATGTTTCATGGGAAGATTTAGTAAAATCGCACTCGATTAAGTTTCCATGCGAAAATGAAACTAAAGCTACACTGAACATAATTGTGATGCATAGTGTACCTTTAATATTAATTTTGTATTGAAATATGTAATTATTTCTTGATTTCTGGTCTTTGTGTGACTTTACGGTGAAGATGAAGACTGAAAAACAAAATAATATTAATCAATATCCTCATATATCCAGGAACAATTTATTCACATATTGATATACTGTATAGTGAAATCGAAATTTCACAGAAAATGTGTGATCTGTCTTCTCTGTTAGATATGCTGCAATAATACCAAAGTCTAATCCGATCATTATCATTCTGTCTGAATTCTGTGTATAGTTCAAAGAAAGACAGTTTGACACTCTAGCCCATCAATATTGCGAAAGTTGTCATTTTACCTGATGTCTGTCTCTCTTAGGTGAACATCTGGCGAAATGCCTGAAAAGGGTCGATATATTTATTTTTCAGGAAGCCTTTTAATGATTTATTCATTTTTATTATGATACATACAGGGCAGAAAAAGAAGGAAATAATTATACACATAAAACAACTATTTGGAAAAGGGAGGTAATGATTAAAATAAATAAATAAATAAATAAATAATCATGAAGGTAAACAAAATAGAAAAAGTGGTACACAAAATGGGTCAAATTTATAGATTTTTCTTTTATGCCAAAAATCATTGGTAAAGATCATGTTCCATGAAGATATTTTGTAAATTTCCTACCATAAATACAAACATTTATTTTTGTTAGTGATTGCAGCACAATCGCAGACATAAATGGACAACTTTAAAGGCGATTTTCTCAATGTTTGGATTGTTTTGCACCCTCAGATTACAGATTTTCATAGTTGTAGTTGTATCTCAGCCAAATATTATCCTGTCCTAACAAACCATACATCAATGGAAAGCTTATTTATTTAGCTTTCATAAGACGTATACATCTCAATTTAAAAAAATGTACCCATGTGACTGGGTTTGTGGTCATGTACAGCCGTGCACAAGCGCAAAACCTCACAACACCCACCTTTTTTTTTTTTTGCATCACTTGCCTTCATAAATCTGTTTTAAAATAAATAACTGTGCCTCTTACTCTTTGACTTTCATCAAAGTCTGGACTGTGAAACTAAGATGACCATTAACTAATGTAGAAAGATTAACTTGCTGGATAATGCTGCCAAAAGGCAAAGAAGGCGTGGGAACTGGGATGTTTGAAAAGGACAGGTCAATATTTAAATGTTTATTTGTTAGCTTTAAATAAATGAGGGCTTGTTTTGTGGCTTATATTTTAGAAATACTTAAAAAAAATAATGTGACGTATCATTATTTGAATTATAATTATTTCAAATTATTATTATGGTCAGCCACTTTCTACGATCATCTCATATCAACTGTGTTGTAAAGGAACTCACTACCTGTGATCTAGTCTCCATTGGTATTTGTACAGCAAAAGTCTATATTAACGATTATCTTAAAAAGAAAGAATATTAGGTTCTGCTCCACTTGTAGCGGAATGTACTTATTTGATTGCATTTCGTTCGTCTGTGATGCCTCACAAGTAAATCTTTAAAACTAAAACTTATCTTCCACTGTCTAGTATATTCTGTTCTGCAAAGTGTTTATTGGTAAATCAATGTCAGGAAGATCAATAATTGATCTAATACTTCCTTTACTACTTAAAAACCTTTGCATTGAGCGTGAGTCTGAAGACGAAACATTGGAAGAACTAGTTAAACAACCCGAACCTCCATCACAAGGATGACTTGAGCGGGACGTTTCTCAGTGATACACTACTCAGTTTGAAGCACATTATTAGATGTTGCAACTGTAATTACATACCATCAGCATTAACAAGCGCATGACCATCAAGGAAGACGTGTATATTTCTAATTTATTGCATTACATATGCGGGAACTGTATCAATAAAGGTGCATACAATAGCCAAGCTCTAGCGTTAATGACTGATGTAACATAAACCTTTATCTTCACTTAAAGGGTACATATCATGCTTTTAAATCATTCTTTTTTACACATAAATCATACATTTGTGGTCTATATAAAGCGAAACTGCAATGATTGGGTCTGAATTCCACATTATTATAGCTCTACGGGCCCCTTTTCTACCCCTTTTCTGATGTGCGTCTGTGAGCAACTCGTTTTGGAGCGGCCTCTTTAAATAAAAAGGAGATGTGTCATACCCCGCCCACTCTCCAGGTTGCTGAGGTCACACTTGGTTCAACTCCACCCTGTTCGGCCATTTTTGTTGTTTGATTAGAGATATACGATTATATAGCATCAAAGAACATTTTTATTCACACGTTAACAACTTGTCCATCAAGCCTTACATGTTCGAGCCAGAGCGAGTGAGTTAAAAAAGAAGACGACGAACCTTCAGAACAATGCCCTATCATCTGCGAGCTACAGAACGAGCCATTGCACATTGGCATGTGAGATTTGTATCTTGCGCCCCGCAGTGCGGGTATGAATACGGAAGCGGATGCATGCACCTTTTATTTTTCACTGAGGATCCGAGATTGTGTCGGCCATAAAACGATGGTCACCAACTGTGGCGACAAGACGTAACGTCTCCCATCCCCTCCTTCAGGGAACGAGGCTTATACGTAACTGAGAAATTCCCTTACAGTGGTCCCATTCGACGTTACGTCAACGTGCGGTGATTGGGATCCCTATGAAAAACGCAATGGTTGCGGCCACTTCCAGTGCCCTGAGCAAGCTTCTCATACCCCCTACTAACTAGAGTGGAAGGCTTTGCACAGAGAGAGTTTGAACTGTGGTTCCTATATAACCTACACAGTGGAACTCTTGGACAACACTGAAAAAGCCTTTCCAAAGGAGAGAGATGCTGCGGAAGCCACATCCTGCACAAAGGGGGGTGACATGTTGAGAATACACAAATGGACTGGCCGGTTAGGAGCAATACGAAATATGGAATGTCACTGGGGTGGGTCCAGCCAAAGAAGGAGGAGACTACACCTGACAGTGATGGCAGAGCAGACTCTGCCAACGGAAAGACACGGGCTCACCGCAGGGAGCTTATTGTGGAAGAATACACAAATGGGATCGCCGCAAGGCTCACAACATATGGGACCCAGCTTATACACAAGCATATGAGTACTAGGCCTGGCGTCGGACGCTCCACCACGTCCGACTGCCGAGGAACTCTACAGGGTTCGCCAAGTGGGTAACTCGACTGGAGCAAAAAGTGTACGTATCCACTTCATGTGGAGGGGAGTGGTGCAGCAAGCCAACACTAGATCCGGAACTTCGGTGTTCCTGGCTAGTTGAAGGGAGCATACTGGAAGAAACTGGCTCAACACATAAGCTATAAAACCTTGCAAACATGTAAGGTGTTGCCCAGCCTGCACCTCTACAGATATATGTTAGCGAAGCGCCATGTGTCAGCGCCTAGAAAGAAGCAACACTCCTAGTGGATGTTGATGGCATCCACTATCCAGTGGGCCATGCTCTGTTTGGCGACAATACATCTTTCCAGACAAAGTCTGAGGTCCTGAGGCTTTGAGTTCTGTCTATGTAAAGGGGTAGAGCGCAAACCGGACAAAGAAAAACCTCCTCTGAGGGTAACGCTTTCAGGTTAGGGAGTGGTAGGAACCTTGGGCACATATTCAGTCCAGGGTCTCAGAATCACGTGAGAGTTAGCCATGCCGAATTTTAGGCACGATTCATCGACATAACTCTGCTGACTGCAAAGGATCAAACGGTGGTATCTGAAGTGCCGAAAGGACCAGAGACAGATCCCAAGAGGGTATAGAGAGGAGGCGATGTGGATTTATTCTCCTCGCCCCCCTCAGGAACCTGACGATCAGGTTGTGCTTTCCCAGCGGCAATCAGATGCCAGTCGCAGTATCAGAGGGAGAGCTTCAGTCCTCTGGAGATGACGACCCGGCTGTGTTGCCCCCTCTACGGAGTGTGATGTTGTCTGATTCGGATCCAGAATGGGCGGTTAAGCTTTCCTGGGCCACCGAGAAGGTCGGGCTTGTGTGGAACCCTCCACCAATTCCCGAACACCAATCCCAATTCTCAGTTTGACGATTGGATTCTTGGTGCGGGCCGCGCTAGTTCTCAGCGTTCCACCCCAGTGCCATTCTTCCCAGAGGTGCATGAGGAGCTCACTAGGACGTGGACAGTATAATGCCAGAAGCCGTCCTAGTGCCTCCTCCCTCCTCACTACCCTCGATGGCGAAGTGCTGGCCGCAGGATGCAAATCTTGTAATAAGCTAACGTGAGTTAGCCAGTTAGTAGGAGACCTACACAATCTAAAACACAAAAAGTATTTTGAATACCAGGTAGAAAATATATACATAAAAAATCAGTTTGTGAATTTGAGAAGCAAGTTGGTCCAGATAAACTGGGTACTGACCCATCTTTCAAGCAAATCCTGCGTTGAACTCTGAGATTTTTGAGCCTTTAAAATGACATTTTAGGGCTGGTCAAGTTGTTTGTGGGCGGACAACGTACAACATAGGTGGGCATTATGCAAATGTATCTTCTTGTGCTGTAGAAGAGTAAAGCAGTAGGATTCGAAACCCAAACAACTCATAAAGTTGGTTCAGAGTCAATTCTTTCTTTTGGGAAACAATAACTTTATTTACCGCGCACTTTCAACTTTACAACTTTGCAGAACATTTACATTCACAAACAGATATATTACACACTACATGATAGGGGATATTCGAAAACCATAATAGGGGTAATAATCAATTCTTTACCTAGGCTTGTTAAGGGAACTCCCATTATAAGACCTCAACAAGGTATTTTTCAGGACCATGGATAGCACACAAGTTGTTTTCTGAGAGATACCGGGGAAAAAGAAAACAGGCAAAGCAATTTATATGAGGTCTTTGAAGAGAATTTGTATTTATAAAGCCAATTCTATTTTACGTGAAAATATGTTTGACACAATGCAGTATTTTGACAACATTCATACCTATAAATGATTGTAAAGTTTTCTCTGTTTACACCAACTGCTCTAAAAGTTTCATATACGTACACGCCTCGTTTATCTTTTGTTTGCTGTGTTGCTGTTATGACTGTGATTTGGTTTTGAGAAAATTACACTGAATTCTTTTTTTTTTTCTTTTTTTTGGTCAGTTCTACTTAGAAAATGTACTTCATGTGGTTACATCTTCAATGACTTTTGTTGAAATTAAATAAACAATTTAAGGTTATATTGATCATAACTGAATTCAACCAACCAGTCGACACAATGTTACTTTGGTTTATGTTGGTCCAGCCTAATTTTTAAATTCTTTTTAAGGCTTAATTTTCAAACATGTAGTGTCATTCATCATTATACACAATGTATAATTATCTACAAAGAAAAGGCAGGTGTCAGTACTGAGCATAGAACATAAAATATTGTAAAAACTTAATTGTAGCAATTGGTGGCAATGACTCAAAAATCTGCTTTTGGGAAACACAGTCCAGTTAGTTGTGTCAACAAAAAATATTAGTTTTAACACAAAATACATACTTGTAAATTGTTGCAAAATGTTAAATTATGGTTCTTTAGCTCATTTTAATTAAATAATTTGAACAAGAGGCAAACACTATCATGAGTGTATGATTGTTTTATAATGTCAATTGTGATTTTCACTTTGATGCAACATATAGTGTATAATAACCTCAAATCACAATTTCTCACAGTAGCAAGGAGCATCTAAACACAAACCTTTTCTTCTTCTTTGTCCTTCAGAGCAGATGTCCTGTATCTGGCCTGAGTCACGACTATACTGCCCTCTATAGGTCTGGTACTATCTTAGCATGCATGTGACAAATGTGTCCATCCTGAGTTTTATTGGAAATTGTACATTGGGTCAATGTAACTCAATTAAGTTAAAAAGGCATTCCCTTGTTTTATAAACCTAATTGAATTAGGCTGCAACAAAATTAGAATTTATCAGTAGAATCAGGTAGAAATACCTCCTTAAAGCAACATCTGCACATGTTCACTTTCAGTGTACACTACCATTCGAATGTTTGGGGTCAGTAAGATTGTTTTTGAAAGTAGTCTTGAATGCTTATCAAGGTTGCAATTATTTGATCACAAATATGGTAAAAACATTGATAATGTAAAATACTATTACAATTTATGGTAACACTTTACTTAAAGGGGTGTGCATAGACTGACATGACACCTTCATAATCATATGTCATATAATATGACATATGTTATAAATATGAAGGACGTTTTATGCATGTTTGTGACAACGGTCATTAAGAGTCATTCGCTCAGTTATGACATTTTTAATGCAAATATGACATTGTTTGAGATGTCTTTGTTATGACACCTTGACATAAACCAATACATCATAACCTGTCACCACATGTTGCCCCTCTATCTTGAAAGTACATTAGCCAAAGAGGGACATAACCATTAATTCAAGCGTTTCGCGTTTACGTTTGAGTTAACACTCATGGACGAGGTCAAAGTGGAAGCCATGTTAATCTTGGACTACACTGGCCACCGTAGGCCAAAACGAAATCAGAATTGAGAGCAACAGAAACTAATATTCACTGGATGATCATATACCTTTTCACCGCTAGATGGAGGTAAAAATCACACAGTGTAGCTTTAAGGACAGTTGTCAAACATGCATAAACCTTACTTCATATTCATAACATGTCATGTCTTGGTTATGAAGGTGTCATATCAGTCTTATGCACACCCCTTCAAGTAAAGTGTTACCCAATTTATAATGATAATTTTCTTTTTTTAATATATTTTAAACTATAATTTATTATTTTGTTAGCAAAGCTGAATTTTCAGCTGTCTTTTTTATTACTTCAGTGTCTTGAGATACTACAAAATTCATTCTAATGCTGATTTGTTGCTCAAGTAACATTTCTGACTATTTTTTATTATTATTATTATTATTATTTTGTAGAAACTGAACAGCATGTATTTTCTTTTTTTTTTTGTGAAATGTTTACGTTTTCATTTCAAAGTTCAAGACTACACATCTGGGACAGAAAAGATGATTAATGTTTGACTGAGCCTACTATGTGCATTTGGTGTTTTGCTAAGGGCAGAGAATGATCCAACTGGCTCTACATCAATTCTGAGCAAGGCTGATATGATTCTATATTACTGAAGATGGATTATTTACATAGTCGCTTGACTCATGCTTCCTGATCATTAAATTGCATATGTGATTAGGTATGCCCATTACATTTACACTCCACAATATAACTGCTTTTCACATAGATTCACTTTAAATGTAGATATGATTTATACTCAGACACTAAAATCTAGAGTTCACTTCTGTGGTGATGTCAATGCCGAGCAGAAAAAAAGCTCTTTCCTTCACAAATAGCAATTCATGTTTCAAAGTTGCACACTCTTGCACACAGAGTGTCCAAAACCAAAGGTATCTGCCCTGCTGCCCCATTGCCCTGTTAGTCAATGATTTTACAGGTAAATTTTAAGGCACTTCCTAAGCACACTGTTTCAGAAGACTTACAAGGTCACATAATGTCACGTCTAATGATCGCAAGAGAGCTTTAGTGATGATCATGCCACGCTAAATCACATTTAGTGACAATGCTTATTTCTCTCTCAAAAATTAAACTAGGATTGTGGTAACTATTTAACAATTTGTTCCCTCAAATTATTAGTCAATTTATCAACACAATTTAAAGGGGAAAAAAATATTATAGTGTGGCATACAAGCTACACCATGTTTAAAATGGCCTTATTTAAAGTCTGTACTTTATCCAAATACACGTTGATGGACCTATAGTTTATATTTTAGAGTGGTCAGGATTGATTTTACAGGAATTTCTTACAGTACAGACGTCATTCACCTGTTTGTTTCTCGTCATAAGACATAAACAGAGCGCTTGAATGGTGTGGGAGTAGTGCCAGATATGGTCCTGCAAAGCTCATGAATGTTTATTTTGGGGGGTAAAAAATATTTTTGGGAGCTTGGGGGTCCCTGAAAATATATTCATGGCAACAGTGAGGTATGAGGGTACTAAAACTCCAAGGTTTTCTATTGGTGGAATAGGGAAACCATGCAATATGTGGATTAGAAAAAGTTTTATTTTGACAAACATCCATCACAAATGGTTCCAACCAATCACAAACATCAAACAATAAAAAACTATTACTAATTGCAACTAACATGTATAAATGTTCATATTCATAAAAACATAAATTAAACAAACAAGCACACACACCACACATACTGATGCACACACACACTTTACTTTGCTGACTGAATCTTAACTGTCCCCTGACCTCCTAAATGTCTCTCAAACCTGATAGGGATCCACTCTTCCTGACTCTCCACAAGCTCACTTTCCTCACTCTCAGGAGGAATGACCCTAACTATTCTATGGGTGAATTCTATGAATATGAATTCTATGAATTCATATTAGCCATTATTAAATGCATCATTATATTCAAATTGCAAAACACGAGGAAAGTATACACATGAAAGACCCATGACTGGCAGATTAACGTGCTCCGATACGATAGGAAATCAAATTAGATTGAATGGAGGATTTTAACTGTGACGAGATGATTGACAGGGCAGTTTATGGTGACAGGATCATAGACAGTAAAAGAAATGGACAGAACGATCTCATTGGAACTCCATTGAGGCGATTGAAGCCCGTTTTTGGCGATTGTTTAGCACTTCCGGACCGTCCCTCATGCGCAGACTCAAACAGAGCTTGACTACGTAGATGTGACGAGAGCAACCCGTTTGTCTTCTAGTGCTGTTTCATGAGAAATCTGAATCATTCCCTTCCGAAACAGAGGCGGAGAGTGTGAATAGGAGCTGTCCATGAGCTAGGAGAAGGAGACCATTTTGCTAGGTATTCTGACTAATTATTTTGTCATTTTGCCTCCACGTTTCCCTGATTGCGCGCAAGCTTCTCCTTCTGTCCAGACAGTAATCTCTCTACTGTGCGACAGAGAGTCGCGTGGGTATGACGCAATCGTTAGCCTACTTTCACTAAAACCAGAGAATGTCTAATTGAAGAGAATTGACACTGGCTGGTTACTTCCGGGTTCTGGACTGGCTGCAGTAACACGTCTCTATCCATGCGGGGGCGCTCGCGGTCGAGTGCAGAATGAATGGGAGTCAATGGGGTTTCACCCCCAGAAATCCACTTTTCTCAGGATGTAATTTTTTGTCAAGTAATTTGAAAGTTGCATTCAAAAGGGAGGGCTAAGATAATACACTCAGCTGAAAATTGCATTTTTAAGTTCACTTATCTGTTCTAAAAATCCGTTCAAAAATGTGATGACGTCACACAATAGCAGAATGCTAGCGTGTTCCGGCCAACAACGGCCTAACCTGTAAGACATCGAAAGGACATAAGTACTCGTTCATTCGACTTTTGGCCTATAATCTATATTGAACTTGTGGAATCAACAATAAAATCTATGTTAATTTAACGACAAGCAGGTGAAAGAGACACTTAGCCGTTTAGCCCCATAGACTCCCATTCATTCTGCTCTCGCCCGCGATCACCTCCAGTGGATTTCTAATGGAACTGCAACCAGGATGATACACAAACGGGGCTAATAGGAAGTGCCAAGGCTCTCCGTTAGACAGGCTCTGCTAAAACTGCTTCTACGGGGCCATAACATGAGCTACAAGGTAATGGAGCTATTTATACAATGTCGTGTTTCTTTAGAAATAAATAAAGGACAAATGGGGTCTTCAAACGCCTCAGATGTAAAGTTATTCGCTGTCAAAGTGACGCCAAAATGAATGGGAGTCAATGGGAATGCTAACGCAAGTGAAGTTCTGCTACAAGATGTCAGCTCCCGCGAGGCTTCAACTTCCGGTCGATGGATTACCCCCTTGGACAGGATGCACGCAGCACGCGACAGAGCCGTCCATTAAAGATGATGTGTATGAGTTGCCCAGTGGAAAATACCACATGAGGGGGTGTTCATGTGCATTTTCCACGTCGGCTTTTGGTATTTACCATAATTACCATAGCACATGAACGCACCATAAATGCCCACTGCTGTGAGTGGATAACAGTTTTGCATATTATAATGAGTTTTTCAACTTACCTCGTCAGTGTACGTGGGGAAAACTGTTTTGAAAACTTCCAATGTTGTAAAATGGCAACCGGAATGATTCGCCCATACAGGTTCGACCCAGAGTCTGTGTGTTGCACAATTCCTGTCAGATCCAGACGGCACAGCACTGTTCTTTACTCCTAATCGGTCTGCAAATCCAGTCTTCTTTACAACACAATCCTTAGCGAAATGAAGCGAACAGATGGTTTTACCCTCATCAGCTGGAGTGGAGCGTCATTAAAAATAAAGTTTATCCATGCAGTCCTATTGGAATCCAGACAGAGGAAGCATATGCAGCGACTGTCTTCCACAACCAGGCACTGCACAATATTTTGTATTGCTCGGTAGCTCGATCTGGGTTGTCATCACTAGGTAGGCCTATGTTGGCTATGTTAACGCCTGTCTATGGAAAGCCTGTTCACTCTCTATTAAAGGTGCCATCTGTAAAAATTGAGGTTAAAATATCCCAAAAATGAGCTACACGCATCAAAAGAATGAGAAGAAATAAGGTTGATTATGTCATTAAAAAAATGACAAGTTATAGTGCGGCCGAGATATTACAGTAACCTGAATTAGCATGCTAAATTACTAGCCCCGGCCCGGCAGGTGTCGTAATACCAGTTTCGGCCATGGGAGGCGGTATGCAGATCCAGATGCAACTCCTCCCACCTTAGAGGGAATGCATTGGCGTCACTTTCCCGCCTGAACAACCCCCCTCAGCCTGACTGAGTGGCAAAAGATCTGCTGCATGACTGGATTTAATAGGGAAAACTGCGAAAATGCGACTAAAAAGAACAATTTTACTTAACTTACTAAAGATCCAGTGATCCATGGATACTGACATGCAGCCAGGAATCGTATAGCCTGACATTTATGTTTGTTTGATTTCGACACCGGCGAAATAAAAGCAATATAGACCTAAACATAAAGCAAATTTGCCTGTGAACGTCTAAATCAGGGTATAATCACTTATATCAGTGTTATATATAGCCCATATATCATCATGTCGTCCAGCCCTAAAACTTTATAGTTTTTATTTGGTCAATGTTTATTAAAAAAACATCCAATAATGCAGAATAAGCAATGATAAATATTTAATTGATGAGATGTTAATATATATAACAAAACAAAATATATGGTTTTACACCTAAATTCAGCATATTGACACAAAATAATAACTGCAAATAATAACTGATTTAATAGCTATTCAATCAATATAAATGGACCAAGTGTAACTACCCACAGAGAGATCATTAGGAGTGTGTGTGTGTGTGTGTGTGTGTGTGTGTGTGTGTGTGTGTGTGTGCGTGCATGCTTTTATGAGCATCCATGCCTGTAATCTGTTTACTAGTGTGCCCATTTGTGAATACATGTGTACACATTGTGTATGAAAGTTTATGCCCTTTTCTACCCTTACTCTATGCACATTTTCACATGCATACAGCATCATGGCAGTTTGCCTCGTGCCGCTGAGATCTCCACCTGTTTGAATAGACATGATGTCACATTGAATGTCCTGCATGCTTTTGAACACATTAGGCCTTTTTGCATAATAGGGTGGGTTATGCAAGATTATGACAAGGGTAAATGCACTCATCCCCGTGTGGTAATGGAGAGATCTATGTATACGCAATACAAAGAGTTTCTTTGTCACAGAATCATTTGGAGTAACAACAGTCATTCACAAGAAAGTTTCACTTGACCAATTCAATCAAATACAAAAGCTTTGTATTTGTGTACTGCCTTTGATAACATAGCTGTCAATAAGCAGCTTGATTCATTGCAGGATCAAGCCCTGTAAGACAAAAGAGAGAAGGAAAATAAGGCGTATTACTATATGCCTAAAAAAATAACAAAAAATATAATGTTGTATGAGGGAATGACTTTTGTTTCCTGAACTTAAGAATCCATTTGCATTGACAAGAAACAACATTGTGGCATCTTGAAACACCAAATTTGTGGTCATTTGTATTCTTATGGCTGATTTCAGGCTTTGCCTACACATTAGAGAACAGATATTTTGCTCAGTGGGACATTGATAGTTACAGCCTTCATTTCGCTCAATAGATCAAACAACAGGCACACTGTGTCAGTGTGAATCTGTTGTTCCAGACATCTTTTGAAAAGAAGCTTGTGATGATCTCAGACACAAGTATCGTCATCCAGTTCACCATTAACCTGATTTTGTATACAGATTTTATACAGAACAACTACAAAGAGTATATATATCATCTTGCTTATGTACACAAAACATCCATTCCCACGATACAACATGTACACGAACAAGAGTAGCACAACGGGTAAATGACAAAGTGGATGGCTGATAGATTGAAGGATAGTTTCAGCTGCCAGAGAGTGAACTAAAGAACGTCAGAGGCTTTGAAGTTAAGCCTTCAGGTATCATTACTGTTCTTTCCCACCTCAAGCTTTAGAGAAAACAGCCGTGTCCTTAAATCACACCTCAAACCCTCCTAGTCTTACATAAATATCCCCAAGGAACAAAGTCAGTCAAATTAATATCTGGCACTTAGCTTTTGCAATTATATTCATAAGGTATGAACTAGGAAGAAGACTGGTAAGAGCAGGTCTGGGCCTGTACAGTTTCCTTGGGTTTGGGGTGAAATGAGACTGGATGAAGTGTAGATGAACGGGGTAACAACTGAAAGTGCTGCAGCTTCTGTATGACACCTAACCTTTCAAATAATTAAACTGTAGTATTTTAGTATTTGATTGTCCAATGACCAAATACAAGCAAAATATTGGTAAATATTATTCATTCTTGTCATTTACTCGACCTTATGTTGTTTCAAACCTGTATTTTTTTCTTTCTTCCATGGAAAACAAAAGTATGGAGCCCTGCAGATGACATGAGGAAAATAAATCAATAGTTCCCACGACAGATTTGTGGCCATTTTTTATTAATTCGTTTTGGAACCTATATTGGCTTTCCAAAACGACCAAAAAACAATTGAAATATTTTTAAAAGATCTTTGATGTTCCGCAGGAGAAAGGAAGTCATACAGATTTGAAACAATTTTAAGGTGTTTGAATGATGACAGAATTTTATTTTTGGATGACCTAAACGCTGTATTGGTAATTGACACTTTTAAACACCTTGTCTGTAAACCGTGGCAGCACACTTCTTCCCACTTGCAAGATAGCATTCCCATCTGGTCGCTCCAGTTGATGAGCTTTAAAAGGCTTTCTGATCCATCCTGATTCGGATATACTTGGAATTGCAATATCTTCATAAATAAGACCTCAAAAAGACAAGAAGACTTACTTTGGGGATGACACTTAAAACTAAACCTTGAGGGCACTGAAGATGAGGCTAAACTTTTCGTGGTGCACAGACAGCTGATATGGATTCTGCATGCTTCTGAGCTGACCTATGGCATTTTGTCAAGGTTAGTCAGCAAATCATCAAGAGTAAGTGTTCCTCAGCCTTCACCCTTCCCTTAGGGCAGCCAGGTCACATCATGCACATACTTATGCACTTGTTTTGCTGTTCGAATGCATTCCAAAAGCTATCGACGTATAATAAACTATTTTAGATTAGGATACATGCAGTAAAACAAGCTTTTAAAAAAAGTGAATCAGGACAACTTTAGAAGCTTCCATTGACTTTACTTAAAAAAGAGACAACATTTTTTGGTACATAGCATCTACATACATAAGCAGAACCACTAAAAAAGATAATATACAAAAATTGCAGGTTGTGCATGTAATCTCTCATTGGGACTGGTTTTTATGGGTTTCATTTCAAAATAAATAATGCCTTGATACAGTGCCATTACTTAAAGAAAATGTTTGGTGGCTCAATTTGCAAGACTGGTCATACTAGGGTGAATTACAACATCTTATTTAGACTTTTCATACATATTCAAGTATTTTTTTTCCAAGCAAAAGCACTGGAATACTACAATGATGAAAATATGCTAATATGTGTAAAATACTGTCTTAATAACAGTGTAGACAATTCGCAAAGATAAAATGGCAGACTGGAAACAGGAATCTTAAGGTCCAGTAAGTGACACCTCGAAACTGCTCTTGCCCAAAGTCCAAGATGACTTGATTGTAGATGTCCTCAGCTTCAATATTTTGTGACGTTTCCTGCCTTCCATTGCAATACTATATTGTTTAATAGTAAAGGCTTCACCTTCATCCTCCAGGGCACAGAATATGGATCTTGAACAGCCAAGAATGGAAACAGTTTTTCCTGGTTGGGATCATCTCCAAACAATCAGAGTTACTTAATTGTCTTTTGAATACAATCTTTTTTTTTTCTTTATTTCCTAAAACGGAAAAACTCCTTAGCAAACTCCGTGTGTGTCCTTGCAAAGTTAGCACCATAACGTTATCATATTTAGCAGTCCTCAAAAAAAATAGTGCTGTTAACATCAGTCCTTGGCTTTGCACAGCCAGACAACATTTTCCTTACTTCTGTCTATATGCCAAAGGTGTGGCACTTTAAAGGTGCAGGTAAAGGACTCTAATCTCGATAATTTCGTTCCTTAAAATATGACATTCACAATCAAGCAAAGCAAGATTCTGGCAACTTCCTCAGCATCAGTTCTGGGCATCCCCATGATATTCACCAAGACTGCATTCATCTCTCCTGTCGCATTACATTCACTTTCAACGTTAACTTCTTGCATTTCGAATGCTGATAATACACAGTGTTCATAATCTGGATTTGACAAAGACGGTGGCTGAGTGGTGTGATTCATGAAAAAAGTGCCTCTACTGACCAAAACTTGGCTATAATCCCTTGTTTGTTGCCATTTAGGAAGGCTGGCCATCATTTGTGGGACGTGTTGATCTGGATGTATGGAAGGATGTCACGGTGTCTGTTGGGGAGGGTCATGAGGGGGCGGTGGAAACTGGCTTGCTGCTCATGTTGGATTTTCTCCACCTGCCTCCTAAACTTTTGGGCAAGCAGGATTGATGGGACCCCTCTCCTTAACCTCTGGGCAGGCTTTCTTTGCCACACTTCATTTTTGGAATACTTCACACCAAGAGGCCCTCCTGAAATGTCCTGCAAAACAGAAGAACTTGCTGTAGTTTCTGTAATCCATTGATCTGCTGTCATATTATCAACAGATTTCGAAGTTTTGAAACACTAGCTAGCAAACAATAGAGCACGGCGCTAACATTACCAAGGGTCATGAGTTCGATTCCCAATGAAGGCATGAACTGTCTACAGTGAATGCAATGCAAGTTACTTTGGATAAAAGCGTCTGCCAAATACATAAATTCTTCAAATTTCAATATGATAATGAACAAAGACAAATCACATACATAGGCTGTCCTCTTATCCTGGTACAGTAAAAAATACAGACATTCGATTTACTCTATAGGCAAACTGATTATTTGTTGAACAATCTCTCCAGCATCCTCATCAACTCATAGTGCAAATGTAGACTCAAGTGGGGCTATTGTGTTGTTGGGTTGTTTGTTTTTGTAATTTTCAAATCCAGCAATGGCCAGCTGGCTAACTGTCTTGCCAACGCTTAACATATTTCCATGCCAAGAGCACATGGCAGAAAAACTAGCCAGAATGCGGCACAACACTTGTACTTGTTTTGGTGCTTGGAATACTGACATCACTGCACATGCTGTCCAAAAGAGTTTCATGGTGTTGCCATGGGCTTTTGTTTGAGTAACTACCTCCCTTAATGTTGTTCGTACATCATCTTTAATGCAGTCTGCAGATTTCTGATGATCTGTGCCATTTTCTACATTGCTCAGCGATTCTGAGAGAGGAGACATGGTTAATATTGATTTTGCAGTGATAAAAACAGGCTGCATGTCTGACTTGCCTGTCTAGTCTGAGTCTGTGTTTGTGGGTTCAGCAAAATCATTGTGCTGGGCTTTCGACGGGGGGAGGGGAAGATAAGCAGCTCCGTGTACCTTGTGAAGAGCTGCCTGGGACACTGGGAAGACCTGCAGCGAGGTGGAGGAAACATCTCGCTCTGACTTCACAGGTTTTGCACAGTACTGCTCCAGCAGACGCAGCTCACAGCTACGAAAGCAGCATTCTTCCACTATTCCTCTCTGAGGACGGCGGCTGTTTGATCTGTTCGGCCTGCCTGGGTGGGGGAAGAGAAGGTAAGCGATCAACACTGGGGTTCCCCTGGAAAGCGACCAATGCTACCAATTCACACCCTTTTGTTTATAATTCACCAAATCCCACATGTGGCTGCTGGCATGTTCCTAGGATTTCTGAAATGTGAGACTGCATCAACAGATCCTTTCTTTCTTTCCTGTTCTTTGTGACCCCCTTTTCATTTTTTACCACTAACCAATTTGATAAGGACTTTAAAACATTGTGGACAGGAAAAAAAACAAATATTGTTCTATGTTCCCAAGGATGTGTGAATAGCTTGCAAAATGGATCATTTAACCTTGCCATTTGCCTACTAAACATAGATAAAAGATAAAGAACAGCAGGAGAGGTACAAAAGGGGGAAGTCCATCGTCATCTGATAGGAATACAGGGGACAAGAGAGAGAGAGAGAGAGAGAGAGAGAGAGAGAGAGAGAGAGAGAGAGAGAGAGAGAGAGAGAGAGAGAGAGAGAGAAACCGAGAGAGAGAGAAACTGAGAGAAACCGTTTGCAAACAAATAAATACCTGCAAAAACAAATTCAATTTGTAATTTGCCCCCCTAATAATTTATCCCACTAACACTTACATCTGAAAGGCAATTAACAGCACTAATGGCTTGTATTGAGAACAATTGGTGGAAAGTGACCAAAAACACATGTTTTCTCGTTTATAAACACGCTCATTGTCACAGTCATTAGTACTCATGTAATTATGCAACCAGCAATCTGAAAGACAAGACAGCTGATTATGCCATTTATGACAACTATCTCAATTTAAATCTACTTACAAATGGCTATGTAAAGGTTTAGATGTCCTGGCAATAACAATCACACACAGCACTGTAAGAGTTACACTTACTGATATAAAACCCATTTTCTCCACATACGAACTGCAGAGTATCCACAAGTTCTCCACCGCAAAGTGTCTCCGCCGTTGCTACGGGGGATGCCAACGTGAACAATGACAGAATGAAGAGTATCAGTGAGCACATCTGTAAAATGAAAACAGACTTGAGTGAGTCAATTCATATACACGCAGTACAACTGTATAGTTTAAAGAGGCTGATGTAATTGTCTGGATTTCATTCACACGAGCAAATAGTATTCAACAAAGTTCAAAGTAACTGTGGAGACGCTATCCGTATCAGTGATACAATCAATCAATGGCTACACTTAAAACAACCCTCAAACCCACAGAATGGTGAAAAATATATAAACTTTTCTCAAAGTTTGACATATCGACATTAATATTCATATACACCTTTTAAATAATTACGTTGAAATTGTGCGAATGTAAACATGCAGAAAGGTAGTAGGCTACTACAAGCTCGTATTATCACTTTCTCTTACCGTTGTTTGTCTTTTCTCTGTTTTTCGACACGATGCACAGAATAGATGGTAATCGTCCATAGTAGGCGGTTTGTGGAAAGCGATCTAACGTTACTAGCTGTTGTACTAAAGAGTTGCTTTGTTTAATTTCCAGTCTGCTGCATCTCTGTGAGTGATGCTTGTGGCTGTCTCAAAGTTCAGAAGACAGGCAAGGGATATGTACTGAGAGGCAATACCCGCCCCTCGTCGCACCCCCAGCCCGTAGCGATGGACGAATGGCTTTTGAGTCGGATCCTTTTTAAATGAACTGGGTTGAACCGCTTCACAAAACTGGACATGATCAGTGAATCGGTTCATAAGACAACAACTCGCATGAACTTGTTCATTAATTTCATAAGATAATAAATAAATTTCCAACCACGATATGCTAGTCGATTTTAGTAGTATTCTTGTTTCTACAAATTATTATTAATTCCTGCAACAAACGGAACTAGGTCTGGGACATGTAAAATTACAACAATCAGGCCTAATAAGTGCTTTACTGGGACGGTTTTGGAACGCTTTACGTGATGACGTAAAGAACCTCTTTTTGAACCATTTTGAACTCGTTCTTTGAAACAAACTGTTCGAAAGATCCGATTCGCGAAAATGCTTTCCCAGTCGCTACTGCCAGTCCGCTCACAGTGCGTGTGAGAAATGGAATGCTACACTTAATCAAATTCAGTTTGACAAAATTAGGCTATTTCGATTTAAACCAACATTTGTCCTTAACCCATTTAAGAAAATGTGTTCAAACTTCATATTTAGAATACTTTATTATTATTATTATTATTATTATTATTATTATTATTATCCAAATCTGTAGTATTTTCTAACATATAACACTTTTTTTTTTTTTTGCTCGTCTGATTCGGGAATCATAAAACAGACGAAAAACAATGTGACACTTGATGCAAGAATATTGTGAAAGTGCAAGGCACTACATTTTTAAATGTTTGAATGCATGCACACTCAGCTAATGGGAGTAATTTAGACTACCTGCTCACCAATGACGATGCGCATTCTTAGTCAAATAGCCTCTTTAAAAAAAAAAAAAAAAAAAAAAACCTTTTGGCAACACGACAGGTCAGCCCGAGGAATTTTAATTGACGAAACATTCTTTCAGCTTCTCACCATAACAAAGGGGGTTGCAATCGCATTCCAGTGAATGTAGACAGACACCATGATGAAATTTCACTCTCACACGACAAGTGGTGACCCTTGTGCGCGCGCGCTACATCTCGTGCGAAAACCTAAAATCATTTATTTTCTTTAAAAGCAAACAATCATTTGTCTATACGCCGTTCACGACGCAATGAAACTGCTAGGCCATAGCCTATGTAACAGCGAATTTGCACACATACCAGTCTAGCAGTAGTAGAAGCCTAATAGATAAAGTGCTGCATGGAAATGAATTAACAGTCAACATGTCCTAACATGCCTCAAACCGGACATAATGGAACTTTAGTAAAACTAATTTCATTGTCTGCCTGAAAACAGCAGCCAGTGTCATGCAAAACCCGCTCATTTTAATTCACTCTTAAAGTAATGACATGAATTGGACATCATTCGGTGATATTAGGAAAAAAATCAGCTTGTAGGCTATAATTATACTGTCAGCATGGTTCCTCAAGGTTCATAAGATTTGTTTTTTTAAATAGACAGGCCCAACACCACTCATTAAACAGCTTGTGATAATGTATTAGACAAGAGTCAACGTCTTCTAATAAAAATAATTATTGTTATTAGTGTTTAACATAGTGTATGAACCATCTTGTGTCATTAGGCTATCCTGACAAGTACACTATGGCACTCTCTAGTGGTCCAAAGTTATAAAGCCAGTGTAAAATGACTACATGAGTTAAAATTTAGCTTAATCTGATTAAAGTTAAATTAGTTAAAGTTAAATCTTTCAGAAATGATCAAAATGTTATATATGTCAGAGGTGTGTGAGGAAAGCCATGGACTTCTTTTTCTGCTACCATCAAGCAGACGTTACCGCAGCATCCAGTCCAGCACCAGAAGACAGTTAAAAGACTAAAAGACAGTTTCTCTCCGCAGGCCATTAGACTTCTCAACTAATGGCCCTTCAATATAGCCTCATAACCACCACCACAGCATGTATCTGTAGATATAGCCTACATCATACACTTCTAACACACACATCTTCAGTGTAAAAATAAAAATACACAGTGTATAATTTACTTCTCACTGTATTATTTGTTTATAATGTGTGTACAGTATTGTATAAATCCAGTTGTGTGTATATTTTGTATATTTATTGTATTTTGTATATTTTGTCATGACTTGTAAAGTGCACTTTCTGGAGTAGCCTATAAACCAAGAATTTCACCCACCACTACACTTATGTGTTTTGGTGGTTTGACAGAAAAACTGTTCGGTGTGTGTACAGTAATTGCAATCAATCCGATACAGTGAGTTATTGGTCAGTTTGGGACTCCATGATGTTTTTGATAGGTTTGGCACTTTCTGCCAGCAAGAAAGTGTTCAGGCACTTTATTTGTATTTTTCATGTAAACCAGTCCCCCTAATCCTCACACCAAACACCTTACACTCACTATTCATAGCAGTAACAACAACATTCACCCGTTCAATAAAAAATTACCCTTCTTTTTGTTGAAATGTGTAATACCAACGCGTTCTCATCCCAAAGCGCCATATAGGACGCTTTTGCAAAAGCGTAAATATCCAACGCACATGGCACCCTTTAACGTGAAATGAGACGCAGATATATTTGGGCAGAAGGCGCCCCCTAGTGGTCTAACCCTTACCCAACACCATACCTAAACTTAACCATTAACCGAAGCGTCTCATTAGACGTTAAAGGGTGCCATGTGCGTTGGATATTTACGCTTTTGCAAAAGCGTCCTATATGGCGCTAATACAATCTAATGCACGTTAGTGTCCCCTCCGAAACAAAAGTTGATTTTCAAAAGATACTGTGGAAAAGCCTCACTCTGTATCATTTTATATGGTCGTTGTAGGATTGTGTATAAGGAAATCACCTCTGTCGCAAACATTTCCTATGTAATAACATGATGTAAAATGAAATATAAAGTTCAAATGTGTTCTATGAAAACACAGAGATTCCTTTTTAGATTCCTTTTTACATAGGCATTATATGGTGTGGTATTGTGTCTTCTGTTTAGCAATGATATTTGTTACATTTAAATTTATAGTGATAAGTAAAGTATTTATTATTTGATAATGATCTGAAATATGAAAGTGTTAGAGTGGACCACTGTTGATATGGTTTCCTACTTCAGTGAAAGTGACTTAATTGCACAAGATTTGTGCAATAATTTTTTGTTGCTGTTCACCCACGAAGACAAGCGCTCCATGTCTGCATATTTTCATTTGGGGGATCCGACAAGGACTTTGATGACACTCATTCCTCCAAGCCGTGCAGGACCACTTCAGCTCATGAGGTCAGAGCGATACGCGTCAGTAAATGATGCAATGGTCGTTATCTCAGGGAACTAATTGGTTACTTGCGTATCCTCAGTTCCCTGAGTTAGGGAAGTATTGCGTAACTATACGCAGTGGGAAAAGTTCCTTTTCTCGATTGAATTAAACCTACTGTATATGTAAAACACATTTACATTAGGGCCTAGTCAAAGTCCAGGGCCGTTTTTTAGTCCCAGTCCGTCCCTGGGAATGAGAGAACCACTGATATTTCAACATGACTCAAGCAACAGCTGGAAAAAAATCCCACCCATTTTCAAAGCATAGAGGCGCCGAGTCGACGCGGTTCTATAGCTTCAGATATAGTGTTCAACGCATTCACAGGAAGGTCCCCGGATACCCATTTAGGGGCTACACATGGAGGGCCCATAGATCGGGCCGTGGATGCAACATCATTCCCTTGATGGAGGTTCCCTTGAAAGGAGGTCTTTCCTCATCAGGACAGGCCAAGGAGCTGTGTCCGATAACTGAACCATCTCCGGAAACCACGGTCTGGATTTCCAGAGAGGAGCCACCAGAAGGACTTGGCACTCACTCTCTCTGAACCATTTGATGACTTGTGGAATAATCAAGACGGGGGGAAAGAACCCCTTATAATATGTTGAGAAGAACATATTACAGTGTGGGTGTTGTTTTTCGAGGCGAACAGGACGATTTCGGCTCTGCCAAAGACCTTCCATATCAGAATGGCCGTCTGTGGGTTCAGGGACCACTTGCCAAGGGGAGTGTTGCCCCACCTGGACACCTGGGATATGCACAGCTCTCAAAGAGCTCAGATTGTTCTGTGCCCATAAGAGGAGATTTCTCACCAAAGCAAGCAAGTCACCTGACCTGGCGATTTATGTAGGCCACTACTAAGACATGGTGACCCCTGAGGTTCAACAGAAATCTCTTCAGGGCCAAACCAACTGCTTTCATTTCCAGACAGTTGATGTGACAGTTGATGTGAAAGCCGACAGTCGCGAATAATCTCCCCCTCGCCTTTGACACGGTGCCACTGACTGTAAAAGCGCAAAAGGCGAAGCTTGAATTTCCAGGTATGTCCCTCTTTGGCTAATGTATTTTCAAGATGGATGCACAACATGGCTACTGCCATTCGAGCCACTCACTCCTATCTATTCTGAATGGCAGATTCTACACTTACGAGAATACTTGATTAGTTGGTGGAAATAATTACACTTGAATGAGCACATATCATTTTAAAAGAAGAAAGTATTTTTTGCTAAGAATCAACTTAAAAAATTACACCGTGTAGATGTAATGTTTTTCAAAATATTCTATCCTCACCAAGGCTACATTTATTAGATCAAAAATTTAGTAAAAATAGTAATATTGTGAAATATTATTGCAACTTAAAATAGCCGGTTTCTATTTTTATTTATTTGTATTTTAATATTGTTGGTAAAGCTGAATTTTCAGCAGTCATTACTCCAGACTTCATTGTATGATCCTTCAGAAATCATTCCAGTATGTTGATTTACTGTTAAAAAACTATTATTATTATTGAAAACGGTTGTGCTGCTTCATATTTATGCTTTGTGCACTTTTTTTTTTTTTTTGGGGGGGGGGGGGGATTTCCACAATTGGACCTACTTTATATTAAGAATCTTTAATTACTAACATTTAAATGAATAATTGAATATAATTAACTTGTATACATGCATGTTTTACATTGCACTTACATAAAAAACACCTGCAATTACAAACATCTATATTTACACATCTTAAACCTACCTGTACCACCAAACCTGTCCCCAACCTTCCCTTTATTAGACCAAACCAACCAACCTTTTTTGCAATCCAACATAAACACAGTAAGTATGTTGTGTACCTAACAAATAGTTTTATTTTATTTTTTTGACAAGCACATTAAAGAAACACTATGTAGTTTTTCATTCTTCATAATATATTTCCAGGACCCTTGTGATGGTACATTGACTTAATAGTTTAAATGACATGTCTGCCATAGCCTGACGTGGTCTGTATCGCTTTTACTTGCACTTTGTGACATTGGGTTTCGGGTAGTAACCGAAGCACAAATAGAACTACAAAATTCGACTGCTTTACAGTATACGTCACTTCCCCCACCACTTCCTCAAAGTGTCTGTGGCAACTGTTGATTCTGATGGCAATTGTTCAAAGCCGTTGCTGGATAAACGGCAAGCATGCATGTGTGACAGTAAATTATTTTACTAAATTATTTACGAAAGCGGTAATGGACAATTCCGCATCCAACCTGTAGGGCAACTGCAGAGGTAAAGTTACTTGGTGTTTCTTTAAAGTGATTAAAGATACCAAATATAAAGTGAGGCTGCTTAGTTGGGGACATTAAATGTAACATTTAATTTAATATTCAACAATAATATTGATCTGCCTGCATTGACACTATTATACGAGAACTGAACTGGATGATGACATCATGGGTTTCTCCAGACTTTTCTACAACTAAAATGAAACATCACTGAACTTACTCTTCTGGAAACAAACTTTGTTGCATTATTTTTCTGTTATCTCTGAAAAGCTGCTTTGAAACAATCTGTATTGTAAAAAGTGCTATATTAATACATATATGACTTGACAATATACAGAATTATTAGGAGATTTTGTTCTAAAGTTTTACTAACTTATTTACAGGAAAGAAAAAGGCTCAACCACATTTCTCTGTATGTTGTGGACCAATGTCAAACAGTTTAAACGGGAACACAGTTCAATTTATGCAGCCTACTTAGAAGAGATGCCTTGAATAGGTCAATGACTGGACTCTGGCCTATATAAAAACACTACATTTGAGCATTTAGTTTGACTATATCTATGGAAAAAAGAAAATTGGGAAAAGCTGTTTTGTGCTCCGACATTGAGGTAAAGATAAAATTTTAAGAGTAAATGTGGTTAAAACTTATTAGAAATCAATTATGTTTATGTTTATGCAATCCTACTTTATTACAGACTACTAGTCATGAAGAACTGTGAATATTTTTTTTTTTAGTTTAATGCTTAATAAAATAATGTTTTAGAATACATGAGATTTTTTTCCAGAAATATTTAACATTTTTCAAAACCAATACAGTATATAACAGTCAGAAGGAACATAAAATATGATGGAAGAAAAATAAATGAAATCAAATAAAAACAAATATACAGTTATTGTGATAAAGCCTCTGATAAGCATTAACCAATTAAAAAACACCTTTCAAATGATGCTGAATCAACACACACAAACCAATACAAACAGGCTGGTCAAGCAAAATCCATTATAAATGAGTGTACACATGGGGTATTCAGAAACTTAACATCTGCTTAATCTCCTCTTTCTATTCATTACTTAATATTGAAAATGAAAAACTGCAAATATAAGAATGCAAAGCAAAAGCAAAAATAAAGAGCTGCAATTTACTCGATTTATAAGCTTAACACTTCAGGCAAGCAACTTACTATATGCTCCTTGACATCTAGTCAACAGAATGTCATCTATTCAAGTGTCAGTCAAAGAATTTGTACATCTCAGTAACGTATACTGCAAGCGAAAAGTGAAAGCACATCCTGGTAATGAAATGCAGCTTAACTTTAGATCACATGCACTGAACTGTTCAGTTAAGACACGTGTTAAGGCACCAGCACATATAACAACAGAATGAGATTCTCACACTGCCTCCCTAATTCTCTCCTACAAATGCTGCATCTCACAGACACATGCAAACAAACAGGACAACAGTGGTAAAGCAAAAAAAATAAAAAATAAAAATCACACTTCTCTTATTTAAGGTTAGTCATTAAAAGCACAATCCTTTCACCAGTCAAATCATTTTGGGTCTCTTTTGTCAAGCTGAAACAGATCCAGCATATCAAGCATTGCTTTTCTGATATTGTTTCCAAAGCGATGAGAGTCCTGAAGAAAGATGGGAGAAAATACAAAAAACTATGAGAGAAACCGCCAATAAATCAAAAACAAGGTTAGCCATGTATCCATCTGAATTTAACTTAATGCAAAAAATTGGAACATAGAGCATATTGCAGGTTTAAAAAAAAATCTAAATAGATAACCGTGTATCAAAATACCATATGAAAAGTTAATGCAGGATTTAAAATGTTTTAAAACAACTTAAGGGCACTAATTTAGTAGACAAAGTGAGCGTTTCTTGGACAGCTCGTAAAAACGGCTTTTTTTCCAACATTGCATCATTGTACGTCACGTTAGGGAGCCTCAGCCTCGGCTCAGTGCAGAGTATGCTGGTATTCAGTGAGAGCGGTCGTCAGTCAGTGTGCTTTCAGTAGTTTTTGTATTTTAAATTATCATCGTCATGGTAAATTATTGTGTTTGTGTAGGTTGCAAAAACTCCGGCCTGTCAGGACTTCAAGGTCGAGCCCAGAGGTTTCCATTACAAGAAAAGGGACAGTGCTATTGCCTATCTTTTGTTCCTGGTGCGGTTTGTGCAGGTGAAGAGATGGGATTTCTCTTCTGCATTGGCTTCGGAAAATGTGGCCGTGTGTAGCGTTCACTTCAGATCAAATGATTACCATCCTGGCGATATGATGGAGTTCAACATGGCATGTCGAAGCAAGAATATTGATGGTCGTATACCAATGGCATAAAATAGTGTGAAATAGGTAGTCATGCCCTAAATAGAGGCAAGTTGTAATTGAAAAACAAAATTGGTTGTTTAAATACTCAAATCTTTAATTTGTTTATGTTATAACCCAGGTGAAAAATAAGTATTAAAAATGTACCCGAGTATGTTTTTAGTACAATAGAAATATACTCAAGTATAGTTTTTATACATTTAATAGTATAAATCTACCCTAAACGTATTAATGTCTGCTGGCCTGTTATAGGATCAGAATAATCTGTACAATATCCGGAGCACAGTGTATATCGTTAGAGAACGTGTATATCTAAGCACGTCTCTCACCAAAAGACACCTGTCCTGTTCTCCACTGGTTATCCTCACACCACAACTCAATTTGTCTGACCGTTCTGTCTAACATAATCCATTGTTTTCCTGTTGTTTGAATCGACCACTCTCCCGCCCGTTAGGTCATGCCCGCCACGCCCATTTTCAGAAAATTTTCTCACAAAAACAACTCCAGAAGCTTCTGTAGCGTATTTATAAGTATATTTTAAAGAAAATCTAGTTGCTACATTATTTTTCTATGCATTGCATCGTTGGGTCCTCTAACCTGCAATATGCCCTTTAAACAGTTCACACACACGTGTTCAAAAGGTCACATCCTTGGAAAGTGGGGCAAAGTATTAAAGGGTCACTCCACCACTGCTCTAGAAAGATGAATGTGTATTTAAAATGGGTAATTTATGTAGAAGAAATGTGAAATTATTTTTGAATTTGGAACTTTCTAGACTGAGAAAAGCCAGAAAATGTACATTTGGCTTTTGTGGATGAAAGACAACATCTCCCAGAATGCACTTGCTTCACTGCCCAAGGAGGCCATGCCTACCGGTAACCGCGCAGTATGTATACATCAGTGAAGCTACTAGTGAGTCTCCGTGATGAGTGAGTCTGCCCAAAAATGTGTTTCGAGATCGCCCAAAATGTCCGGGATTCGGCTTTTGCGTTCTACAGTCGCCATTCGTCATGTTCACTGCGGTGAGCAGAACGAGTAAGGGCCGCGTGGGGAACGACGCGAGGCCAGTGGCGTGATTAACTTACCGATGAGCAACACCTGTGAGATGTAAGTTACCGGTCTCGTATCTCTCACTGAGGAGCGGGAATTTTCTTAGCAATGTTAAAACGCACATCAACCGATCACTTTTTTAGCGTTCATGTAAACACTATATTCAGATTCACCAATAAGAATGAATTCAGTTAGATTGAAACAAAAGGTGTGCATGTAAACAATAAATGGCGACTGCAGAAAGCAAATGCGGAATCCCGGACATCGACGGCCGGACATGTCCGGGAAAAAGAGGACGGTAACCCCTAAAGTTACTAAAGTTAGATTTCTCCACAGAACAAGAGCCTGCTAGCTTAGCTTGCAAAAAAGATGGCTGACACTATGTGTAATCAATAACGCATCCGTCTGCGTATTCAGTACCTTCGTAATTATTTTCAAAAAGTTTCTGCCGGTGAAATCAAACGCACTGGCACTGATCTGTCATAGGTCTCTTAGCGCATTAGGTCCAACCCCCTATGGGCGGGTTTGAAAGGGTGGGGATCTAATGCTTGTAGTCTTTACAGAAATCCCCCCCTCTTACACTTCCTCCTACAATGACGTAAAATGACGATTATTGCGTCATTGTAGGAGGAAGTGAAAAAGGTAAATAGCAGATTTCTCTCTTCCCAGGGGAAAATGAGAGTGTTGCACGGTCATTCAATAGTATAACTGAGTTTCTAACAATGGAAAGCTTAATGCAAGTGGGTGGAGTGTCCCTTTAAGAATAAAATAGGAAGTTGCTGCACCGAGGAAGCCATTGTGGCTCATTTTTATAAATAAATGACTCGAGTAACAAACACCTTCATGTTATCTTGCCATGTGAGGCAGATGCCTGATATGCAAGATAGTTTTGGGAGGTAATTATAGCAAATTATTTTGATTACAGACTTTGGCTTGGGCATTTCAGAATGACTTAACATTGAAGATGGTGTCTAATGATATTGGTTCGCTGGTTAGTCCAGCACTGTGTATTGTGACTGATTTTTTGATTATGTATGTACTCACGGTCTCTAGACTGGAACGTTTGGAAGAGATGTGAAAATTGATTAGTTTTTCTCCAATAATCACATAGGCCACACCATAACCATCATCTGCAACCTACAACAGACAAAAAAAGTTGAATTGATTTTTTTACTAAGCGTTTTAAGATTACCAGATTATGTAATTTTTGAAAGACTCACCGGTCCAAAGCCTCCCCCACTGGTCACATACTCTGGGTGTCTCGTCAGGTCAAACAGCTCCACCTGCTGTAGGGGAGTCTGACTGGTGGAGAGTTTCCAAGGCTCTGACAGAACCTGCAGGGACAGGAAGTTGGACATGTTGCATTCAATTGCATTGACATTTGTTAAAGAATATCAGCTACTTGTCTTTAAAGGCAGAAATGTCATTTTATTTAAAAAAATATTATAATATACACACTACTGGTCAAAAGTTTGGGGTCCGTAAAATGTTTTTAAAAGAGGTCTAAAGGCCGGAACACACCAAACCGATGCAGACAAACTAGCGCTGATGAAAGCCGACTTTGTTGTAGCCTCGCGTCGGGGTAAAAAGCTGCACTTGAACACACCGAGAGAACTACAGGTGACTGCCAGCTATAATGTGCGTTCTGCGCCTGCGTGTAATGAGCTAACTGTCTATTTCTGCAGATATATTCGTCATTCAAAAAGGGAAACCGACGCTACAGGCTGCATAGACACCGTAAACAAAGCAATGCGTGCTTACCTGCTTACCTTAACAATATCTTTAATAATATCTTTATTCCACTCTGCTCACGAAAGTTCGCTCTTTCACGGATGGCCCGACGCCGATTCAACATGTCAAATCGGCCAAAACAAAGCCGACGAGGACCAATTTCAGCCAATTGCTGCTCCCGAACTGGCGATAATTGGGCATTTATAACAGCGCGTGTCCACTGGCGTGGAGCAGAGCGAGCTTTTTCTGTTCATTCCTATGGAAGTTGAGGAATTCATTGAAAACACTCGCTCTGCACCAGTGGACACACATCATAAGGGATTTAAAAAAAACGAAAAGAGGGAAAAAAACTCCGTCTCCCATCCCATTTTATTTTCTGAATCACTTAAGTGCTGTAACACACCTCTTGGAGGAAAGGGGAGTCCTGTCCAAGGTACTTAGACACAACGTAGAGGCAAAAGAGATGGCGGTCAATGCCATGACCAGTCATTGCCTTTCTGTACATCTGCTGGTGTTTCTCAGAGGCCTTACTCAGTAAACGAAGTTTTTCTTCTCTCTAAAATATACAAGAGAAAAAAAAATTATTGTTGTCCAATTTCTGCTATCTGCACTGGTATAGCGCACCCTACATCCCAATGAGTTTTAAGGGGTATTTTTGACACGGTACCGTCTCGTTGTTGGCCATGGCATGGACAAAAGCACAGGACTCCACGGTGCAGGAGCGCACAGTTTCTGTACGGCCTTCTCTGAATAAACGTGTCATGGATGCCTCATAAGTCAAGCAGAATTTTCCTTTGTCCTGTACAATGAAAAGACATTGACATCACATTTCACGTTCATTTCACAAATGAGCAATAAGCAGGCATAACTTGCTACAACTTTTTATACTTCAGAAGTTCACTGATAGGACAGTTCACCCTATAATGGGCCAGCTGCAGTGCAAGCTGGATGAAGGCATCTGGACTGGTCTTGCACTGCTTGATCAGGCTCTTTCCAAAATCACTAAAGGGGATGATGTGAGAGTCCACATCATCAGCCAAAGCCTTGGCCACAGACAGAGAGTTGGCAATCATAGTTTGGCACTGTCATGAAATATGAAGCACAAGAGACAGAATATCAAACTCCATCATATCCATTCAAGCAAGATGTGAAGAAAGAGTTATCAGTGTTTTTACTATGAAGTTTATCATACACAGACCTCAGATGGGATATTCCACTGGAGTCTTTGAGGTCCGGGCAGATTAGGGTGAGGTTCTCCTTTACAGTGGCCATCTTTTGTGTAGCCCAGCTTAACAGGGTCCATCGAGAGCGCAAACTTCATGAAAAATATTATCAAGCTTTACATTAGAAGCAGATATATATAATTTCATGCATGATAAATAGGAATTAAAAAGTGAAACACAACTGATGTACACTACCATTCAAAAGTATGTGATTGCTATGAATTTCTACATTTAAAAAAAAGTCTCTTATGTTCCTTAAAAAAAAAATATATATATATATATATACACACACACACACATATACATACATATTCAAATTTTATTTATTCCTGTGATAGCAAAACTGTATTTTTTTCCAGTTTCTGTCACATGATCCTTCAGAAATCATTCTAACATGCTGATTTGCTCCTTGAGAAACATTTCTTATTAAATGTTAAAAAAAAAAGCTGCCATTTAATATTTTTGTGGAAACAAACTATGAGACTTATTTCAGAATAGCTTGAAACAGCATTTAACAGCAATAATAACAGCATTTATTTGGAGGCAGAATTCCTGGTAACATAAACAAAAAAAAAAACTTTTTATTAATTGAATACGTCCTTGCTGAATAAAAGTAATAATTTCTGACTGACAGACTGACTCAAAGACTGTAGTAGACCAAAAAAGTAGTGTGTGAGTGTACCTCCCAGAGGTGGCCAACGACTGGAGCATCAGCCCAACTGTGTTCTGCATTAAGACCCATTGTTCCATTTTTGAAGACAATGAAGTTTATGGACTTATCAAACCACCTAAGGGAAGATGACCATTAAAATTTACACATTTTATAAAAACTACTTAGAGGTACAGTACTGGTTCCTAGATAGTGAAAGACTGTGTTCAATTACACTCATCTTTAGTCAGATGCATTTACATTGTGACTGTGCCTCAGATGCAATCAACTCTATCTGTGTCTGTAAAAATGTGAACTAAACGGCCAATATAGAGGTATGGCCCAAAGAAACTGATGGGTGTGAAAGACATAGAAACAACATTGCTCAGCGTAAATTGCAGGGTTGATTGATCTCCTGTGGGAGGTCCTAACAGGTTTCTATGCAGCCCTTCCCACAGACAAAACTTTGGGTTAAAGGAGTAGTTCACTTTTTTAAAAAAAACTTTTGCTGATAATTTACTCACCCTCATGTCATCCAAGATATTCATGTCATTCTTTCTTCAGTCGAAAAGAAATTAAGGTTTTTGATGAAAATATTCCAGGATTTTTCTCCATATAATGCACTTTACTGGTAACCAAATGTTTCAAGGTCCAAAAGACAGTTTCAGTGCAAACTGTTCAAAGGGCTTTAAACGATTCCAGATGATGAATAAGGGTCTTATCAAGCGAAACCATCACTCATTTAAAAAACAAACAAAGTTTAAGTTTCATAAGCTCAAATGGTCACCTTGCTCTGTTCTGTGATGCATGTTTGTGACTCTCCTGTTCGAACTGAACAAATCTTTTTTCCTGTCATTTGGTTCATTTAACGAACGAAATGAACGAATTGACTCGGGAAAAGATCCGTTCATTTTGATGAACGAGTTCGAACAGCAGAGTCACGAACGCGCATCACAGAGCAGAGCAAGGCGACCATTTGCGCTTATATAACTTAAACTTTTTTTTTTTTTTAAATGAGCAATTGTTACGCTTGATAAGACCCTTATTCATCGTGTGGAATCGTTTAAAGCCTTTTGAACAGTTTGCCGTTTGCACTGAAACTGTCTTTTGGACCTTGAACCGTTTGGTTACCAGTAAAGTGCATTATAGACCATTTCACAAGATGTAAACAACACTGGTCCAGAAGCACTTCCTGTTTCAGTTTTTTAACACTACATAAAAGCCGGGATAAAATACAACCAACAGAACATTTAAAACTGAATCAAAAAGTTAAACAAACATCTTTAAGATGTTTTCTTTACATGTGAAATTAAGAAAACAGTTACAAACTGAAACAGGAAGTGTTTCTGGACCAGTGTTGTTTACATCTTGTGAAATGGTCTATATGGAGAAAAATCCTGGAATGTTTTCATCAAAAAACCTTAAATTCTTTTCGACTGAAGAAAGAATGACATGGACATCTTGGGTGACATGGGGGTGAGTAAATTATCAGCAAAAGTTTTTTTAAAAGTGAACTACTCCTTTAAGATTCTTTGAAGGGTGACACGCTAACATCGCTGCTGTAGAACTGTGCTGTACTACAACTACCTTCAATAAATTCTACTCCCCACAAGAAATCTGGTCAAGCTTACGTATTTAATGGAGAGCCACACAAACAAACAACTGCTCAGCCAAATATAGAGAAATCTAACAAGAAGACTCACAACAACATTTTCAAAGGGGCTTGGAAGGAGATGGTCTCTTTTAACACATGCTATAGTTTCTTTCTCACCTGTCATAACACTTCCCATGGAGCAGCGATTTAGCATAACGGTCCAAGGACTCCACAGGGTTTTCTGGATCATAGCGCTGCTCTGTGTCATCCAGTGTAACAAAGAAAGCAGCCTTCTCAACAGCATCTAGAGACTTCTTGTTCTTCCCGTGTGTGAGGTAGGCATTACGGGCACATGCCCAAGGCACTCTGACACAGCCACAGATACAAAAAAAACAAGCTTTTACTCCATCTAAAATGGTTTAGACTGTTTGCAAAAAAAAATAGTGACTAAAAAATATAAAATAAAAAAGAGGAAGGAGAAATTAGAAACAAAAGTACTTAATTTCAAACTGACAGCCCACTTAAACTTTATATCAGTCAAAAGAAATCAAACAAATGAAAGACAGGAAAACGGTAGAGACTCCTGCTGTTGGGTGTGTAGTGAATACCTGTCCCCTGCGGTGAGGGCGGCGAGGGTTTCCTCTCCAGGCTGTGGCTCTGACGTGTCAGCCAGGATCCTCTCCATCTGCTGCTCTATCTCACGTGGCAACAGTAACCGCCCATCATAAAACAACCATACTTTAAAGTAACGACCCCGATGATACACCACAATATGCCTGCTGTCAGACCTATGCTTAACGGAGTCTACAGAAAGAAAGAAAGTCAATATACACTGAACATTTACAACGTTAATATGATTATAAATGAAAAATGTTTATATAAACAAAACAGTTTAAATCTCTGGAGTCATAAGAATTAATGAATTCATATTTTTATTTAGCAATGATGCATTAAATTGATTGATTTGAAAGTGACACTAGAGACATATTTTCAACAAAAAAATGAAGTAGCAACTCTTGGAAAGCAGGATTGGAAGAACTTTGCCCAATAACTCTTAATAAGCCTCAAAGACAACTGTGTCACTGTTCAGTACCTGTTTCTATGCCTGGGATGCGACTGGTGTTGAACATGCGCTCATACTGGGACGAGCACATGGGGATGGTGTTTTGAAGCATTAGCTGCGAAGCAGAGAAAATGGTCACAAATCACTGTTGGGCAGATCAGAGAGAGAACTATGCAATCATCAGTACGCAATGAAGACTAACTAGTGTCCTAGTAAAAAAAAAAAAAAATGATAATAATTTAAAAAATGCAATGAAATGAATGGAGAGGGATTTTAAGCAGCACAGTCCTGTGCATACGCAAGAAAAAACTGCCAGTTACAGTTTACAATAGCATATCTATTAGTCTGCTAATCAAAAATAACTGATGACACATGACCAGTGTAGTAGACAGAAGCTGGCCTATGGTGCACAGACTGACTATTCTTACCACTTTTCAGGCCTGGGATGCGGTACGTATTAAATAGCCGTTCCCACTGGGCAGAACAGAGTGCAACTCTGTTCAATAGTGCAAAAAGCTGCACCATTATGACCAGGAGGCATGACATATAGAATGATCATATGATCAAGAGGCATGAAATATAGAAATATTTAATGCATTAAATAAAGAGATCAATCTCCATAGCGACAGGCCCAAAAATAGTTAGGGCAATCAATCATTTGAGACAAGAGGGTAGAGGTTATTACAGTGCTGTTACTTATTGGTTCTATGGCTGTGAAAGTCTTAAAGTCTTGTATCCTCCTTTATTATGGGGCAAAATAGTAAAAAAAAAGCTAATCTACCTGTTTACACAACAAAACTCACTTATTAAAAAAAGTGATTTGTTTACAGTAAAGATGAGGTACAAAATACGGTTGATCGTCTAACCGGCTTGATTTGAGCACGGTCCAGCATCCCTCTGTAAAGCATGATTGCATGTATGACGTTGCCGGCTCTTGCTGCTTGTAGATGTGTGGGGAAGGCATAAAGAAAGTCCTGTTCAGAGGGAAATAAAGAAACAAGGAGCTTACCTTAGATACCAAGAATGCAGGTATAATATAACTGATATGAAACAAAAAATTACCTAAGATTTTCTAGGGCCCTGTTTACACCTGGTCTTAAGATGTGTTTTTCTCGATCAGATCAAATACAGGTGTAAATGGGGTCTAAAACATTTTGAGCTTGTCCACTTTCGACCACTTCCAGACAGAGGTGGATGAAAATGCATTCGACCGGATTGCTTTCGTAGTGTAAACACTCATGTGGTCGAATACATCTGAACAGCCACAAAAGACAGCCCACTCTCCGCCTACCAAATTAATGCATAAAAATTAGGGAAGGAGTAGCCAGGTGGGATTTAAACATTGTCGGCTGAAGACCCAAGTTTTAAAGATGGAAAAAAAATCCTGATATCTAACACACACTACCGATCCGATGTGGTCTTGCAGTTATTGGAGCATAAATGAAAGCTGCTGCTCTCTATATGTTTCTCTGTTATCTCCAGACGCATTCATATGTAAATTGAGCATGCTTATTTTGTCCATTAGATCGAATAATCTGAAAGAAAAAAAAAAAACATTTCCCCACCCATATACCCTCCCCTTGAAGAAATCAGGACAAAAGTGGTTGAAAGTGGACAAAAGAGACGGAATAAAATACCTAATGTAAACATGTATGTGCATCCCTTCTTTACTTGTGGCTTATTGCCAGGTGTAAACAGAGCCTAGCAGACAATAATAATATTTCTAGGTACTACACTGCAGCTTGTAGCTAAATATGAATGTGAGGCTGGCAAGTAGTATTTACCATTACATAGTAGTTGCTGTTAACCATGATTGGACCACGACCTCTCAAGTAGATATATTCTTCCCACCAGTCACTGACCTTAAACACACACACAACGATGCAAAATCAGGTTAGACAGTCAGACTAATTTCTGTTATGCAGGAATGTTCACTTTCCCCATCATGTACAGTACCATTCAAAAGTTTAGGGGTAAGTATGATGTTTTATCTTTTTTAAAGAAGTCTCTTATGCTTATCAAGGCTGCATTTATTTGATCAAAAACACAGTAAAACAGTAATATTTTTCAATATTATCATTTAATATTAAAACAGCAAACTGTTATTTTAAAGTAATAAAATGTGTAATTTATTATCGTGATGACAAAGCTGAATTTTCAGTTCTGTCAGGACCACTATCGACAAATCCGATTGGCAATTAGCATACATTTCGGATTGGCGGTATGGTTCTGTTCTGGGCAAGAACTCCCTGTGGATCCATGCATCCTAGCAGCAATAACCCCCCTTAGGGTAAACACAACAGAACCAACATGAATGTATTGAAGATATCATTAATTCAAGATTTGAAAGTACAACATAATTCGAGAATTTATTCTCATTTAAGGGGAATCAGAATGCCATGCTGACTGACGAAAGGAGTCAGTACACTTAATCATCATTACTCGTCTTCAGTATCACACGATCCTTCAGAAATCATTCTAATATATTGATTTGGTGTTCAAGGATTTCTCATAAATCAGTTGTGCTGCTCAATAGATATGCACAAATCACATGAAGTGTTTGTCACATTGGACCCAAAACAAATTTTTCCAAAAGGCAAGTAGATTGCATCCATGCAACATATACAGGACAAAATATAACACAACATGATTCAAGGAATTAACCTGCTGCTGCACGTGTGCATTGAGAAGCAACTGATATGTAGGAGTTATGTGTTATACTTACATAATTGGTGGCCCACCAAGACTTCAGTTTGAGGTACCACTGAAGCTTTGGTCCAAGGTTCTTCTCAAAGTCAAGTGCAAGACTCTGCATTCTTTGGTGTTCCTCATCGCTCAGCAGTGGCCGGACTGATTCAAGATACTACAGGTTCAAAATTTCAAGAAAACAAGAAATCACAGCTAAAAAATCACACTTATAATCAATCTCTCACTGTCAGGGTAGTCAAAAAGATTAGTATTAACTTAAATCCAAGCATGTTCCTTATGAGTCTCAGCAAATTATGATTTATAAGTTCAAATCAAACCTAAGCTAGTTTATTTTTCTAGTACGGTTCTTAACAGCGTGCATGTTTTAGTAAGTTAACACATCATCCACGCTGTGCAACCTACCTCCAACATCAGTAGATAATCACCTGAGCAAGTTAACTCTGAAAACAAGTGACCAAAATCCATATTGAAAAGAACTAATTGAAGAGTAGCTATTCCTGGGTTACCAGTCTGACTTTTAACTGAAAAAAATCAAATATATTACACTGAAGAATAGTTTTGATTGGGTTGTTTAAAAGATGAATAATTACTCTTCTCATGGTGTCCTTCACAGATGGCAAAGGTAAATTAGGGAGCGATGTCTGGAAGCTGTTTAGCATTGGTCTTTGCATGCCAGAAAAAATCTTCACTAGCACCTGCAAGGTCAAAGAACAAATGGCAGAGTTCAAAACAACCAAGAATGGATCAGCATAAAGTGTTCCAGAAAACAATTAACACAAATTATGAATCCTCTATGTCATACATACAAGCCATATTTTAAGTTTCCAGGTCATTTTGCCTCGGGCACTATACATCCAGCCATGCCAGGACAGCAGACCCTTCAGGACAGTCCTCATGCAAAATATGATAGCAATCCACAGACCCGTTCCCACCATGACACCCCCAACAAACATCTGCTTCTGTGCAGACATATACCTACTGCTGAAAGGGAGTCATAAGAGAAGCCTGATTGAGTATAACCTCCAATGTACTAATGCAATTTAGGCACTTTTTATAGTGTTGTGGAGTAACGAAAAGCCCAAATGAAACAGACATACCTGACCGGGACATGTTTGACAAGTTTGGCGACCAAGCCTAAGGAAGGGTCCACTTTTAAGTAATGTGCTCTTCCCAAGTACCCTGCCAAAACCAGCATGAACCCAGGTGCGCTCCCTGGGTACACCCCATTCAAAATCCCATTCTGTGAGCACAATGAAAAACGATATTGTCCAAGATGGTTTTAAATCTCCAAATTGTCTTGAAAAGGTAGCCAAAAGTTCCAGCGCTAGAACATGTAAGAAACACAATCCTAGTACCTTAAAGCGAATGAATTTCTTCTTCCAGGAGTGAAGTCCAGAGAGGTAGACCTGCCGAAGAGCCTCATGACTGAGCTGAAGGTCAATGCCATCAGGGCCAACGGTGAACTGAAAGGCCACAGCCTGATGAGCTTCTGCCATACTGGATCACTGCTAACAATTCTGCAAATGAAAAAAAAAAAAAATCTGCAGTCCAGAACACAATAGATGACTAAGTAGACATTTTAGCAATGTGCATTCATATTATAAAACTTGTGACTCCAATGATTGTTATATAAACCTGCTTTTCACCTGCAAATAAAATGACAAACCAATAAATAATACTCAATTACTTGCTTGATTCATATTTCACATTTAACTTTCCGAATTATAATAAAGCCATGAATATTTGTCAACCATTGGCTGACCCATACGTTAATATTTAAATCACACCGCCATATTACATATTAAGAACACTAGCCTGCCTAACTTACATCGATTTCGCAGAGCTTTTTAAAAAAAAAACTTTTTTTATCTCGAAAGATAATAAGAAAGAAAAGAACAATTAAGATCTAACGTTAGTCACAAATAGCGATGCTTACAGACCTGATGATGTGGCTGTCTTTTCATACACAATGAAGTCACGTGATTCAATGCAGGAAAACGGGCAATAAACAAATCGCAAACACCTTTGAATCTAACCCTACTGAATACAAATCCGACCCAGAGATGTAATCTACGTGTGTATGTGTGTGTGTTTACTCAGTGAGCTATGTGAGCTTTGTCAGCAAAGTTAACCCATTGGACTGTTTATGTCCATGATGACGAAGATGTCAAACTGCCATGTGCCGGTACTTACCGTCGTTTGATTACTTATTCTCCTGGCCAGACCTGTAACGTGATAAAATTAAGTATACAGTCAGACATGCATTCGATTGAATGGCACGGTGAATCCAGGCGTTTATTTTCCTGAGTGTTGCTTTAACATTGCAGCATACTATAGCCCGCCCACTATACATTAGCCACACCACCACTAAAAACGTTGCGGTAACTAGTTTACATTTTTGAAATAGCGCACAAATAGATAAATTTGATATTAAAACCAGATAACTTTGACTATTATTAGTAGATATTAGGGGTTGGTCATCGTCCTCCAAGCAGATCCTTTGAGAAATGTCGAACTCGGAACCAATCTGTTTGCATTAAACTGTATCGCGTGCTTTACCAACACGGAAGTGAATGCTGAATGGACCCTATGGAATGGACGTACTGCCTGCAGCAAATACGATGAGAAGATGCACACAAAGAGCAAATGGCAGACATATCATTTGTTTAACAACACATATAATGGGATATTACTAATGACTTTCAGTAGGGTAATAATAGGATTGCTAAAGTCTGCATTATACATACTCGGACCCTTTCCCTTTCAAGTGCAGTCTATCGAATTGTTATGATCTCAGATAGCGGAGCTCGAGCCGTGCACGTAAACGGTGCGCACGCCCGGTACTGAGCGCGTCTCGCTGCTCCACGTTTGAGGATGACGTCAGGAGACCTAGTGGTAAAGAAAAAGCTAGACTTGAGAAACAAACAGACAGCAGAGTACCAATATGAAGACCTGCAACCATGCTCGGTTCTCTATTGTTTTTGGCAGTTTAATCATTTTCAGCATTTGTACCGTGAATGGTGAGTAATATCTTTAAAGTACCCTACATTTTTAGTGCTTTTTTATTTAATGCTCTTATTTAATGTTTTAATGTTTTTTTCCTTTCGAACTCCGCTAAATACATCGAGTGTCACTGCTTCACTGAAATTAAAATAGGTTGAGCCTAAAATTTGACATTTAAAATAATTGTACATAGGTTTGCTTCTTTGCAGTATATGGGCATCCCTCTGTTACACCAACTTTGACATAGCCTATAATAATATAGCAAACAAAAGAACATTATATTATTACATTACTTTAATAGTGATTTTTTATTATTGGGGGATGGAGTTTATTTGTGGTACTGAACATTTCACAGATTTGTACCATCTTGTTTTACTCTTACTGGCCATGATATCAAAGTGGGATTGAGTTTTGATCAAGTAGGGCTACAAAAGACATCTGTCTCGTTAAATTGACAACTTCTTTTGAATGATCTGTCTTTATTTGTCTTCTTCACTAGATCCTATTTAGTCTATCCAAATTATTATATTTTGTTAAATGGAACGAAGATGAATTTAATATAAAGTGGATTTCAATAAATGTTTACCATTAGTTCCACCTAACTCACCTTAATGAGTTTAAAAGACATTTAAAAATATATATTTTTATTTTATTTTGATCATACATGAGTGTCTGTTGTCACAGGCATCCGTTTTAAGAGTCTGAAGATGGTTTTGGTGAATTTAAAACTTTTAAGTGTCTGTTGTTTTTAGAGCCTGAGAGTAATTTTTTTTTTCTTAGCTATTTCTTATTTTTTATAATTATTTTTCTTTTGTCATTTTAATGTCTTAATATTTGTACAGCACTGTGGTCAACATTGTATCATGTTGTGCTTTATAAATAAATTGGAATTGGAACCATCCAGATGATACGGAGATGCCAGGGCCATTGTGGGGACAAGAACAAATCCACTGCAGAGAATCTGGGAAGAGATTTGCACTCCTCTGGAAAATATGACTCACAAGGGGTTTGTTTGGAGATACTCTTAGCTCACGAGACGAGATGATGCATGATATTGGGTTCACAAGATCGAGACAAGGCGATATTTTTGAGAAACACTATATTTAAGGAATCTTCAATGACAAAATATGACTGAAAAATACTCTTTTATTTTACTGAAAGTCACAAAATGCCAAAATAATACAGGTGAAATTTACCTATCATTTAACTAATATAGGGCTTTCACTAACAATTATATTAGTAATCGAGTAATTGGTCAATTACTTTGGACATTTAATTAAGCAATTGGTTATTGTTTTATGGTAATAAAATAGACCTAAGTGACCAATAGCCTTTAAAATGACCTAAAATACATTAGGCTATAATAATTGGTATCAAAAGTAAGTAATTTTATGATTTATTGAACAGCACCATAGTAGTTGTTGTTGTTACACTTTATAGCATGATCAAATACTTGTTTAATATTGACTAAACGATATTATGCTGCCTTAATGTGCTATCGTAATTATCATAAATAGCCTACTAGTTTTAGTTAAAAAAAATGGACATGAACGCCTTCTCAGTCAAAATTGAATCCGATGAGCTCGTAATCACGACTTCAGAAGTGGGAAGTAGGAAATTTACCACAGCGCGTGAAGGTAGTATTAATTGAAATGTTTAAATTACTTAATCTTTAATATTTGGCCATTTTACGATAGAAAATTTCTTGAACAAGAATATGTTAAAATAAAAACATTTCCCGTATTTGGAAACATACTGTTGTATTCTCCTTTGTTAGTCCAATTTTAAATTATTTTAATATATCGTGTAGCCTTGGAAAATGATCTAAAAAATAATAATAGCTATATAAATAATAAATAATTCTAGTCCATGGAATTCGCCACTTTCTTATTTATTTAATTTAACCCTGATTTAATTGAGGAATCACAATGGCCCTACACTAATCATCTTGTATTGAATGTCACTTCCGTTCTACCTTCTAAATATGAATAATCATAAAAGACAGGACAATATAGTGCAAACACAGTAAAAGTTTTAGCCACAAACTCAACTTACCCATGCCGAAATAGCAAGATAGCTTTGAAACATAAGAAGAAATATCGTCACCTTTTAATATCGTGAGATCTCGATTCACGAGTATGTCGAAATCTTGTCATAACTCTCCAACTCAAAACTATTCTGGAAATTAAATCTGTACAAAGTTGTATAAGAAAAGTGCCTTTAATTTCTTGCTCAAGCATATTCAAAGAAGCCCGTCTTAACCTCATCTTAATGAGCTCAGAGGGCAAATCTCCCAGCTTCTCACAAGGCATGTTGTGTAACTTTTCACACATAAATGTGTGCCTATAAGAGCATTTCATGTTCTTGCATTCTGTTCATGCTATTTTTTTGTTATTCCAGCATGTTGTTCAGGCAGAATGAAGCGCAATGAATGCTGTGCTTCCTAAACAGAAGATGAGCAGCATTTAACTGGGCAGCTGTTTTGCTCATATTTTGTGCTGCACTCATGTACATACACACACAGTAAACACAATACAAGTGCTTTTTTATGTTCACTTATGTCAGAACCTTTCCATCCTTGAAAAATATACATCTGCTTTGGAAAGTTCAACACGCACATTGGCTATGCTGCTCACATCTCTTATCTTTTGTACTCTCCTGATCCTGTTCAGAAGCGTGAAAAGCGCTTCTTGGTTCTTTTGTATCTCTTGAAGCTTAATATGCAGGACCACTCCGTCCATTGCCGAATTATAAAATAAGAACTAATTCCAGTCTAATCTTTGTAATTCCATTCACTCGTGTTTATGTGTGTCTCTGTAGGAGATTACTGCAAGGTGAACCTGTGTCATAATGGAGGGACGTGTGTGACTGGCATTGGAGAAGATCCGTTTTTCTGCATCTGTGCCGAGGGATTTGCTGGAGATACTTGCAATGCCACTGAGAATGGTCAGAGTTTGAAATGTTGTTTATCTGAATTTTACTGGTTTAATCCTCATTTAAATTTCAGATTAGGTTTAAATGGGTCACCCTATTGCCTGTGGAAAACCTTATTGCTCAGAACAAAGGTGGCTCTTTCATAGCTTAGGAGAAGAAATCTTTTCGGTTGCTTTTCATTTGAGTAATAACTTTGTCTCAGATACTGTATGTCATAAAATTGGAATCAGATCATTGGAATCAGGAATTCAGATCTCTGCTGAAATGGGGAGACGCATCACATTACTCTTGTACTCAGATGAAAAATATGAGATACATGGGCACAAATCATCATTTGCTCTCATTTAAATCTCATTGCTGTCTAGGAGAATTTACAATTAAAGATCACCTTTTTTCTATGTTCATATTGTGAGACTCAAATCAGAACATACTCTTGTTTTCCTTAACAGGTCCTTGTAACCCAAACCCATGTAAAAACGATGGCACATGTGAGGTGATCGTTAACACCAGAAGAGGAGACGTTTTTAATGAGTATGTGTGCAAATGCCAACCTGGGTTTGAAGGTGTACACTGCCAAATCAGTAAGTTTTGTACCACTTATTTCAGATTTACAACAAGCTTTGTCAGTATCTATTGCACTAAATAACTCTATAATGATCACTCTAATGGGCTAATGAATGGTTTTAGAAGGATGTTTGTATAAAACCTCAAAAGTAAAGCTTCAAATGCTGAACAAAACATCTACTAAAATTAAATGATCGCACACATTGGGACTTCATAGCAGAACAAATTTCTGTGTAAATATGATAATACTAGTGTATTGAAAGCGCCAACTTTATCACAATGATTTGGTGAGTTTCTGTTCATGGTCTATGGGTAAGGCTGATTAAGATTCATTTATGCCCAGTTATGCAATACATGGAGTCTGTGTAATGCGGTTAATTAGTTTTAGGACTTTTCTCCTACATGGCGCATATTCTTGTTGCTGCAAGTTCACAGCAAAGAGACTTCAGTTACTGCATTCTGTATTATTTGTTTCATTGATATAATGTGTATGTATAGGCTATATGTGTATCTTTAATGTGTGGTGCTGTACTGTACATACAATGGCACTGGTGTAAACACCAGACACACCCAGGATGTTGAGCAGTCAGTGGTGGACAGGGCGTGCTGTAACCATAGTGAGTTTTAAATAGGCTTTGTTAAAATGTTCCAGTCCACAGTCCCTTTCCATGTATGGTTTTAACTCTTTGCTGCCTGATGTCCACTAGAGTTGACACATCTTTTAAAGCCATTTTAACCATTCAAATTATGCGGAGACATCTAAACTACCAATGTCAGAATTACCGTTACCAACTAAGAGATTCTGACTTGTAAAAAGCATTCACGTCTTTGTAGAATCATATTTACAAATTGTACCACCTAACCATTGCAACATCATGTGGAAACAAAATGTATTAAGCCATTATTTAAACATATTTTGGTTATAATTCCAATAATTGACTATTTTTATGCAAGGATCAATAAATAAAAGACATGCAACACAGTTTAAAGTAGCTAGCACAGAGTTAAATAATTAACCAATGTCTTGTTAAATAAACTACATGTTTATTAAAGGGATAGTTCCCTGTACATGAAAAGTGTGTCATCATTTACTCGCCCTGTTCCAAATGAGTTTCCTTCTTCTGTTGAACACAAAAGAAGATATTTTGATTAATGCTGGTAATCAAACAGTTGATGGCAGCCTTTGACTTATACTGTGTTCTTGTCCAATAATGCATTTGCATAATGACTGTTATTTGTTACTGTAGTTCAACTTTCCCCTTTATATGGCATTTAGACTTTTATTGATGACATAAAATCAAAATGGCTGATGAAAGTAGTGATTTACCAGATACCTCTAAACTCCTCCAATACAAAATGGCAGTGGACCAAAGGGTAATGCATACTATTGCTAAAATAAAAACACAGCCAGGAATATTCACCACAGGGGCAGCTTAGGCAAACCTTAATCAACCCAAAGAGGTTTTATACTTAAGAAGAACAGTGCAGTACAGCCTTTGGGCATTAAGGTGATTCGAAAATATTTCCATCTAATGTATTTGCCAAATCCAAACAATCACACACTAAACTAAATCTCATAAAGATCATTTATTTGTTTGTTTGTTTAAATTATTTGCTGTTAAGTTGCTCATGAATTAAATATCTATTAGATCTGTTCAGAATCGATGGTGTTCTAAAATTCTAGGAGTTTGGTCATAACTCACAACAAATTAGTTGTAATTGAGTCCTCAAAACAAGATTGTGTGTGTGTGTGTGTGTGTGTGTGTGCGCGTGCCGAATGTTTGTCCAGGCTTTGGGCAGAGTGATGTTTTTTTGTGTTCTGCAATCCTCTTAACAGTTTAGGAACAAAACAACTTCTGTTGTTGGGATGAAAATATGGTGTATGTCTTTTTAATTATAGCTATTCTGTGTAATTTTCTGATCAAAATTGTAAAAAAAAATAAATAATAATAATTATATTTTTAATGCTTTGAAAAAAGAAAAAATATATGCTCACCAAAGCTGCATTTATTTGATTAAAATACATTAAAACAACTTTAAAATACATTTCTGTTTTAATATATATTTATAATATATTTTATCCCTGTGATGGCAAAGCTGATGATTTTCAGCATCATTACTCCAGTCTTCAGTGTCACAAAATCAGAAATCATTCTAATTTGCTGATTTACTGATACACTATAAATGTCTTTACTGTTACTTTTTATCAATTTAATGCATACATAACAAGTGAATATTTAGCAATATACTGTATATATGTATATATATATATATATATATATATATATATATTGCTAAATATTCACTTGTTAAGTATGCATTAAATTGATAAAAAGTGACCGTAAAGACATTATATATATATATATATATATATATATATATATATATATATATATATATATATATATATATATATATATATATATATATATATGCATCATACATTTTATACCATTTGCATACATTTTTACCATTTGCCATATATTTCTGAGAGAAGTTTGCCCCTTAGTGGGGATTTATGATAACTGCAATAAGCCAGTTTATAGGAAGAGACAAGGGCTGTGTCCTAAATCGCATACTCTCTTGAGTAGGTACTTATTTTTTTAAAAAAAATTAAAAAGTATGTTCTATATTGTGTGAATGTGTGTAATATGAATGTAATCTGGACGTACTACATTCGTCATGTTGTCATTACAATATGTTATAAATCCTCTCCCGTGGCCTCATGGGATAGTAAACTATACATCGTATGCACACTTCAAAAGCTCAATGTGAATAGAGTAAAATAGAGTAAAATTCGAGAGCCTGCGAGCATGCACGAGCATTGTGCTACCAAACACCTCAGTCACCACACTAATAATTATACATCCTTCAGCTGCAGTTACATGACACCTCCCTTCCTCTGCACAGAAGCATCCCGTTACAGCATGTCCAAATTACTGTTTAAGTTATAATCACATTGATGTGGCTGTATTATTTGTGGTGTTCTTACACAGATGTGAATGACTGTGAAAACCAACCTTGTAAGAACGGAGGCCTGTGTCGTGATCTGGATGGCGACTACACCTGCCAGTGTCCTTCTCCATATGTTGGGAAGCAATGTCAGCTACGTGAGTTTTTATATGTTTAGTTTCTAAGAGGTCCTTTAATTCTGAGTGTCATCATAATATACGTTATAGAGTGCTTTTTCGCTGACCCGGAGTTTTGAGGGTTTGATTACAAATTCCAGAGTATCTGAGCTATAGCTTCTTAACGACTGTATTAAGTCAGGTAGCAATAAGCCATACAACAGGAAGAGAATATAAAGTAGGTTTCATGCCCTGTTACACACACCATCTTTTATGGTGCAGGCTGTACATATTTATTGGGGATGGAGGAAGGAGGAATCGTTGAGTCCCAGATCTCGGCTTCCTCTGTACACTCTGGCATTCTTGGGCTGCAGCACTGGGGACCGGAGCTTGCGCGACTCAACAACCAGGGAATTGTCAACGCCTGGAGCTCGGCACCCCAAGACAAGAACCCCTGGATTGAGGTTTGTCAATCAGCCCTTTGATTGAAGCTTTATTTTTTTTTATTTATTTATTTTTTTTTGCTGAACACAAAGGAAGATATTTTGAAGAACAATTGGAACCAAACAGTTGTAGAAAATAAAAATATACTATGGAAGTCAATGGTGCCAAAGTTCAATTCGTTCTTCAAAATATATTCCTTTGTTTTCATCAGAAGAAAGAAGTTCATATAGGTTTGAAACAACTTGAGGGTGAGTAAATGATGACAGAAATTTCATTTTTGGGTGGAGTATCCCTTTACGATATTAAGTATAATGCCAAAAATTCTATAAAAAAACAATGCTTATAGAGGCTCTCTATTCAAGTGCCTCAAATCTTAAACACAAATTGAAGCAATTCCTTGTAAAATAAAAGTTTTTTTAAAAGTTTATGAACAAATGCAAATCATATTTTTCAATTGGATTTCTTTCTTGTTTTTAAATGGCTTTTCTCGTGTACCACACCAGTCAAAGTGTAGGAACTCAGAAGCGAGGAGACTCTGTTGTATCTTTTTAAGCAGGATTCTTTATTGCTGTTGCATTGCTGTAGTCTGCTTCGTCCAAAAATCTTAGCCAAGTCTAACTTAACTAAAATACAGACTGTTCATAAACCATACATGTGGGAGGAGTTACATAGAGGAGGGGACTCTTGAACAAAACATGTAAATGAAGTATACAGGTTTAGAAACCTGCCCTAGACTGAGAGTGCCTAATCCAATCAGTATAACTATTTAAACTGAGCCTGGGGCTCCCAGAAACATTTAAAACAAAAGGTGATTGTATCACTTTAACTTGCAATAGCAAGATCAGGACAGACAGTTAGGTTTGTGACATAATTTACCTTAGTTACAATTTTCACACTAATAATCATTCCCTGTTTGTATACTATTGTATTGGAACCTAAATTAAACATTTAAATAAAATATGTAATCCTACAATGCATAGACATATTTAAACGAGGTATGGGCAATATTAGCAAGATAAGCCACAATGCTAGAAGCACTTTCACGTGTGTTTTTCACATGACCTTTATTTATATAGTGCTTTTTACAATACTGATTGGGTAACACTTTATTTGAAGGGGTGTGCATAAGACTGTCATGACACTGTCATAAACATGACATAACACCTGTCATGAACATGAAGGAGTCTTTATGAATGTTTATGACTGTTGTCATTAAGTGTCATTCGGTAAATTATGACACTTTTAATGCAAAGTTGACATTGTTCAAAATGTCTTTGTTATGACAACTTGACATTAACCAAGAAATCATAACTAGTCCAACGTGTTTCACTTTACTTGAGAAGGGGTGTGCATAAGACTGTCATGACACTGTCATAAACATGACATAACACCTGTCATGAACATGAAGGAGTCTTTATGAATGTTTATGACTGTTGTCATTAAGTGTCATTCGGTAAATTATGACACTTTTAATGCAAAGTTGACATTGTTCAAAATGTCTTTGTTATGACAACTTGACATTAACCAAGAAATCATAACTAGTCCAACGTGTTTCACTTTACTTGAGAAGGGGTGTGCATAAGACTGTCATGACACTGTCATAAACATGACATAACACCTGTCATGAACATGAAGGAGTCTTTATGAATGTTTATGACTGTTGTCATTAAGTGTCATTCGGTAAATTATGACACTTTTAATGCAAAGTTGACATTGTTCAAAATGTCTTTGTTATGACAACTTGACATTAACCAAGAAATCATAACTAGTCCAACGTGTTTCACTTTACTTGAGGTAAGTGGAAATATTAATGACACTGTTGTTAAAGCATTTGACAATGTAATAACCCTTAATGACATCTTTATAACTAGTACAATGTGTTCCACTTTACTTGAGGGACAAGTAGAATATTCATGTCACAGTTATAATGGTGTCATGACAACCAAAGTTAAAACCAACCATAACATATGAAAGGGACAGGGTAATGTAATGTTAACGCAAAGCTAAATAACTTTTTTAAGTTTGATAATTAGACCTGTTGATTTCTTGGTTAATGTCAAGTTGTAATAACCAAGACATTTTAAACAATGTCAACTTTGCATTTAAAGTGTCATAATTTACCGAATGACACTTAATGACAACAGTCATAAACATTCATAAAGACTCCTTCATGTTCATGACAGGTGTTATGTCATGTTTATGACAGTGTCATGACAGTCTTATGCACACCCCTTCAAATAAAGTGTTACCTACAGATTGTATCAAAGCAGCTTCACAGTGATCATGGAAATAATACAACAAAGTTTGTTTCTAGATACATAAACTAATATACATAAAGATCGCAAAACACCCTGGACTACAGGCTTACTGTTAGAAGAAATAATCAACCTAAAGTATAAACATCCTAAAAATATAGTCAGAAATGAGCTCACTTCGTCAATAATTTTTGTCATGCCCTGAGAAGACAAAAGCTGTGAAAAGCTTCCACAACACAATAAATTTAGATTTAATGAAATTTAATGAAATATAATAAATGTAGAAAATTAGATACTAATTCACAGTATAGCTACACAGTATATATCTATATATATATATATATATATATATATATATATATATATATATATATTTCATGTTCTCACCACAGTGCAGTGGCTCTTTGTCAGACAATGAACACATACTGTACACTGATAAGCCCACATACACCATAGAACTACATCACATGATCAACCAGATGAAAAAATAGACTCAATATAATGGTAAACAACCATATCACTGTGACTTAACAAAAAAAAAGTTACACCTTTAATTAACAAATATATCAATCAACATAACCGTTCACATCAAAACACACCTGTATTAATATTACGCAACTGTGCACATATCAATAAAAATAACTGTTCATCCGCTGGAAAAATCCTTCTGAAAGTGATTCCTCAGGGCTTTTACTGAGATAGATATTCATCATGCTACAGAGAAGTGTTTCCCAAACCTGTTCCTGGAGACTTCCTCTTTTTGATTTTCTAATTTTAGATTGACATGCAGAAGAAGATGCGTCTCACTGGAATCATCACCCAAGGAGCCAGCCGCATGGGGACAGCTGAGTATATCAAGGTTTTTAAGGTGGCATCCAGCTTTGATGGCAAAACATACACGGTGTACAGAGCGGATGGCCAGAGAAAAGACAGGGTAAGAAATCCAACTTTATCAATACAGCACAAGCCTTCCTTAAGTGATTAAAGCTATTATCATTCCCTGACTCAGTATTTTTTCAGGTGTTTATGGGAAATACAGATAATGACGGAACAAAGACAAACATGTTTGACCCTCCCATTGTGGCCCAGTATATTCGCATCATTCCTGTGGTGTGCCGTAAAGCTTGTACTCTGCGGATGGAACTTGTGGGCTGCGAGCTTAATGGTACATTCAGATGAGTTAACTATGAATCACTGTTTTTATATGAATCACTTTTTTCATGTTTACTCATTTTCCCTAACATGACAGTGCAGTCCAGCACAATCGGTTGCACTGATCCACTGGGCATGAAGTCCCGTCTCATCTCCGACGTGCAGCTTACGGCATCTAGTATTTTCCGTACTTGGGGTATAGATGCCTTTACCTGGTATCCCCACTACGCTCGCCTGGACAAGCAAGGCAAGACTAACGCTTGGGCGGCGGCAAACAACGATCGCTCAGAGTGGCTCCAGGTGAGACTGTGTGATGACGTGTCTAGTTTTTAGAAAGCTGTTTTGTTTTCTATCTGCTGTAGTTTCCCTTTTCATCAAAAAGGAGGGTAGTGGTGGATTTATTCCTTGAAATCATTGAAATCATAATTGCTAAAGAATCAAAACAGGAAATCAATAAAATCAATATTTATTTATACAGCCCTTTACATCCCTTTTTCAAGGTGAACCAAAGTGCTTTTTGAAAACGAAATGCATAGATCTACCTAAAGACAAGAATAACTAAATTAGCTAACGCTATTCCATTATTTTTCTTATTTAACAAATGTTTTTGAAGGTAACTGACCGTAGTCTGACGTTTGCCTCTGATGTTTTATGTGTTTTTTTTGTTTTTTTCTCATGTGACAGCTGGATTTGGAGAAACCTAAAAGAATCACAGGCATCATCACTCAGGGAGCAAAAGACTTTGGAGTTGTGCAGTTTGTTTCAGCCTTTAAGCTCGCTTACAGTAATGATGGACAAACATGGAGCATTGTGAAGGATCAAATAACGAGAACAGATAAGGTTACCAGTGACGTCAATATCTCTGCTTTATTTATTTATTTACATTTTTTTAATGAAATGAATTGTTTAATCGGCAAGTAATTATTAAATTGATCACAGTAAAGACATTTATAATGTTACAAAGATTTCTATTTTTGAAATAGAAGTTTCAATTATATTCTATTTTCTATGTATCTTTTGAGCTTTCTATTCCTCAGAGAATCTTGAAAGAAATAAAAAAAAAGGAAATATGTAAAAAATATTGATAAAAGTACTAATAGTAAATCAGCAAATTATAAGACACTGAAAACTGGGGTAATTTATTCCATCACAGGAATAAATTACACTTAAAACATTGTATTTATTTTGAATTTTAATAATATTTCACAATATTCATGTTGTTACTGTATTTTTATTTTGTAGGGTGCAGTATAGCCTCTCATACTTTTTTGTTTATTGGGTACAGTGAATATTAGGATTACATTGTCAATGAATTCCCAGTTTTCCATGTTGGGATCTGGATACTAAGAGGAAATGAAATCATTTTCAAACTATGAACTCCACTTAAATGATTAGCCTTTATCAAGTCTTTATTTTAACAGAATTCTAAAATTGAACAAAAGCCTCAAAGCAAACACATATTACATTTAGTTATGTTCATTTCATCTGACTAATTGAAATGTTTGGGGTTTTTTTCCCTGTAGATTTTCCAAGGCAACATCGACAACAACACATACAAAAAGAACTTGTTTGAGCCTCCGTTCTTTGCACGATTTGTGCGGTTTCTGCCCTGGGAGTGGCATGAGCGGATAACTCTACGCATGGAGCTGCTGGGCTGTGATGATTAGTCTGCACTGCTTTTGCCTGAAGTGTGTCTGCTGGTTATAGCTGATGATTTGTTTCAATATACATTAGCTTCAATTGTTGCTCTGTATTTTATTGTATTGATGTCAGTGTTTTAATGTACCTTTGAAGGGTCTAATTTTTAACGCCTTTTGGCACAATTTCAATTTTAGGAAATCACCTTTTAAGCAAGTTTCAGAGAACATTACAAAATTTGAAAAACATAAACCTTAAATTGTAATACTTGACTAAAATTGTTAGTCCCACAACCAATGAACATTCTTGTATTTCAAAATGGATGTCCTGATTTATAATGAAATATACAAACTATAAGTAAATATCTTTATTATTCCTTATCTTTGGCCACCAAGGTGAGAACCTATCCATGAAGCAACCTACCTGCTTCCACCTGTCTTAAATATTACATCCCACTAGTGCTAATGTCCAATAGTTGACCTTATTCTGCCTTTTAGCACACAAAGGAAAATTGCAACTTGTAATTTTCTGTAAACACACAAATACGAGCTACAACATATTTTCCTGAACTAATCTAGACTGTCTGGAGTACATTTATATTCAGTATGGGTCTGTTAGAAACATTTCTGTAAATTAGAAATGAATTAAACACTCCAGGAAAATGTTATTGCTGAAATGTCATGTTAAGAGAATGGCTCACATCAATTGACTCGTTTGCACTGCAGTTGCTCTACATTTTATACTACAGTTTATACATTTTATAACTCGATTTTATCTGAGTCAATGTAAACAACCAAATTGGAATAGAATTGTACAACTGCAAATATTGAGTATCTTTTGTAAAACACATTGTCTTTAACAATATTAATAAATATGTGAAATATTTCTGCTTCTCCTTGTTTGTGGCTCAAACTGAGGAAGATTTTCAACATGTGCTTTTTCAGAAATAAATATGTGTGAGACTATGTGGTCTTTTAATCTCAAAATAATAGATTCTGAAATAAAAGATTCTTAGATGTGTAGCTTTGGATTCCCTTCTGTAAGTCAAGAGCATGGGGTGTATTGCCTCATTGCCCAGCCTTATTGCCCCAGATATTGGTCGGTGCATGTCCATTTGTAAATGTGCTGTTTTGGCAATTTAATATTCTCCCATTTGTAGACAACAAAAATACCAGAGTAGATGTCATGCATTAAATCAGCCAGATGATGGCAGTAGGCATTGCGCTTCAGAGTCTGTAACAAGGCTCTCTAGGCGACATAGGAGAAACAGGTCCGAGTGGCTAAAAAGGGTCTATTCAGTCAGAGGGGAGTTCATTTCTTCCACTCCACACCCAAATTATAGGCAAACATTATCATCGGTTTTAAAATACATTTCTAGACTGGGTTGGGTGAGGTAAAAACCGTTTTCTTTCCATTACCTGTCCTACATTTTAAATAACCTCTCTTAGCCTACTCTTTGCTGTACTGGCCAACACACAAATCAGTCCTGTATTAAATGTGATGTATGGAATGTTTTAATGGAAAGTAGTTGCATTTGCTATTATACAGTTATTCAAACACATAAAGTTCATCTGACGACATTCCTGGAAAATTTTAAAAGCTCTTACTTTATAAACAACAGATTATCACAATGACAATATTTTCCCTCATGTTTTCACTGTAGAATTTTGTTACTCATCCATCTCAATAAAAGAAATGATGGGTCTTCTGTGCCATGGAGTACGGTTTTGCTTGTAACTTATGAGGGGGAGGGGGGGGGGGATCCTTAAAGAAATGTTTGTGCATCTTCTGCAGTTCATACTGCATTCGTCATTTGTATCATTTCAACTTTAGCAGATGAAAATAAAGCTATACTGTATAAAAGAGCCTTTGGGATGAAAGAGGCACAGCCTCTTGTACTAAGTAAGCAGTCTCTTCACTGAAACAGGCAAAATGTAAAATATTCACAAGGCACTTGTCATTAATAGTTCTATCTGACATATTATTAGAAAGAGCTGATTCTGGATCATTCTTGTCCCCTAGTGTAGCACTATGCCCTGCATAGTCTTGGCCTACAGATAACATCTGACAATCAAGTGCATTTCCATGATTAGGTTTACATTCATAATCTGCCTGGATTTGACCACCTGTCTGATGTTGTTTATGTCTTTATGGCTTTTGAGAGGAAAAGATGGAAACGCCCAGTCAAAAATGGATGTACTATGTGGTATTCTGTGAGAAATAAAAAAATCTCATTTCACATTATATTATGAATCAGGCATAACAAATTAATGACATCCTTGTGCAAATTGTTTTATCTGTCTGGTAAGGTATTAGAAAATAAATACGATTTTTTGTAAACGTCTTTTATGGCTATAAACATTTCTAGGTTTTCATATTTCACATTTCATCATGTACGTTGTGAATGTACCTCCATTTTGGCTTACTAGCGGAGAAACACAATATTTTTGTGTCCTTCAAAGAGGAAGAACTGGGCACTTCCAGCTCTTCACTCAAAAGGAAAACCTGCTAATATTTTCAGACATCTTTAAGAAGGTTGCTAGTATTTGATCTGTTGGTCTCTGATCTTTTAATGCAGAGATGAGACAGATCGCTGCATCATGGCAATTCAAGATGGGCATTTATCTTTGAAAATAACACTTTTTAATCAGAAATGTATGTATTTTCTTAATTCAGTGTCTTGAAAAATAAATATAAAACTTGTACTGTGTTAAAAACCAAACTCTAACTCTTCAAGTCTCCTTAGAGATGTTTCTCCAAAATTGTTATACTAGCTTTATGAGAGTGATGAACAGAAGATTCCTTTTGCAGTCCGGATTTGACCTCTATAAATGCAAAAAAAAAAAAAAAAAGGAAAAAAAAAAAAAAAACATTTCAGTACCTTTTACAGAACATTGTATATATATATATATTAAACAAATAGTTATTTTAAATTAATTGTTTTGTTTTTTTTTATCTTTTAAATGTAAGGGAAGGATATGATTAAAATATACGGTATGTGCCCAGTTTAACAGACAAGGCTTAAAAAGGGAGCAAATATCCATAGACGTCATGTTAAAACATGCTGTTTTCACAGCATAAATTCATGTTTTTACAGTTTGGTCCCATGGACTTTTTATTGTAATATTCAATATGTTCTGCGTGCCTGACAACTGTGAGGGGGGTGAATTTTTTTCTAACTCGTTAGTTTAGATCATATTTAGATTATATTTAGGTTAACTTTGATTGACAGCTGATAATGGGCTGCGCCGAGTGGAGTTTGACGTCTCGGCCATGATCTGACACAACACATCATACCACCTCTGTATCCTTTCTGAAACTTTTGTATTTTGTATTTTCCAAGATTTTCCAGGATGCCCATACCCCCCATAAACAGCCTCAAACCCGTTCTTCAGAGAGTCTATGGGTGACGTCACAGACGCTTTGTCCATATTTTTTACAGTCTATGGGCTTAAGGCTTGTTCCAGACTAAAATGCATGTTTGTGCTGTGTTCTTTCGCTGTTCACGTAGTAAACACAGTGCAGTGCTCCCCGGTTCTATATCAGAACGCCGGCTCACCATTGACTTTTTTTTGTGCACAAAAAGTATTTGTGTTGCTTGATAACATTAAGGTTGAACCACTTGTGTCACATTGACTATTTTAACAATGTCTTTACTACCTTTCTTGGCCTTGAAAGCTGCAATGACGTTGCTGTCTATGGCTGATTTAGAAAGTAAATATCTTAATTTGTGTTCTGAAGATGAATGAAGGTCTTACGAGTTTGGAACGACATGAGGGTAAGCAATTAATGACAGAAATTTCATTTTAGGACGATATCCCTTTAATCTAAGCCTTGTCTGTGAAACTGGGACATAATATAAATGTATGATTTATACTAACATTCAAGTGTGTGTGTGTGTAAGAAAGCATTACTTTTAATAAGGATGCATTAAACTGATCAAAAGAGGCAGTAAGACATTTGCATTATTACAAAAATATATACTTTTAAAATAAATGTTGTTCTTCTGAGCGTTCTATTCATCCATAAATCCAGCGGAAAAAAGTAAACAGCACAACCATTTTCAACATTGATGATAATGAGAAATGTTTCTCAAGCAGCAAATATTAGAATGATTTATATATTAGAATGATTTCTGAAGGATCATGTGACACTAAAGACTGGAGTAATGATGCTGAAAATACAGCTTTGCCATTATAGGAGTAAATTACATTTTAAAATATATTCAAATTAAAAAGAGTTCTTTTATATTGTGATAGTATTTCACAATGTTACTGTGTATACTGTGTTTTGATCAAATAAATGCAGCTTTGGTGAGCATAAGAGACTTCTTTCAAAAGCATGTTATAAAATCTAGCTGAATCCAAACTTTTAGTGTATATATATATATATATATATATATATATATATATATATATACCGTATGTATATATATATATATATATATATATATATATATATATATATATATATATATTTATTTATTTTTTTTTAAATCTAAATATCAAGCTTTTTTAACAGATTTGAACAAAATCTGGCTTTCACTAGATTTTGGCAATGCTTGAATAGCTTACTTGATATGCATTGCACTTGTGGCTTCTCCCACCGTCCATCTGCCATGCAGCGGATCACAGGTGGGTGGCGCTGTGTGAAGTTTTCACTGCACTGGTATCTGATGATAGAATTCACCTGGTAAAGATCTTTCTTTTTTCCAAACATCCTGGCATTCTCCACCTTAGGAGGTTGTTCACAAGTCACTGGTAGAGAGGAAGTCAAATTCAAACATCAGATCATGCTCTCTCACAATGATGAAATCCATTTGTGTTTGGTGGTGTGCATACCTGGACCTGTTTTGCATGTGAAAGGCAGGTGGTAGTTGCAGGGAACGTCATTCCATTGGCCATTTTCATGCCAGATCATTACAACACAGTCTTCACCAGATTTAAAATAATCGTCAGGCTGGTTAGGTCTCCAGTTCTCATATTGCTAAGCAGAGGAAGAGAAAAATCTTCCAATGAAATAGTTATACACTCTTAAAAACAAAGATTCTTTACTGCCATCTACTTTTATATTTAAGAGTGTATGTTTAGAATTATACTGTAACTTCTCAGCAAGATTTAGGCATACCAGTGGGGTCCCATCTGACCAACGGAAGTCATTTTCCACCGTTTTATCATTCAGTCCAATCCACTGATAGTCTTGAGAGTATGCTGTTACAAGAAGAGGTTGATTACTTGTAATCAGAGAAACAACACACATACTTAGAATCTTAAACACACATACAGAGATGGATAATGGCACTCACAGTTTATGAAGGCTTGCTCCTCTGGAGTGATAATGCTAACCAGGTGAGCGTTTAGGTCTCGACAGCGTTGCTCAGCGTCCAGCCAGGTCTCTCTCTCCGAGAAATGCAAGTAACAGTTGCCTTGAAACTTAGTCCAGCCCTGCCCACAGCTGTGCAGATCTGAAGCAACATCACGTGGCAAATTTACCAATGTTTCACCAGATGTTTCACCTCTAAGACCACTATCGCAAAATGTTTTGTCACTGACACAGGATAAAAGAGATAATTCAGCCAAAAAAATGAAAATTCTGTCATCCTTTACTTTTCCTCATGTCATTCCAAACCCGTAAGACTTTTGTTAATCATCGAAACACAAATCGTGTTTTTAATGAAACCTGGGATATTTCTGTCCTTCAAAAAAGTTCAAAAGTTCAAAGAGAAAAAAAAAACTCTTTATATGATGAACCGATTTAATTTATGCTTTTATTCACATATAAACATTGATCAACACATACATAGAGCGTATCAAAAATGGTAAACAGAAGTTTACTCGTACTTCCGTGACATGCGAGAATGAACCTCATCGATTCTCGTGATTTTTGAAGCAACAAAGTTGGAAAATGAAATGGACTGTAAATCTAACAGGTTTCATTAAAAATCTCTTCATTTGTGTTTAAAAAATTGAACAAAAGACTTGGATGAGGGTGAGTAAATGATGACCGAATTTTCATCTTTGGGTGAATTATCCATTTAATACTTACTGTACATGCAAATAAGGAACAGATGACAGATGTACGATGGAATGTGCTGAGGGATATGGATAAAGTCACTTTATCTTTCAGTGTTTAAAACCAGGGAGTGTTTTAAAGCAAGCAACAAATGCCTTTTAAGTGGCATAATATCAGCTTATCAGATAAAGTGATTTTCCACAATCGTAAGTATTCCAGTAGACTGACGATTAAATTCCACATGAAGCCAAAAACATCCCGCAGAAAATGATCAAATGAGATATTTTTGGTCTCTGCTTACATGGAAAATTTATGTTTCCCTTAGTTGAGAGAGTCTGCCCCTTTCTGTCTGAGGGTTGTAGATTTTTGCTACATTTTTACAGTCGCTGCAAACACATCATTTCCTGTATGTGTGTTTAGCTGCGAAAATGATTACCATAAATGGACTGGGAAAACCTCCACAAAAACAAATTCGCCCTTTGTTTCAGTGGGACACTCATTGCACCATAGCGACATCTAGAGTTGTGCGTCACCTTGAAGGTTTTTGAAAGACCGTTAGTAGAATTAGCTGAAGCAGCCTCATACCAATCTCACAGCGGTCTCCTTCGTAGCTGGGCAGACATAAGCATTTGAAAGTGTCCTCTACCTCCACACAGGTGGCTCCATTGGTGCAAGGGTTTGAATGGCAAACATCAACCTCTGCAAATAAAGGTTTAGCAATTAAAGCTGACTACTATGAAGATGCCCTGAGGTAGGCCAAGCTTAGCAGAGAGCATCATTGAATCAGAACTCATGGAGCTGCTTCTACACCGTAAGCCAATCTCTTGAATAATTATACCATCAATACTTTGATAAGCTGAGAAGACACACTCAGTAAATCATGGTACATTGAAGGAGAGATCAGAGTCAGTTGTGGTTACTGTAAGAGCGATGACCTGGGATGAGTTTTTATGCTTCTCATGAGGAGCAGATCAGCACTCTTACAGCCCCAGAAACAGAGGCAGAATTTTAGAGTTCAGATTCATGTGAAGATGGACGAGAAGTATGAGCATGTACCAGGTGTTAGCAGGCGTGCTGATTAAACCAGACTGCAGCAAAGGCACAGCTAAACAAAAACAACAGGTGAACAGTCACTGAAAAGACATCTGGGGACACAAGAGCTAAGTAAGGTGAAATTACATAACCACACACACATGCCACATAACCTGTAAAATGGACTGTGAGGACACGAATCAGGCATGAGCAAACTGAACAGAAGTTATTCATAAATGAAATGCAAACAGTGAGACACTTAGAGACAAACATTTGATTCATTTGAACACAAATATATAAGCAACACAATATATTAAAGGCATAAAAAAAATGTTTCTCAAAAAGTCAAAAAACAACATTTTGAAAAGTTCCCATTATGTGACTTTACAAGACCTTATGATATAACTGATTCAATTCAGTCTGACTCACCATACTGGCACTCTTCTCCATGCAGTCCAGGTGGGCAGTGACAGAGGCCCACCCCATCCTTCACTGAACACAAACCAGCTCCACAAGGGTTCGGATCACATGGGTTAAGAGAAGCTATTGTGGCTTTTGAGAAAGAAAGAGAGCAAGACATGAAACCATGATACAAAGAGCTGTTTTTGTCTTCAGAGGTGAGAAGAAATATCTACAGTATATTAGGATGCACCCATGAGCATGAATATTATTTTTTTTTGCTATGGTCGATAATCATCCCATTGTAACAGATTATCAAAAACTAAAAAAACATGTAGGGTAGGGACTTGGTTCTATCCATCAGTTCTTGATTGGAATTTGAGAGTGTTTTGCACTTAGAAATTAATGCAAGACTGAAGTGAATTAAGGTGTGGGGTGGTGTTCAAGTGGACTAAATGATTGTAGAAGTCCTGCATACGTCACCAGAAAGAATTCTGTCATTTTCACCAGAATGTTATGACAGTTTGATAAAACATAACAAGGTCAACATTTTTTTTTAATGAATTTCATGCAGACTTTAAATGATGCCAACACAAAATTAAGTACCCAAACCTGGCCAACACAATACATTAAAAAATTGTTAATACTGGCCAATAACGGATATGCCATGCATCTCTATTCTGTATTTCAGCGCATATTATGCAAAAGGAATCTCACCAATCATATCAGGTGCTTCGGTGAGAGATGGACCCTGCAAAGAGGCAGGCTGTGTGGTAGAAGACAAAGCTGCAGAAGTAACAGCGTCAAGTTGACTGATGATTCCCTCTGGTGTTGAATAAGACCCTGCAGCATCACTGTACAGGCCTGATGGCCCTTGAGCAAGTAGTACAGCTGAAGGAGCATCACTGGAGTTTACCGTGGATTCATTTTGGTCATCTCCACTACCTGAGGACAGCCGGACGTTGCCACTATACTCCACCTCTCCCCTTCCTAGCTCCATTCCTTGGAGGGGCTTGTTGGGTATTTCCATCATGCCATTATTGGTAAAGAAGGTGATATCCCCACTAACTAATTCCCCTGATCTTTCTCCTGATTCAATGGCATAGCCTCCAGATGTAAATCCACTTCCCTCACCAGACCCAAAAAACAAAAGCCCAGAAGCTTCCTGTTCACGAGATTGTTCTGTGAGATCAATGAAGCCAGACTCCAAAAATTTCAGACCAGAAACTGCTAAACCACTCCCAGAGCCACTATGGACACCGCTTATTCCAGATATATCACCACTCATACCAGAGTTATCATCATTCATCCCAGAGATATCACCGCTCATTCCAGAGATATCACTGCTCATTCCAGACCCTGAGGTATGTCCTGATCCGCTGAAATCCACATGGCTTCCACCTAACTCTTGTTCTAATTGTTGTGGGTTATCAACCATGATCATGCCACTGCCATCAATTAATGAAATGCCACTGGATCCTCCAGAGGGGAAAATTCCTGACAGGAAACCACTGAGTCCTGAGGACTCCTCACTGGAACCTGATCCTGAGGAGATGCCAGAAAGATCTCCACTCTCGTCGCTTTCTCCTGAGCTGCTGGAAATGTCTGAGGTAGATCCACTTTCTTCAGAGCCATACCCTGACCCACTGCCTGATCCTGATCCAGAAGTGTCCACACTCTGGTCGAAGGGGAAGGTGAGGATCTCGGTGACTCCCTTCCCAGCCTCCTCGGGTTTCCCTGAAGCTGATCCAAATCCTGATAAAACTGTGTCACTTTCTGAAAAGATTACTCGGATATTGCCAGATCCTGAAGGGTTTCCAGACCCGCTTAGCAGATCCCCGCTCCCACTTGACACAAATGACCCACTTGGCTGATCCCTGCTCCTACTGTCTAACAGATCGTCAGTGCCACTGGTCCCAGAAGAGTCTCCACTGGAACCGAATGATCCACTCGGCTGACCACCGCTCCCACTGCTCAACAGATCGTCCGTGCCACTGGCCCCAGAAGAGTCTCCACTCGAAACAAATGACCCACTTGGCTGGTAACCGCTCCCACTACTCAAAGTATTATCAGAGCCACTGGTCCCTGAGGAGTCTCCACTTGCAATAGATGACCCACTCGGCTGATTCCCACTCCCACTGCTCAACAGATCGTAGGTGCTGCTGGCCCCAGATGCACCAGATCCAGACGGTTCCACAGGGATTGAAGTAATGATAGGGATACTCTCTGAAGAAACAGAGACAGAGAGAATCTAAGGTACTGCACTCAAAACAAAATGAATATTCCTGACGCATAGGTTACAAGCTGTTAAAATTGGACATGGGTCAATGACGTTTTTTGTTCTATTTATTAAAACATGCATTACAATGCTGTGCATACATACAGCAAAAGTCATACAGGTTTGGAATGACATGAGGGTGAGTAAACAATTACCAATTGTGAGTATGATAATCAAGAGAAAAATACAGGCCTTCATTAATTATAACCTTTATAACCTTTTCATAGTTCCTAGAACTATTAGCAGAAGTACCCAGGTTTTACCCAGGGTACCGCAGGAACTAGGAATGATTTTAGCTCATACTTAGTAGGGTCTAAACCAGCAATACCAGTGACGTTAGTGTATGCTGAGCACCAGCACCTGCCCCATGTTATTCAACGGCAGGTGAGACCAACTAAACAATTAAATAGACCACCATAATAACTTTGGAATGTGGAAGTAACCGTGTCATGGAGCAGCCGATAGTACCGAACACTGAGAGTTCCAGCATTGAACCCCAATCATTTTCAGTGTTTCCAAAGTACGCTCCCTGGTAAATTAATGAAATTACTGTATTTTGTTTTATTTTTACACACATTAGCCAACCTCTCGTGAACCTAGTCAGTAGTTATATGTTATGTAGCCAGTTTGAGTTAAGGTTTATTAGTAAATAATAGGTTAATATCAACTACATCTTACGTGACGTTAGCTAACACTTCACTGACGTTAGCTAACTTAGCTGTACGGATGTATAATACTACATAATATTATTAATAATAATACTTTTTATATGTACATGCATACACACAATTCATTTATTTAAATGGGTTAGGGTTATGTGTGTTCAGCATATATGTCCTACTGTTCGTTGTCCTACTGTTAGTTTAACCGATTCTATTGTTCTTCTATTTGTAAGTCACTTTGGATAAAAGCGTCTGCTAAATGAATAAATATGCACTGTAAATATATATGTCAAAATGTATGTTTGAGTAATACATATACATAAATATACATGCATTCATATATATATATACAGTATATATATCCTGACATACATACCAGGTCTGAGAAGATCAGGCAAGGATGTCATGTTCACTATATTTTCCTCTTTCACTCTCTTATTCGGAGATAGAGCCAGATCCACTATACATAAAAATGACAAATATGTAATTAATCATTTTGTATCAATAGACTTGATATATTAAATTTCAAAGAAGTTACACTTTATGGCCTGTAATTGACTATAGATGTTATATTTACCCTTGAAGCAATATGCATCGTATTTGGAGTGCAGTTCAGGAGAGCCCGTCTGGTTGGGAAACATGTAAACTGTGTGAACTCCAGCCATCCCTCCACCACACTGCTGCCGGGGGTTATTGATGGAGTAACGTACGCTGCGGTCAAGAAGCCAGCCAGGACGGCACTTATCAAAGCCCTGCTTCCAAGCAGCATACAGGTCTCCTGTGGAGGCCAGGGTAGCATTCTGGGCCTGGCAGTAAGCCACTGCTTCATTGTAAGTGAATCCCTCGAATGAACTTGCATGGAAAACTTCGCCTGAAATGTGAACATTTACTTAAAACTCAAGCTACACAGTGTGTCAGAGTGATTCTTTATCCCTATGAAATGGGGGGGGGGGGGGGGGGGTTCTTTCTAAAAAAAATTTTTTCCAGTTTTATTTTTTCAATCTCAAAAAACTTAAAAGGCACCTATTATGCCCCTTTTTACAAGATGTAATATTGGTCTCAGGTGTCCCCAGAATGTATTTGTGAAGTTTCAGCTCAAAATTGCCCACAGTTAATTTATTATAACCATTTGAAAATGTCATTTTTGGGGCCTGTTTAAAAATGAGCTGTTTGGTGTCTAGGACCTTAAATGCATATGAGCTGCATATCCCCGCCCTGCCTTTGGATGAGGGCGTCACTTGCAGAAGGGCCGAGAGAGTGAGAGACCCGCTGTTTTGAATGTCATTCAGCTGTAGGCCTACATTTTTTAATCGGAATATATAAATAGTCTCTGATCAGACCCAGAGACTTAATAAACACAAATGAGAATGGACCAGGACGTCTTGGTATGGTTATTTGACACATTTATGTCTATAGAGTTGTAATCACGTCCCCTTTGAAATTATGGATGTACAACACACACACACACACACACACACACACACAAACACTAACGTTGGCACAAGTTTTTGAAACTACAAACACATACTGCGATAAAGTTGGCTACGTACAAGCGAAATTACATTTATGCGAGGGACCTGTTGCGTCAGGTTACTTGTCATACAGGTGCTTCTGTGGCAAATGTGAGAAGATGTCAAGAACATATATGCAGTTTTTAATACAATATCTTTAAAAATATATATATTTATAAATGTGAGGTCACACACTATACAAATAAGGTTTAAATTATATACACAGACATCCTACGACGACAACAACTTTAAACGTATTTGTTGTTGAATTGGCTGACATCGACTGAAAAGACTATTTGCTTAAAAATCATAAAATACACTTATGGAGGTGACGGTGGATCGCAAACAGTAGACGACGATCCACAGTTGAGGATTAACTATGGAGCAAGACCTGCTATCCATTGACCCTTTTCCACTAAACAGTCAGTCAGAAAATGATTCACTCAAACATAAACTTATTTACGAAGTAAAGGCGCCACATAAACTTCCAAAATACAATACATCCACTGTGTTTTCAGTGGCTCTGATGTCGGAAATAAGTGAAAACTACTATTGTGTAATTATTACATCCCATCCCACAACATAACACTTATGATTCTAGAAGACATTAAAGGCTGTCGTTGAAACAATGGAGGATGTTGAACAGATCACCGAGGGCGGGGTCTATGCCACAACCACACTGTCAATCAAACCCCTTGCTCATTTCTACATCACAAAGAGCTGAATCTCAGAACAGCTCGTTCTGAGGCAGTGCATATGATTTATTGAGATTGTAAAAAAAAACACTGGGTGGATTTTTATCATTCTAGGGTTGTTTTGCTTACACACTGCCAACACACATTTACGTTCATCATAAACACTATGTAAAAGGGAATTTTCCATAATAGGTGCCCTTTAAAGCAGAGGTCATTTATTTATTTATTTATTTACTTTGTCTACATAGGAGTTTTTATATATTTTGTAAAGTCACCTACCCCTCAGTTTGTCCACATAGCAGTACACATCGTAGAGTTCTTTGGCAGGACGCAGTCCATAAGACCTCACACCAGGAAAATGCTCCAAATCGCCAGAGCATTTGTCACGTGGAGACACAATGGGATACCTGCATAGCCATCATTTACATACAGTACATTTGTAAATATACAGTATATTACTGCTGTATAATAAGTGTGGGTACTGTATCTTTCTTTGTGATCGGACAGATCACAGCTAAGACAGATCATAACACTAGAAGCATTTGTCATCTGCCCTGCCACGGATATTTTGCATACTTATATTTTGAATTTTATATAAATAAATAAAAAATATATAAAAATACATAGGTAAACATTCGTTAGCAAAAAAATTCACACACAAAGAAATTATCGAACAATCATACCTGACAGTCTGATCTAAGAGCCAGCCAGCATCACATCGATGGTAACCAGCCTCATAGGCTGCCTGCAGCTGCTGGGCGCTGGCAATGACTGCCCCGATGCTCTTACAAGCGAGCTGAGCCTCCACAAAGTCAAAGGCATAACGGCTGGAGCTTGCACGGTAATGAAAGACCACCCCTGTGCAGGGAATTAGCAAACAAAAGGTGTCAACAGATTTGTCCAATTTACCAAAAAAAAAAAAAAAAAAAACATAGGGTAAAAAATGTAATGGTAGAGTTAGAACATTCAAGTATACACTTTACTTTGTTTTGTAATGAATTTATAGTATAATCAAATCTAATGGGTTATTATATGCTACTTAAAATGATATTCAAAAAAATTTTAAATCTAGTTTAATAGATTGTAAAATCATTGTGATATTTTAGCACGTTTTAGAGTAAGGTTTCACTCTAGCTAGCTTAATAAACTTACGCATTCAGCGTAAATTAGTATTTCACTATTGATGAGGTATAAAGAAATCATGACCAGGTGAGGATGAAAGCACATCCAGTTAGAGCGGCATTAGCTTTGAAAAGGGCAAAGCAAGTCGATCACAGGGTGTAGAAAGTATGGCAAAGTGACGCAGCGTCTCGTTCCCTACTCAGGGAACTAGGGTTACTGATCTAACCTGAGACGTTCCCTTTAGAGAAAACGAGAATGGCCGAACACCATACGGCCAAGAACCTGTCGTGTTAAATTAGTCACGACATGAGGATTCTAGTCATGTATAGGTTATAAAATCGGACAAACGTAAGCAGCGAAAACCAGCCAGCTGCATCACAAACTTCTTGAATGGACACCCCAGAAAGAAGGGCCTTGGAGGCTGCCTTACCCCTATTATAATGTGCTCTAGTGGCCGAAGATGAAGGCTGGCCCAGCACCTCATATGCAAGAGAGATAACATTGACTATCCACTTGCTAACCATCTGCTTGGATGCAGGAAGGCCTTTCTAAGGGGGCCCAAAGCATTCCAGTAATTGATCGGACTTTCTCCACTGGGCAGCTCTGTGGACGTGTCCATTGCTATGACTGGACAGATGAGGTTCAGTTTCTCCTGGTCTAGATCTTTAAATAGAGGAGGACAGAACACCTGCAGTATGATAGACCATGGTACATTGGTTGGAACCTTAGGTATGTATCCAGGTTTCGGATAGAGTAAGAGAATCTGGTGTGCCAGTTTGAATAGTGGACGTGAACCCAGATCCCGTTGATGATTTACTGTATATAGGAGACCACCGATGTGTTGTCTATGTGAACAAGCATGTAATGACCCCTCGGGTCTGAAAGGAAATGTCTCAACGCATTGAAGACCGCCATCATTTTCAGGCAGTTTATGTGCCACAAAAGATGGAGAAAGGAAAACAATCTTGTACCAGTTCCCACAACGCACTGCTATCTGGTCTTCCACCAGCTTGGTGATCTTCACCACGGTGCCTGTCTGTGGCGCTGGATAGCCCTCAGTGGACGGCTCGACACTCCTCCGCCGCTTGGTGGGCGGCGATGGCGACGGCTCCTCCAAATACATGCAGAAGGCAGTACCCCTTTCCCTGCTCCTCCCTATCATGGTGGATGGCAGCAAGCTCCAGCCCATGGTGAACAGCAGCAACTCCTCTGCTTCCCTCACGGACGGCTGCCGCCCCTCCGGCACCCAGGTGGCCGGCAGTGAGTTCGTCCGCAACTCACTCAAGCGCACAGCCTCGAGCGTCCATGGCGATGGACTCTGCTCAGCAATGCTCAATGGCACCATGGATTCCCCACAATGGCGAGGACTCTTTGACAGCATGTTCCTCCTTCTTCTAAAGTTTCAGCACCAGTGTAAGGTGGTTAGATGTTAGATGAGACCGGTGGGGCATGCAAGTGTGTCTTATTAGTAATCCCGCCACCGGCCTCGCAACGCTCTCTCACGGCCCTCAGCCTCGTGTGCTCGCCACGATGTCAGATAAATTTAACCAAAGGTGCCTCTCCGAAGCCACATTAGCTGCCATCGACCGCCCAATAGCACGGGCGGTCTCTTTAGTGGCTTGGAGAGACAGATAAAACCACATCAGGCCCCATCCCCTCACTAGTCTCCAGGTCCCTCAGCAGGTCAGCCTGGTATGCCTGTAATATAGCTATAGTGTGAAGGCATGCCCCAGCCTGACCTGCTGCCTGTTTTTAATGGCTTAGTTGGGGTGTTCAGGGATGATGCCAATGCTGGTGAAAGATAACTGGCAAGTTATTACAGACGCTCAGCACCATATAAGGAAGAAAGAGAAACCTGAAGTAGAAAGTACAAAACTGCTCATAAACTTCACCGGTCCTTGAGTGTGCCTTTGCCATGATAAATTTGAATATGCAATAACTATAACGCGAACTAAAGTGACTGAAGTCACCATGGATGAGATACATAAATTGTGATTACAATTATTGATGGTCTTTTCGCCATTATTAATACATACATATGTCAAATCATAGAGAATGCAAAATCCATTACATTACTCTTTATTGTATAGTCCCATATTGACATACCTGTGGCAGACATGATAGCTTCACTTCCATTCAGATAGGATAAATCCGAGCCAAGATCAGTCCTGTCAGTGACCCCTTCCACAATGTCCATAACTACTCCAGTAGAGCTGGGAGGTGGTGAAAGCGGCAGCTGGGAAATATTTAGTGTAGTATATGGGAACTCAACACTGGTGGTTACTGCGGGCTTATAAGTTACAACTTCTCCCTGTAGTTCATTTTCTGTGGAGGTGGGCTTTAAAAAGACCTTGGGGGTTTCGGTGATTGTGACAAACCTCAGAAGATCAGCCTCTATGGTCATCTCGAATTCAAATGGAAATAAGCCTGAACCCTCCTCACCCATTTCTAAATAAAAGAATATATAAACAATACACACTTGTCAGTTCTTACTCCATTAAATCCAACAGCTATTCACATACTATTATGGATTATTGGACAAAGATAAAACAATTACAAATATATGTGGATGTGGATAAACATTCATACTGTAAATGATAAAGAAGGAATAGTAAAATAAATGTTTTGTACCAGAGTAGCAAAAAGCATCATAGCGGGAGTCTGGGAGTGGGTAACCAGTCTGATTGGGAAACAGATAGACAGTACGCACTCCCAACAGTCCCCCCCCACACTGTGGTCGGGCGATGTTGATGGGGTAGCGGACACTCCGGTCTGCCAACCAGCCTGCATTACAAACATCCATACCACCCTTCCATGCCAGGTACAGCTGTCCTGTGGTGGCCAAGTTGGCACCCAGCTTTGTACACTCAGCTTCTGCCTCCTCAAAAGTAAATTTGTTAGGGGAAGTAGTGTGGAACACTTTTCCTGTAAGACGAAACGGAACGTTTTTTAGCATTTGAAATTTTTTCAAGCAGGTCGGTTAGTTTTCTGCCATCTCAAACACGTACCTGTCATTTTCTCAGCAAAGCAGTACACATCATATGTCTCATTCACATCTCTTACTCCATATGTCCTTACTCCTGGAAATTGGTACTTGTCTCCATAGCAAGCCTCACGAGGATCATGAATAGGGTACCTTTATTCCAAAACCAATTATTTTGCATTATTTCCATCTAATTTTCAAACAAAACTAAAGAGCTTTTAGTAAATATACAATGTTAGAAATGTGTAGAGTTCTTTATATAAAAAAAAAAACTCTAAAAAGTGCTCAGTAAAGACTAGTAAGTTACCATACTATACAGTATGGTTAAATCTACAAACAAACAAAAAACTACAAACAAATACAATTTACGTTTGTTTTCAGTAATGTAAATTAGGATGTTTTGTGTTAAATTGTATGTTATTATATTAATGTTTATTGCAATATTGTGACATGTCACTCTGATGGTGTTTTGTCTTTGTGTAAATATAAAACTGTGCACAGTACAGGCCTATGCGTATATTTGCCATTATGTGGCTTTCTATTGTTCCACATGTGTTATTTGGTGGCTATCAGGACATTTTAGGGTAAAAAACATTTTTCTATAGTACAAGATTGATACTTTAACATCACTTAATTAAATATACATTTATAAGTTGTAAAATACATGCACCAATATGCCACAATACTTTTTTTTTACTTTGAATTTCCAGGCACCACAACTACCTTGTTTTACTGTAAATTTACGAGGATAAGTTAACTGACCTGACGGTCTGATCTGCGAGCCAGCCAGCATCACACTGATGGAATCCCTCATCATAAGCTGCTTGGAGTTGCTCCGGAGAGGCAATCACTGCATTGTTTTGAATACATGCTGCCTTGGCCTTCTCAAAAGTAAGGGTGTATCGTGTGGTGATTGCACGATAGTGGAAAACAATACCTGAGAACCATAAGTACATCCATTTCACATTTCTGCACACACGTACAGTCATAATAGTTTGCTTACTTGTAAAGACCTTCACACAAGCAGTACCTTGAACTTGGACATCCACAGTATCATGACTATCCTCTATCGCATGCATGACCTCACAGCGATACACTCCTGAATCATTGGAATGGAGCTCAGTGATCTTAATGGATGCATCTGTGGGTGCCATGGGGTATCCCAGCATGGTGACTCTATCCAGATACCTTTTGTCAATGTTTACTATCCCTTCAGAAGCCACTAAAATGTTTGTGGTCTTTTCTTTGGTGACCAGGCTCCATTTGATTCGGTGAGACAACGGAGCATTGGTGGGGGCACCAGGGTCATTGACTGTGTTGTCCAGGAAGTAGCAGGGCAGAACTAACGTGTCACCCATCAGAGGCCGGAGGGGAAGCTCATTAGGTATGCTGACTCTCAGTGAGCTTTCAGGCTCTGTAATGACATATGAAGGTATGGAAAATACAAAGACATGGATCACAACACTTTGACATAACAAAAAAAGACAGCTGAGTGAGGTTTTCATGAATACTGAAGAATTTCATTATGTAATTTGCACAATGAATACGCACCAGTGTAAACGTAATCGAAAGACCCTGTGACGGAGAAGACCCAGAAACACATGCTCAGCAAAAGCAAGGACAGCATCGTTCACCTACAAGTTTAAGAGAACGTTATCACCATCATGCTATTGAGGTGGGATACAGGTGAGGAAAGGGACAGGTTTAGTAGTATGGTTTAATTGTGGGCAAGGGAAGGTAGTAAGTTTAATTGTGTTAATTAAAAGTTTTAATTAAACTTATAGTAGTAAGTTTAATTGTGGGCAAGGGAAGGGTTGACAGAGTATTATATTATGTAATAACAGAAAATTCTTACAGCTGTAAATACAGGCAGGTATTTATATAAATTCAATAAAAAAATGTATGTACACAATAAGTGCACTTAATCAAATCACTAATTTAAATGTTAGCATGTTGTATTTAAAGACACTTAAAATAAAGTGGGACCAAAAACATTAATGTAATTGCACTCTGGTCAAAAGGTTTATTCTAACAGCATACTGTGTAAAATTTCCATGTTCATAATAAAGGTTTGGTAAAATAAGAGGTTTTTAAGAGAGAAAAACCAACATGTAATTTTCAGTTCCCAAAATTACCACAGGAACAGTACAGTTCTCATGCCAGTATAAGCTGGTCCTCTCTGTACCAGGCAGTTTGGTAATTAACTTGCCGTTAAATACTGAATGTCTATCCTGCATGGTTAGAGAAAAGATTGCTGTTCATCTAGTTCACAGAGTTTATGGGGGATGTAGCTTAGGTTTGCCTTTTTTGACAAACATACTTTTAGAAATCAATGCCAGTGTTGGCTCGCTTTTAGGAGTGACGCTATTTATTTGACTTGCTGCAGAGGCGCTTCCTATGCATAGACTTATCTACAGTACACATACTGCTAGAGCAGAGAGCCACTTATTCATAGCTAGTGAAACTAGAGCTTTTTATACACTATTCCATATCGAGATTGTCCTCACCCTCCTCTCATCCAAATCTAATCTTATAAAGAAAACAACATAAAAACAAACCTCTGAGAAAGTATGCATACTGTACATGCATGCATACACACTGTGACCTTTAAACAAGTAAATGTTTAATGTATGAGCTCCCTTAAATTACTATAGTAAACAAATTATGTTATACTCTATTTAGAAATATTATGTCATTTTATATAAAGCACAGAAAAACATTTAAGCTATTTGGGAAATGGGTGCAGTGTTTTTGTTAAAGCGCTCTGGACTGTGTTTAGAGAATGCGCAAAGGAAAAAGAACGATAAGATAAAATCAGTTGCCAACGTTGCTTTTTTGGGGGAAACAGGCTTAATGGCTTATGTGTTGTTCTTAATTTTTCCTTTTAAGTCCTTCTTGAAATGTGGGAGTGTTTCTTCCAGTTTAAGCTTAAATCGACACCATTCAAGATTTAGAAAGATGTGAAAAGATAAAAGATTGATGAAAAGAATAATCCCTGCTCAAAGGTGAAACATTTTCAAGTTATATGTGTTATTGTCAAACATAGTAGTGAAATTAATAGGGATTAAAAACAACATTATTTCTAAAAAATAGTGTAACTTTAAAAAGATACAAATGTCAGTTACTGACTTCTCCTAATGCTTCAACAGTTAATCTCTATGATCCCCACAGATAGACCATGAAACGTGCTACAGTCAATTATAAGTCATTTTAGTCTTTATTGCAAGAATTAAAGGTCTTGGACAACATGTGGCAGGCACCATGTGGATGAAGATGGGTCAACAACAAAACTATAGGGTTTTGAATTATCAAGTCCAACATAATTAAATTAAACAGATAAACCCACAGGAAAATATAGTACATTTTGATGCATTTTTATCCACAATAATCTAATTTAACAATTTTATAGCCCGCAATATTATTACAGATTAATAAAAATGAAAGACAGCGTCTTTCAGCACACATGTTGAAGGTCAGTAAGTCAGTTGTTCAGGTCTAAACCATCAGCAATGTCAACTTCAGCATAAAGCATCATAGCAGTCAAAAGCAAAATGTTTAAGTGGATATCCCTGTATAGGCAAAATAAGTATTGACTAGCTCTGACATATAGACATGGATTCTATATAGAACCTTAAAAGGTTCTAAAGCGCTACGTATTTGGAACCCCTAAAATCATCTATATCAAAATTCAAGATATGGGGGTTAGAAAATGTATATATTTAATGTCATTTCAGATTTTCTCCTCCAAAAATCAGCATGATTAAAATGTGATATTAAGTTTAATAAATAATAATTAAATTAAAACTACAAAATATTGCAGAATAATGTGATATATGAATGAATAATAGCCTATAAAGAACCTTTGTGCCAAAAGGGTTCTTTCTTGTCATTATAGAACCTTTTTTAGCATGAAATGTAATTTGGAGTTGAGTAAAGAACCCTATGCTTCATATATAGCTAGAACCCTTTTTTCTAAGAGTGCAGGATGTTTGCATGAACACCAGTAACATAACACATTTAAATATAAATCATGTTTCTCTAAAATAATAAGTTATATGGAAAAGCAACAAAATTTACTTTTTAATTCATCTCCAATTTAAGCAAAGCATCTGAAATGTTTCCTATTACAAAACCAGTTGTCTTCCGACAAGATTCAAAATATAATGTTTAGCCTATATATGCATATTTTTCATTATTTCGATTCATATTACAGTAACATCCTGCAGCAGCCATAACATATCAATGCTTCAAATGCACAAATTTCCAAGTGATCCAATCTGATTCACTTCACTGTCTAACAGTCAGATATTTGAACATGTAGCTAATACCATCTCAATCAATGTAAAAGAATGAGTGATGGTTGACAACTTTCAGCTTGAATTAATCTCACACAGCTGTTACTTTATAATTCTTAAATGTAGCCCTGGATACACTTAATCAAGCCAGAGATGCTATGACAGTGCTCACCTGTATAGCCAGAGCAACCACAACATAAAGCCAAAAAGTACATCACCTGTATGATTCAGTGTCCTTCTGAAACGCTTATAGTCCTTGATTCAGCTCTCTGATGGCGCGCGAGTCTCTCAGTCCAAACCCGTAATAAAAGTGTCGCGTGTGCAGTAAAGTTCAGAGGCGCTTCTGGCCAGAGAATGAGAAGCAGAAAGAAACTCTCTTTAGAGGGGAACACGTTTAGTGGACAGGAGCTAGAAGGGGGGCTAGGGAATGAGAGGTGGAGAAAAAGTAAAATTTCCACGTATGATGTAATGTGGCAGTACCAGAGCCTCCGAAACGTTCGAGGTTAACATACGCAAATCATGACGATATTTATGTCGACATCCCTTTTGAGCCATAATACATCATTTGAAGGAACAATGACAGCCTTTTAGAAGTCTAATACATGATGTTATTCCCATTTGAATAATGCAACGCGATATTGGTTTCAAACATCAACCCCCCCCAAAAAAGAATAATTTCAGGTAGCCTAGTTTTTTCCCCTTCAATTTAAAATTCCAATTTCATTAATGTGCTAGCTGTGAAGACAGTAGCCTAAAACAACACTGGCAGCTTTAGAGTAAAAACTATGTATGGCTGACACAGACTTCAGGTTAGGCTTTTTTAAATTCAAATGAAGGTATAATGTAAGAACATCGTTAGCATGGGATGGGCTATGATTGACCTATGTGCTCTTTATTGAATCGTTTTATATTGTTTTATCGCCTCTTGGTAGAAATCGTCCATCATATTAATTGGCGTTCTGGAGCTGCAACATTAACATGAGTGGAAAGCAGAAATACAAGGCTTCATTCAGCAGTTTGGCCCACCCCGTTGTTCCTCTCAAACTTTCCTTTCAGAAGAACATGACAACGTATCCTATTGAAGAGAGTCCTTATTTGAGAACCTTGCAATGTTTCACAAAACATTGGAATATATAAGAATACAGAGTACCCAGAAAGAATGTGGTGAACTTTGTGTCGAAGTAAACTGAAGTATAACATTTTTAGATCGGATTTTCACTTGTTCCTGAAGGTTGTCACTTACATGCTAATTTAAAAATGTTCCTTAATCTCACCTTCACCCATACCATCCATTTTCCCATCATTAATCTACAGATTACACAAAAGAGACAACCAGTCATGAGCCGGCGTTTAAACTCAGTTTAGGTTTAGATGGGAGGGACATTCTCTCTGTTTCTTTTGGATGGTGTTTAAAAACTGTAACTGAACTGCTTGGAATGGACTTCAAAGAGGAGGTTCCCACTGTGAGTTTGTGTGAGAGCTTTGTCCTCTGTGCTTTTATTCTGCAGTTTGTGTATATGAAATGAGATGCAAAGGTATGTTTGAAATTTGTCCTGGTGTGTTAACCTGCTCTGGTTAACCTGTGTCCCTTTACACCTTTAAAGGGACACAATGTCTTAAAGCGGGTGCTAAATATATCTGATTACTTTCAGAAAGCAATGCGTTTAGATTTAAAAAAAATAAAAAATAACAAAACATTAAAAAATAGTCAGTTCTTCCCTTTCACATTCGAGTGAAATGGCTTCAGAAATGTAGGACAGGACTTGTTATGTGGATTGTGGATCATTGCAGGATCTATGCAGGTTGTCCCACCCTCTCACTGGTAAACACATCATTAGAGAAGGGATGTCGTTGCAAGAGGGAGCAACATATATTTGGTTGAAAGACTATGAGGGAACATGAATAAAAATACAATTATGTGCATGGATAAATCATGTATAATAAATACTGCAATATTCCATAAAAAATGGGAATTGTCCATTTTGGTTAGGTGAAATTATAACACAGCAATTCACACTGATATAGTAAATGACTGATCTTCAGAAGATATTGATATGAGTAGAAAAGCAGTCTTGCAAGACACAATATATTTGCCAGTTTTTAAGCAATCCAGTTGACTTTTGGTGATTGACGTTGACAACACGCACAGTTCCAAGTTAAGCCTTCAGGGACCTGTGGACATTTCACTGTCCTGAAGGGCTCTTTTCACCAAAAAGGCCAAACGCTTGAAAGACATCAGGCGTTCTCCTCACTGACAATCTTGTTTCTATAGAGGAAGAGAAAACTCAGGTCTCAGGGGAGACACAAAAGCTTCTTCGCAAGTCTGTGTGAGGAAACAGAATTCCTCAGGGCAGTCTGTCACTCCAGGTGCTTTCTGCCATTCTGTGTGGTGGCACTGGACTGTTTGCCCTACTACGTACCAAGAAGAATGTGGAGAGGTAAAGTATTGCCTTACCTCCAAAGACATTATGGACCTTTGAGTTTTCTATGTTTTTTTTTTTTGTTTTTTTTCTGCCGAGACATCTCACTGACTTGCATATACCACAGTTGACTGATAGCTGAATGGCTGGATTAGTTTTGTAAAGTTTTTGCTGCTGCTAAATCTAACATAATCTGGTTCAAAATGTTTTGCACTCAGTGACTCCCTGCTCTCGGGAAATGGGCTTTCTTTCACAGGGAGCGCCTTCACATGGTATTTTTGGACAGCGCAGAACATATTTATTTTCCTGCTGGAACTGAACAGTGCATTGTGAGCCATAGGTTTCTAGAGCACCGTGAGCTGTGGAGAAGGACGCCAGCTCTCTCTCAATAGTGTCCATTTACACACCTCACTTAAAGCTGCTGTGCCCCTCATTTACTCTGTTAATTGTCTCTGTTTAGTGCATCACACACAGATAATGTTTTGCCATTAACTCATTGAAATATATTCCATACAAAAAAGTGCATATGCTTAGCTTGTTCAATTGCATCCAAAAGGCCTGAATAAATACTGATGATTGTGTAAGTATTTGTTATTTACAGGAACAAAAAAAGTAAATGCTATCAATAAAATCCACATTTAATAATTATTAATCGAAATAAAACAAAAAGGAATCGTTTAAAAGTAAAATTCAATTGTTTCCCATAAGAATTTCCCCTATCATAAATAATGGAAACAGAATAACTGAAATTAAACTGGATCCATGTCTTGCATACCCACTACTCACCATACCTTTTAAAGGACATATTTTCACAAACGTGTCCCATAAGGAATTTGGAGCAGACGCTGTTCCTAAGCATGTGTTTGCTTAAGTGTGTTAACGTTTAAGGGGAGACGTAGAACAGTATTTCCTTATCCACAGGAACAGACCTGACATTATCCTTGTTCAACAGCTGATTAAAGTCTCTAGCTCTGATCATTGCGGTTAGCGTGTTTCACATATGTTTGAACATATCTCACAAGCTACTGTCTGTTTATTAAATCAAATGGTGCATGCGAAGTAGAAAACAAAGTGCATTTGAAGTTTACCACTTCTAATGCTTGCTCATAATACAGTGGACACTTGTTTTTGACTGTAAAGCTGTTGACAACATGAATCACCAAATGCCTCTGCACAATGTCTGCCTTTGGAATCAGGAAAAAAGGAAACATTTTAAAAAATGCAAACGCCTTTTAAGGTTAAAAACCAGTGTTGGATTTAGTTCGCCGTTGCTGCTAAAGTGATATTTGTTTTGATTATAACTTGAGGACATTCCTTGCGTTTTAGTGCGCCTGTTCCTTCAAATAAAAATGGGTTATAAAGGAAAAGAGACAGACGAGAAATTTTGTGGGTATTCACATTCATCTCTTTTACATGATTATATGATTACCCCCTTTTTCATGATATGATGATTGAGAGCTGTGAATCACAATCAAAAGTGACATAAATTCACATAAATGGTTCACCATGAGAAGACTTTTTTAATTCAACTGATTAGAAGTAAAAATAAATCTGTTTGGTTATTGTTGATAAGTCGTACTGTGGAAGAACAAATACAAAGAAAAAAGAACACGTACGCAATAAATTGAAAAGCACAATGGACAGACACAGGAAGATGTCTAAGTCAATGAACATCCCTTGAAGTAAAGGTAAATCAATAACTGATTAAAAAAAGAAGGAATGTGACAGGTGTAAATCTAAAGCCAATATGACTGTGCAAGGAGACCATAGGTAGTCATAACATAGACATAGAGAATTAAAGGGTTAGTTCACCCAAAAATGAAAATTAAGTCATTAATTACTCACCCCCATGCTGTACCAACCCCGTAAGACCTTCTTTCGTCTTCGGAACACAAATGAAGATATTTTTGATTAAATTTGAGAGCTGTATAACTACCACATTGGCTCCTAAGGGACTGCCTCTTGACGGCCCAGAAAGTCAATGAAGAAAATGTTTAAATATCCCAAGTGACTACCGTGGCTCAACTATATGTTTATCAAGCGACGCGAATACTTTTTGTGCGAAAAAACAAACAAAAATAACGAGTTTATTCGACTATTTCTTTTCTTCCTTGTAGGCCAGAACGAGACTTCCTTATAGATTTCCACGACGCATGCGCGAGAATTGCGATCTGAAGTAGTGTAAGCTGGTGTAAGCAGATCGCAATTCTCGCGCATGCGTCGTGGAAATCTAAGGAATTCTCGTTCTGGCCTACAAGGAAGAAAAGAAATAGTCGAATAAACTCGTTATTTTTGTTTGTTTTTTCGCACAAAAAGTATTCGTGTCGCTTGATAAACATATAGTTGAGCCACGGTAGTCACTTGGGATATTTAAACATTTTCTTCATTGACTTTCTGGGCCGTCAAGAGGCAGTCCCTTAGGAGCCAATGTGGTAGTTATACAGCTCTCAAATTTAATCAAAAATATCTTCATTTGTGTTCCGAAGACGAACGAAGGTCTTACGGGGTTGGTACAGCATGGGGGTGAGTAATTAATTACTTAATTTTCATTTTTGGGTGAACTAACCCTTTAAGTGCCAGTCAGTTGCTGAAAACACCATCAAGATTATATAAATACATGCATCTTAGTTACCTACTACAAAGGTACTTAGTCATGGTTATCCAATGAGGAGGACAGAGAACTTTTATAATGGCATCTATTGTTCTATATCACTCAATCAGCAGAGCAACTTCACTTCTGGTTTGACTAAATAAAGAACATATGTATAGGTGCGTTACTGATCCCTCTCCAACAGAGATTCTTTTGTCAAAACATGTGAGAGGCTAAAGTGATGAAGTCCACCAAAATGTATAGCATTTGAACACACAATCATTATTCTCTCTGTAAGCCCAGGTTAAAAGTCTAAGATCTGAACGTTTTAATGGCTGCTTGTTGCTTGTTTGAAGCTTATTGAATGTGTGGTGTTTAGCTGTAGGTCTATGTATATTAAAAAAAAAAAAAAAAAAAAAATAAATAAATAAATAAATAAATAAATAAATAAATAAGGCAGGCTACACAATAGTATTTTTAGATTTAGGGTAACATTGTGAGTTAGAAATGCTCTGTGTCAAGTATATTTATATAGCGCTATATATTATGTATACTTCTGGGCTTGAAACTTTCTTTTTCGTTAGTTTAGCCAGTTTAAATAAGTAGAGCAGTTTTTAAGGCCTCTCTGTCAGCAATCAAACTCTCTTTCCATGACACCTGAAATACCTCTAGCGCTCCCTTTGCGCTCCATAGTGTGTCAACTGCTACGCAAACTAATGTAATTATGTACAGTAACTGAACTTTACAAAACAGTAAAGCTATTTACAGGCATCGTTCATGGTTAGTTCATGTTAAATAACTAATGTTACCTACCCGGGCTATTAATGTGAATTGATGCATTAGTAGATGTGTGAGTTAACGTTAACAAATATGAACTAATGCTGAACAGAGATGTTGTTCATGGTTAGTTCGTGTAAACTAATGCGTTAACTAATGGAACCTTATTGTAAAGTATTACCAAAAATTCTTATTGTCCTCACACTTTTAAAATGGTAGTACTGTATGTAACAAGCTTTTCATTTCAGATAAATGCTGTCCTTTACCAAGAAGCCTGAAAAACTTGCATATGGTCTTTCAAGATTTGGTCTTGTCTCGGTCATGTTTTCATTTTCTTCATGTCTTGTTCCATGTCTGTCATGTGATTCCCTGTTTGTCATGTGATCTTGCCATGTGTCTTGTCATTGGATAATCATATGTGCATTGTTCACAGGTGTGTCTTGTCTTTAGTCTTGTGTATTTAAGCCCTCATGTTTGCCATGTGTCTTGATTTCTGTGATCCACTGTTGCAAAGTCCATGTCAATGGTTTTGTTTCATGCCACGTTGATCCTGTTAATTTTGAATAAACTGCACTTGGGTTCTCTCGCAACTTGCCTCCAGTGCATCATTAATTACTGACAATAAAAAGTTTCTTGAGTAGCAAATAAGCATATAAGAATGATTTCTGAAGGAGCATGTGACATTAAAGACTGGAGTAATGATGCAAAACAAGTCAGCTTTGTATCACAGGAATAAATGACATTTTAAAATATATTAAAATATAACATTTTTAAAAAATTTATCTTAAACTTTTCACACACATACATATGCGTCTAAAGTCTGCTGAGTAAACCAACATTTCTACAAGCCAATGGTGATTCCATTGGTAATGAAGTTGACAAAATATCACCAAATGTCAAAAGTGCCCATGCTGAAGAAACACCCTGGCATGAAATGTAGTTGACCCTGCCAGTGAGGTAGGACTCAAGTCAGAGATGTGCAGTTTTGACGACCTGAGGATTTGGTGGTTCACTGTGTCAAATGGTCTATGGCTTTCTAGCTATAAAAAATATATGAAAAAATATTTGTTCATATATGTATATATATATATGAAGAGTTCAGATGCAAAAGCCTCTAAATGCCATTTGAAATTTTCTTCTTTAATGATGATTTTTATCAAGCTTGTATATTTAAGTTCAGTAATTTCACTTAAATAACAATTAATAGGTAATTATCATTGCCATTTAAGTGAAATTACTGAACTTAAATATACAAGTTTGATAAAAATCATCATTAAAGAAGAAAATTTCAAATGGCATTTAGAGGCTTTTGCATCTGAACTCTTCATATATTGTTGTTTTTTTAAGTGTGTTATATGTATGTGTGTGTGTGTTATTTGATTGCTCTGGCATTTTAAGTCAAGTCAAGTCAAGTCACATTTATTTATATAGCGCTTTTCACAATACAGATTGTATCAAAGCAGCTTCACAGTGATAACATGAAAGTAGCACAACACAGATCAACAACATTGCTAAACACTAAATAACCCCAACTGAGCAAGCTCAAAGCAAGCCAAAAGCAAGGCGACAGTGGCAAGGAACCAAACTCCATCAGATTGGATGGAGAAAAAACCTTGGGAGAACCCAGGCTCAGTCGGGGGCCAGTTCTCCTCTGGCTTACATTTTAGTATGACCATATAAAATGACACAATTTAGATTGACACTATTCCAGATATTCCAGAGCCACACAAGTCTTCCCAATTCCAAGACTGGTATTCAGTAATAAACGAATGCCATTCCTGACCAAGACCTAGACCTCACAACTGATGTCAGCACAGTTTATTTTATTTATTTATTTTTTTGTCTTTTTTTCTGAGGACTGAGCATTACTTGTAAGTAAATTTTTGCCAGTCTGTTTGTAGCCTGATCACAGCCCACATAGTATGTTAAAGTTTGGGTAGGTGGGGGTCACACTGAGCTTCTATGTCACTTATGAAAAGCACATTTTATAAACAGCCCGGTCAACAACCTGCATATAACAAGGCTCCTTATTGACCGACCTCAGGATGCAGAGCACGCCTTCTTACTCAAACAGAAATCTGTGCAAATGTTTACACAGACCTTTTCTTTTAACAGACTTCCAGTTTTGTTTTGAGCGTAAGTGCAATTTGGGAAAACCGCAAACATGATTTTGATCACTGATGTGCCACAATGTCCAGTAAATGCATATAGAAAACAAGAATATAAGCACATGTGAATGTGACCATGTAGCAACTCGTGCCTTGTTTACTGCTTCCTATTTTTTTGTCACTCAGTCTTTCAGAATTTTGAATAGCTTAATAGTTTATTTGTTTCCGTCTTGATTTATTAGTTTTTATATTTATTTATTTATTATTATTATATTTATATTTCAGCTCACCTATTTAATACTTAGACTATTGTGTTCTGTCAAATTTAGACTATTAACCAAACAAGCCACTAACAAATGGTTTATCAAAACATAATTTTTATGTGATGGACATTTTAAACACATTATTGTAAGTGTCCTCTCTTTTTTTTTACCTCAGTGTTTTATCTACAATACTGATTGTCAATGAGTATAGGCCTATTTGACTGTAGACTTGTCCCAATTGGGTTTGACATTTGAATTGATTTTAATTCAAATATAAGCTAGCCTATTCAAATGTGAGGTTAACCTGATTAAGAAAATGCTATGTGGTTGGTCAGTCAACTTACCTTTTTCAGTTAAGGTATCGTGTGCAGCCAAGCCAACTCTTGGATAGCAGCATCATGGTGAGTTAGCATTTATAGCCTACACACAAATAATGTTATCTCTCAGAAAATGTATTTAGTTATTTATTATTATTATTATTATTGTGTGTGTGTGTGTGTGTGTGTGTGTATTTAGAATTTACCAAAATATCAGAGTGATGTAATGATCTCAAGCAAGTTCTTTACTGACACTGCTGTCACCTTGGTGAATAAGTTCTCTGGTTTAGAATCAGAGGTAACCGCGCCATCTCGTGGATTTCAGTTTAGTAACTGCAGTAAAATCCCTTCACAAAACTCGCTTTCTGCCGATCGAGAGGCCAACAGACGTCGACATCGCGGTGATTCTCGCGAGGATACGGTTGGGAGCACAGGTCTGGGATCAGAGCAGAGTCACGAGGGGAGGTTTGCCCCTGTGACGTTGCGCTAATGCGTTGAATGTTTGGAGTCAATTATACAGGAAGCTGTAGTAGACAGCGAGGCCGGACCGAGCCAGGGTATGTAAATTAAAACTATTACGGAGGATTGTCATCTGCAATCGAATCGTATGCTATACCAAGAAGTGTGTAGTATTATAACAACAATAATGTCAGGTTAGAATGTGTGTTTAACAGGCGACGGCAGGAAAGTTGCTGATACGTTAACGGTTCGGTTGTGTCGATTGTGTTACCTATGTTCGCCTTTTTACTCCTATTGATTTTGAATTTAATTTGATATTTAGATAGAAGATAAGTTTAACCTTTTACAGATGTACATTTTACTTTTGCAATGTGCAATGTGGGTGTTTTGGACTATAAAAAAGTACCTTTCCACTTGCTGATAGAGAAAAGTTTCTCCAACAAATCAGCCCCGCCCTGCATGCTCGTGAGGAAACAGTAGTTTAAAGATGAATACATCAAAGGCCTGTAGTTTCTCATCCCATGCCTTCCCTCTTTGCATTAGTTTAGCGGAAATGCACTTAATATCTGTTCTGTGACCACTTCATCTGTGCAATTAAGACTTCGAAAGCATGTCGATGTTTTGAAAACCTAGAGGTCGGTCAATTTCTGTGCTATTCAGATCATATGAAAAGCACCATACATTTTGGTGGCCAGATTTGTGTTTTGCTGTTATATGTGTGTTGTATGGATGATTATCTATTATTTTCGCACATCAACATATAACACTGTCTTGATGTGATTACAGATGGCTTGCAACGACATGGATAAGTCCAGCCTCGATGATGGCTGTTGTGAGGGTGAATACTCCAGTTGTGCATTAGCCTTGGAGAAAGAAAGAGATTCGTATCTGAGCCCGACAGAGAACCCCTCCACCATCAGTGTCTCTTCTAGTATCCCCCCAGACCAGCAAGGCTATGATGTAGAGTTTGACCCTCCACTAGAGAGCAAGTATGAGTGTCCTATCTGTCTAATGGGTCTCCGCTCGGCAGTACAGACACCATGTGGACATCGATTCTGTGACTTGTGCATCAGGAAGTCCATCAGGTTAGTATATTTGTAACTTTCAAAATTGACCCTGTGAAGCGTATCATATTTGATATGCAAATTACTACGTAATCTAAATTATCAACGTGACCAAAACTTTGCTGCAAAACCTGTTGCACACATATTGTGTCTGATTGAATGATAGGAATATTTCAAGATGAACACCTACTTGACTGAAGACTTTAAAGGTATAATTTGCCAAAAAATGAAAATTCTTTCACTAATTACTCACCCTCATATCGTTCCAAACCCATAAGACTTTTGTTCATCCTTGAAACACAAATGAAGATCTTTTTGATGAAATCGGAGAGCTTTCTGTCCCTCCATAGATAGCTACGCAACTACCACTTCAATGCTTTGAAAAAGTTCATAAAGATTGTTAAACTAATGCATATGAATTGAGTGGATTAGTCCAAATTTTCTGAAGAGATACGATCACTTTATATGATGAACAGATTGCTTTTATTCACATATACATTGATCAGTGAACATACGTACTTATGTGTTTGGTACGGCATGAGGGTGAGTGATTGACAGAATTTTAATTTCTGGGTGAAATGTCCCTTGGTATTGTATTCTGTATACCAATGTATTTTTGCTCAGTTTGAGCCTCTAAGCCTAATTGAGGTGTTTTTTCCTCCACAAATTTGAGCTTCATATACTAAATGGGCCATACATGATACTCAACAAAAAACAAATACGCAAACCCTTTATTTGTCTAAACTTCTCCATTTATTTAAAACAGATTTTTCTGACCATTATCTCATATGCCAGGCTTTACAGTATTAAAAATGTTAAATATAACACTCTTTCTTCTGCCTTGCAGAGACACAGGGCAAAAATGTCCAGTTGACAATGAGGTGCTGCTCGAGGAACAGCTCTTTGCTGATAACTTTGCCAAACGAGAGATCCTCTCGCTCACCATCAGATGTCCTAATGTAGGATGCAGTGATAAAATGGAGTTGCGCCAACTGGAGGTAAATTTGTGGTTCCCAGACCACGTCTCAATGACATGATTGTGAACTTGCATGTGGTTTAATATTTTCGAGTCAATTGATTTCACCTACCAATCAAATGAGAGGATCACAGCTCTAACACGTTACAAGCCTAGCAGAAGCAGAGCAGGGTGGGTCCAAGCGACACAGTGTGATTGAGATCCATAGCGTCGTCGGTGAAAGCATGGAGCGCTTCATAGTTCATAAATTCCGGGGATGATTTTTTACCCACGGGTGTAATTTCCTATGCGGACGTGTCCCTCCCCCCCACACTTTCAAATTCGTTTGTTTGTGACTTTTAACCACACGCAGTCATCGCCACGGCACGGAGGAGCAGGACCGAGCCTGTGTGAAATAGCTCACTGAAAGCTCTAATAATTGCGACCATCGACTATAAAAAAAGATTGCGACACAGTTAGTGATGAAACGCCAGAAATAGCTTGACTAATGTCATCATGGATGAAAAGAAAGAAAGGAGATGTGAGTTGGTTGATCCAGGAAATTAGCTAAATATTAAATGTAGAACATTCTGTGTAGCTTACTAAAAAAACATTCTGTGTAAGTTAGGCCTAACGAGTCAAACCGCAATTCAAACCACAATATTTTCTGTCAGCAATGTATGACTAATGCTGTCAACGCATACGATTCATTTTTGTCCAGCTTTAATGTTTTAAAGTATTTAAAGGCAATCCATCAGTTCTTTCTGTCTGTCATCATTTAGCTAGGATTATGATCACGCTCTTATTCACGCAAATGCTTAAAGTTTTACCATTCCTTCGTGACAAGGCGCGCGCCAGTATCTCCCACGCATGAACGAACAATAACACGCACATGTATGCCAGAATGTCCATTTTGTTGAGTATCCTCACAAGAACAGTCTTAAATAAATTAAATAAAATCTTAAATGGAAGTAAGTAGTAGTGAGAGAATGAGATGCGTGAGATCAGGACATGTAGGAGCCATTCTGTCTGAGTAAAGTTAAACCAAAGAACAGAGAAAATTACTAACTGCACTTGACTAAAGAACGCTTGTAGCTTTGATAAGGATTAATATTTCTTTTATAATTTATGCAGTGTGTACTGTTAAATAACCTTATTCAAATTATGTTTGGTGCAGATAAATTATAAGACCTTTATTATGGGTTTAATGAGGATTGTCTTAAGTTGATTGTCTATATTTTTTTAAGCCTAACGTTAAATATTTTTGGGAAAATCGTTTTCATCGAGATATCAGTAGCTATAATATTAGTGATACTGGCTTTCATTCATAAAAAAAGATGCCATTAAGATACAGCTGTAATACTGTACTTATATACATGCTGTAAAACACTTAATTTTCACCACAGTGGGTCTTAAAATAATTCCTGAAAATTGATCATATAAATACAGAATTGAATAGTAAGTGATATAAAATAGTACATACATTCTAAAAAGTGGTCCTGAAACTGTGGTATTCAGTATTGCAGGAATACCCTATTTGGTCTTATTAAATGCTGCATTTTAAATATTTGCACTTGCAACTAAAAATGAATTGGTCACACCACAGGACCATTTAAAATTACCTAGTAAAGTCAAACAGAATGATTGCAACAGACTACTCCAACTTGGGACAGGCTCTTATTAAATACCATTTAAAATACACAGGACATTAGAATACATTCTTACTTGAATGTTGCTGTTAAATGCACTGGCAAGGAGATACACACACTACACTGTGTATAGCTCACTCAGGGGAGGAAGTAAGTCGGTCATGGGCGGGGCCTGTTCCAATGTGACATTGCATTGGAGCACATTCATGAAAGGCTCATTTTGAGTTACTATTTCAGATTTAAGGGGAAAATAACACTGGATGAATGGATTTTTTTTATACCACAATAGGGTGGTTGTGTAAACACACTGAAGACATAATTATGTTAAAAAGTAATTTAAGTAAATTTTGCATAAAAGGTCCCCTTTAACTTCTTTCTTAATAATAATAATAATAATTTAAAAATCTGTCCCCAGGTTCTTAAAAATGGTTGGAAAAAACTTTCTGACCTAAAAGCTTGTTATTATTTATTAAAACAGTTCATGGATAGTTATGCATTGACGACTCGAGAAAGACCGTTCATAAATGTCATGTCTTGTTTGTAAATTGTTACATTCTCTCTCCCTCAGAGACACTTGTCTCAGTGCAAGTTTAGCACAGCACCCTGCCCTCAGTGCCTGGAGTCTGTTCGTAAGAGCCATCTGGATGAACACAAGAGCCAGCAGTGCTTACAGCGGCTCATGACCTGCCCTGACTGCGCAGGGAGTTTTGTGTATGCTAACAAACAGGTGAAAACCCTTAATTCCTCTTCACATACTAGATATATTTAGAATGGCATAAACATTTTTTGAAAGTAAATCTATAATCAGGGGTTATACATTTATTTTATTTTTTTGTAATTTTTTTCTAACGTCATTGTTCTGTTAGTATTATTTATTTAAAGGAAAAGTTCGGTATTTTACACTTTGATATTTTAGAACGGTCAAGATTAAAATTTGGACACCAAGGTTTTATCGTAGTTTTTGTCCAACTCCATTGACTTGGAAAGCATCTTTTGCAGTGATTTTTGAGTGAGTTCTGCAACCACATAAACCGAAAATTCTCGGGACAGCAGCATTTGTCCAAATTTTAATCTTAACCGTTCTATTTCATCAGAAACAATCTTAAAACAGGGCTTTAGGTGTAAAATACCAAACTTGTCCTATAATACTTTAAATTAGCTTTTATTTTTATATTTTTTCATATTTTATATTTTTCAGGTTTTTTTCAGGTTTTTGACATTTTAATAGTTTTAATCAATAGCTGTAATCAATTGTTATGCAAGTTTTAGTTTTGTTTTTGTTTTTTTAGTTAACAATAACAAAAATGTGACATTAGAGTCTAAAACTTTTTGTTTCCTTTTGTGTAGATTCATGAACAGATTTGTCCTTTCGCAAATACGGTGTGTGAATATTGTGAAATGGAGCTTATTCGGGATCAGGTGTGTCAGAGGATTTGTCACTAATATGCATTTTACCTGAGGCACAACAGTAATTGACTGTGATACCTAAAATGATACATTATGGAACAATAAAGCTGAATGAATCTGTTCTTATTGTTTTCAGTTGGCATTGCACTGTGACACAGACTGTCTGAAAGCACCTGTAGCCTGTACTTTCAGCACTTTTGGTTGTCGTGAAAAGGTGGGCCATTAGATTCCTGTTGTATAACACATTTCTATTTCAAATAGATACTGAGCTATTTATCAAAGATGCCTGAAAAAATAGTAAGCAGCACAACTGTGTACAGCATTGATCATAATATTATAATTCTTTATGAAGAGTAATGTCTGCTGAAAAGTCAGCATTGCTTTTAAAATATATCAAAATGGAAATCGGTTATTTTAGATTGTAATAATATGTCATGTTCATTTTTTGTACCGTATTTTTGTTCAAATTATTGCAGCCTTGTCGGGCATGACGAGATTTCTTCCGACGTCTAACTTTAAAAACCTTTGTAATTCTTTGGAAATGTGTTGCAGATGCCGAGAAATGAACTTGCCCAGCACATGCAGGAATTTACACAGATGCACATGCGCTACATGGCTGAGTTTCTGCGTAGCCAAACTCTCAATGGCTGCCTAACGCCGTCGGTTGCCGCCCAGTCTTCGTCAGACGAACGTGGTGCCTCTTCACGGGCGGCAGATTCTTGCCAGTGTAAACAGGAGCTGATAAACCTACGGGAGACAGTCTTGGAGCTGGAGGGTCGGCTGGTGCGTCAAGACCAACAGATTCGGGAGCTGTGCATCCACAATGAAACACAGAAAAACCAGGTCACCGAACTACGCCGAAAGCTGAGCTCCCTGGAAGAGGCCACCCGCGAGCTGGAAGCCCAGCAGTACCAAGGCGTCTACGTGTGGCGCTTGGAGAACTTCTCACTCCACCTGCGCAACCAAGAGGCTGGTCAGCCCATAGTTCTCCACAGCCCACCTTTTTACACGGGTCGGCCGGGGTACAAACTCTGTCTCCGACTGCATCTGCAAACCCCCAGCGCCCCTCGCTGTTCCAACTACATCTCGCTTTTCGTGCACACTATGCAGGGTGAGTTTGACAGCCAGCTCTCCTGGCCTTTCCAGGGTACGATCCGACTGGCAGTGTTGGACCAGGTCGAGGGGCAGCACCATGTGGAAGTGATGGAGACCAAGCCAGACCTACAGGCGTTCCAGAGGCCCACTGTCCAACGCAACCCCAAGGGTTTCGGCTATGTTACTTTCCTTCACCTGCAGGCGTTGCGGCAGCGTGGGTTTGTGAAAGAGGACGTGCTGTTGGTGCGCTGCGAGGTCACACCACGATTCGATGCAAGCCTCAGGAGGGAGGGGGTCCAACCCCGGGGCCCAGAACCTTCACTTTGAGTTCCTACATCGCTCCTGCATTCTCAAGTTCTCATTGACACTCTGCTGAAAATACCAACTAAACCTATTTTTATTTTTTTTTTACTTTCATTACTTTGACTAAGTAATGATGATTGCATAACTCGCAATGCCTGTCTGTTATGAAAAATGTTTTATATTCAAATGTTTTGCAAAACATTTTAGTGCAGTGCAATCAATCGACAAACATCTGTTTGCAATTCCACTGAATGTCCTGTCAACCAAGCTAAAGGGTGTAAAACAGTATGTAATGGTGCTGCTTATGCTAAGTGTTAGCTTCTACAAATCAATTTCACAAAACTACATTCAACTGCTCAATTTTGCTGCCTTACCCACCAAGGGTAAGTGCTGTGATTTTAAATAAAATGTTTTTGCTCTTTCTTTTTCCATGAAATACATAATTTTCATTGATTTGACATGATCTGACGATTCAAAGCATCAATAGTACAGAGCAGCACTGTTTACTGTCGCTCTACTGGATATGGTACATCAACTTCAAAATGTGCATATACTTAAAGGAGTAGTTCACTTTAAAGTCCCTCTAAAGGCAATTCTAAATAAAAATGTAAACACATTATAAATGTTAGAACTGTATTGCTAAAACATATTACTAAGTTTGTGAACTGAAGTATTTAATTGTGGAGTTACACCGTTAAACAGTTTTTCACCATTGCTGTGTTCTGGATTTTTTGGGGCGGGGCTAAAGCAGGGCTTGATGATGCACTGGAGCCCCTGAGCTCGTGGACACGCCCCTAACAATATATCTAGAGCACATTCACATCAGTTTGCTGCTCAAACGGGAGTTACTGTCAGTACTATTAGTTACTACAGCATACAGTTTGCTAACTAGCTATGCCTTCGTCACAGAAATGCGTACTACCTGAATGCGATCGATCACATACAAAACAAATCGTGTCCTTATCTAAATTTCCGAAAAACGATCACGTCAAAAAAAGTTGGATTAATTTTGTGAAGAGTAGGGTTGGATATCGAGTGTCGATTGGAACCGAGACTAACTTTTCGTTTTTCTCGGAATCGTTCAAAAGTTAAAATTTCGATTCCTAGTTTCGATATTCACAGTCCGCTGAGCGGAAGAAGAAACCGTTGAACAACACCAACGAAGAAGCGTCTACCGGAAGTGTTGGCATGCGAGTCGAACATGAGTACCTTACGTCGGCGATCCAAAGTGTGGCTTCACTTTTCTAAAAATAACGAAATCTTGGCGAAATGCAAAATTTGTGACAAAAGGAGTATTTTTACAGAAGGAGTATTTCCTTCAGAAAGGATTATTTCCTTCAGAAAGGCCGTTGGTTAGCAAGGTTAGCTAAACTTTTTTGACCCTGCCTCTTAAAAGAATCGGAATCGTTAGGAACTGGAATCATTCAAATTCAAACGATACCCAACCCTAGTGAAGAGCCACCTTGACTGAGAGCAGAAGATCACCACCAACACCTGCCTCTGGGCTAACTGGGATTCACTGATAATCCGTTGTAGTGAATGGGGCCGAACTGACTATCTCCCGCCTCTGCCTTCATCTCCCCGTCCTGAAAGCAGTATCGCCTAATATCACCGTCAGCAGCTCTCCCGCAAGTGGGCGTGGTTTCAGTGCAGCCAGTGGACACACCCCCAGTGATTGAGAGCAGAGAATACTGCATATTTTTTTCAAGATTTTGATAGGTTATTTTATGTACTCACTGTTTTTTTAATCATTCAGATTTGGCTGGGTGGCTAATAACACATTTTTCTGTGGTCTGACAACTTCAGAACACACTTAATTTTGACTTTATAGGGACTTTAAAATGAAAATGAACCCATGATTTACTCACCCTTAGCCATCCTAAGTGTATAAGACTTTCTTCTTTTAGATGAATACAGTCCACTGCCATTATAAAGCTCAGAAGCATCAGGGTGTTTATTAATATAATTCTGACTGTATTCGTCTGAAAGAAGAAAGTTATATACACCTAGAATGGCTTGAGGGTGAGCAAATCATGGGTTCATTTTCATTTTAAAGTGAACTACTCCTTAAAGTGCGATCACGTTAGTACGGAGTCCCCCTAGTCCCACTTTGTCAAAAAAATTAATTGTAACTATCTCATGGCCCCAAAATAGTAACTTGTGACCTTAATATAGTTAGAGATATAGATAGTGATAGTTATAATACATTTTTTTGACTAAGTGGGACAATGGGGGCTTCATACATTAGCAATCAAAACTTCAAATGGAAAAAAAAAAAAATCAAAAATGGTCTTGTCAATAGTGTAGCAATGGATTAAGCACAAGCTGATGGTCAAGGCCACGAATTCATGTGACAATTTGAACTGCCTGGGGAATTTTTCCGACCTTGTGCGAAAATTTCCAACTGCATGGATTTTGTATTGAAATAACTGGACAATTCGCTAAACAGTAAATGTGACCGCACCTTTAATCCAAAAATGTTAATCCAAATGGCACCATTTACCTTACTTAATTTGTGTCCAATATTGCTTACATGTGTGAATGTTCTGCTTGCTTCATTGAACATCATTGACAAAATAAGTAATCATTTTCTTTAATCAGATGGACTAATAATGTATGCAAGTATATCTTATAATTGTATTGACACTGGAAATCTGACAAAAAATCCTTTTTTCATAGTGTTATTTTTTTCATCAAAATATTCAGTGCTCAAATGTGCCTATAAATTATTGTCAATGTCCTGTTTTCTGTCTCTCCTGTGCATTTTTAGTCCTCACAGATGCTTTCATAATTGGCAGTTTTCAAGATGTCAATCTATGATCTCACAGCTGTCGTCCATCCCAGAATACATTCTGCTAGTAACGGTGAGCAGCTGAATGTCAGAATGAGCATTTGTCACGCTGTGGCGGCGTAGGTTTCCCACTCGCTCTAGGTACACCTCCCCTTCCTGTTCTAATACAGGGGACAGCAAAGAGCCTTCAGAGATGTAATGAGTTATCCTTATCTCAGGATGACTCGGGTGTGCTCTTGTGATGCTTTGTTCAGCTTCAGTGCAGCCTAGAGGAATGTGAGAAAATCACATATTTGTAGCCAAAGGTGAAGTCTGTTTGCTTTAAAGGGATAGTTCTCCCAGAATGAAAATGATCTCATGCTTTACTCATCTTCAAAAAAAAAAAAAATACCATGGGACACTCTTAAACACATAATGAAAGTGAATGTAAACCATGGACTTCAGAAGTCATTCGATAGTTTTGGGTGAGGATACGATTGAAAATCTTTACCAAAAAAAAAAAAAAAAGGATTATCAGAAATGTTGCCATAGCAACAATTGAAATAAAGTTTTATGTTAAAGTACTTAAATGGTTTAAAACTGAAATAAAAATAAAGCTAAATAGAATTAAAACACATAACATTACAAAAACAAATTCAGCTTGTAGTTGTAGTGTTTTTGTAGCCCAAATCCGGAAGTTACAGTAGCATCACATTATTGGTTCCGTTGACAAAAACCCAATAAGACTTGAAAAAAAAAAAAAAAAATGTTATATGTTCAACAAAAAGTTTGATAGTTACGCATTTCATTTCACAACTGAACACATTTTTGAAGTCTAAATACAATTAGCAGTAATAAAAAGCTAACCTTTGGCTATAAACGAACTACACCATGGTCGCTTGACTTCACACCAAGCTTTTGGCAACTCTTTGTTCTTTCAGCCTTTATAAAAAATAAAAATCTGAAAGTGCGAGTTGGAATAGTTTGCAATAGTGTGATTACTGGACTTTATGTTACAGTGGCTACTGTAACATAAAGTTATAGGTCTTTGGAGTCTGACTGACATTCAATAGAGCTCATAATAGTGAACTAATCTAATCATGAGAGTGTCAGCAACACTTCCTAATTATTTAAGATTTATTTTTAAAAACTGTCTTTATTAGTATTATTTTATGTTTAAGTTTTAAATAAACAGAGAACATGCGTCCATCCTGGCAAGAGTAGTGGTCACAATCTCAACCTATAGCTAATGTATTTGGGAGGATATATAAACTTCATAAACTGGTTTCCACAAAGAACCCATTTGAGGCACATGCTTCTGAAATGTTATGATCATGTTAAGAGTATAAAACCCCCACAATTGTTCACTTTTTAGACATGGTACTTTTGTGATTAGTAATTAATTGGTTATTATTTCTTAGTTCACAAGTAGTTCTCAATGAGGATATATTCTTTAGTAACAATCAAATACCTACCAAGGAACTACCTTTGTACTAAATTACCTATTACTTAATGCTTAGTTAATATTGCTTCCATATTAGTTAATAGTATTAAGTTCGGTGTTAATGCAGTACTACCTATTACTTCCTGCATAGCTACTTGTTAACTATGGACCATTATTTTAAAGTGTTACCAAAAAAAACATTGATAGCGATAGAAACAGTAGGCTAGTGCTAAAATGCTAACTCGCTTCTGTGTTTTGGTCAACAAAAATACAACATACCTGCAGCACTGTGAAATGTGAAAGCATTTTGAGATGGCAACAAATTAAATTTAACTAAAGTTGTTTTTTACTTGTGTGCCTGCAGTTCCATAGATAGGGTGTGACCACTAGCGCCACCAGACTTTCAAGCTGGCAATATTCCTTTGAAGGGCCTCTGGATTCCTGAATTCCCTAAATAAGAACAGACATGGAAAATAGAGATGTTATACAGATGGCTTTTCAGCATGGGTTTGCAGTTAACATTCACCTGTAGCACGAGGAGCATCTGTGTGATGGATGCTGGGATAAGCGATCGATTCTTGCACAGCAGGTCACCCAGAGAAAGCTTCATTAGGACCAGATCCCTAAAGCCGAGAAGAGTCATCTGTCTCACTGTCAACTCCTGTCCCTGCACACAAAGAGAAAGACACTGAATACTTCATGCAAAATCAAAATATACCAGAACTTAAACAGGAAGTTATCATTCTTCAAAGTAGATGTAATACTTCCCGATTCTTTGCTTCTGGTTGTGACAGGAATTGCTTTCTTTTTACATTTTAAATTCTTTAACAGTACAAAATTGGGGATCAGCAGCAGATCTTCAGGTGCAGAGAAGCTGATTTGGTGTCTGACTGTTTTACTTGCAGCATGAGTTTATCCTCGGATATCATTATCGCACTGGATGAACTGCAGCAAGTGAAAGGCTCTCTACCTGGTCTGTGAATGCCCACACAAGACACATATGCATAGCAGCAGCATAACCACCTTCCATGTTGTAAGTCAACATCCTTCTCCCAAATTACATCAGGCGTGGAATCTCCCCAGTCAATCACTTTGTCCCACAACATCAAGTAGTTGTCATCAGCCCACAAGATTGAGGACTGTAAAACACTTTCCATTTCTAGCTTCAAACTTCACAGATGCACAACTATGTATCGACATGTATAAAAAGGCCATTTTGGTCGTCTGCCTCTGTGATCTAACGGTGCTCATCATGTCAAAATAACTGATTGTCAATCAAAGATATAGTTACAACCTTGAAACTCAATTCATATTAGTCTGTTTGATATACCTCTGGCCTTGTGGGACACATTTGGTGTTTCAAATTCAGACCTCGCCTAAGTGTTGGAACCTATTTTCTAGACAGGGACATTTTCAAGCTCACAATCAGATTTACCTGCAGAGGATATAAAATAGCTTGTAAAGTTGGTAGAATCTCAGAGAAAAATCTGTCCCACACCTGGGCCAAAACAAAAAGCTGTCTCTCTCCAGACTCTCCTATAGGGGGGGAAAAAGGATCACGTTAAAGGTCTGTTTCATGATAAACACTCATCTATACAGATCCACTAGAGTCTCACCTTCATGCTTTTGTATCTCATCCAAAACAATTGATAGACCTTTGGTCAAAATCTGATTCTGTAATCAATCAAGCAAAGGCAATATCAGCAGGTTTTCCTTCTACCTGTAATCCATTTACTACTAAAAACAAACAAAACAAAAAAAAAACATCATGGCTGTGCTGTGGGAACTGACACCTGGAAATACTCTTTGATAAAGAAGCCCATATCCGCCCTTAGAAGCCACCTGCGTGGATGAAAGCAAACAACTGCTTAATGTAGTTATTACTCATTTTTAAATGTGATTTCAAGTGTTTATACCTGGTATTTTGACACAAGGAGTACAGCTCATTCGGCTGTAGTTCCTCTCCCTTGAACACCTTAATAACAGCAGCAGAGATACTAAAGAACAAACGGCATTATGTTTTTGAAAATTTAAATAAGCCAAAAGAAACACAATAACCTTTAAGGCCAAGTCACACTGCGCTGACAAAAGGCAACAGACACTCGGTTGTTAGTGTGTTATAATCCCTGCCGGAGTCTGTTTGAGCTTGTTTTCACTGAATCACGTGACGTGCCGTATTCTGGTGAAATTCGGGTAATCTCGGCATTGGTCTGCGTGTGCAGTGTGATTTTGGCCTTTAAGAATGAAAATGAATATGTAAAAAATGTCTATACTTATTTGTAATAGCAATGCTGGGACCCTGGTGGATGGTGTCAGTGGATGGAGCTGCTGATTGGAGGTCTGTTAAAGCAAAAGTGTGCAAAGAAGGAACTTTCTTTTTCATAGCTCAGCCATTTAACATACAGACTGCTATGTCAGTTCACACCAGGCCATTTCCAGGTTTTTAGAGCAGTGTGAAAGTAGACAGGTGGATCTGACACATCACTGTTCGAGAATCTACTTCCTGTGGTGCACCATCTTCCTGTTACTAACTGTCCTGTTCTGTTTACATCAGTTCACTCAATAACCTCAAATCAACTCGACACTTTGTATCTTGCTCATTTTAGGATCTGGCACACTGACAACAGTGGAGCATGATACAGCAAAATAACATTAGAAAATACAATACTATACGAATAAAATAAGCTAGAGTTGTGGTGCAGTGGACATGCTCAGGGCATGCGAGGATCAATACCCAGGCTTGAGTCTCTAGTTCATGTCCTGGTCATATTCTCCTTCTCTCACCCTCATTTTCCTGTTGACACTACAGTACCTGATTTCACCAAGTGGAACATGGATCAACATCTTTGTTGATCCTGGAACAACATACCAATCAGATTTGAGGGACAAGTTCACAGTTTTTGTCAAGTTTAGGCTTACAACCAGGGTTTGGTGCTACTACATCAGTGTTATTCACCTAGGCTATACAATTTCCCTCTGACTTTTTAGAGTTATTGGGTAACACTAAATTTTCTGACAAAATATGTGTACCCAGGAATGCGTATAACTCGCAAAAACTGGACGCATGAAATAAAGGCAACACACAGCGGATCTTTTGTCTCACATTAATAGTTATATTGTTTCCCATTTAACATTTTATTTCTTCCCTTTATTCTCAACAATTGTTACATCAAACTATATAAAGTATTTTTTTTAAAAAACAATAAGAAATCATTTATGGTAGGCCTATTAAAGAAGTCAAATATTTGGAACAGAAAACTTTGTTCCGCATATGGTAATAAATTAACAAAAGAAATATAATACATACCGAGGCTGTCCATTACAGTGCAGAAACGAGTATGACATTAGCAGAGTCTCTTTTGGCTTCACTACACAATCTAGAGTAGGTCTTCTTAAAAAAAAAACACTGGGTTCACAGAGAGTGCGAATATGTGCTCACTTAGTTCTGGTATACTGACTGAAAACAAGACTTTTCAAAATCCGTATTTTCTCTTGAGGCTGGCTCCAACTTCCCTTGCGCACAGGTGGTAAATTTGCCTAGTCAACTGGTTACTGATTCATTAGCCATGAGAACAGTATTGGTCATTCTTGATAATGAATAATCAGTGTTTTCCTGTGTGAAACAGTGTGATGTTTACACTCTCAAAGATGATAAGAATATCTATACACTATTGTTCAAAAGTTTGGGGTCAGCAAGAATTAAAATAATACTTTTATTCAGCAAAGGATGAATTAAGGTCATAAAAGTGACTTTTTAAAAAAAAAGTTTATTTCAAATAATTTTTTTTTCTTTTTTTTTCTATTCATCAAAAAATCCTGAACAAAAATGGTTTCCACAAAATATTAGGCAGCCCAACTTTTTTTTTTTTTTTCAAAATTGATAATAATAAGAAAGTGTTTGAGCAGCAAATCAGCATATTAGAATGATTTCTGAAGGATCATGTGACTCTAAAGTACAGCTTTGCTAACACAGAAAAAATACATTATATATTAAAAAAGTATTATAATATATTTATATCATATGTTAACATTACTATTTTATTATTACAAATATATTACATTATTATTAATAAATAAATAATATTTCACATATTACTGTTGAAATGAGGATGTCAAGAGCTCACACTGTGTAGCATTCATACGATTCCTCAATGGTAATTAAATTGAAAAATGTAAATTTTACTGAAATAATTGTGCCAGATGTTGATAGAAGACAAAGAAAAATCTAATATTCTTCTTATATATATATATATATATATATATATAAAAGTTGTAATGATAATTACTAGTGCTGTATAACTACAAAAGAGGTGTAGGTTTAATGTACAAGGAAATCACAGTAAAATCAAAATATTAATCTGCACAGATTTTGTCTTTAATTTTGTTGCCTGGAGTGTCAATTACAATGACATACTATAATGTTGAATATCCTATTTATAGTTAAATAATTTAAAAAAGCATAATAATATAGCCAGATCACTGATCAATGTAAGGGAGTTTCTTTTCGGCACCATATCCTGAATGTCCTGATGGCTGCTGTCTCTTGGCTTCCTGTGGTTGTGGGTTTCTGGAGCTGATGGCAATGGACCCTGTGAAACACAGGTAGTGTAGTGTTACCTTGAGAGGACAAAGACTGTGAGACAATGAAAAGAAAGACACTCATACAGAGTAAGAGAGAAAACAAAGGAAGCCTCACGTGGGGCTACAGGCACGTCTCTGTCACACTTCAGAGTACTTTTGTGGAAACACTCCGCAATCCAAGACAACACCTCTCCACAATACCTCACCTACAGATACATTGACATGTTCAGTCATTTGGCAACATGAACTTAAATGAGGAATCTCAACAGATATTAAAGTTGACATGAAACAGAACTTGCAATAGTCTTTTCTTCCCTATAGAGGGAATGCATTGACACGTGACTTTCCCGCCGGAACAACCCCCCTCAGCCTGACCGAGTGGCAAAAGATCTGCTCCATGACTGGATTTAATAGGGCAAACTGCAGAAATGCGACTAAATCGAACAATTGTATCAATTTAAAATAAATGTTGGACTCAATATAGTGTTCCTTACAACTTACTAAAGATCCAGTGATCCATGGATATTGACATGCAGCCAGGAATCGTGTTGCCTGACATTTATGTTTGCCTGATTTCGACACCGGCGAAATAAAAGCACCAAAACATAAAGCAAATTTGCCTGTTATATAAATATAATATAGGTAGGTCTAAATCCGGGTGATCACTTATATCAGTGTTATATATGGCCCATATAGACCATTTCACAAGATGTAAACAACACTGGTCCAGAAACACTTCCTGTTTCAGTTTGTAACTGTTTTCTTTATTTCACATGTAAAAAAAAACAACATCTTAAAGATGTTTGTTTAACTTTTGATTCAGTTTTAAATGTTCTGTTGGTTGTATTTTATCCCAGCTTTTATGTAGTGTTAAAAAACTGAAACAGGAAGTGCTTCTGGACCAGTGTTGTTTACATCTTGTGAAATGGTCTATATCATATCGTCCAGCCCTAAAACTTTATAAGTTTTTTTGGTCAGTGTTTATTAAAAAACATCCAATAATGCAGAATATGCAATGATAAATATTTAATTGATGAGTTGTTAATGTATATAACAATACAAAATATATGGGTATGGTTTTATAGCTAAATTCAGCATATTGACACAAAATGATAACTGCAAATCCACCTTTCGCTGACTGGAGTTCAGTTGTTTCTGTGAATTGCTGCGATCCATTTGCTCCTCTTTCTATAGCAGTCTGTAAAAACATACCTCCGATGTTTTGTAAAATCTAGTTGTAGGACTACAGTCAATCGCAAAGCTCTTTCCCACTTTATTTGTGTGTGGTGTGTTTGTTTTTCGCGGCATTCACGCTGAACACATATACAGCCGCTCAGTCTTTTTGCCACTCAATGTGAGGAACTGCAGTCACTCCGGCCGACGGTGACGTCACGCGCATTCCCTCTATTGGGATGTACAGTATACACGAGTGAAACAGCTTCTCGAAAAAGAAATGATCCATTGAATCACTGGATCTTTGTGATAAAGATTATGAGGGCACATGATTTTTTTAAATGTACACAGATAAATCATTTTATAATAAATACTGCAGTATTCCATTAAAAAAAGATTTGTCTTTCATGGTGACTCTAAATCAGCAGCTACTCCTTCACTTCACCTCAGTCTCCACTGTTGCCATTCGCTTTTCTTGATCCTTGAATCCCCCAACCAACCTCAGCAAACTCTGTACCCTATAAAATGATACATACAAAAAGTAGATTAGGTAACACTTTATTTTACAGTGTCCTTGTACTTACCGTAGTACTAACAGTAAAATATGCATAATTACATGCAACTTACCCCTTAACCAAATCCTAATCCTATAGTACTTACATGTTGTTAATTATTATTACTCAGTACTTAAATGTAAAATGACATTGTAATAAAAAATAATTAAAAAAAAATGAAATAAAGCGTAACCATAGAGGATAATAGTTATTCATACCCTCATTCAGCATAGACTTACCTGTTGCAGAAATCTCAATATAAGATAATGGGTTAATGATACATTTTATGATTATAAATACAGTCCATCACAATCTTTAAAGGGATACTCCACAGTTTCTGGTCTCATTGACTTCCATAGTATATTTTTTTTCTACTACGGAAGTCAATGAGACCAGAAATTGTCTGGTTACTGATATCCTTCTAAATATCAGAAAATCGGCCGAATGGATTTGAAAATGGTGAAACTCAACTGTTTAACTGGGAGTTGTAAAATGAGCCTATTTCCAAAAAAAGTGGAGTATCTCTTTAAGGACACATTAAGGACACTATCCTTGAATCACAATCATTACGAGCGCAAGTAGTAATCACTGCCTAACATGTTCATTTTGTTAGCTTAACTAAACGTATGACGTTAACCAACAACATAATGTACTAAATCATAGCTCTATATGTGTGTAGCGTTTAAATGTGGCTCACTTAGAGGAAGTGTATCTGAGTCTCTCTCCACTGCTCTCCCTGTGCTCTCGTTCCAGTTTAGCCAGGTAGTTCTCCTTCTGCACCGTCTCCCATGTCATCAGCTTCTGGTCCAGGCCAGCTGGTAGTTCCCTCTCTGACCACAACAAGAATAGAGGAACAAACGTTCGACCACAGATTCTTTAAATTGTCTTTGCTTTTCCTGCTCCACTGCTTTAACTGTTCAATTTTGTTATGTGCTCTTATTTTAGACTGGAGTTTGGCTGACTACATTAAAAGTATAATGAATTATCTAAATAATCTGTACAGGAAGTACACAGTCAGTGTGACAACTTCTTACCCAGCAGATCCTGCTTGTTTTCTGTCGTTTTGACGAGGCTGAGGAGAACTTGAGAGATGTGGCTGATGATGATGAAGGGTGGGGCTAGAGCCGGGCGGCTGTGGTATTCAACAATCAGGTTGTAGCGCTGAAACTTCCAGAAGATGTCTGCATTCTCCTGCACCACCTGGAAGGTGTAGCTGCGGAGAGGTGACATGTTTGGGTTGAATTTCAAATAGCATTTTGTGACATTGTTTATAAGAAGAATTGTATTTTTACACACACACACACACACACACACACACACACACACCCACACACACACACACACACACACACACACACACACACACACAGTGGGTTACACTTTATTTTGGTGGTCTCCTTTACAAATTCTATTAATTATAAGTAATTTTCCTACATGTCAACTAACTCTCATTAGAGTATTAGTAGACTGTTAGGTTAGGGTTAGTTGTTAGGGTTACTTATAAGTTACTTATAAAAGTGTAAAGTGTTACGATATTATGCAGACATTCTACTTATACTCTAATGAGAGTTAGCTGACATGTTGGTGCAAAGCTATTTTTAGTTATCAAATGTGTAAAGTGGAACATCAAAATGCAAACATATTTTTTAAATTGTATTTAACTTTTTCACAGTACAAAATCTCCAAATAGAATCTCCCAGTTTTAGCTGAACTCTGACCTGAACATGGCAATAAGAAGGTTGAGCAGCAACACATTTGTGACCAGCAAATAGATGACGAGCAGCAGAATGACCAGCCAGTTGGCGTATAAGTTTGGACAGGGTGGCAGAGTCCCTAAGATGATGTCCTGCACATCATTAGTGCAGTTGTCGTCTGGCATCTTTGCCGCTGTGAAGATAAATGGAGAAATATAGTCAAAAATAAACAATAGCTCCACCTAGAGATCAAGTCTAATAACTACAAATTAATTTAGATGAAAGAACAAATGTTGACAAAGAGTGTGTGACTAGACCCACTGAGGATGAAATGAACCATTGATTAAGTATTAAACACTATTAAATAGATTTCTAGTCAATTTGGTTACTGGCATTTAATTTTTACTTCAAACCAGTGTTGTTATTGGTGAATGGAGAGTTTACTCAAAAATTTAAATTTGGTTATCATTTACTCAACCTCAAGTTGTTCCAAACCTGTATGAATTTCATTCTTCTGCTGAACATAAACTAAAGTATTTTTAAGAATATGGGTAGCCAAACAATTGATGGACCCCATTGACTTCCATAGTATGGATATATATTATATATTATATATAGCCTATCTTCCTTGCAATTTAAGTAAAATTACTGAACTTATACAAGCTTGATAAAAATGATCATTCTAGAAGAAAATTTCAAATGGCACTTAGAGGCGTTTGCATCTGAACTCTTCATATATATATATACACACATCTTCTTTTAGGTTCAGCAGAAGAAAGAAACTCATTTTTGGGTGAACAATACCTTTAACTAAAACTATTAAATATATATATACAAATAATATTATTAAATAATTCTATATATAAACATTAATTGAAAAAAAAAAAACTTAAAAACCATAACTATAACTAAAACTTGCAAGTAACTGCAATAAGGCTAAAAGTTGAATTACTACAACTTTTAGGAAATAATACTTCAAAATCACATAAACAATTACTACAATTTAAACAGAAATTGAAATGAAAACTGAACGTATACAAATAAAAGCCTATTAAAAATACTGATAAAGACTAATAGTACATAAATAATACTAAAATAACACTGCTTACAAAAAATGCCTTTATTAATACAGCCCCAACAATGAGCTCAAAGCAAGAACATATAAAGAATATATACTGTACCATCTATTTCCTCAAGAGGAATCTGTCCAAATATATGAAGATAGGGGCGGTACAGTGCCCTGCGGAAAACCCAATCGATGCGCGGGTCGTTGGGGTGCAGAAGCGCCTGCGTCGTCACTCCATACGCTACCAGCCACACGGTCAGGAAGAAGAGGAAGAAAAACACGTCCTTGATCTGTAAAATCATTAAAAAAAACACATGGGATTAAACATGAATGTTTATTCTGATATAGTTTTTCATTTTAAATTATTTTTACCATTCTCTCCACAATGATGATTTTGGGCCCAAGTTGCTTATGAATAGCAAAAATGTGAATGAGTCTTAAGGTGAAAACCATGAAGTCCAAAGCAAGAACAGTTCGTCCAGCATCATAGGTGCTTGAGGCCATCCTTAAGACAAAAACAATTCAAATTAAGCACAATGTTACTCTTAATACAGTTCACAAGCATTGAGCAGCACTAAATTATCAAAATACCTGCATGACAATCCCACCACAAAGAGACAGATGGCCACCATGTCACATTTGTTCCAGTTATCCTCCACATATAGCTTCATCTTCTTCAGAATACTCATGTCCTCATCCGTGAAGAAACTCTGTGCATCAGAGAGTGTCAAAAATCATACACTGAACAGCAGCTTTGCACAAAACAACTGTACTGTGTTGTACTCAAAACAGAAAAAAAATGTTGTGGACTTCAGGAGGTCAATCAACTAATTTGTCCCCTTGAAATCCTCATTTAATTTATTTATACAGCACAATTCATACATCGAAGCAATTCAATGTGAAACCATCAAAGCAATTCATATTTAAACAAATTAAAACATAATAATATGGTACAAAATAATACATAAAGATTAAAAATAGGATAAAAACATAGGAAGCGAAGCTATAAGGACAGTGTGGTTAGGTTTAACTTAAATGCTAAGTCGGTATGTTAAAAAATAAATGTTTTTAACCTGGATTTAAAAATGTATTTAAAAAGTTTAGGGCACGTCTAAGATCTTCTGGTAGTTTTAGTTCGGACTCTGGGCTCTACTAGCTGACATGTGTAGATCTAAGAGCCCGGCTCGGTTTATATTCTTCAAAAATATCATAAATATACCAAGTCCTAAACAATAAGAGATTTTTTAGACTAAAAGCACCAAGCCTTTGGTGGAGCGGATAGACTTTGAGTCAATCAGAACACAGATTACGCACTTTTAAGGGTCTGAGAATCCAGCTCTTTACTAATACTTGTTCTTTTTTATTGCTAAACACAATAATCTCACTTTTCTCTTGATTTAGTTGTGGACCATTTTAATTCATCCAGGTTTTTATGTGCTCTACAAGGACAAAACGAGTCTATTGAGCTGTTTTCTTACGATTCAAGAACCCTATATATATTGAGCATCATCGGTATATGGTAGTTAATGTTATTGTTCTGTAGAATTTGGCCTAGAGGTAGCATATAGAGATTGAACAGAAGCGGTCTGAGAACTGATCCCTGTGGATCTCCGCATGTCATAGCCACCCTATCAGATTCATAATTACCAGTGGCTTGTCAACCATGACAAATAGAGTGTGGGTATTGTTAATATTCTTGTTGAGAATTTAAGACAAGTATAACATCATTTAACAACAATTTAACATCAAGAAAGTCTCAGCAAATAATTTACTGATTTAAATCCTCAGTGTTTAGTCCTGATGAACCAGTTCTGCACCTCTGTCATTGAATCTGTCCTCTCCTCATCCATGATCCATATTTAGTATCATCACACATGAAGAAGGCACACCTTTTCACATTAGGCACCCAGCAGAAAGAATCAATCATTGGCTGTCATTTACCTTTCCTCCAGGACAATGAGTAAGAACGGGTTGGTGAGATTAACAATGAGTCTTTACATCCTGGTCACCACATCTTTTTGAATCTCTATCCTCGAATGATCATTTCAGATCATAACAAGAAAAAAAAACGGTATTCCCCCTTGAGCTGCAACTCTTATAAAGAACTTCACAGAATTGGATATTCTCCTTAACCCTTCTCCCGTTTTTTGTTGGCACTGTTTGTTCAGCTGCTTGAGCACACAGGCCACTTTACTGCCAAACTGCATTTGTACCTGTTATTTCAGATGAACCCATATACTCCCATAGTTAGTATTGTATTGTCTTTTATATTGTGTGCATTTTCCTGCACTGTATTGTACTATATTATGAATGACATATTGTATTGTACTGTTTCATAGGATGAATGTGTTGTACTCTGTTGCATCACATTTTATACTGTATTTTTAAGTCCTAAGCTCAGACTGAGCTTTTGAAAGGCACACATAAATACATTTAATACATTTCTATATGAGGATTTAAAATACAGACTATTAACAAACACGTTGTCTGTAATCATAACTAGTAATAATATACTGGACAATGAATTGTATTATTATTAACAATCTACATCTACAGAAGTTACAGTTCTGCACTTTGTTCGCTACTTCAGTTCAAATCAATTCTGAATTTATTAGTCATTCCTTATTCAAATCTTAATGGTGCACAACCCTGAAAATATGTGAAAATCAACTAAACCTTGTGCTGTTCTATTACTATTATAGTATTTATCAATATTTTAAATGCTTTTATATGTCATGTTGATTTTAGTTTAAGTTTTATTAATTGTGTTATTTAGTAGTAGTTTTAGAATATTCGGTTGTGTAATATTTATTTGTTTGTTTATACTGTATACTACATAAACTTATTTTATTTCAGTTGGTTGCCAAGGTAAATTTTCTTAATTTAGTTGGTTATTCATCAAATATTTCTACTTTATTTTAGCTTTATTTTAATTGAATGAAAACTATTTTAATAGTTTTAGTTAACAATAACAACACTGCTTTACATATTCTGAGGAATAATTATATTACAATACTAGAATTATGTTTCTGGTCATTTTGGATAAATCAACCTCTTCTATAAGCCGTATCAAAAAAGAACCATACAAGACTGCGTAAACATACACACAAGCACAATATAAAAACCACACACACACACACACACGTTAAATCGAAAACCATAGACAATTTAGTCCTACTTGTCGGATTTCTTCCAACACCAGAGTAAAGACCCAGAAGTAGAGGATGATCTCAGCTGCAGATGGCCCGTTCGGTGGTGGGGGCCGGAAGTCCAGGAGGAGCACGTAACTGAACAGAATGAGGAATGCAAAGTACATGATGACATTCCCCATAAACACAGTGACCGGAGCACTCCAGAAACGATTCCACCGTCGCAACACTACATGAAAGGTTGCACTGCAGGTCTGCACTGCAGGGTCACCGCCAACCTCAGCGGCACTGAAGGAAAACAAAAACCCACGAAAACAGAGTTCTTTAAAAGGATACTTATGTTTTACTGTAGTTTATATCTATTCCAGTATGAAGTAGAGACTTACACTGGGTCCTCATCTGTGAGCAACAAGGCTCGCTCTGTTTCCAAACTGTCCAGCTCGTCAAACGGCTCCCCATCACCTTTGCTCACTTGTTCCGTAGCACTGTGACACATTCACACATTATATGCTCAGAATGCTCAATGAATCATACAATCTTTTTTTACAACAACAAACAACAAATATCCCCACTTGAACTTGACAAGACTGGTCCAAATGAGGGGAGGGATGAAGAACGTGAGCACAAGTCTAGAGATGGCAGTGTCTGTCCTCATGGCTCCCCACCAGACTTTGGTCAGCAGGGCCTGTGCAAGACAATCCACGTAAAGCTGATCATAGGGATATGACTGGCATGAAAATGCAAGAATTAGGCATAAGCTGTTACCTGGACACCATCATGAGCAAAAAAGCATTTGGCATCTGCCACAGTGGCGAGATTCAAGACGGTTGCTTTGTTCCAACAGCGTGTTTTTCTCACCAGGAGGGAATAGGCTCGGTCTTCACTGTTTGAATAACACTCACTGAAAAGATCTGTCAGAATAGTGCAGGTATCAAAACTGAGTGTTCTGGTAGTTAAACTTAATATAGGCTCTTCACACAGCTTAAAGAAATAGTTTACCCAGAAAAGAACATTTTTGAGCAATTTACTCAACCTAACACTGTTCTTAATGTGCAATTAAACCTGCTGTTTAAGATTAGCATAAACCAACATGAATTCCATGTTGGTCCAGGCTGGTTTATGCTGGTCTAGCTAGTGGACCGGATTAGTCATGCTGTTCTCTAGCACAACTGAGCTGGTGAAGCTTGTCCCAGTATGTAAAATGCTGGTGATCAGCATAAAGCCCCTTTCACATAGCGCGTTGATCTCGGCAAATTGATGGGAAATTGCCAGAACGCCTTCTGTGTGAACGCAAACACGACCCGGTATTGATACCGGCATCGATGCCGGGTTGGGAACCTGCCAGAATCAGTTCCGGAACGCGCACTGTGTGAACAAAAGCCAGGACCAATGCCGTAAGGGGTGTGTCATAGTGATGACGCTCGTGCCATCGCGCCACTCTGTTGCTTTTAGAAGATAGTTTGTGTTCGTCATCAACAAAGGAAGTACGAACAAATGTCTGCAAACTGTAACGAAGCAGAGACCAGGAGCTCCTCACTATCCGCGCTGCAGCTGAGATCGTTCACCAGCTTTGTGGAACGGTATGCGCGTGTACATGTTTTCGTCGCGTACGTTACACGTCTCATCCTAACGTCATGTGTCTTTCCGGGATCTTTCCGGGTTGTGTGTGAACGCACTCAAAGATCCCGGCAAATCACTGGCAGTGTGAATGAACCGAAATCAAACAATCCCGGGACAAATGCCGGGTCACATTATCTGTGTACACTGTAAAAATGAATATGCTTTATCTAATCAATAAAATTGTGGCAACAGATTACAAGCAATATTATTCATTAAATTGAACAAATTAGTTAATCAGATTAATATTGTAATTAATTCTAATTTGTACAATTTAATTAATAATATTGCTTGTAATATGTTGCCACAATTTTTTTGATTAGATAAAGCATATTATTTTTTTTCAGTGTATTTTCCAGAATCTCTGTGTGAAAGGGGCTATACTGGATTTTTCCTTCACCCAAGCTTCACCCAATTTATTTTATTCATCCATATGCCGTTCCAAACTATGACTTTCTTTCGTCTGCCAAACATAAAATTAGACATTTTGAGAAATATCTCAACATTCTTCAATACAGTATGTCAAATTTTGTATTATGGGGATAAAAGTAAGTAATGCATGCTTAGAACAACATGATGGTGAGCAAATGACCCACAAATGAATAGTCTTTCATCATTTTTTCACCCTTGTGTCATTCCAAACCTGCATGGCTTATTTTCTTCTGCAGAACATAAAAGAAGGTATTTTGAAGAATATTGGTATCCAAAAAGTTTGGTTACCATTGTATGGACAAACACCGAGACTTTTCTCAAAATATCTTCTTTTGCGTTCTACAGAAGAAAATAAGCCATGCAGGTTTGGAATGACATGAAGGTGAGTAAATGATGTCAGAATTATCATTATTGGGTGAACTGACCCTTGAAATGTTTGAGGTTCTCCACTTAGTGAGTCTGTGGTTGGTAGTTGTGTGATTCTCACCCATTGCAAACTGCTCATACTTGGCATTCTTCATACTGCGAGCAGACTCTGCTTCAGTAGCCAGATGGGCCATTTCCTTCATGATCTTACAGCCCACCAGAGCAGCTGCCACGGCCTCCGGGCCCTAAAACACACAAATGCCAATTAAAGACGAATGTGAAATAATGCATTGAATAAGGACAGCACATAAAGTAGAAATTAGCACAATTACTAACTGCAAGATTGCAAAGACAAGCAATGAATTCATTCAGTGTTGATACTCAGCTTAACAGGACTTTTTTCATGCAAATTGCTCTTTGTTTAATGACCCTTGTAAAATTTGATCTGTAAACCCAACCGAGGTCAAGTGTGATACTCGACTGGTAATCAATGGAACTTTGTTTATAGCTTCTGATAAGGTCTCAAGAACAAATTGTGAACATGCAAATTCATTTGAATTCACATTTATTCACAAATGGACTTGGTTCATGAAAATGAGCTTATCGCTCAAACTGGTTTATCGACCCACCATGGCCCAGAAGTAGTTTGCCATTTCCTGCCTATTCTGCAGAATGGCCCAAATGAAGAGGTCTCTCCAAGGGTGCTCACAACGTCGGTCCATGTCCGGGAGGTTTTTCTGACTGTGAAAAAGACGGCCTTTCCCCATCCTCTCCTGCAGCAGATGCACATAATATAGCAGAATGGTAGCATGGTGTGATATGTGTAAGTGCATGTAAAAGGCCCACTCACCGCTGGAAGTTTTTGGTAGAAACCCTTACAGGTGTCATCAAGAAAGTCTTTAAGGACTTTGGAGACCTCATGGAAGGTGAAACCTGGTTCAGTGTAGGGTTGTCCCGACAACCGTTTGCTGGCCAAATGAGCCTGTTTCTCCTGATGCTTTTTCAGGAGCAGAGTGTGAAGGAGGTTTTTCTCGGACACAGAGCAGTAGAGCTCCTGAAGACGCCCATAAGTTAGGAACTCGTTTATGTTCACACCGTTATCAACAAACAGACGCACAAAGTCAGGTTTGTCATTTATCAGTGCCTCCATCATCACCTCCTCCAGGTCCTGCGCCTAGAAGAGAATAAAGAGATATTGTGTACAATAATCCAAAACAACTATTGATCATTTAAAACGCACAAAACGATATTGTTTCATTCTTACACTCCATGCCACATCTCCACTGAAAATCTCACTCTTAGCAATGTCCACCCTGTTCCAGGCCACAGCCAGTTTCAACTCATCCAGGAAGTCCTGCGCTTCCTGACTCTGACTCTTACACGCTGAGCCCAGACAAAGACAAGAACAATTGCATCAATACATAGAAATATAAATGCTCTCAGTTGTGTGCTTTAGTTAGTATAATATAATGGTTCCTCACCCTTAACCAGGGCTTTGAGAATTACTGTGTCCAGTTCGGAGTCCTGTTCTGGGTCATGCACTGTCAGCAGGTGACCGTGGTCCAATATTCTCTGGATCTAATAGACAAAATCTGAGACTTTACACTATATATAATCTAAAACTAAAAATCTAACTATCATAAAACAAAAGTTACCAGTTTGACCCAGGAAGTGATTTCAGTGCTGTGTAGGCCCTTAGAGAAGGTGTTTGTCAACAGCTCTTGGACCATATCAGCATCCCAGCATCCTCTGTCCATCAGGGTCACTAAAATATCAGCAACTCCTCCTGAGCCAGCTAAAATCAGCCAGGGTATTGAGTTCTGAATATTCTTGTACATTTTCTGTTAGACAGGAAAAAAACGCCACAATAAAACACTTATAATCTACAGTATCAATTCATTAGATATGTTTTATTAATAAAATGTTAAGAGTGACCTGTAATATCCTTGGCTCTCCGTGGACCAGAAGACACAAAACTGGGATTTCTATACTGCCTGTGCCTGTTACAACAGTGAATTCATTTCAATCTCTGAGCACGAGAAGATAAAAAATTGTGAGGGACAGACTGAGTCTTAACTCACCCCCATATCCTGTGCGCTGCAGAGAGATGTGTTTGAGCATCCTGACTCTCATCTCACCAGTGGCTCCAGGTCTCTGAGGGTCCTCGTCCACAAGGATCAAATGGGAATGATTGCAGTCCAGGGAATAGACTGCACCATGGGGAAGATCCTCATACGGGTATGTTGCTGGATGATCAGGCTAAATAAAAAAAGTTTACAAATGAAGTAAATATTAAAACCATTAATGAAGTTAGAGTTGTAGGCCAACCAGGAAGTTAGCATCACACTGATTCCCTCAACAAAAAGCCAATAGGAATTTTATGCAGGAAATAAGGCCTGTGACCCACAAAAGATGATTTTTATGAACAACTTTTATGAATTTTGAAGGCTACATAATTAAAAAAACTAAAGTTAACCAATAAACACTAGAGTGGCTTCAATGTCACTGCCACAAAGGATCTGACATGATCTAACGGTTGGAGAGTCAGACTGGTAACCCGAAGGTTGTGGGTTTGATTCTCAATACAGGCAGGAATGAACACACCTAACCCCCCAATCAATCCCGGGGCACCACCGTAAATGGCTGTCCACTGCTCTGTGGGTGTGTTTACGGTTTGCAGTGTGTGTTTGTTCACTACTCACTACTACCCACATAAAAAACCTATTGACTTTGGGACAATGGAACCAACTGCAAACGTGCAAACTAATTTCCAGTCCATATGCCATTTTCTCATGCGACTAAATGATATGAGATAAAAGAAAACATCAAAACGATGGGGTAATTGAGGTCGATTGGGCCAATGAACCTGCATTCACCCCATCTCTTGAGAAGTCCCCACCTTTGCAGACAGCAGCAGATCTCTGTTCTGAATCATGTTCCAGGGAGCAATTCCAATGGCCACCACTCGCACCTTAGAGGAAGTGCTCGCTAGAGAGTGGTCTCTTACGGCCTGACCCAGGTTCTTGGTGATGCCAAAACGCAAACCACTGGTGAGGATCCACGCCCCTATGTAGGTCAAGGGTCAGAGATCTGTGACAATCAAAAAGAGATTCTGAATTTTGTTTTTAATGAACAATAAATAATCCACCTGTGCTTTGTGCCGCCTTCACAAGGCCTTTCCTAAGTGTGTCCCTCAGCCAGGGCTTCAGCTGAGCCACTTCATCACCTCCCATTAGTGCCACCACCAGATGAGGAGGGGCCAGACCCCACTGCTTAGTCAAAATCTGATAGATTTCGGCTGGATCTGTGGAGCTGGTCACCCTGACAAACTGGACTGACAAATGAAGTTTGTGAATAATGTGCACAAGCTTAAACCCATCAAGAAAAGTAATGATTTTTGAGTAAAAACAATATGAATATGTAAAAGTCTGCCCTTATATACCTTGCCCTTGGTCCGACTGACACCGACAAAATCAATATCTCCCAAACGTCCGGCCGTCCAGTGGGTTTTATCGGATCTCTCATTGCTCTTCGCTCCAACATGAACAACGGACTCTGTAAGTGGGTTATAACACCGACATCCCACTGGAGAACTGCAAATAGTGACAGGATAGGTCAAGCATTTTGAACTGTTAAGTATTTATTGGTGATGATAAGTCGTGCCACCAATCGTCTCACCTGTGTTCTTTGGACTCACTCAAGAGTTCCCCACATTGCAGACACCTTCTGCCCTGCCGTAACACACCCTAGGGACAGAATTAAAATGCATCTGTATTACAGACCATTCAGGTGCAGCCATAGGAGCGCTACTCTGCTCAGTGAGGAACTTTATGTAAAACAGTAGCAATTTTCATTTTCTTTCTTTACACACATGCAAACTTTCCCTCCCTCCTGGTAAAGGCCGAGCAACATATGAATTGGGAAACTGACCTGATTTTTTACCAACCTGAGGTTAAGTAACAGTCAGCAAGAACGAAAGGTGAAAGACAAAACAGAAAAGAAAGACTTGACGGACTGTATGGAGTTTGAATATGGAAATATGCATAAACATAATAAAACACCTTTGTATAATTGTTTACTGATAGCAGGCAAAATTGATCATCCATAGAGGTTCTCTATGCACTTCCCAGGTGAAAAAGACGTTGTATTAAATGTATTAAAAATATATTTGAAATACAAATAGTGTGTTTATAATACATTTGTATTTACAACATGCTTATTTAAAGTGTACTAAAAATGTATTTTATTGCATTTTAGTATATTTCTAAAAAGTATACTAGAAGTACATTGGTAATAAATATATATTTAATTACATTTTTAAGAAATATACTATAGAAAAGCATACTTTTAATGTATTTATAAAAAGTATATTAGTAATGTATTGGTAATAAATGTATGCTTTATTATATTTTTAATAAATATGCTAATGATAATTATACTTTAAATGTATTTCTAAAAAGTATATTAGAAGTACATTGGTAATAAATATATGTTTAAATACACTTTTAAGAAATACACTATAGAAAAGCATACTTTTAATGTATTTCTAAAAAAGTATATTATTAGTACATTGGTAATAAATGTATGCTTAATTATATTTTTAATAAATATGCTAATGACAATCATGCTTTAAATATGTTTCTAAAAAGTGTACTAGAAGTACATTGGTATTTAATTACATTTTTAAGAAATATGCTAAATACAAACATATTTTAATTATATTTAAAAATGTTTTACTAGAAACGCAATGCTAATAAATATACACTTAATTACACTTTTAGAAATATGCTAAAAACAAACATAGTTTTAGTGAAGTTTTAGTGTCTTTACAGAAAGCATACTTGTTGCTAAATTAAAGTATTTTTTGTGTTCACTTCAAGTTTAAAAATTCAAGTCCCTTTAATTCCCTTCCTAACATGAAGGCAATTAAACATGTATCGAAATTAATTGTATATTTCTACAAAGACTAGAAGTAGCACTTTAATTATAAATATGTGCTCAGTTAAGCTTTTAAGAAATATACCAAAAACGACCACACTTTTTGTAATACTACCAACACTTAACTCAATGCATATGTATTTCACACTTTATATTATGTGTTTTAGGTTTAACTTTTTTAAATTAATTTGTTATAATTATGAAAAGCACTAAAATTTGACTAACAAGAAATGCACTTATACTTCTGCATTAATTAATCAAATAGTCTTTTCCACAAAACAAGTGAATACCAGTACTTGCACACATCAACATAAAAGATCAGGTGTACATACTAGAAAAACTAAATAAATTTCTTAAAGCTTGACTCTTACATTTGTTTGGCCATAATTAATTAAAAAAAACTTGTTATAAAGCATGTTAGGTTTATATTAACAGAGTTGTTTCTTTTTTTGTGGATGTTAGTTAATATTTCCAGTTGCATTCATTTGGACCAATCAGAGCCAATCTTTTCAAAACAAGCTTGCCGGCAATTGTCCAATCACACACTGCCATTTGAACTTACATGTTGGGCGGGCGCGGACAGCGGATACTGACTGTCTGTGGTATTCCTAGATTTCCTACTTCGGATATTTCAACAGAAATCATGTATTTTCCAAATTTTGCTTTGTTATTTCACTGACTCGGACCTAGTGAATGTGGATAGCACCGATCTAATATTAAGAGAAAACACGAGCAGATTACCAGGTCGTCAGCTCCCGCGAACAATTTAGCAGTGAAGAGGACAACGCAGAGCTGCGCCGCCACGACATGGACAGAGCAAGATACTGCCAGAAAAGATCTTACTTCTTGGTGGTAAGTTTATTAGTTTAAGTGATTAGTATAATTGGCTTTATTCTCACTTTGGGTTTAGAAAATATTTTCAGAAGTTGATGACGATGTTCTGTGGATTACTGGCGTTTCTGTTGACACTAAAGCGAGTTAATCCATTGACGTCTATCAACTTAATTGTTATAGATCTAGACAGTGACATAATACAACTATAAAAACATTGCCCACTGTGTTTGCAGAAAAAAGGTTATTAATGGTGATTACACGACAGGCTTGATTGTCCCTAAGTAACTTCTTGTGTTTTAAATATTATAATATATTTTAAGCTCTAATAAAACTTTCACATCTGTGATATTTAATTCATAGTAAAATCTAATTAATTATTAGTAGGCTGTCAGTTTTCATGTCAATTCGATAAATAAATTAAGTTGTAATCACCAACTATAATCTTTCACAAAACCAATTATTAAATATCTTGCACTGAGAAATTAAAATGATGTTAAATAATGAAATGAGAGATTTTATATTTAATATTTAGCCTAGCCAAGGAATTTGCACATTGCAAAGACATTTTTTTATTATTAAACCTAACCGTGAGTAGATGAGGTCAAGTCGAGTAAGTAGTAGTTGATCCTCTTGATTTGTAACTTTTTGTTGGTGAAAAACAACAAAAAAAGGCAATAGTGTGTCATGTAGCAGCTAAGTAACTAAGTGACCTATTATATATTAACACGTATTTGAAAAATGAATATGTATTTTGCCTGATTATGCATTGAATTATGCAATCACATAATCGTGTTTTTCTCGAGGGACTGATTTATATGATTTTATGAGTGGTATTCAGCTTTTTTACATTTAATCAAGGCGTTATCAGCTGTCACCAACTTGTAACTTTCAATAGAAAGTTCTGTCTTTATTAATAATGAATAATTACTTTAATAATAGGGTGGAAGTTACAGTAATGGTTCATTAAATATGTTTCACCATTTAAACAAAATACAAATTATATATGAAGAACACAACCCACAACAAACTTTTTTCTGCCCTAACTTTGTATAACATGCGACTTTATTTTTTCTTATAGAGCTTCCAGGGATATTAGCATCTCTCAAAGAGGCCCTGGAGTCCATGAAACGAGGTTCATTCAGCTCAAACCCAAGATCATCTGAGCTGTGTCTTCCTGAAACCTCAGAAATGGTTAGAAAATTCTTTATGATAAAGAAAAATCCTATTTGTTATAATAATTATATCTGACTTTTTGTGCATTAAGTGTTCTGAATTAAGTAACAAAGTGACAGCTTTTTATTAGAATTATAAATGAACAAGTTTATACTAATGCTTGTTTTTTTTGATTCTTGCCAGATTTCCCTCTGTGTTTCTGATGTCCCCAAAAGAGTCTATGGCAGACTGAAAAAGTCACGAACTTCTCTTTTTACTCAAGATTTGGCCACTTTACTTTTTGCTATTGTATTTCACTTTGTTTGACTTAAAGGATTAGTTCACTTTAAAAAAAAAAAAAAAAAAAAAACTTTAGCTGATAGCTTACTCACCCCCATGCCAAGATATCCATGTCATTCTTTCTTCAGTTGAAAAGAAATTAAGGTTTTTGATGAAAACATTTCAGGATTTTCTCCATATAATGGACTTCATTGGGGACCAAACGGTTCAAGGTCCAAAAGACAGTTTCTGTGCAAACTGTTCAAAGGGCTTTAAACGATTCCAAACGATGAATAAGTCTTATCAAGCGAAACGATCGGTCATTTAAAAAAAACCCCCCACAAGTTTAAGTTTTATAAGCTCAAATGGTCGCCTTGCTCTGTTCTGTTATGCATGTTCATGATTTTCCTATTTGAACTCGTTCATCAAAATTAACAAATCTTTTTCCGAGTCATTAGGTTCATTCAATGAACGAAATGAATGAATTGACTCGAAAAAAGATTTGTCAGGGCTGCCAACTCTCAAGCATTCAGCACAAGACTCTCGCAATTGAGCCAATTCTCATGCTTTCACGACAAATTGACTTATAGCCATTGGACCCTGAACCGTTTGGTTCCCAGTGATTATATGGAGAAAATCCTGGAATGTTTTCATCAAAAACCTTAATTTCTTTTCGACTGAAGAAAGAAAGACATGGACATCTTGGAAGACATGGGGGTGAGTAAATTATCACCAAAAGTTTTTTCAAAAGTGAACTACTCCTTTCAGTTAGTTTATTTATTTATTTATTTTTGTTCTGTTTAATACCTCTGCAAATCAATGCATTTTATGTTAATGTATTTTGTTTAGTTTTCATAATGCTTTACTGATGTAGTGCATTAAAGTTTATCTTTCAAAGAGTGTTTGTGTGTTTTGTAGAAATATTTTTTTTATTGGGTTTTGTTGAATTCAAATGTTTAAATGTATTTTTAATACATTAAAATATATTATTTTTATATTAAATGGTTTTTGGAAAAATATATTTTTAATATGTTAATAGTGGGTCCAATAGTGTTCTACTAATACATTATTAATAAGCTGAAATTATATTTAAAATATACTCAGAACGCATTAATGTGAAGCTAAAAATATACTAATGCTGTATTTCTAAACTCTATTTAAAGTGTATTAAAATACACTTTAAATAAGTGCTATTATATTACATTAAATGTACTTAAAATGGTTCCATTTTAGCACAATTTAGTATAATAAAATATATTACTATTACATTAAAATTGAACTTAAATACATATTAAAGTACACTTAATATACTTGAAGTTGTTTCAATTTAGCACATTTAATACATATTTAATACGGTACACTTAAAATACATTAAGTATATCAAAATAAGTACAATTTAAATATATTTCCTTTTCACCTGGGTTGTCCTCTTGGACTTATTTGAATCCTCTTCAACAGGTCAGTTCTCCTCATGTGGTTGAAGAGGCACAGAGCGAAAGAGTCATAGTAAAAGCAGTAAGGAACTGAAATGCAATTCTATATATATATATATATAAACATTTCAGGAGGTTAACTGCATGTGATTGATGTAATCAGATCTGATTAATGTCTTTTTTTAATGCCATAGCAATGCCATCAGGTTCAGGTATAACTACCACCTTGCCTGCTTTAATGCCAGCCCTTTTTATTGTGAAACCTCCTATTTCCTAATGGTTGCTTGCCATTTATTTTCAAACAAGGGCCATTTCGACCTGGTTTGATCAGTAAACATGTAATTACTCAGCCAGCCAGCTGTCATTGAAAAGTAGTTTGAACTATAAATAAAAAGATTATGTTAAATTGATTCTTGGAGGATTGGTGGCCAGGTGTTGATTATTGAAAAGTACCCATGACTTGTATGCAAACATGATTGATGTGTGTGGTTGTGTGGAGAGGTGCAGGAGCTGCCTATGATTTGACTAGGGAAAGGGATGGAGTGTATGAGAGAGGGAAAAAACCATTGGAGACAAAGCACAAACACAATTATTTGCATTAAAGGTGGCACATAGAAATTACCTTATACACCAGGAAAAAAAAAATTCTAAAAACTTGACAATGAATGGGACACTTTGTCAATGAATGATGATATCATTATTTAATGTTTTCTACCAAATTGTCGCTTTATCTCTTAGATGTATCAGAAAATACATTTTCTTCAGAGTCCAATTCTTGTACTTGAAAAAAGCTAATTCATTCAATTCACAAAATTAAACCAATGAAACCACCTTGAAATTTTAGAAACATCTAGATAGCTGTGGAAGTATATGAATAATAATTTGACATGCTAAACTTCACAATCAAAATGATTGCCTTAAGTAAAATGTTTGATTTAGTTAATTGCATCTTTACATCTTTTACTTTATAAGTATTTTTTAAAAACTGTTTAGCAATTTATAAACCCCACAGAAATGACCTGCAATCTGACGCCAGTCTTTGCGCTGAAAGAATTCACTTACCAGAGGAGTATCCTGATGCCCCAGCATGATATCTGGATGTTGGGTTTGCTCTCGGATCCTCTTAGCTTGTTTTAGGCCACTACAGGTCTGGGCAGCTCAAGAGTGCCACCAGGAAGTGAATCAGGAGGTTTATTCTGGCAAAACCACTCCCTTACTAACCGCTGCTAATAGCCTACGTTAGGCTCAACTTACCTGCCTTTCCCCGATCTCCACCATAAACATTCCAACAGGAAAATATCTTCAAATATATGTGATAAATAAGTGATTCATTTCCATATGCCTACTATTATGTTTTCTCCTATACTCATTTGCTCTGGACTTTCCATTTTTTTTAAAGTTTGACAGCTTACAATGCCCTAAGTAGTCTGGCTAAAATTACATGGTAGCCTAAATTGGAATACATCTGGAAAGTTGTGTGTAAGTGATGTAGTGGAGATTTCTGGTTCAGTATGAGGGGAAAAACGTAGACCTATTGAGAAAGCAGCATTTTATTAGATGTGTAGGCTATTGTAATTGTAATCTACAGGTGTAAATGAATGAAAAGCAAATACAGGCTATTTTGCATATATTGTCTGTTTTTGGACGTTTTCTTTCTACTAGTCTGAAAGAAGTCGTGTTATGAAGGTGAATTAACTCGAAAAAATGACAATTAACAAAAAAAAATGGCTTTGCCTGTAAAGTGTCTTACATTGCTTATGAAAATGTATTTTGTAACTCTGACGGCTCCAGTTTTAGAAGAGTTGCAGTTACTCTAATCAACCACTAGGTGTCAGCACCTCCAAGGGAAATTAAGCACGAAGATCAAGAAGACTGACGAGGTCGTCCTCAATCGGTTCAAAATCTACAACGGGCTCTTGTCTCATGAAGCACATCAAGAAGATGGTCTGATTATGAAATCCGTTTCCTTCAGAGGTATATTGCATACAAAATAGCCATCTGGCTACTAGGCAGCATATCTCAACTGCATTTAAAAACGCGATGTTGCTAGTGCTACATTAGGGTTTTTTTAAAATCTGGAAAATCATAGTATCTTATCTTATATAGAATGTGATACTTTACATATTAGACTAAAGTATCACAGATGTTTAATAAATATTGCGTTATAACTGAGACCGTACAGCTAACGTTAACGTTAATGCTAGTTGACCAGAGCGAACGAGATGGGTGCAGCGATCGGTTTTATGCCATTATCTTTGGAAACTAGGCTACATTCTGGATAACGTATAATTTATGTAACACATAATTGGGATGTTTTTGTTAGGGTGGTGGTAACGTAACTTAATCATTGTAGTTGGCGTTGCGAGTTAGGCCTTTTCGCCGAGGGGTTATTTCTTGAATTTTGTTCAGGTCAGAACAAGAGTGTGGCTACAATAGCATAACCGTAAATTATTCAACATCACATAGACATACATTTTTACTAGTAGGCCTACATAATTATAGTATCAATAATATTATATTGGGGCGGCTCTCGTTGTCCGTTCGCTTGTGGTCCGTTTGCCGCAGCAGAGGATCCCCTGACGTCATAATAATCGCTCGAGTCACCTGGTTGGTTGAGTTTTGCGCGCCATTGGTGGACCCCGCCCAGAAGCGTCAGAAATGCGCTAGAAATATTTTGATTGGATTTAGAAAATTGAAAGTTTAGATTTGTGTTAGCCTGGGAAAACCCAGACAACCTCTGGCAAAATTAGGCTAGATTTGCTCTGAAAGTTACAACTGATAATGGTCTGGTTTTAACCAGGCTAGATTTGTGTGCGTCATTTCGATTTCGATATTAACACGTATTTAACAAATTATGAGTAACCCCAAGCCTTAAAACTGTGGCATTGGAAAACACCATTTTAAATATTTGGTCGAAGTCGAACTGTAAATTGTTGCATGAATCATATGCAGCAACATTCGGCGCCCTTCCATTGAAGCAAAACATTTGCATTGAAGCAAATGTGTTACGGAGCCAGATATTTTAATGAAGATAATAATGGCTACATCAGACTAAATCCAGGACAATCAATTATTCGGAATATTCAAATGTTTATAATAATACATATTAGTTTAATATCATAATAAAATGTATATTGTTGCAATATTTGTGTTGCATAAACTTTAATCTATTGTTATAGTATAGTCCTATTAGGAGGTCTGCATAATTATAAATTACACAAGAAAATAGAAAATTAAATTACTTAGCCTAGTAGAAATTAGAAAAAATTCTACTAAGTGAAATGGTAGAAATTACTTCTCTCTGAAACAATCATTTATGTCATGGCCTTTATGCATGGGCCATATCGGACTGTGGGTTTTTAAATAAGAAGGGGGATAGGGTGACATTGCTGATACGAGGGGGGTTTATTACACAGGGCGTGGTGTCCGCCTAGCCAATCGGAGGCCTTTGCTCGTACAAACGCTGGCCTTTAACCACCGGCACAGATATAAACAGACTACAAACAATAAGAGCTAAACAAGCGTCAGCTCGCGGCATTGACTTTCAAGCAACATGGCAAACGTAGACGTATCAAGCAATCTGGAGCGTCATGTTGCACGGAGGACCTTTCCTCTTCTCGCCCGCACAAAGGTCTGCCGTAACCTTTTCGGACCCGTAGATCACGAGGAGCTGCACGGTGAAATGAAACGCAAACTCCAGGAGATCTCCGAGCGAGACCAGACCCGGTGGAATTTTAACTTTGAGACCAACTCGCCTTTGCCTGGAGATTACGAGTGGGAGGCGATTTCAGAGGACGCTATGCCATTTTTCTACAAGGATAAAGTGCAAAATAAAAGAGCTCTCGCCACGGCGTCTGTTAACGCGACAGGAGACGCGTCCAGCACTTCTGACTGTGGGTTACACGGGATTTCCTGGAGTCCGGTAGTTCAAGAATCCGCGGACGTCCCAAGTCGACCCAGCGAGCTTAACCAGGAGAACCTCTCTGGGGCACTCAACTCAAAACCAGCTCGCGCTTCAGTCCTCAGAAACAGGCGAAAGAGGTCACTCATCCCAGAGGCCCCCAGAAACAGCACGCTGCAAATTACAGGTAACTTAGGCTAATGCATTGAAACGAAATTAAAAGTAACGGACAATTTAAGTGTTTCGATTTTTTTTTTTAAATATGATCTTGAGCGAAACATGTCTAACGACAAAAACATTGATTTCCACCAGACTTCTTCCCGAAAAGAAAAAGAAACCTGGAATCCAAGCAGGATGAACCCACCAGCATTGAAGTCACGCCACGCAAAACAATAAGATGGTGCGTATCCACTCTGTGCATAAAACTGTTTATATCATTGCATTAATAGTAGGCCTATGATAAAAACAATTATTATTAGCCGACTGATTGCATTAAACAAACGTGTAACTGATTGGCCACTTATTCAGTTTAAGCCATTTAAATGTTTGTCCCCAGCGTAAAGCTGCTGTTTGCCATGGAATAAATAGTAATTTTGTCGTTTTCTTTGCTTTACAGATGTTTGCACTCCATGCATCAGTCCACCTGTGTTTTATCTGCAGAGCGGATGAAAGAAAACCAGGGGACGAGAGACATTCACTCTCTCTCTCTCTCTCTCTCTCTCTCTCTCTCTCTCTCTCTCTCTCTCTCTCTCTCTCTCTCTGAACATATGTAGCAATACATAGACTTTGTTGCAGTGTTACAATGTCTAAATGGTGCAATTTTATATTTCTTTTGTTTCCACATGTGTAGAGGGCTAGGCCACACTGCTCTAAATAGATTAGAGCAATACTTTTTTCTTATTTTTTATTTTTTTGGTTTTGTTGTTGTTTTTTTTTAAATATACTAACTTATTTTATTTATGTTCAAAATAGTTGGTTACTTTATTATTTACAGTGATTGTTATTGTTTTTAATTATTTTAAGTTGTTTATTTAAGTTTTGTATGCAGCATCATGCAAAGAATGTTTCTGAGCCGTGTTTGTTAAAATATATTATGTAGCTCACGTTTGAATCAAAGTGTAAATTAAATTATATTTTTGCTAACCTGGTCGTATTCACGTGTGTTCTTGTGAAAGTCACGTATCATTATTGTGGATATAATGGGATGTGGGTAAACGGCAGAAAAAAAAAATGCCCTTCATTTTTTAGGCGTCAACATTTTGCCTGTGACAAAAAGAGTAGAGTTTGGCCTCTAAACAGACTCAGCTGTTCCGCCCTCAGTGTTTGTGGGGAGGGATATGCGGGCAGCTGCGTGCTACAGGGAGGATTTAAATGCCATTTTCTTTCCATAATGAAGGAGGCAGGTGCCCTTGGAACCCCGCTTTGTCCACATAAGACCTTCATTTTCAGCACCCTCTCAGCTATCCCGCTAATGAAACACTTACCAAGACTCGAACAAAATGGGCTCCTTCTATTTACACGCCAACCACCTGCCTCCCCTCCCCCCACCTACACACTATCTGTGAATAACATTTACTATAGATACCACCACACGCCAGATCTTTATAATGCCATCGAGTTAGGGGAAAAGCTAATGGGGAAAAATAAAAATAAAAAAATACGTGAACAAAAATAGATCTAGGTAAAATAAATTCGTGTCCAAAACGAAATGTAATTGTGAGCAAAATAGGTTGGCTGAAACTCTTTCTTGTAGTTAAAACTGGAATAGGCTGTAGCCTATTCAATTGGTTATTTTTTATTTATTTATTTAACTTTCGTTCAATTTTACCACGTTATAATTTCTACTTAAACATATGGCTATAGCCCTTTAATTTGGTTATATATTTATTTGCTATATTTTAAATGACGAATAACAACAATAGGCTATCAAATGTCAAATAAAATAATAGGTAACACTTTATTTTTGTTCCTTTGTTTCACGTTACATATTGCTCTAGTAATTAACCTTTAAATAGTGTATACATGCAACTATCCTAAACCAAACCCTATTCCTAATTTTAACCTACAAATAGACATGCAGTTAAATATTATTACTCGGTACTTAAATGTATATTACACTATAATAAGGACACCTTAAAAAGGGTTAAATAGTATGAACAGTGTTTGTAAAAATCTTTGAAACTTTTATCATAATAGACTGGAAAGTGACCGGTAAGGTAATTGGATAAAGCGGAAGAAAGTGGTCTGAGTTCATTCTTTGGATTTTATAAACTCACTATAAACTCCAAACTCCACAATAAAGTGAATTGGGCCTTTAAAAACTCACATTTGTCAGTAAAAGAAAATAGCTTATCAACGTTTTTTTTTTTTCAGATAGGCTCAGATTTCCCCCCTTTAATTTTTGTCGTTCACGTTTGGGCTAGGTAAGTGCCAGTGTTTCGCTAGATATAGCCTTTCTCTAAAGAAGTTTCCCTTTTCCATGACCATCTGGCACCAAAAAAAGGCGAAATGGAACAAAGGCAGCTAAAGGCGTAAGGCGAAGCGAGTGCCATCGCATTCACCTGCAAATGAGGCTTTGTGCTCTCACAGAAGCGCTCGGTGCTCACAAATCCTGTTTGCTTTTGTTTCTCGTCCGTATCTAGTCGTGTGCATGACAACAGAGATAGTCTACTAGCTACTCCAGTCCAGTGCATGACAGCGACTGACCATCATTCAAATGAAGAAACGAACAACGTTAGGAGACAATTACATAAAGATTGTTCGGTTTAAACACTTTAAATATGCCTACATATCATGCAATGTGCATGCAAACTTAATTAACTACGATTAGGCTAATAATAATTACCAATTAGCCTGTAGATATAGCTATACAAGCAGGCCAAAATAGGCCTAGCCTAAGGTAGCCTGATAAATTTGTAGCTAGTCCCTAACTCAGAAGCTACCGGCGACGTAGCCTAGAAACACATATATTTTGCTTAAAAGTATAAGCATTACATTAACTATACAAATAATATTTAGATTTTTTTTCTAATTAGCCTACGTGAACGAATCTTTCGCGTGTTAAAGTATGATATTGAGAAAGCTGCACGGCATGCTACTGTAGCTACCTTTAAAACATTCATGAAATTGTCTTAGTATTACACAATCTTGTTTCATAATTATTAATGAAAAACGTGGATTTTAATAAACGAAATTATGTGACTTGTATAATGTGAGGAATCCCCCAGGGTTTAACTGGGCCTCATTATTTGAGCTTTTACACTAAAATCATTATGTCCAGCTTGACAGGGTTTCCAATATGTTCCGTTATAGCTCGGATGGGTTTCCTGACCAGATGGATTACCTCCTCAGGCTCATGGGACCGCGACTTTTATCAGCAAATCCCACAGAGACGCATTCATTCAGCCCATGCAGTCTGTACATCATTAAATGAAGTTAAGAGTTCAATTCGAATCCTTTTATTCTGACTAAAACATGAAATTAATTAGGCTCGTTTATTTGACTATAAAAACAGGAAATAGCCTACTGTGCGTCGGAATACAAAATACACGGCATTAGTTGGCCACTCTTAAAAATAAAGGTTGACATTCCATGAAGAATCTTTTACATCAACGGAACCTTTCCATTCACATAAAGCTCTTTATATAGGCTAGTGGACAAGGTCCTTTAGATTATTAAAATGTTCAGCAAACAAACAAAAAGTGGTTATTTTAATAACTGTTTTGGGGAACCCAAAATGTTTCTTCTCCGTCATCACTGCGAAATTTAGAACTTAGTTTTAAGAGTAAACTATTATTAAAATTAAAAATGTTTTAAAAAGCCTAAGTATTTATTGATTTAGATTTGTTTTACCAACAAACTACACTGTAAAACATTATTTTCATGAGTTATCACATTTTTTTGTCAAATCAACTTATATAATTAATATGGTACCAAATAAAATAATATTTTGAGTTTCTGTTAAACTAATCTCCTTCGTTCTATTAACTAAAATTTAAACCGTTTTATTAAAATTTAGTTTAGCTTTCTTTTTCAGTTAAACCAACAAATACTTTTTACAGTGATACACTGATTTTTTCTTCTATTTTAGTTAATAATATACAAACAAAGTTATAAAAAAGAGTCAAACTTAACAATTCATTTCCCCCTCTTAATTGCAGTGTGTTTATGTAACAGGAACATCACTTTCTCAGCCTTTTTGACACAAACACCTGCAATTTGCAGCAAAACCATCAAACCATTCATCTCTGTGTTGTAGCCCTCTCCATTTCAGAGCTTTTTCTCTTTCTCTAATAAAACCCATAAAACAAGCGGAGGCACTGGCAAGCTGTGTCTTCAAGGCTGGATACACCTCTATGGGTTCACTAGCTTGGATTAATGGCATTTGGTCCCAAAGTTTGCTCAGCAGTCCCAGAGACAGTGACAGCAGTACGTCCTTTTAAACGAATAACAAAGGCTTATCATTTATCTGGCGGCATATGGGCCAGACCCCCTCTGTAGCAGGCCTGCTCTCTGTGGTGTCTGCCAATACTGTTGTCCTGTCCATTCCATTGTTGACTTAGTTGTCCTGCCATGAAGAGGTATAATCTAAAGTGTCTAATTCCGCTGCCCTTTTGGGACAAGTTTGGTGGAATATGGCTTAGATAGAGCAAATGCATATAGCGAGTGGTTTCATTTAATTAAGATGAAGTCGGCACAAATGGTTAAGAGGAAGCTGACATCCTGGTTTGCTACGTTAGCTTTTCTGAGATATAATCCTATGCCCTCGAGATAATAAAGACAAAATTGTCATGCCTTTCATGAATGCGTATGTGACGGAATGTCTGATTTGTTGCACATATTACAGGTGACAATGGCCCATGCGAGAAGCTGTGCACGAACAAAGGCGGAGTGGACAGCCGTGTTACTGCCCAGGATAAGGTCAAAGGGTGTGCATGTAATCATCCCCATAGCAACAATGCCCCTCACCCCTGAAAGCAAATGTATGACAATAAGATCAGAGGTCACGGTGCTCCCCATATGGTCGTGTGCTGCATAAGTCATTGATCTGTCGGGATGCTCTAAAGGAATTCTGAAAGTGTCACCGTAAGACTTTTAGAAAAAAAAGACAACAACTGCTCCCGAAGGCCATAAATGCCTCCACACGGGCATAAATAGTAGCACCAAGAGCGGGAAGCCGAACGAACTGCCCACACACTTGTGTTTGAATAGTCAGGGCGTTTGACCCCACGAAAACATGGTGGAAATTAAAGTACTGCAAACATAAGAAAGAAGAAACAAGATGTTTACTTAGGACCAGTTTTTTGAGACTGAGAAAAAAATGCTTTTCAAACTTCTTGAAAATAGTGCAAACAACCTTATTTGGAGGTTTTTGAGCTTAAGAACCAAAGTCATTCGCTTGACTAAATTCCTTTGGGATTTGGCGCAGGCGTTTTAGGGCTGTTTTCGCTCTAATGGATTTTACTGGAGAGAAAAAATCAGTAGTGTTGTTTTAGGATACAATATTTATTTCACAATTTTAAAAAACAAAATAGAACATTCATATTAGTGAATGAACATAAATAAAAAAAACCTGATTGCGAAGACGATATAGTGAAAAGTCTTTCCAGCTGAATTTAAACAGTATTCACAAATCCTCTAAAAAGACTATATTACTGATACATAAACACAAGCAGCACACATTTTGTTCCTGCATGTCAACAGTAATCATTTAAAGACGTTTGTCAATTCATAACACTCCAAAATAACATCATAATCATTCACATCTGCACTCCTAAACATAAAGGTTCTTTATTGGCATTTATTCCATGAGGAAACTTTCAGGAAAAAAAAAAAAGCTCTTTAGGTATTTTAAAATGTTCTTCAGAACTGTTCAAGATTCTTTGGGCAAAACAAATATGTCATTGCTGCGAAAACCCCCTTTTCTGTAACCTTTATTTTTAAGAGGGCATCAAATATGGACAAACCCAAATGCTGGGTTAAAAATGTTATCAAAAAATTGAAACCAATGGCTGGGTTTGTCCAGTTGGGTTAAAACAACCCAGCAATTTTTAGACTGATGGAACTCTCTCCCTTTGAACTGTCTAACCAACTAATCAATATCAAAAACTCAAAGTCTACACAATCGTATGCTAAAAATATGTATACACATTTCTTTACGTGATGCTTTATAAGAAATTCAACTGTCGGACAAAATATAAAGGTGAACAGAATTAGTCCGACAAGATATCTTAAAATCAGCTGATGCTAAACCTGAGCCAGACCCAATATCTTACATTAACTTTAGCCAAAACTGATCACATATCACAGGCACTTTGTGACTTAGTGGTCCTTTAGCTTTAGACTCAGCTGTCCTCATGAATAACAGTTGGTGTGGACAGTTGCCCGAAGCCGGGCAGGCTGTCCTGTCTGTCCGGCAATGACAGGCTGAGGGTGGCTGGTTGTCGGTGGAAGCTACCACGCTGTTCCTTCCCTTTGGCCAGATCCCCCCGTCTCTCCCTCGCCAACATCAGGTTGAGAGATTCTGAAATGCTGTTAAGTGTCCTGTCCATGTGTGTGATCTGTGGGGAAACGGGTGTGTGGTCTCAGCACATCTTTCAAAACACTGTCTAAAATAACGTCATCATAGTGTCTGGGTAAATAACGCCACAAACAAGAGACGATGTGTCCATACAAGCCGTAAAACGCCAGCAACTGATAAAAGGTCCCATCTGTATAAACATTCTAGCAAAAGAAATAAATCCATCCTTATACACTCTTAGAAAAAAGGGTTGTTCTATATATGAAGCATATAGTTCTTTACTCAACTCCAAAGAACCTTTTATGCTAAAAAGGTTCTATAATGACAAGAAAGAACCCTTTTGGCACAATATTATCCATTAATTTATTACATTACTCTGCAACATTTTTTAGTTGTAATTAAATGATTGTTTATTAAACTGTTGTAGTAAATTAATATCACATTTTAAATTATCGATTTTTGGAGGAGAAAAATTGAAATGGCACTCTTCGTGTGATATTGGTTAACAACATAAAATTATATAAATATATACATTTTCTAACCCCCATATCTTGAATTTTGTGATCATTCACATGCATTCATAAATACATTTTAGGGTCTTGATGTTTGTCAATAATATTAAATATTTAATCCGGAAAGGACAAAACAAATGATAATGAATGAACCCAAAAGGTTCCATTTAGAACTTTTTCCTGGTTACAAGGAACCCTAAAGGGTTCTTATTGTTGAATCCTTAAAAAGGGCTCTGTATAGAATCTTTTAGGGGTTTCAAATATGTAGCGCTGATAGAACCTTGTCTTATAAGATGCTGTAAATGAGATTAAACTTTGATCAAAGAGGTGATAATGAATAGTCGTAAAAAGGTCAGTTAAATGAAAAGAGGTGATGCTGTTTTGTTATAACTGAATCACATGGTTGAACTGAGTGGAAACTATAATACAGTCAGAACTACACTTTTTTTTAAAAAAAAGAAAAGAAAAGAAAATTGTGACATTTTTGTATAATAAACAATTTTTAAATGTCAGAGCACACTGACAAATGTTCACTCAGAACCAGATAGTAAATTTCACAATCAATTACAAAAAAAAAGCCAAATCACACATTGATGTAAAAGTGAACTTTTAAAGCAGAAAGACTAAAATAGTATTAATAGTAACTTCAAAGCATTTTTTTTACTGTACTGTTTATGTAACTGTCTATGTGGTTAGAAAGCTATACATATTTTAAAACCTGAGGGAATTGTTGTTAAATGTTTAAAGGGATTCATGTTTGAGAGGAAGAAAACTGTCGGAGAATTCTTCATTTTACAGTTGGGGAGCCAAATGTCATTCCGCTGGGTTAAAGCTAAGTGACGTGTGGAGCCAGGGCTGTCTACACCCCATTAGAAATAACCAGACGAGTGTCTCCATGCTGGACCACAGTTTAAACAATGATAGTGGCACCACAGTCACATACAAACACATGGACATATGCACAAACATATAGCGTACGGCAGGGGACTCGAGCATGTAAACATATACAGTCGCTCCCCAGATAGACATGAATGCAAACATACACACTTCTAACCACAGAGAAAAAACAAGATCTTGAATCGAAACGTATAGGGATAGTTCACACAAAATGACACTTTTTTAAACATTTACTTAGACTTACGAGTTTGTCATATCATAATACTATAAAAGTTTACACTTGGTTTTTACTTGCAAACCGTAAACCATTACATTTTAAAATGTATTAAAATAAAACAGTTATTTTTAAATTATTTATTTATATTTTTATAATAGTTATTTTATTTTTATAATGATATTTCACAATAATACTGTTTTAAGCATAAGAGGATTCTTTACAAAACATTAAAATATCTTACACAATCCAAACGTTTGAACAGTACTATTTATGATTGAATAAATAAATAAATAAAAAATCTTAAGGTTATATATAAAAAGCAATGCCCTAAATGTGAAGAGAATCCAGTCAGAGTGGAGGCAGAAGACTGTGTTAGTGATGCAGTAATGAGTTTCTAGCATAAAAGTTAAGGCTATTTGTTCCTGTTTATGCCAGACACTGCCTGCTTCCTGTTTACTGCAGAATTATGGGAAGAAGAATGACACTGTAAGGGGCAGGGTATCCTGTCCACAGCCTCTACAGCTAATGAAACATTTTCAAGCAGTTCTTTACGACGTGTCCAACTGGGTAATACTTGTAATTTGGCTACTCAATGCATCACTCACTAGCATTGTCATAGAGATATGAAGACCATAAAATGAGTCAATGAGATCGAAATCAATCCTTAAGTCACCTGATTTTTACTTTTTGTAGGTAGCTAGATATAAAAGAAAAATTGTATCGCTTCCTAGATATGTCAGCTATGAAAATAGAAAAAAATCTTAATTTTTTTTTTTCAATTCTTTCTCAGTAAAGAATTTTAAACAGGCTGTTTTCTGGCATTTCATAAAATTAGTCAATTTGCTAGTTCTGAGAGGGAGAAAGAGCAAGCTAATCTGAGAGAGAGAGAGAGATCATGTGTATGCTGTTTCAAGTTCGTGTCTAGGATGAGAGCTGTTTGTAAAAGGATTTATGGCTGGAGTGGCAAATGAACAGTAGACAAAGTGTTTGTAGAGCTCCTGAATCCCCGTCATTCTATTGGCCATGGGAGGCCACACACACACACACACACACACACACACACACACACACAGAAGTCAGAAAGCTGTTCTTTTTAGTCTTAACACCCTTATCAGCACACATCACTCATGGATAATGTTTGAGAAGTCTTCAAAAAGTGATATTTGATTGAAAGCAGAGAAAGATTTCTTCTGCCTCCAGGGTTAAGGCTTGATGAATGAAGCCTACAGATCTTTATCTATAGAATCCGTCTGAACCAACGCTGTTGTGTGCTTTTGCATGTAAACTAAAGACCTGGAACGTGTTATTATTTTACTAATGATTAACTTGGTGGAGGTGATTGGTTTCTACACTTATTGCTAAAATTCACCTCTATATTCTGTGGACCCAACTTTTAGCCTATTGTGGTTTACGCACAAAGACGTTTTAGACTCTTGTAAGCATTGTGAGTTTTTGGTGTTTTCTTCAGATATAGGCTAAACCCTGCTCTGGCTGCAGGACAAATATTCAAGTGCTTACCTTCTCTTCCATCCTGTTGAGTCTGGAGCCAATAGTGTTTGTGCCTTTGTCTCTCAAGCGTTCTACAGAAGACAAAAATAGAGCCAAGAAAAACATAATAAAAACCCTCCATAAACACGAATGTGCTACAAGCCAACAATAAACAGCAACATTAAGAACAACGAAGGGGTCAAACTGTAGCAAAACATGGTGTGGGGTTGCGGAATGTGAGAGCAGAAAGTGTAATGAATGACCTAGCTTTACCTGAACTTGTCTGGTAGAAGGACAGCTTCCCTAAGGACTGATCCAGTCTGTTAGGACCATGCGTGCGCCATGTGAAATGTTCATGTACAGAAATGGCAGATGAAAAGTGAGAGGAATAGTGACAGAGATGGATGTACTCTTAACTCCCCAACTTTATTTACCCAAAGGTCATGAAACAGTAATTTATATTGCTTTTATTCCTATAAAATGTCATCCATGTATAGCCAGGTTAAAGTAAACACTTTTCCCAATATGCTTAACTGCTGCTAGGTGATAAAGTGAGTCCTCATCCCACCTTCTTTGGAGCTCCTTGATGCGCACCATGAGGTTGAGATGGCCCTGAGAATACTGCTCAATGACATCCCTCACATCGTACGGCTTACGCGCTTGCTGCAAAAACACACATATACACACAAAAACCTGCCGATATAACACCTGCACTCATCACTCGATGTATTTGCTTTTTTGTCTGGGCATATAGTTATTACTTAGATCTATTCTTAATAAAATACTAATAAAATACTAATATGTAACAAATAAACACTGCCATTTCCGGTCAAAAGTTTTTATTTACTTCAGAAGTCTTTGATGCGCACCAAGGCTGCATTTATTTGATTAAAAAAAGTACAGTAAAAACAGTAATATTGTGATGGCAAAGCTGAATTTTCAGCATCATTACTCCAGTCTTCAGTCACATGATCCTTCAGAATGGTAATATGCTGATTTGGGGATCAAGAAACATTTCTATTATACTTATTTATTACAATAGTACCATTGCTGCTTAATATTTATGTGGAAACGGTGATACATTTCTCTGTCAGGATTAGATGAAATATTGAATAAAAAGTTCAAAAGAACAGGATTTTTGTAAGATAGAAATATGTATAGAAGTCCTTACTGTCATTTTTGATCAAATGAATGCATCCTTGCTGACTTTTAATGAGTGTATATAAAAATAAAACACACATATATCATATATATATACACACATATATACTATACTGTATGTGTGTATATATATATATACACGTATGTGTGTTTTGTTTATGTGCATATGACCTATACTTAATTTATTTTTTATAATACAGTTTTTTATATTTAAAAAGAATACGATTTTTCTTATTGCATCATTGCAATATGCCGTTTCCATGAAATTGTATTGAGAGAATACATTGTTTGTACATTTCATACTTCAATTTTCACAATGCAGGACAATAGATAAAAAGTGATTCTAAATTTAAAGAATTAACTTGAATACACTTGGACTTTCCCTCATAGATACATTTTTATAATCAAATCTTAATATGATCTTGACTTGCAGGGCCCTACTGTTAGGTTGAGTGAAGCTTTATGAATAAAGTCTGTTTTATTAGTCGGTTGACTTGATGCAACCAGCCCCGAATCAAACAAGCCCAGAGGGGAAATATTTCCTCTTGATTCTCGCCTTTGATTCACATCTGCTGAAACCAAACGTGATCAAAAGCTTAATCTTTGCTTTCGGGGCAGATTGAGCAGGTGATAATGCTTATAGCTATTTTCATTTATTTGAACTTCCTGACTAACATGGGGAAGATGTGTGAAGCTCCAGTTTTCTAGAGAACTTAAGCTCAGTTTGATCAGCGTTGCTGAAATAACCAAACATTCACACATCTCCGGCACAAATGACCCAATTCAGGAGAAGTAGCCGTTCAAAGAAGGGTAAACATTGTCATGACATCAGAAACAGCAAATCTAGCCAGCAGCATCTGACAAACACAGCAAAGTGTGTGTTCTGTGTCGCAAGAGTGTGTGAGAGGAGGGGAGAAGGACTTGGAGAAAATAAGGGGATTGAGAGATGACTGAGGCAAGCGGGTCAAATGAATGGGTGGCGAGAGGATGGGAGGGTAAAGAGAGAAGACAAACAAAGTGCAGTAACGAGTATCAAGTGTCGCACAATCGCACAAAGGAGGAGAAAGTGTGTAGGACAGCTATTAAGGTAATCCTCTGACATTAGCCTGTATTTTTGAGGACTCAGGCAGAGCATCTGCTGTGACTGAATGAGGCCCAACACAAGCTCTTCTCTTCAATAAGTGTTAAAAGACACCTTATTCACTACACTGAAATTGATCAAGGAAGGCTCACGATTGGAAACGTGAAGAAAAATCTGCATTTTGACTGCATTTTGCATAGTGACGTAACATGCTAACTCATAGCAAATAGAAAACAAAAAAATCTTACCTGGAACTTTTTTTGGGCCACAAAGTAGTACATTCTCTGGATCACACGAATGGCTGCTCGATGGGAATCCCGCAACCTGTGTGTTTATGTGTTGAGATTAGTATTAAGAAAGATACTTAACATTTTACATGTACCTTTCAATTTTAAAGTGAAAATCGAAATGAAACTTTATCACCTAGCAGCAGTTAGTTCACATAAACATGAAAATGTTGTCATCATTGCCATATTAAATTTCAAACCTGCATGTATGACTTTAATTTTTTCTTTGCAACAGAAAAATAATTAGGAAAATGTTGTTTTGCCCCCACACAATCAACGTCTATATCCTTAAAAATGTCCTCTTTTTTGGTTCTACAAAAACGCCATACAGGTTTGAGGTAAAAATGTCATTTTTGTCAAAAAATAAGATTATCAAATCAATATTTAATATTACTATTATATATTATTGTTAGTCAACCTAATCTCACATGAGTATGTTATAATGTGGCGATGTCCTCTGGATTTGTACGATGTGAATCATTTAAAAATGTATTATTATTATTAGAAAAAAGTGGTAACACTTTACAATAAGGTTTATTAGTTAACATTAGTTAATGTATTTACTAACATGCACTAACCATGAGCAATGCATTTGTTACTGCATTTGTTCATCTTTGTTAATGTTAGTTCATGAAAATACAGCTGTTCATTGTTTGTTCATGTTAGTTCACGGTGCATTAACTAATGTTAACAAGATTTTAATCAAGTATTAGTAAATGTTGAAAATAACATTAACAAAGATTAACAAATGCTGTATATGTGCTATTCATTATTAGTTCATATTAACTAACGTAGTTAACTAATGTTAACTAACGAACCTTATTGTAAAGTGTTACCAAAAAAGTAAGCATGTTAAGGTTGGGGTTAGAGTAGGGTAATGCCGTCACAAAAAAGTCCAAATTAGATTGCCATGAGATTGATTTGCTAAGGTACATAGAGAGGAAATGAAAACTGAATCTTAAATGTATACATATTTCATGGTCAAATGTGGTCTCTGACATGTTGGTTGCAAGTCACCGCTAACTAACGTAGCAGCACAATCACTGACCTTTCACATTTTCAATATCATTTGCAAAACAATCCTATCAGTCTCTGCTAAGACTTCAGGTACAGCCCTGAGCCACTCCAGATGCTGTTTATGTATAGGACTTTTGCAAGTGGCCATTGAGTACAAGGGTCACGACCAGGACACAGTGTCTAAGAGCATATACAAGGCTCTCTCAGCTTTTCAAAGCTTTCAAAAACCACAGCACTGAGATTTGGTGGCGGGGGGAAGGGCATCGACTCCCAGGAGACCCAAGGTTATAGGGGAATGGAACATTGTCTCCAAGAAAGACAAAGTAGGAGAAGTACACTTTCCCTTGCATGTCGGCTCCCGCGTGCCAGTCTCGATGTGATCCATGCCTGTATCATGTTAGCATGCTAAGGCTCGTGTCTGTTGCATGTCACACTGACAAAAGACGGAGCACACTCACACAAGTTCTTTTAAAATGCATTAGCAGTAGACTGGCTGCAGGCTATCAAGCCTCATTGACTTAATGGACATGGCTGGCTGACAGTTTCTGGTTTCTCCCTGGCTGCGGGCTACAGGGAAATGAGGGATAAGGCATATGCCGTGCTCCAGGCAACTGCCAATTTACTGCTCTTTGGTGCCATACTCTCTAGATTTCACCCAGCATCCCTCTGGGTAATATTGCCAGTGGTCAAATAGCTTTGAACATTATCATACCCACAGCGATGTCTGTTAGGTTAGTACTAAAAAAATGAGGAAATGTGGTAATGGAAACTCCAGGTAACAAAAACTGAAGCTATTTTGCATTCTTAGTATGACTTAGTTTATGATCTATTTCCTATAGTCAAACTATAGCTTCCTATAGCTATGATTAAAACGAATAGGCCTATGGTTATGCTGTAAACCAACAATGTCCAACCATGTTTAAATCAAAACTGCTTTTTCTTCACTCTCCAGTCCAACTTATTATCTATAATTAATTATATTAATAATTATATATTAATTATATTATATTAATTATATTATTATATATTGTCTATAATTATATCTATAAAAAAAGAAAATAATTGAATATTGTTACAGTTTGAATTAATTTAGAATAAGTAAATGTTTAAATATATAAAAAAACTGTAGACCAGGTGTGTCCAAACCTTTAGACATACTTTAAAAAAAATGCCTACCAAGGCAGCATTTTTTTTAAAATGAAAAACACAGAAAAAAACCACAGTGAACAGAAATAACTGTTTTCAATTTGAATGTATTTTAAATTATAATTTATTCCTGTGATGGCAAAGCTGAATGTTCAGCATCATTACTCCAGTCTTCAGTGTCACCTTCAGAAATGATGACGATTTGGTGCTCAAGAAACATTTCTTGATCTTATCGATGTTGAAAGCAATTGTGCCGCTTAATATTTTTGCGGAAACTGTGAGGAAAAAACTTATTTTTCATGTCAAGTGCTCAACGACTCTCTTGAGCTATAAATGTTCATGGTATAATGGTCAGTTTGAAACTCACATGCATCTCAGAGCTTAATTTGGTAGGGTGGTTACATTTTGGTGGACCATTACACGTTTAAAACTACAGAATCCAAACTGATAAACTCAAGTTGGAATCTGCACAGAGTTCAGGAATCATACCTCCATGGCTGCTTGTCATTCCAATGGAGCAGGGAAAGACGACAGAAAGAGAGAGAGGCGGGGGACACAAGAGATGGAACATGGGAACCACCCCATCTGTCCCTGAGGCAGTGCCACTTCCTCTCTCCACTCATGGTTACCAGCATAGCAACGCTGGTCTCATGACCTTAGCAGGGTCACCATCTGCCTCTAGTGCTGGCACAAAGCCTGGCTAATGGCGAACACTGGTGGAGACGTACGCAAAGAGAGAAAGACTCCCACTGGGACAGACAGAGAAAGAAAGAAAGAAAAAGATGGAGAGAGACAGACAAACCGACAAATAGAGAGAGAAAGAGAAAAGGAGGCCATCATATGAGGTCTTCTTTCTGCCGAAGGCAGACCGCAAATCTCTCTTCCATTCCCAATCTTTTTTTTTTTTGTTTTTTTTTTTGAGTCTGCTAGACAAAATCAGCCAGATGTGAAAGTAACTGAATGACAAAAGAGTAGTTTGGGAAATCAGCATTGAGCATCAACGCTGCATTTTGTATTTTAATGTACTGACAATGTGATTATTACAAAACAATGTATTAACATAATCCCAGGAGAAGAATATTACAATCAATGCTTCCTGTGAGAAAAGTATTAAAGCTATATAGTTCACTAAAAAAAAACAAAATTGCTCATACCGTTCAAAACCTGCATGACTTTATTTCTTCTGAGGAAAACAAAATGTTTTTGAAGAATGTTTTATTTATTTTTTTACTCTTTTTTTCCCATCCAGACAGTACAAGTTGACCTCACTGACTTTCATTGCTTGGACAAAAACTGAGAAAATGTTCAAAATATATAATACAATTTATGGGTAATGATTTTCATTTCTGTCTGAACTATCCCTTCAAGGGATGTTACCTACATGTTAATGTACAGACCATAAATTAAATCGTAACCCCAAAATCAACCCATTTTGTAACGTTTTTAATGATCAAAAGCCAAGGTCTGAGTTTGCGTGCTTTGTCCATGTAAATAGCAAGTGATGTCAAATATTTGACAAAAGCCATCCTAACCGCACCAAATAAAGATCAAAGACGTACATCATGGGACAGGAAATAAACATGCCATTAGTACCATCAACACTTCAGGCCAAAGGGTCTAACTCTCCACCTCCAATTAACCCTAACGGGTGTGTTCAACAACATTTGGTCAGAGGAGGTGATCTCGTCTGGAAAATGACATCAACCCTTCTGTGCAACTACTAACACTCATTAGAGGAGGATAGATGAGAGAACACCTGATCCGAGGTCAGCGACCGCTCCTTAGGGCAACATGTGCAGCATCTTGTGTATTGATTAGAGCTTCACTGATTTGATTCTGGGGATGGATAGGAAGAATTCAGAGGGGAAGGAGAAGCTTCAGAGAGGATATATTATTGAGTAAATTAGGTCTTATATAAAGCTAACTGAACCTGCAAGGCTGATTTGAAATTTAGTGGCATTTTATCCAGGGTGTTTTTGTGTTTTAGGTGGGAAAAAGTGCCTGTTATTTGACCTCACTCTAAAGGGCCTCAGCTAATCTGAGTGTAATCAAATGTAGATAAACAGGAAACATAACAATCACCGGGCTTCACTTAATCTTATCACTAAAAAGCATCCATATACACACACACTCTCTCTCTCACACACCAACATGGCCTCCGTGGTTCTGCAAAAAGACCAAATCAATCAGACAGTTGTGTGACTATTAAATGAGAGCATGCAAAATTTCAGAAGGATGACAATTAAGAGATATAATCCACACAATATCCATTGTATAATCTATATTTCCATTCTTTGTATGTTTTCAGAGTTTTAACTTTTAAAGGGATCTAATTTAATTTAGGTTGTGTTTTTGTTTTTGTTTTTTTTAAAGGCACTTACCCAACGTTTCTAACATTATATGCTACTCTTTGGGGTAGTTTGGGGTCAGTATGATTTTTTATAAAGAAATGAATAATTGTATTCATCAAGGATGCATTAAATTAAATTAAAAGTGACAGTAAAGATTTTTACATTGTAACAAAATACTTTGAACTTTCTATTTATAAAATAATCCTGAATATATATATATATATATTGTGATTTTCTCAAAAATATTAAGCAGAACAAATATTTTCAACATTGATAATAAGACATATATAAGAATAATAATAAGATAGTAAGTTTCTAGAGTGCTAAATCCGCATATTAGAATGATTTCTGAAGGATCATGTGACACTTATGACTGGAGTAATGATGCTGAAAATACAGCTTTGTCATCACAGGACAAATAAATCCTGTGTTTATGAGGATTAGAGATTTCTTATAACAAACATATACTGATTTTGTCTTTAAAGCAGCAATTAATTATAGTGGGACCAGCTATTTAAAGTTCAGAGACTTTAACTGCATGATATAACTTACAACTCAATTATCCGAAAGAATCGGCCTGCATACTCAAAACCTCCCCAATGTTTTGTTACATCATATGATAAATCACAAACACATGTCAATTACCACAAAGTCCCCCGCTGAGGCCATGTGCACTCTTGTGACTCGTCTCAGCGAGTCAAAGGATGAAGACCTTTGTGTGGCGGTGTTGCGCCACAGGCTGCAGGATTGTGGCACTATGGCACTAAAAGGCTCATGGGGGCCCTGAGTGTCTAAGAATAGCTCTGTGGAAGAGGAGGGGAGGAGCGCTCTGATTAGCCACGATCTGAGAATCACAAGCTTTACAGGGCTCTGCTGCGCAGTACAGGACTTTATCCAAAATATCAGCTCCATCTTCCCCCTTTAGTTCAAATACCTAAATGACATTTTAATAAGGGGTCAGCTGAGATAAAGGCCACTGAGGCAGTAATGACCGATTATTGCTGACCAGCGGCTGGACATTGTACACTTGGGTAAAGACCCGGGGTGGAGTCTGGGCCGCTGGCCAGAAGCCATCACACACACATGTGCACACAAAGACGTGCGTGCACAAGATGCTCATACACACACAGCAGGGGTTCCTCTGGCTTCAGACAAGCAAAGATCTCTTTCATCCCGAGCATCAAAGCGCCAGGCAAATACGGAGAGTATTAAATGTCCTTATGAGGAGTGACACACAGGGATGTAGTATTCACTCTGACATTGAGTCCTTCGCTGCTATACACCATGACTAAATGGCTTATGTCCCAAACTTGTGGCCTCATATGATCCTAAACATTACAACAGCAAAGAAACTGACAGCGTTCGTTTCAGTGCAAGTCCTTATACATCAGCAGGGGCCTCGGTGCCTTTTGTCATATCATGTTGCCAGCTAACAAAGTCACTAACTTAGCCAGACCCTCTGAAAGAAACCTGATATGGCACATTGATATTAATTTCACAAAGTGAAACGGAAATATTGGTGCTCATAGACAACAAAAGTTTTATTTGTGATTTTTGAATTTGAAAATGCTGAGTAGATAAAACTGAAATGCAATTTTGAAGGGACTGCTGATGCAAAAATAAAAATCCTGTCATCATTTAGTCACCACTGTGCCGTTCCAAAACTTTGTCTTCCTGTCTTCCGTGGAACATTATAGTAAATATTTTAAAGAACTGTTTTTGCACATAAAATCAAAGTCAGTTGGGTTCAAAACAACACTTGACCCCACTGAATTTCATTATACTGTATGTACAAATAAAATAAAAATATTTGTGTGTGTGCGTGTGTGCATGTGTGTGTAAGCAAAAGAACAGAATTGTAAAAGCCATTAGCATCTATGGTTCCCTGAAGAACGTTTAACATCCATTGAACCTTAAACAAAGGGTGGAAAAGGGTTTTTCAGATTCTTAAAATGTTCTTCACAGAAGAACAAAGAAGAAAAAATGAAACCTTTCACAAAAAGGTTTCTTGGATAACCAAAATTGATTCTTCTATGGTATCACTGTGAAAGCCTCCACTTTTTTGTTCAAAAGTGTCAAAGTCAAACAGGTATGGAACGACATGAGAGTGAGTCAATTATTATCAGTATGATAAATAAAAGTTTGGGTGGTGAACTATCCGTAATGTTAGGCATTTTTTTAAAGCACTGTTGCTGGCATCCGCTGCTCACATTGAATAGCTGTCAAGTTGACCGTGTGCAGTCAGTGTTCTGTTACAAACTTCTACAGAGAGTCTTGCTGGGCTCTTGGTCTGACAGCAAATGAGAGAATCATCTGGGATGTGTTCTCTCTTGCTGAGCGACTCTCCCTTTCTCTCTCTCTCTGTCTTTCACTGCTTGGCTGACTCTCGCTCCATGTCCCTCGTTAGCTCTAACACACTGTAACGAAACACAATTACTGTTAAGGGGGAAGAAAAGGGGCCGTGACGGGCAAGATAAAGAAACTTGTGCTGGCAAGCCGCGCTGAAGAGGCATTAGTGAGCCAATGTTTCTGTCCCATTCAGCACCCCTTACACACTCCAAATCACACACATTTACTCACGTCTAACAGGCGAACGTGAGGCTGTGTGCGCTTTGGACTGGGGAAATATTTCCATACACATGCTGAATCAAAAACACCTTCTAAGTAAAAGTGACACTCAAAATAAATAGTATAGTAGTGTGTTTAGCTCTTAGAAAAATATGAAGAGTTCAGATGCAAAAGCCTCTAAATGCCATTTGAAATTTTCTTCTTTAATGATGATTTTTGTCAAACTTGTATATTCAAGTTCAGTAATTTCACTTAAATAACAATTAATAGGTAATTATCATTGCCATTTAAGTGAAATCACTGAACTTAAATATACAAGCTTGATAAAAATCATCATTAAAGAAGAAAATTTCAAATGGCATTTAGAGGCTTTTGCATCTGAACTCTTCATATGTATATAATGCATGTGAAATTGCCAGCATGGTGATTATTGCTCTGGAAGACAAGAGTGTTTCTAACAAAAGTCACTTTTGCGTTCTTTAGCCCAGAAGGCCATTACGACTAGGGCCGCTTGTCAATCAGGCTATTGTCGGCGTGTGTAGAGCTGCAGACAATGGCTCTTTGTCTCTGCACCAGTGTAGACGGCCTGGCTTGGCCTCCGCCACTAGAAGTCCTTCTCTGTTTACTGAGAATAAATCAATCTTTTCAGCCCGGGTCTCCTTTGGTAAACCTCACACCACAGCCCTACAAGACTGCAACAGCAGATACGTGCGAGTACAAATGGGCACTTTCAGACGCACCTGCGTTTGCTTTGATTTCATCTTTATACCTGTGTCGCTCTGGACGGGAGTTTATTTTCTCTGATCCAGGCAGCTGCCAAAGGCGCCTTTGTATTTGATATGAAATAACAACTGTGACTCTCTCTACCAAATGGCTTGATTCAAGACACTTCAAGAGGTCTGGAATGACAACATTTTACAAAATCTCACCGTGGCAGAAACAGTCGTGTTCTTTATCGAGGTTTAATAGATAAAAGTGTGTAGGTAGTATCGATATCCTCCAGTGTGTGCGTATGTGTTAGGAGCGCAGCGGTCAGAGATATGTTTCTGTGGCATTGTTCTTCCCCCACCCCCAATGCAGCCGAACTGTTTCAGCTGCAGGCACGAGGAGGCTTTTGTGCCTCTTCTGCCTCTTGAGTTAACAGCCTGGGTCAAAGGTCAGAGGAGGACAAACGTCCTAAGGGAGAGGAGAGAAGATGAGGAGTAAGAGGAGACGAGATGAGCCGAGAGGAGAGGAGAAGAGACGCAGGGCAGCGTTATGGTTTTGGACTTTTTGAGTCCCCACCCTGCTCTGCTGGACATAAACAAATAAACATGCACTCACACCCACACTGAGCAGGACAAGAAAGAGAGAGAGAGAGAGGGAGGGAGAGAGAGAGAGAAAAGAGAGGGAGAGAAAAGCCAGCTGTTGCCATTGCATCTCAGTGTGAGGCGAATGAAAGCTCATTAAACTTCAAAGATCAAATGAAAGCTTGTAGTGACAAGGCTCCTTTGTAGAGGAGATGCAATATGTCTCCTAAGAATGAGGATTTAGAGAGGAATCATACTTAAGACCCTAAAAATATTAGATCTAGCTAATTAAAATGTAAAATCTCTTTTAAGTAGCTTTGGTGGAAAACACCTACGTTTTTCCAGAAGATTACAATTAATCTCAGTGTACAAGCAATTTGGTTATTGTGTTCATTCTGAGATTATTATGACCACTTCAGCCCAATCAAAGTCAAAATAAATACACAAGGATAGCACGAGTTAGAAGAAAACTAAACCTAGTCTACGATATCTCCCAGATTGTGTTAAAAAATATACTTTTTATCCCACTTTATATGTGTCTTTATACTGTGTACTAACATTTGAATTAATCATTTGCTACAGTGCGCTTACTGTGTTCATACATGTTTTACATTATATTTAAAAAAATTCCCTGCATAATTAATTTCTGTAAGACCCTCACTTTACACAAGCCTAACCATACCTCCAAATTTGACCCTAATCTTAACCGTATCCACCTTAATAGCAGCAAGTGTTTTGCAATACAATATGAACACAATAAGTAAATTGTACAATTACTCTTTTTAATGCAAGTACATAGTGTAACACACCTAATATAAAGTGGGACCAGACTTTTTTTTTCTGCATTCGTATTTCTACTTCACCTGTATTATACACATTAAAGCAGCATTAGTATGATTTTTCCAGTGTAAACCATATGCTGTAATCTGAAGGGTTTGGTCTACAAAAGCACCTCCACTGCCCTCTTGTGGCTTCTCAAAATAAATAAAAGTTTGCACAACAAAATCTTTTGTATTCCACATTATTTAGAGTGTAATGGAGGCCTAAAGGTTAGATGCTGTAGAGTGGCGGATCCCATCACAAATGGAAAGGGACACTCTGGATAATCTAATGGGCTGTAAACCCCCAACCGAGACATGGTTCATTAGATTATTCAGAGACGGGATCGCTCCATTGCCTGCGTAAGTAAATGGTTTGCAGTACACAGGCTCTGCGCTGTTCCACATGCTGACCAGCTAATGGGGCAAAGAGATTCTGATAATGACCCCCTCTCAGGCAAAACACTGCCTGCAACATAACCACTCTTCATGGGAATGCTTTGGGGCTCAGAAATATACACTGTGCGCTTCTTAGCCATGTTTTCACTTGAGGTGGGTGGGCTCAGAAAGCTGAGATCTGTTCCAGCAGAGATGGCGTATATGTGTTAAAAGTGTTTTAAAGATTTGAACTGGGGATCCAGTGACTGCAAAGATTAGCAGGATGATTAGACCCCATTTGTATTTACAGAAGCGATAGTGTGAGAGTGAACTGCAGGAGTGTGCTAACTCTGACACCATCAAGCTAACACTTTTTTAATTGCCTATCCATTTGATATCACACGCCATCTGGAAGAGTGCTGATAGACTATAAGTAGTGGAAACTTACTGAAACTTAAATAATTGATTGACTTCTGTTTACGGTCGGCCAGGTAGATTCGGCTTAAATTGGGCTAAAAATGGTACGTTCTTACTCACTGAGACACATGAGTGACTGGAACGAATGAAATCTCTCGCTCCAGCTCAGTCTCCATTTCATCTGCAATGCTGCTGCACCTTTGGAGTGTGGGCCGAGACGACACCTCGAAAATCCCAGGCTTTTTCACTAAAGACAGAAAACACACACACACTCATCATTTCAGACTGAGAGTCCTGTTTTTCCAATGGAAGAAACGCATTATATTTCATTCCAATTTCAACTTGTTTGTGTTTCCCACCTGGAGGTGTAGAAAACTGGAAAGAGGACAGAGAGTTCCAGGATGGCACCCGTTCTGTGAGGAGAGAGATCAAGTCAGCATATTTAAAATCGAACCATGTGTGTACATTTTATTTCTTGCTAAGAAATTATGCTGTGATAGACATGCATATTCAAAGAAACAAAAAAACATATGGTTCATTTAAAGAGTCAATATTAGACATTTATCTGTAAAAAAAAAAAAGGAACAATTAAGGCAGGTATAGGGAATAGTACATAGCAAGTGAGTACAGACAAGACAGACACTAACTGAAGCTCACCAAATCTTCTGAGTGTGTTTGCCCCTTTTGTGAGAATGGAGAGGTGAAATAAAAGATATCAGAGGACAGTGAAATTGTGCAGAGAAGAGGTAGAAAAGGTCAACCGTATCTTAGTTTATTGTTGGTAATAATACCTGACTGTTGAATACTGCTCACTGAATCTTGTCCGCCATCCCTTCCATCGTCTAAGGAATCGTAGGTTATGGATGGTACGGTGGGAGAACTCAGCCCATCATCCCTGTCATTACTCTTAATTTTCCGCCTCATTTTCATCTGTGCCAAGTCAAAATTGACAAAAAACGTTACCTCTTTTCTGGTACTACAGTTTGAAACCACATTCAAAAGTTCAAATTTCTACATTTGTGCTTGCAAATTGTTGTCCAGCTTTTAAGTAGGTGGGCCTACCTTTAATTTAGGGCTAGAGCATGAGTTGTTGAGGTTCTTCTTCACAAATAATTTGTAGGTGGCAGAGTCAGGGTTCTCTAAGGCAAAACACCTCCAGGATGCCTTTATCATCAGAATAAACAAGTTAACACTGGAAGGTTTGACTATCCTCGTGACTGACAACTAATACGCAATATCACATTTTTAAGCAACAGTTGGCACACCTGTATCAGACATGCAGCTGCAGGAATTTGCCTGTTGAAGTGTTTTTGCCTCTGTTTCTGCTGTACCTTCAGAGCAAAACCGGAGCCTAGAATTCCCTGTGGGGAAATACTATCATTCTTCTCATACACTTGCCTGTTGTGCGAGGAACAATTGCTAAGGCTATTAAATCTCTGTAACTTACAGCAGGGAGGGCAAAGAAGGAGATAGCAAAGACAGAGAAACATGATGCAATGGTCTTCCCTATCCAGGTCTGAGGGACCTTGTCTCCGTAGCCAATAGTGGTTACTGTCACCTGAGCATATGTACAGAAAAGACATTGACATGCAACACCCATTACTCAACTTGATCCAGTTCTTTGATGCATGCCTTCAATTATCCATTGTGCCAGTGAAAGGTATGGGTGTGGATCTACCTACCACACCCCACCACAGAGCATCAGCATAGCTGCTAAACTCTGTGAAACCTCTGTCATCCACTGCATCCTTCTCTGCCAGATACACGAAGTAAGAAGAGAAGATGAGCCCAAGGAATCCGATATATAGAGTGGTGATCAGTTCCTAGAAAGAGAAAACACTCTCTAAAACTCTCACTTTTTATCTTAAAAATAAAGATTCTTCAATTATGTTTTTGCAGCTCTAGCGCTGGGCAGAAATGTCCTGATTCTCTTAGATCCATTTGGGTTTATTTCAGTTATTTTGCACACACATTCACATCTCAATATGAAGTACTATCTCTGCCAATGCTCTAGTGTGTTCATTCTGAAATATTTATTAAAATAATAATGAAATAATAATAAAAAATCAATATTGTGACTGTTAAAATGAAGATGAATTATCTTCATTACTTTTTAAGAGTGTAAGGAAAGGCATGGCAAGTTTATTTATATAGCACATTTCATACACAATGGTAATTTAAAGTGCTTTACATAGAAGAAATTAAAATAAATCAAAAGAAATCAGAGCAATTAAAACAGTTTAGAATAAAATAAATGATAAAAATAAAATACAGTAAATAATTCAAACAATTTAAGTGTAAATTTTACACCAATTCCAACACTGCTTTAAACTATTACAAAAAACACTTTTGTGATGAGGACCTCATCACATCATGAGGTATACGACAATTCACCACGACGTCACGGCAGTAATAGACGTTCTTCCGGGTGGCAAAAGCCGAAGTTTTCCTATCATGGCAGCACTAGTAAATTGCTTGGAAGGGAGATTCTTTAAAATGTAAAAATGTAATACATTTTTTTAAATAAATATAATGTGTTTTTATCATAATAACAACTGTTTTTAATTATAAGTAAATATGCTATATAGCCTATTATTGGTCATTAAAAGGCTTTCCTGGGCTAAATATTATGTGACAATTGTTCTCCAGCTGTTATATTAACCTGTTTGTGTGGTTGATAAACACTGATTGGTCGATATTATATATGAGGAATATACATTTCGGTAAGTTGCGTGAGAAAATGGATGTGGGGCGTGACAGCGTGTGAAAATCGACAATTGCGTGAGTCTCACGGTCAATGTGTGAGAGTGGGCAGCCCTCTTTTACTTTAGGCAGTGACTGGCAATGAGTCTGATCTTCAAAAGAGACAAGTTTACTAATATTAGTCTCGAATAATAGTCCTGGCGGCTCTGATAAATGCTCTGTTATGATTTTGTAGATGGACTTTGGATTTTGAGAATACACGAAGCACAGTTGAAGGGGTTGGCAGCAGAAATGTAAACATTGGATGAATCATATAATTTAGGACATCATTAAGATTTCCTACTTTTGACGACACAACGTTCACCTGCTATAACCTCCTCACCCACAAGAAATCGATACAAACCCTACACCTTTTGCTGTATATCTGGCAGCGCAACCCCAAAAACAAGACGTTTTCATCATCGATTCAACTTTGATCAACAACAATGTGTTTAACTATGTAACTGTTCAACACATTCTCATCCCAAGATGTAATCTAACTGACGCTTTTGACCTTATGTCAACATCCTCTGTTTTAGGGTACCCTTCAACATCAGTTAGATGACGATCCTAGGGCGTCATCCAACTGACGCTTTACCTTTAGCGTCAGTTAGATGACGTGGGTAGGTTTAGGTCTGGGGTAGGGTTCTGACGATAAAGGGTACCCTAAAACGTCGGATGTTGATGTATGGTCAAAAGCGTCAGTTATATGACGTCTTGGGCTGAACTGTTACAGTAGCCGGCTGGATCTCTTCAGTTAGTCAGTAGAAGCCACTCGCGCTCTGCCAACCGGAAGTATCGCGGTGCCTATTGTCTACAAACATTTTGAAATGCCGTATACTGTAAATGTTTTATTTTTTTATTTTTTTATTTTCTACTGTTGGAGCAAATGGAAATGCAAAAATAATATTTGATTCGGTCTCCTGAGCACCTCTATAGAAATTTCACGCTGTAATTTTTACTTCCGCAGTACAAAACATTAAATATGAAAAGGCATATGCTTCACCTGTCGATGTAGGAAGACCACTGATCCAAGCAGCCGCCAGGTTCCTCCCTGTCGATCCACATGCAGCATTCGCAAGATTTGAAGGAACCGAACTCCTCTGTAAACAACATCATGTCATGACTTCAATACAGGAGAGTTACAGTACATCTAAGCCTGCTTAATCTTGTACCAGAAGGGACAAAGAGACTTCAGTGACTTATATATTAAAACATTAAACCTTACCTTACAGCAGAGGTGGCAAAAACCTGACCATTAGAGCCAACTACCAATACAATGATGGAAGCCACCACCACAATCAGGTCTAGAACAAGAAAAACATGCAAACATGTTAACTGCAACAACAGAAAACAACACTTTTATGAATGCACCAGAAAATACATAATAGGGCGTTTTGAAAATTCATTCACACACTCACCAATAACAGAGATGGGCTTTCGGGCAAAGCGAAGCCTACCCAGAAGTCCAACATATTTACTCCGGCATCCTGCTGACCACAAACGTACCACATACTCCACACCAAAGAACACTACCAGCACAAATTCCTGCAGAATGAAAGAGACAGACACACTGTGCTTACACAATGAGCACTAAACGCATATCATAGTGATATTATGTGCTCATGACAATGAGAAATTATATAGCTGAAACATAATGTGAGATTTATTAGAACATAACAACGTAAGTATAAAGAGCTAATTGATTCGACTGAGACATAATGTAAAATTCTGTGCTATAATACAACTCTGTAAGTATAGAGAAGTAATTTATTTGAGCAATGAGATGTCCGCTTTGAGAATGGGTTTACCAATAAAGCTTTATTGTGTGGAAAAGGAGAATGGCTGTCATTGTGGAGCTCCTCGGCTAGATATTCCTCATGAGCAATATATTGCCTTTTAAAATATTTATGAGGTATGTCTAGAACAAAATCCTCCACTGTTCTCTGTGCACCTATTGCAACTTGATGCTGCAATCCCATGACCGAGATATATAATGCCAGCTCTATGGACAAAGAATCCATTGAATTCACCATATTCACACAAAAGATTATACATTATTTGGTCATGCATCATTTATAATATATTGTGCAATGCATAAAGCACAATAATAATATACATGGGATGCATGTAACAGATGCATATTGAGAATTCACAGCCCTGACACAGGGTTGTGTGAAAACACACACGGGTGGTTCATGGTCATGGCCAACAACAGCAGTTGCCCTTGTCTCCTTCTTAAAGAAGAGAAAACAAAAGAAGCCTGAGAGTCCGCTGAGCACAGGCCCTTTGAGAGCTGCGAGGAACCAGACATGTATGAGTTATGAGGCTGGCCGTGAAGCCCTCTGTCACACAAGCAGTCTGGAGAGCTGGATCCAGGTCTGAGAAGAGGCTAAGAAGGAGCTTGGTCAGCTGCCTGGGGACGGATCCTGGCACAGAGCCGGCCAGCTCGCTTGCCTAGCCTGTCTAAAGCGCCTCCAAAATGAAATTAAATTACAGGCACTTCCCTATCCTGTGGGAACAGACAGAACATGAGAGGTGGAAAAAGTGAGTCCAACCAGCAGAGGTCACAGCACAGGAAAGAGGCTGCAAGAAACTAGACTGAAACTAGGCTGTCTCACTGTCTACAATGTCAAATGCAATTTAACAATTTTTTAGGAACAATCATCAGCCATAATACATGGCCTACATTTTCTTTGTTTATTCTTTTCTGTTGCCATGGTTTTTAATTTTCCCTCATGTTTCTTGCTAATTTTCTTGTTCAATCCTAGTTTTCCCTGTGTATATAGCTATGTTTTTGTTTCAGGGTACATTTAAACGACAACAATATGCTTAAAACTGAGAAGTTTTCCCTTTGAGTTTTCCGTGTACAAACGACACCATTGTCAAAACGATCCCCATTCCCACGGATCCGCCAAAATGACTAAAACGCTGTATTCTGCTGCCAAGGCATTAGATGGCTTGATGAAACAGTGAACATGCATGTGCATGACATCAGTTTGAATGAACGACCAAAACGCATAAAAAGTTTTACGTTTTAGTTGAAAGCGGTGTCGCGTAAACACGGCCCCTTAGTCTTTGTCAGATCTCATCTATCTTAAAGTTGTTTCCTGTGTTTTGTTTCATGTATTCTTGGACGTGTGTTAGCTTGACATTGTTTTGATTAAAGAACGACATGCAATTAGATCCTGCCTTTATTTCAACCCTGCTGACACTATGAACTTAACAATTTGATAAAATATACTAATACTGTATCAAATGCTTAATAATTTGATGCAATATACTAACCCCTAATCTTAACCCCACATTTATACTATTTAAACTTTTTTTTAAATAGAACAAATTGAATGATTTTCTAACACTCTAACTTTATGTCAGATTAGCAAGGCCCATTTTGTTGTCTCCGTGCTGCGGGTTTCTCTGTGCTATCTAATTAAATCTAGGCTTGTGATCACAGTGACCAGCTGGCATATGAAAGGTCTGGGTGGACGGCCAGTGGGCGACAGAGGCCATGGGATCAGTTTTGGGGAGGGGTGGTATAGGGTGAGAGGAAACAGGACCCCAGATGCAAGGGCCTCTCTCAGTTACCATGGCAATCAGCTATCCCATCCAAAACGCAGCTGGAATGCGGTCGCAATGGGTGAGCTGAGGAAGGGTTCACTGTAATAACAGCAAGGGTCAGCTGACCTTTGTCCTCAATCTTATAAGATTACATTAAATATTAAAAATGGACTTACTATGAAGCTTGTGATTTGGCATTGAGTGACTTTTTCTGCTCCATCCTTTTGTGATCTAGCCAAAGCAAACACTTGAAGTCTGATAATAAATAATAGCATTAACTGACACTTGAAAAGAAAGACACAAAGCAAATATATTACTGGTGTCACCGTGGGAATTTGAAAGGAACTAATGTGTTCTTAAAGGGAAATTTTCACCAAAATCTGTCATCATGTTGTTCCAAACATGTATGAATTTCTTTCTTCTGCAGAACACAAAAGATAATATTCTAAAGATAGTGGACAAACCCCTGATATAAATAATATATATTGCCAACATTATTGGGGAAGTGTTTCTTGTGTATGTTCTGAAACTTTACATGACCATCCAAATAAAATGTTTCATGAACGATGTATAAATAATGTTTTTGTGCTAACATTCTGGGAATGTTATCAAAGACCAGATTCACAAAAAATTTCTTAAGAAAGAAGTTAAAGGGCTATTTCACCCACAACTGTATGAAAAAAATACTATGGAAGTCAATGGATGCCAGTAACCGTCTGGTTACCAACATTCTTTAAAACATCTTCTTTTGTGTTTTAACAGAAGAAAGAAACTTAGGTTTGGAACGACACAAGGGTGAGTACATTTTTGGGTGAACTATTTAACTCTTTTGACTGAAACGTTACGCATTAAAACATTGTTTGAAAAGCTACGCAGTTTTATTTGTTATCTCAGGCCTTTGTATCCTGTCACACACAACAGAAAGGCTTTAGCTACTGTGTTGGGGGAGGGTAACTGACTAGATGCAGTGTCTTATCAGTGCAAATGAGATAAAGGTGATTTGTCCAATCACTCAAAGCGTTAGAAATGAACATTTAAAACTTTGTGGGTTCACCTCATAACTAATATCCCTTCACGCAAATAATCCACTGTGCTTTTAGAAAGCTAAAATGCACTGGATAATGTTTAGTTTCTTTGACCCAGGGTTAAAACATCACAGCACATTGTTAAAATACAGCAATAAATGCTTATTACATATTCATGGTGCTTTCAAATAGAAAATTTCATCATTATAGAGGCTTTTGTCCGTTTTCAGTTTTATTAGCCATTCATGGTGGGCCTTGGTTAACACATGACAAAGAGAGAGACATCTGTGTTCTGTCTAATTAGGAGGGGGTTATATCTGTAACTGATAATTGCCTGGAGAAGGAGTTAGCACCCCATGGCAGGACTACTGTCCTCCCAACACGTAGAGACTGAGCTTGAGGATGTGTTAGCACACTTAGCAGGACGTTTGGTGACAGCTATGACACTTTTTGGGGGACAGGGAAGCACGTGAGATCACAATCCTCCGGTGAGGGATTTCTCACTGCGCGTGGTGTCGGGTCAGTCTAGTGTCCTGTGTGACATCCAGCACCTGTGTGTGGCGTAACGTCCTGTGTGACCACTGTTAGCAAGGTAATGATCAGTCTCTGACGCTTCACCCCAGAAGTGTGACACGCACAATAGTCTCAGAATAGGCTCAGTTAATAAGTGTCAACAGCATGTGTGTGGATGTAAGTAGTGCTAATGTTCAGTAGCTCTTCTTCACTGTGAAACAATGTCAAGCTAATAACGGGGCCTATCAAGACTATTAGAGGCTAACACTGGAAAAAAGTGTTGAACAATTGATTTAAGTTAATGATTAATTTGTACTTAGTAAGATTTGCCTGATAAGCTTTAGCTTAATTTACTTAAGCACTTACTCAATGTAAAAAAAGAAGAAGAGAATTTTGGGATCTTAACCATGATATCCAGCCTCTGGTATAGCAGAAGAAATGGGGGAAAGTATGCATTTTATCTATTGATTTGTTCAAAAATACATACAAATGAAATGTGTAAAAAAAAAAATTAAATTGAATTCAAATTTATTTTAATATTTATTTTGGGCATGACTGTTCTGATGTCACAAAAAAAGAATGTTTTTGAAAACATTATTTAGTAGTTTGGTAATCTTTTATTACCATTTTATTGATTTGTTTTTCCCCAACAAAATGCTTCACTGCAAATAATATACAAAACTCTTTGTCCGCTAAATAAATAGGAAATTATATCAAAGAGGGGACCCTTGTAAACTGTGTCAAAATCAATAAATCGGTTAAAATGATCAGATAAATAGACTTTTTTATGTGGTGGGTTGCCCAAAAAATTTATTATTATTTTTTTACAATGAAAAATATATAAAAATATATTAACTACACAGGAACAAATGAGGAACGCAATATTAATATTCTAAGAGTAACAATGATTAACAAATCCATAATACTTCTCAGTTGAATGCAGTAGTTCACTATTAACTAATCAAAAACAACTATATTTCATACCTCCCAGATAACTATACACAGGTGCATAATTAATGTGAATAATGCATAAAGTATAATTAATTCTGAAGTAAAAACTTGTTACAAAAACCTCAAATGCTTACAATGACTTCAGTCAGTATTAGGGAGTGATCAGCCTTTTCACTTTAGTAAACTGATACAAATAATTAGTAATTCCTTCTGAATGATTTGATGATACTCGAGTCATTACTAGTGGTTTATCATGATCTTCATACATTATGCATTATGAACCTGTATTCTTAGTAGTCCCCTGGGAGGTATGAAAAAAAAATTGTAGTTATTGATTAGCTAGTGAACTACCTCATTCAACTGAGCACAACTACTTACTAACTATTTATCATTATTTCTTGTATAGTAGTTACTAGAATTGTTAATATTGCATTACTCATTTGTCCCCATGTAGTTATTCAATGGAACAGTATTATAAAGTGTTACCAATAATCATGTGGTAACACCATATTCAATTATCTACATGAATACAAAGAGTATATCACAAAAATGTGTTTTAAACAAGATTGTTTTTTTTTTTCTTTCTTTTAATCATGGACACTCTTATTTGTTTGTGACCCATACACATCTTATGTGCTGTAAGGAATCATAAATTTTGATCATGCGAGCAGTTTGACTGTCTTGAAAAGCTATAGAAAGGGGCAAGTCTGCCTTTGTTTGCCTCAACAGCTGTGAGACGCAATGCAGAGGGCCGTGCCTCATTAAAATAGGGTGTGAACAAGGGGGGTAGGGATGACATGGTGATTGGGTCTAACGGAAGGTTTCAGCCCTTAAAACAAGTGTTCTACTTCCTGTGAGAACACCCTGCTCCCTCAATTGACTGTATCTACCCACCCTAAATGTATGCTATTTGATTTTGGATGATTTTTTTTTAACACACACCAGACAACACCTGTTGTAAGCTTGGTTAAGCTCGGGGCTGCAGTAGCTGGATATCTAATCCGAAAGGGCCTCTTCGGCATCAAACCCTACTCTGCAGAATTAACTTGTGATGCGAGGCACCGGCTAATGAACATGAAGCATAGATTTAATCCCATTAGCCGGTGGTCGGATTGACCTTTGCCATGCAGTCACTGGGTTATAATCTCTATCCCTCCCTTTCTCCTTTTTCTGCCGTCCTTAGACAATTGAATGTCTTTTGTCTCTGTTCCTCGGCCTGTAAACAGGCATATTGCATGGGGAACATTGACTAATACGCACATATGGCATTGAGGCTCTTGACCTTCGACACAAATGCTAGCTATTGTTTTAGAGGTTGGTATTGATTACGTTCATATTTAACCAAGCCTCTGTCAGGAGACAATGCTTCAGCGAGCACATTAATTACTTGACAGACTGTGATCTGAATATTGATCAAAACAAAGCCTCAGATGCGCTAACAAGCCCTGAAGCAATTAATGCGCAGCAGAAACACTGCTATGGATTATTGAACAAAGTAAACAGAATGATTTAAGAATGCCAGCTCAAGCTGCCATTCTAGACAACAGAACACCTTCATCTTCTGTGAATTGAGCTGCCTGTGTGTGATATAGACTTTGCAGTGTCTGTTTGCTGAGAGGGTTATCCGGCCTTGAATTCATTAAGGCAGTGCTGGTACTTACAGCAAGGAGTGTAAGGAGGGCTGACCAAGAAAATCTTTTTGAATTGGCGAGCAAGATTATAAGTGAATAGCATCTCTTCCTTAAACATTATGACTCCAAAAGACCTGGAATGGGCTATATGCTATAATATAAGTTACGCATTTGACGCAAGGATGCTCTTCAGTTTCCGGTTGGGGAGATTCAAGCAGAGGAAAACGGGATTATGGCAGAGTCTTCAAAATGTACTGTCCTCCCGTCTTTGAAACGTAACGTTCATGCGTTTAGATGTAATTTTATATATAGTTATTATGTTTATTTAAGAAGCATAAACACAACAAGGGGTGTCTGTTTTGTCTGTTTTTGTGACTAACGTTTCTTTAGTATAACCATGGGGTGTAAAATTCAATATAAATTCTTCTTGGTATTGCATTGGACTCTGCGATCGGTGGAAGTTATCGAGCACCCTTAGACCTTCACTGGAAGGTCTAAGGGCACACAGATAGTTTACTGTGCTTTTTGGAGCTTGACAATCTTCACATCCCTCATTATTGTGTTCCCGCAGATAAAAAAAGGTGAGTAAATGATGACAGTTTACATTTTTGGGAGAGTTCTTCCTTATATAATAAAGCAATAAAGGCATTAACCACGGCTAAAATGATCCATTGCATTCAATTGCATTCCATTGGCTCCATTGCATTCAATTGTTTGTTTTTTCCCTGTCTCAGTCATGTAGAAAAAAATAACCTGCTAAATAAATAAGGCAATAATATGCGCTATAATGTGAGTGTTTCTTTTTTCTACATTAGATGGGGGAAAACAATGTAAAGCCACTGCATCAAATGGAAAATCCAAAATGATGAACTGCTGCCCTCTGCTGGATAAAACCAAGGGCAGAGAACACTGGAGAACAAGCTAAACAATGAGCAACATCAAGAGGGTGGCTATGTTAAATTTGAACATCAAATCTATTTAATCTACAAAAACAATAGCTATCTTTAGTGTAAAAGGTCCAGAGCCTCAATGACATAAAGTTGGCAATATGCCCCCATGCAATATGACTGTTTGTTACTTATGTTGCCTGTTACAGGTCAGAAAATTTGAATCAATTGTCCAAATCCACCAGGTGTTATAAACCTTAAAAAGCAGCACAATAATTTAGTTTCATATATAAAAAAATAAAAAATAGACACACTGTAAGTCTAAAGCAGTGAGACTCACCACCCAGAATAGTGTTGTATTAGCCAGTGTTTGATACTCATCAATGGTGGACAGCACACTGAGGATCAGGCAAGAAAGCACAATGAGGAATCTGCAGGGGGAAAGGAAGACATGTCAATATGCCATTTTAACATGCTAAGATGTGTGTGTGTGTGTGGTCCTGGTAAACTCAATGGGGACAAAATGCCCCCACAAAGATGTCAATATCCAAAGTTTAAATAGATACTTTCTTCATCACTCTTTAGGGTGCAATTCGCAACTAAATTTCTAAATAATTAACCACAACTTTTGTCTAAATAAACTTTTAATTACTGATTATTGATAGTAAGTTGTTAAGTTTAGGTATGGGGTACCTAAGATTACCTAGATTAAGGGTTGTGGCCTTGCAGAATAAGGCATTAATATGTGCTCTATAAATAATAAAAAAAAATATATCCAAGTAATATCCAAGTAACATGCATGCTAATAAGCAACTCGGTTTAGGAAATTTATCTTTTCTCGGATTCACAGACTATAATAGACTGTTCAAAGAAACTAGAACATGCCAAAAATATACGGGTTCAGTTTCTAAACCCTTGAAGAATCTACAGTAATACCGTAGATTAAACATATCATGTGTACTCTCAGTTTAAACAAATAAAGTTGTAACTTTATTTAATTTTAGAGAGAAATTTTAGAGGTTGTTCACAGACAACTATGCAAATGGTATATTCTCATGTGCTTTAATCTTCTTTATTTGCTTTAATTTAGTTATCATAATCACAAACATAAAGAAATCATAATTTTCAATAGTAGAAGACAAAAACAGTTTTTTGGTACATCAGATTTGAAAGTCATCTACTGATTTAATTAGGAATACATTTAATCTTGTAATTAAAAATGTGTTTTAATCTTCTCTGAAATGCACATTACTGTTTGTTTTTGGCAGTGATGCTTAACCCATTACAACTGCTCTATCAGCTCAATAATTCATCAGTCTGACTGCATTAACAATAAAAATGAAACACCAAGAGGTATGAAACCCAGCTGCCAGACAAACAGTGTCCAGCTGTTGCCTGTCATCACAAATTCAGAGGGAGGGACCAGAGATGTGGGTAAACATACACACATAACCGATGGCTGTCTGACAAAAATCTATCTTATTATGTAATTATTACTGCTGAATGACCTTGAATCTGCCGCAAGCAGAAGTTACATGTCAATAAACATGCCACAGGCTACCGTACAATGCAAGAAATATTTGATCCGCACGCGGTTAGTCAGGGATAATAAACAGCACACACCACAGCAATTAGAGATACAATTAGACAGAAAATAATCAGGGCAATGAGAAATCATATTTATGAGGTCTGGATCTAAACATAATCAAATTTGCATGAGGCAATTTTAACTATTCATTCCTGCAGATACCACTGAAATGTATAAGCAGTTTTGATAAATAATATTTGGAATCCCTATAAATATTTGCCTCTTCACTGGTGTCTCTGGTGTGTAGTATAGTGTTCTGAAAATAACAGATTCATAACGCCTTTTTGATTCCAATTCAGTCCCATTCTCATTTGAACTGAAGTAGCAAACAGGATGCAGAATTGCAATCTGAATTTGAGTGTAAGGATGGTTAAATTGAACACTGCATCTTGGGCAGATAGATAAGTGACTTACAAGGCATTCAAGGGATATCAAACCCATTTTTTAAACCCGTGACAGTGCTCTGCTGTTTCAGCTACAGGAATTCTTGAAGTTAAATTCAAAGAAATAACCTTCATTTTGAACCAGACAATTCAAGTTTGTCAAGTCATGAAAAAGCTTGTTTTAAAGTTTAAAAAGCCTTGAAGTTTGCCAGTTTGAAACGGATGGACGGACGGACGGACGGACGGACGGACGGACGGACGGACGGACGGACGGACGGACGGACGGACGGACGGACGGACGGACGGACGGACGGACGGACGGACGGACGGACGGACGGACGGACGGACGGACGGACGGACGGACGGACGGACGGACGGACGGACGGACGGACGGACGGACGGACGGACGGACGGACGGACGGACGGACGGACGGACGGACGGACGGACGGACGGACGGACGGACGGACGGACGGACGGACGGACGGACGGACGGACGGACGGACGGACGGACGGACGGACGGACGGACGGACGGACGGACGGACGGACGGACGGACGGACGGACGGACGGACGGACGGACGGACGGACGGACGGACGGACGGACGGACGGACGGACGGACGGACGGACGGACGGACGGACGGACGGACGGACGGACGGACGGACGGACGGACGGACGGACGGACGGACGGACGGACGGACGGACGGACGGACAGACAGACAGACAGACAGACAGACAGACAGACAGACAGACAGACAGACAGACAGACAGATAGATAGATAGATAGATAGATAGATAGATAGATAGATAGATAGATAGATAGATAGATAGATAGATAGATAGATAGATAGATAGATAGATAGACAGACATATAGATAGATAGATAGATAGATAGATAGATAGATAGATAGATAGATAGATAGATAGATAGATAGATAGATAGATAGATAGATAGATAGATAGATAGATAGATAGATAGATAGATAGATAGATAGATAGACAGAGAGACAGACATATAGATAGATAGATAGTGTCATGGAGAGGCGGAAGCGTGCAGATCCATGTGCAGTTTATATTTATTAAGAATAGTCAGACAGGCAGAAGTCAACGATCGGCATACAATATAGAGCAGGTAATCCAGAGCATAAACAATACCAGGCAGAGGTCAGGACAGGCGGCAACAATCAGAATCCAGAGATAACAGGCAAGGGTCGGGGCAGGCAGCAAACAGAGAATCAAAGTCCAGGAACAGTCGAGGGTCGATAAACAGAGAATCCAGATAAACACAGGGAAAACGCTCAGAAATGTCGCCGGGGCAAAACAAGACTTCGCCCTGATAGAGAGTCTGAGGGCTGTTTATATGGAGCGTTGAAATGAGGAACACCTGTGCCGGTAATCAGTGCTAGGTACGGGGCTTATGGGAAATGGAGTTTGTGTGAAACCCAGTCCCACCTGGAGTGCCCTCCGGTGGACAAACAGGCCACTCCAGCTGGCAACCGCCACAGATAGATAGATAGATAGATAGATAGATAGATAGATAGATAGATAGATAGATAGATAGATAGATAGATAGATAGATAGATAGATAGATAGATAGATAGATAGATAGATAGATAGATAGATAGATAGATAGATAGATAGATAGATAGATAGATAGATAGATAGATAGATAGATAGATAGATAGATAGATAGACATACAGATAGATAGATAGATAGATTGACAGACAGACAGACAGACAGACAGACAGACAGATAGACAGACAGACATACAGATAGATAGATAGATAGATAGATAGATAGATAGATAGATAGATAGATAGATAGATAGATAGATAGATAGATAGATAGATAGATAGATAGATAGATAGATAGATAGATAGATAGATAGATAGATAGATAGATAGATAGATAGATAGATAGATAGATAGATAGATAGATAGATAGACTAACAATTAAGCCCTACACACAGAATTCTGCAAAATGATACTAAAACTACAAAGGAAAACACCCAATAATGCGTGTAGGGCAGAATTAGGCCGATTCCCATTGATTATTAATATGCAAAAAAGATCCCTCAAATTCTGGATGCATCTAAAATCAAGTCCCACAGAATCGCTACATTTTAAAGCATTACAGACCCAAGAACTGAACCCCGAAAAGAGTCTCCTCAGTCAGCTGGTCCTGAAACTCACTAACTCGACTAACCCTACTAACACTCACCAGTCTCAGACCAGCACTGCTCCTCACACACAAATCAGAATAAACCAAATTACTAAACAGTCTAAAAATACATATCTGGAACATTGGGATCAGGAAACCAAAACACAAAGTAAACTACAATTCTATCGAAATCTGAAATCAAATTATGAAACGGAGGAATATCTCCAGAGTGTGAGAGACACAAAGCAGAGACAGATCCTGAGCAAGTACAGGCTGAGTGAACACAGTCTAGCCATCGAGACCGGCAGACACAGAAAGAGCTGGCTACCCCGAGAGCAAAGGGTGTGTGTTCAGTGTAGGACAGGAGAAATCGAGACAGAGACGCACTTCCTCCTCCACTGCCACAAATACAGCTCGATCAGAGACCTCTACCTCAAAAAACTTAATAACTTAATAATACACAACTTTACAACCATGACTGAAGTAGAGCAGATAAAGATCTTACTAGGAGAGGGACAGACCGCAGCACTGACTGCCAGATACGTGTGTGCGTGCCACAGCCTGAGAGACAGTAGGTGAATGTGTGTGTGTGACCTCAGTGTGTTTCCCTAATGTCCACCACAGTGACCCTCAGTAATGTGTGTATGTGTGTATATATATGTTAAAACACTGTGGTATCAAACGTTCATAGAATTTATAATCTGTTACACTGTTATTTTTTGCAATTAATTTAATTTGTACATTTCAATTTAAGTTGTTATAATACTTTGTTTTTATTGATGTCTTCACTATGCTATGTGTTACAAGCTTTGGCAATATTGTAATATGTACAGTCATGCCAATAAAGCAATTTGAATTGAATTGAATTGATAGATAGATAGATAGATATATAGATAGATAGATAGATAGATAGATAGATAGACAGACAGACAGACAGACAGACAGACAGACAGACAGATAGATAGATAGATAGATAGATAGATAGATAGATAGATAGATAGATAGATAGATAGATAGATAGATAGATAGATAGATAGATAGATAGATAGATAGATAGATAGATAGATAGATAGATAGATAGATAGATAGATAGATAGATAGATAGATAGATAGATATCAGATGCACTGCTGTGCAGAAAACAATAAAATTGTATGGAGCACAAATACTACTTTTTCTAACAGCATGTGCACGTTCACAGACAAGGTTCACACTTTGTGCCTTCCATTCCCCCATGGCTTTGCAGTCTTTGAAGCAGCGATAAGCATGTGCACATTCTTGGCTAACATACCCTGCCTCCTACACACACGCTTCCATAACGCTTCCGTATTCAGGCGAGACTCCTCAATTTCCTGTTGCGGATGACTGTGTGGTCAAGTGGTCGACTAGTGCTCAAGGCCATATACACTAAGGCAACAGGTGGGGATGAATTATGCACTGAGCAGCCCGGAGAGTCCAGTTGTGCCCTTAAGCGAGGCAATTAACCTCAATTTGTTCCATAGGGACATTCACAATATTAGCACACCGTAAATCACTTTGAATAAAGCACATATGGTATGACGAGCCACCAGTTAATTACAGACTAACCTCCAACCCTCAGCCTCATGCTCGTCATTCTTACAAACACATAAAACTAAAGTATAACTTAAATGATCCATGATCTTTTACAGTTTTTTTGTACAGTGATGCAGCATCTGACACCCTAACACTCAGATTCCCATGTTCTCTTGGCATCTCTGCCCGACACCAGTCACACCACTGAGTCACAGGGTTACCAAACCCACGGGGCCCCTGCTGAACACAGTCACCTCTGAAGCCAAGTTTAGCTGCCCGCTATCACCTCCTCTCCTGCTAGAGATATAGACCATGCAAGGTCCCAATGAGTTGAGTCATTTTGACAATTACAAAACAGCTACATTCTGCTGCAAAGTGTCCTTTTTATTCATTACACTTTAATAATGATGCTTTGATCAGTTCATACTAGACAAAGCCATACAGCCAAAGATTGATTTACTTCTCTGATTTTGAGTTACTTTTATTTTATTAGGCTACTATTACAAAATTATAGGAGTGTACAGAAGCTCAACTAATGCACCTCAAAGCTGCTTTTATAATACAACATAATCTGTTTGGGTTTTTTTTATTTTATGGACTTTCAGCTTTTACTTTTTATTTGAGTAAAGTGTAGTACATTAAGCAAGGCTTGGAGAGAGAATTGGGATAAGGACATAACTTGTCTCGAATCTAGGTTAAACCAAACCAACAAGAATTGTATGTTGGGTAGATTTGATTAATGTACTTTTTTTTTTTAAGTTTAAATAAATGGATTAGTTCCATTTGCCCTCTTCACTTTGTCACAGTTTAAGTCCAATGATGAAGAGGAAGGTGCAAATAACAACAGTGTTTATTAAACATACATAATTCAACAAACAGTGTGCCATGCACAAACAATACCGGATCAAGAATGAGTGACTAAGGTGAGGAACTTTAAATGAAACTTTAAATGAAACTGATTATGCATAATCATTGTAAACCAATTATGGTGGGAAAAGAGGAACTAAGCAACACAGGCAATTGGGAGATTAAACCAACTGATAGAAAACGAAACCAAAACTATAAGCATAACTGTGACAATATCATCCACTAGGGCATGATTAATTAATATGGTAGCTTTGTTTGATCACTTGCCATTTGTTGTCTTCTTATTCAAAGCAACTTACATTGAATTTAAAGTAGGCCAACACCTTTTGTATTAATTTGTGCGTTCCAAGGATCATGCTCTACTGTTTGAATAACAGGAACTTGCTGTATTTCATATATCAAGAGTTGAGGTCACTGTGTGAGTGTTTATATGTGATGTCATGACTTTAGATGAGAACTACCAGCACATTGCACTCGAAAGCCAGGTTCACATGGAATGATTTTGGGAACGATTTGGCCGTCTGAGACAAATGTTGAAAATCCTAAAATATTCTTTGATCCTAGGCCAAAATCTGAAGTCGGAGTGATAGCAGTGTCAGAGGATTTGACACAGTACTGCAGAGTGGCTTCTCCTATGACAACAACAGTCAAATCAAAAACCAGTGAATGCAAAACCTGATGACGCAAATACTGAGACAACAACAAACCACCACTTGCTCCACACACATCGTCTTGATCCATGATCCAAATTACAGCTAGGGATTGTTTTAGTTTTCTAGCCACCATTTCTATCCCGCATGTAAAAGCAGCTCACAGTCAACGGACGCATCACGGATTGATGTTGTAAAACTCTGGACGAGTCTTCTTATGTCTTCTTCCATTTTATATGTGTCTTGACAGTCTGACATGAATGACAACTGAGATCCTACTGTGTGACATGTCTTACAGCAGGCAGGGATAACGTTTGTATAGTCTGACAAGCAACAGTCTTAAAGGGTTAGTTCACCCAAAAATGAAAATTAAGTCATTAATTACTCACCCCCATGCTGTACCAACCCCGTAAGACCTTCTTTCGTCTTCGGAACACAAATGAAGATATTTTTGATTAAATTTGAGAGCTGTATAACTACCACATTGGCTCCTAAGGGACTGCCTCTTGACGGCCCAGAAAGTCAATGAAGAAAATGTTTAAATATCCCAAGTGACTACCGTGGCTCAACTATATGTTTATCAAGCGACGCGAATACTTTTTGTGCGAAAAAACAAACAAAAATAACGAGTTTATTCGACTATTTCTTTTCTTCCTTGTAGGCCAGAACGAGACTTCCTTATAGATTTCCACGACGCATGCGCGAGAATTGCGATCTGAAGTAGTGTAAGCTGGTGTGAGCAGATCGCAAATCTCGCGCATGCGTCGTGGAAATCTAAGGAATTCTCGTTCTGGCCTACAAGGAAGAAAAGAAATAGTCGAATAAACTCGTTATTTTTGTTTGTTTTTTCGCATAAAAAGTATTCGCGTCGCTTGATAAACATATAGTTGAGCCACGGTAGTCACTTGGGATATTTAAACATTTTCTTCATTGACTTTCTGGGCCGTCAAGAGGCAGTCCCTTAGGAGCCAATGTGGTAGTTATACAGCTCTCAAATTTAATCAAAAATATCTTCATTTGTGTTCCGAAGACGAACGAAGGTCTTACGGGGTTGGTACAGCATGGGGGTGAGTAATTAATGACTTAATTTTCATTTTTGGGTGAACTAACCCTTTAAAGCACTATTATAAATTGTACAGTGTGCACCAGGCTTAAGGCATGCACTCATTAATGGACATTCCTCATCCCAGATAGCACAAGTCTATTTGATGTGATGTTTACATCTGGAAGACGTATTTTTAAGAGTGTTTGCTCATCAGAAATACGTCTATAGGACGTTTCCTGTCAGATGTCAAATAGACGTTTAGAAGATGTCATTTTAACATGCATTCTAAATCATTACATCTTCTAAACGTCTATTTGACATCTGACAGGAAACGTCCTGTAGACATATTGCAGATGAGCAAAAACTCTGTATGTAAACATCACATCAAATAGACTTGTGTTATCTGGGAAAAGTAGCAGCACATAATACTGAAACAAATGTGAAAACCATGTAAATAAAGGGAACTATTTAAATAGACCCCTTCATAACTTAAATACTTTAATATAAATGAATTTAATAATAATTCAAGTAATTTTACTTTTACTAACAATTAATACATAGACAATAAATATTCATTTCATTCCAAAGTCAAAAAAGCGGTATTGCAATCGGTTTGGTATTACAATCACCCTTTTTATACAGGGTATCATTCTCTGTCTTTAGTTTTCACGTAATAGACCAGTAGATTAATATTTAAAACCATAATAGAAACAAAACATCAATGAGTTTTATGTTGAAAATAAATGCAGTAAACTGCAGTGCAATTAATCAATCTTTTAATATATTAATAAAGTGCCGTTTTTGCATGCTGAAGTGCTGCACTAAAGGCATTGTTTCATGCAAAAAGTGAAAAAGATATAGGCCTACTATTATCAAACATTTATCTGAAGAAATGCCTCTTGCAACAGTAAAATCATTTTAAACATAAATATTTCTTAATCTAAAAAATATGGCATGCTGAAGTTGTAAACTATTTCTCATTGTCTGTAACAATCAGAATAAAATACTCACACTGTAAAATGATACACAAAGCATTTCCATCCCGTTGGTCTTTCCAAGAAATTATATACACGTCCTTGAAAGAAGGACCTAGAAAGTGTGGGACGGGTTGCGCTGTACACGGACATGCGGGGATGCAGGTGAGGTGCCTGGCGCTGAGTGATCACTGAGGTCCTGCCGAACCGCACACTGTCATTTTGCATGTGCGGACTTTCGTTCATCTCCAGTTCTGCAGGTCCAATAGTCCACGAAGGCTCTGACGCTGTACTGTGAGGTGGAGAGGTCATTTTGCTACTGAGTAGAGACTTTCACGCCTGATCTCTGCACCCAATTTAAAACTATATCAACTTTTGGTGTGACGGCAACAGTGACAGCTGACGTGGTCCAGGCTGATTTTATTCCTTGCTTCTCTTGGGCCCAAAAAGTGTAGAAAGCACTTTTTGCATCGCTTCATTCGTGTTTCATGGGGAATAGCAGCATCTGAGAGTGAACTGAAGTGCAGCTGGCAGAGAAGTAGGCAGCATAACGACTGAGGCAGCCCATCAGCAGCAGCACTTGACTGTGTCTACCACATGCATAAAACTCATAACTCAACAGTGAGTGACGTACCAGGAAGCATATGCCATCGCCAACAAAGGTAAATTAATTATTCATATCAATATAGTGTATTAACTATTCTAGTGCGTTTCTGTAGACTGAATTCAATGCAATAAAAATATAATTCTAATATTGATTCTAATAGGCCTATTAATATTATAAAAATATAAAACAAATATAATATTACAATATGAATATCAATTAGTCTTCTAGAATAAGGATTGTAGTAGCCTAATCTAGATTCCTGATGGAGTGGGTCGCCCCCTCATGGGCAGCGCCATGTTGACATCACATGACCAGCTTAGCATATGAGTTGCTAATGAAAATGTGTTCTCTTATAAAAATTAATTCCCCCTCATTTCTCACTCTACAGATAAACCCACATAACATCTTTAACTAGTAAAAGCACAAAACATCGAAAAAAAAAAAACAATTACATGAATCTTACAATTTGTTTTGTGAACATGTAGCCTACTATGAGATGGAGAAAGACATGGACAAAAGTTGAAAAAAGATAGACTGCTTTGATGTGAAATGACAGCAGATAGTCGCACATATTATGCAGTCATATGTCAGTATAAAGTCAAAACTCTTGGTATTATTGGAATGATTGAGAGCCAGGTGAATATTTAAAAAGCTTTAGTGAGTAAAAAAAAGTTAGCGGGCATGTATGTTTAAACAAAGGTGAAGGTGCAGTTTCATTCAGCATGACCTTGAATTACTGCCTCACCCTTGAGATGTCAGGAAGGTATTGATTTACTGAGACGCAGGTTTCAAATACTGTCACATGGAAGTGAACTGATGACAGATACTGTTGTCAAGTAGATATTAAGATTGGCCAGAGAGAGATGAAGGCAGAGATCATGAACATAGCTTATCCTCAAATACTTTCAGTAATGCAGAGTGCAGACAATGACCAGACATGCTATAAGGTCAGAAAACATGATGAGATCTTTCTGTTGATGCTATTGATGGATCATGTGTTTTTCAGAGTTGCATGATGTGGTGTAAAATGCTGGAGTTCATGTAATTATAGTGGTGAAAGTGGTGGTTCAGAATATTGGACATCGGGACAAATGTCTGTTAAGAGAATAATGTTAAAAATCAAACTACTCTTGCATCTCAATGATCGCAATACATTTTACATGAATGCAAGATCATTAGCAGGTGGTGGAATCACATATTTCATCATATCGTATTTCATATACGAGGACATGGCTGCAGCTGGTGATGAGGCAGATGACGTCCATTGAAAGTAGGCTTTGACTGTTTCATTTGACTTAACATTACTTTAATTATTTGTTATATTGAAGATACATTTTTTGAAGGATATCTGTAAAAGCCTTTTTTGAGCACTTGAGTTTAACTGATACTTGATTGTTTGTTTAAAGGCTGTTGTGTCGACTTTGATTTATTGCAATATTGAGTTTTTTTTTTTTAACTGGCATGTCTCTTAGTTGTTGAGGACTAGTGCAACTTTGAGCCTACATTCAATACGAATAACACACTTAAGTACTGTTAAAATCAGATACTCTAAGGCTTTTACTCAAGTTGTATAGGAATTGGTGACATGTAAGGTATCTGTGCTCTCGCACTTAAAGGGTCAGTTCACCAAAAATAAAAATTCTGTTATTAATTACTCACCCTCATGTTGTTCCAACCCCGTAAGACTTTCGTTCATCTTCAGAGTTCAATTTAAGATATTTTTTTATGAAATCTGAGAGCTTGTTTGCTCACTCCTTCACAGGCTTTTATGTAATTTCTTTCTGCTGGCCCAAAAGTTAGTTAAAATATTGTTAAAATAGTCCAAGTGACTGCAGTGGCTCAGCCTTAAGTTTATTAAGTGACGAGAATACTTTTTGCGCGCAAATAAATAAATAAATACAACTTTATTAACTATTCATTTTTGTGTGGGCCTCTGATGTGAGTTCATGAGACCACTACGACGCATGTGCAATAACTGAGAAGATGACGCAGATGGGTCTCGATGTAGTGTTTAAAATGGGCATTGGGTTCTAAAGCGGGCATTTCCTAGATGTCTGAATCGTGAGAAACCAACAAGAAAACGTAAAAGTGCCTTAAAAATGCCGCTAAATGAACTGCTTACCTTTCACACTTTCCCAATGATCATGACACTTTTTTAACTAAAGAAACATCTTCTCAGTTCTCACTCAGTTCTTCGTGGACTCACTCTGAGGCCCACGCATGCAAATAAATAGTTGAATAAAGTCGGTATTTTGGGGATTTTTTGCGCAGAAAAAATATTCTCATTGCTTGATAAACTTAAGGTTGAGCCACTGTTGTCACTTGGATTTTAACAAGGTTTTTACTAACTTTTCTGGGCCGGCAGAATGAAATTACATAGAAGACTACGCGCATTGACTCAACAAGTAATATCGATACAGGGTTGAGTAATATGCACATGGCATCACTCTTTTCACAAATTCACATTTTTATGGTTTACACGGAGACGTTTTCAAAAACTTGCACTTCTTCAAAAGTTTGCTTTTTCAGGCCCCCAAAACTCTGTTGTTGTGTAAATTAACGTCCACAATGTATACAAGGTTTATGTTTTTAGTTAAAAAAAGTGTTGTGCAAGTGGCCCCTTAGATTCTAAATACCATGCATTTTAAATAGTACCCAAAGCTTTCACGAATTCGCACAAACATGAATCTAATGTTGTATTTATGCGTATTTGGCTTGCTGTCTGGGGGAGGGCTCCGAGCTCGGAATTTTGCCCGAACCCAGAGTACTCCCCCTATACTGGGGTACACCTGGCCGAGTGTGAGGCGATGGAGTGGTGGAGGGATGCTGAGACACTTGTCGTGAGACAAGAGGTGAGGAAAAGCGTTATTTTTACTGGCTTCCTCTTGACCCGAACGTGCTTTACGGTTTACGTGCTAAAACTTCATTAAGTCATAATAGGGTCTGATTTTAGTAATAAAAAATAAAAAAAAAAGTTTGTATTTTCTTTAGATACTACATTGTTTTGAAAGTTTACTTGCATGCTTTAAAATGGATGCAGGAAATGCCATTTGATTTAATCACATTCAAGTTTGCAATCCCTCTTGTGTTATTAAATAAAGATCTTTCTGAATGTGGCATAAACCGTTTTTGAACTCGGCTGCAGTATTTTGCAATGTACAGCAGGGAGCAGCATTTTCACTGACCTTTCTTCTCTCCCTTGTCAAAAGAGCAAAACATGATCAAATTTTACATTTCTGATTACCCGCTGGCTTTGAGTTGTCACCTTTACATAAAGTGAATAAATTATTAGAGTGGAATCACTGAAAACAGAATAAGCCTTCATATTACTTAAAATCTAGCAAGAAATAAAGTAGATCCTAAATGCTATCTCCTTCAAGTGAAATGCAGCCCTTTTTCCACAGCCTAGATAGATCCCGGAAATTTCTCGTATGGAACAGTAAGAAATTAACATTCATAAATGGGTTAGGCCTACTATCTGTATACTGCTCTCTATACATACATGATCCAGATTATTTTATTTCTGAAAAAAAAAATAAAAAAAAAAATCACCTCATGCCTTCTCAGAATGTGTTGGGATAACAAGAATTCTAGTGTAATCTGTTAACATAAAAAAAAAAATAAATAAATAATAAAACAAAACACACATTATATTAACATTATTAAACACAACAGCTAATATATATATATATTGGCTGGTAGGGTTAGGGATAGAATAAGTTGGCATGTAGTTGCAAAGTTAATTATAGTCAGTAGATTGTCTGCTGGAGGAGCATCACAATAAAGAGTTAGCAGATATTAAGCATAAAGTCAACAGAATGTTCAAAAGGGACCATCAGAATAAAGTGTTATATATGAATATGAATATTTATATTAATTTCTCTGTATTTACAGTTTGTCTTTGTTAATATTCATTTCTACATTACTAGATTTTTCACCAATTTGATTAATACTGGACTTATTATTGGCACTTTTCCTGACCTACTTTTTGCCCCCAAAGACCGAACATCAGTAATCTTAGCTAAATTGGCGATGTGATTTCCTTTGCCTGCAAGCATGACTTCTACAAGCTTTAATTGGGCCCATCTGCTTCTTGGATCCTCTACAGAGCCCTCTAATGGAGGTAAACGGAGGTATTGGACTTAAATGGCAGAATATGGATCTGTAATGATCCATTTTGCTTGAGAGACAGGGAAGAATGACTATTTTTGTCTTTTATGTGGTTTGTTTTGATGTTTGGAGTAGAGATGCTAGTGCTACTTATGACTCCCTGCTGAAGAAAAGAGCTGGCTGGTGAAATGTCATGAACACTTTCTTTATATGGTGGATTTAATGCAATGTTCTTGTGCACGACCATACAATGAACTGTATCATAAAGCACCTATTGGGGTGCCTATTGATTGAGCCCTGCAGAGCTCAAATTCATTACTAGCCGAAGTGGCTTTTGATAACTTGTTTTTATGTATTGCCTAGAACATTGCTTCTCTCTAACCGAAAAGACTCTGTCGATTCTCTGCAACATGAAATTAACCATTGCCAACCCTCAAGCGCATTTTCTCTCTTCACTCCATCACACCCTAAGGGATTAAACCCCCCCGCTTTGCACGACTTTGTAAGTGTGGGTGTGTGTGTGTGTGTGTGTGTCAGTGGATGGCTGAGTTCTGCGGGAGACTAAGGTAAAGCAAGCCATGTTGAGCTCCTGCTCAGTGAGGTGAGAAAAAAAAAATCACTGGATATTTTTATACACAGTGCTGGATTGAAACAACTGGAATGGGCTGGACGTGAATGTTGAACACATCTCCATGAGATAAAGAGACTCCGTTATAACTGATGAATGCCCAAGAGTATCTTTTATCAAGTTGGTGGGTTACTAACAGATCTTCTATCCTGGGAAGAACAAGTATATTTGCTTGGGAATTCAACGGCTGCCTTTTTATGCATTGATCTTCAATGCATTTTATGTCAGCTATGTCAGTGATTGGTCGAGATAAAGTCCCTGGGCCGGTCCGTGAAGCTGTACAAAACCTTGAATAGGTACTGATTAAAAATAGAGGATTCACTTCTGACATCAGGAATACTAATGTAGTTGTAGTTTTTTTTTTTTAGTTTTTTTTTTTTTTTTTACACCTGCAATGAATTGGAACACAATAGCGCTTCAGTGTGCCCTTGCTTGTCTGCCTTTTCATGGAGTGTAAGTGCTTCCACCTCTGCTCACCTCTCAAATGTTGCAGAAGCAGTATACATCCAGATTAATGGCTTATAAACGCTCTTTTATCGACAAGTCAGTTAGTGCATGGAAAGAAGTTGCACGGTTTCCATTGCGAATAAATAAAATACATTAATAATCAAATGTAATTATTAATGTATGTTCATGTAATTCAATCACTTATTAATTAATGTAATTCAATCACATGCAGGAATTATGAACATTTTAACATTTACCTATAAACAAAACAAAACTGAGTAACATTTCATTAACAGTTAATGCAATAACTCATATGAAATGATGAACAATATTAGTTTTACAAACAATTTTTAGTTTTACTGTGTATATATATATATATATATATATCCAAACCAGGATAAACGCTCCTTGAGATTAATAATCTTTTATAAGAGTGTCCTGGCAAGCAGAAGCATTGCACGTACAAATAGATACAGAAACCCTTACAGGTAAATACATAGACCACACTTTCACTCATCGTATTCAAACAACAATGTCATCATAAAAAATCTAGGTCATAAATCAAATTAATTTAACCCTTTGATGCACAACATGGGTCTAAATAGACCCGACTGAGTTTTCATTTTCTATATCTTTGCAAGAAATTAATTTCATCATTCAGTATTCCAGGTATTCCTCAATTAACTTGTTTTAGATCATTAAAAATCCTTATTTAAATGTTTCCTTTCACTACCCTTCCAATGTGCAACATGGGTCTAAAAAGACCAGTATTCATGTTTCTTTGCTGAATTTTTGAAAGAAAGGTATTTTATCATTTATAAATCAATGCTATCGTCACATAAGCCGTCATGTGGTGGCGTTCTGGTGCATTATGGCTGCTGTTGCATCATCCGGGTGGATGCTGCACATTGGTGGTGGGAAGGTCATTTGTAGTGGGCAGATCATTGGTGGTGGGGAGATCATTGGTGGTGAAAAGATGATTGGTGTGGGGAGATCATTGGTGTGGGGAGATCATTGGTGGTGGAGATGATTGGTGTGGGAGATCATTGGTGTGGGGAGATCATTGGTGGAGAAGAGATGATTGGTGTGGGAGATCATTGGTGGAGAAGAGATGATTGGTGTGGGGAGATCATTGGTGTGGGGAGATCATTGGTGGAGAAGAGATGAGTGGTGTGGGGAGATCATTGGTGGTGGGGGATCATTGGTGGTGAAGAGATTATTGGTGTGGGGAGATCATTGGTGGTGAAGAGATGATTGGTGTGGGGAGATCATTGGTGGAGAAGAGATGAGTGGTGTGGGGAGATCATTGGTGGTGAAGAGATCATTGGTGTGGGGAGATCATTGGTGGAGAAGAGATGAGTGGTGTGGGGAGATCATTGGTGGTGGGGGATCATTGGTGGTGAAGAGATTATTGGTGTGGGGAGATCATTGGTGGTGAAGAGCTGATTGGTGTGGGGAGATCATTGGTGGTGAAGAGCTGATTGGTGTTACAGTGTTACATGTTACAGTGGTGTTACATATTTCAAGTGTTACAGTAAATGTGTTTATCTAAACAACTGTGACATTGGTTATTTTAACAAAAAGCTGTCTTTATTCTTTTGTTTTATCATGCTTGCATGGATGGGTCATTTTAGACCCATGTGTGAACTTGATGTATTAACACAAAACCTAGGAAATAATCAAATATAATTGTGTGATAATTGAAAACAAGATATTTTGAACATTCATAAATCTTGAAATGTATAGATCATAAAATGTTATATGCTGAAATAAAGTGATTACAAAAGGTGAAACAAAAAAAGAAATGCCAAACCATGCATGGAATAACATAGGAAATGAATACGGGTATTTTTAGACCCATGCTGTGCATTAGAGGGGGTATCCATACGCACCAAAGGGTTAAGAACAGTGACTAACAGACTGACTTTCTGCAAGATCCTTTAAAAAGCATTTAAAAGAATAAAATGAAATCAACTCCTTCAACTGTAGCTCATTTCTATAATAATGCATAATTCATATTTCACATTTCTTGTGAATTATGAATAATTAAAATGAACAATAGTGTATTCATAAATTAGGTTGTGTTTATTTTTAGCTTATTGTTTTAAAGTGTTACATTTAAATGTTCTTATAAATGATTAATATCTAATTGTATTTATATTGCTCTAAACCTGCTACACTTTTGGTGTGAGATATTACAGCATATTACTTGTGCTGCTCCTTCTGCCTATTTGTAGGCTTCGTCTAAATGGTTTCCAGTATTTGGTTCCATTGATTTTTCTATCTCATAGATACTATGTTTAGACCCACTGTAAAAGTATCTTCTGTTGAGTAATTGCTTCTTTGCTGGTGTTTCACACAAACATATGTACAAGAACACATTTGTGTTGACAGAATGACTGGGACTCTTCACCTCCCAAGAGCCAAGAAATGGAAGAGTTCACCATCATTTTGTGACATCACACAGTAACCGTTGACGAGAGACAAGGATAGGGTAGTGAGTCACTCTTTCCCTCCAAGACACTTTTCATTCCATGCTGTTAAACTAATGGGATCAGCACAGAACTACAGCGACTCTGCTGAATATGCCAGCCTCAGACAGATCAGGGGTACGGCTTTCCGCTCACGCTACTGTCACAGGCGCCGTCGTGCAATGCCACAAAGTGACTTATGGGTCGCAAATGAAACATCGTGTCTCATGTGGCTGGGGACGGAATTGTTGTAGAGAGGTGATCAATCATCAGATCCATGCAAATGTAGCCTTTGTTTTGTTTATGCCTCGGGAAATTCAAAAATAAACAACATGGGATGCATAACAATTAAGAGCTTCGGATCCTCTCTGATATGACAACATGTAAACGGAAGAAACATGGATTTGCACAAAACTGTGAGGAAGTTTAGATACTTTACCCCAGACTGTGGTTGAGAAGTGGTGGAGAAGAGGATGATGACAAAATTGGAGCTCATAATAAAGAATTCTTCATACCCTCTCCGCAGTCCGCTATCTTAAAGCACCTTTAGCCGTCGGCTTGTTCCAGCACTCTCTAAGAAACACTACTGGGAATCCTTCCTGCCTGCTTCCATTAGGCTGTACAACACTGTCTCCTTCTCACGTGCTTTTCCACACATTACTCCTGCAGTTCCCCTAGTCAGAAGTAATGACATTGAACAAGGTCACTCTTTCTCATGCAATAACCCATTAATGGATAACACATTCATGACTGTAATGTATGTAATTCTACATCACTGCATGTTCTGTCTTGTGCGCTTTACCCTGCACCTAAGTTTCCTGCAGGGATCAATAAAGCACTTTAACCATGTTGTAAGCCTTACATTTTAACAAATGAACTAAATGATAACATCCGATAAATGTTCAATGTTCTGTATTCATATTATTTTTCATTAAAAAAGAATAAAAAAGACAAATATGAAATTAAAGCTGCAAGCAGCGATGGGCGGGCCCTCGCACCTGTAGCGCGTTGGGGTGTGAGGCGGCCGCGTTGCATATTCTGCGGCTCAGCCGGTGCAGCTCTGAAATTTTTCGCTGCTTCGTTAAAGGTCACTTCCTGTTGCCACTAGGTGGCGCTATGACTGTGGTTGAATGTCGGCATGTAGATTTGTTCAGGGCAGGACTCTTGTCAAATGTGTAAAATTTCGTGCAGATCTGGGCATTTACAGCCAAGTTACTACAACTTCCTGTTTCATGGCGAATCATCGACGCCACGGACACGCCCATTGACAAAAACACGCAGATAGCACAACTTTACATCGTCAATGCCTTTAGAAGGCACAGCAGAAATTTGAAGTTGATCCTACTAAATCCCTAGGAGGAGTTCGTTAAAGTATGGAGTGTATAAATCGTCCCTAATCGGTCGCCAAAATTCAAAATGGCGGACTTCCTGTCGAGTTTAGGGTATGGGTTCTTGAGGCTTTTTTGTACGTCTGGTCATGGTAGATGTACCACAGAAATTTCGTACATGTCGGTCAAACAAGCGGCGGGGGCTGCTTCGTTAAAGGTCACTTCCTGTTGCCAGCAGGTGGCGCTATGACTGTGGGTGAATGTCGGCATGTAGATTTGTTCAGGGCAGGACTCTTGTCAAATGTGTCAAATTTCGTGCAGATCTGGGCATTTACAGCCAAGTTACTACAACTTCCTGTTTCATGGCGAATCATCGACGCCACGGACACGCCCATCGACAAAAACACGCAGATAGCACAACTTTACATCGTCAATGCCTTTAGAAGGTACAGCAGAAATTTGAAGTTGATCCTACTAAATCCCTAGGAGGAGTTCGTTAAAGTACGGAGTGTGTAAATCGTCCAAAAATGGCCGCCAAATTCAAAATGGCGGACTTCCTGTCGAGTTTATGGTATGGGTTCTTGAGGCTTTTTTGTGCGTCTTGATATGATACACGTCCCCACCGAATTTCGTGCATGTACGTTGAACGTGGACGAGGGGCTAATTTTTTCCAATTTTCTAGGTGGCGCTAGCGTGCCATTTTGCCACGCCCATCCGCGAATCCCACAAAATACGAAATTTTTCACCAGTCCTGACATGCGTGCCAAATTTGGTGAGTTTTTGAGCATGTTGCGGCCCCGAAAATGGCGCTTACTTTGCAGAAAAAAGAAAAAAAAAAATAATCCTAACAGTTTCAATAGGGTCCTCGCACTGTTAGTGCTCGGGCCCTAATAACATCTCAAATTTAAGTGATACCACATGGGTGTGCTGATGCAAGATTGTAATCTTTCTTCTATACAACAGTTCATAAAAACAAGAGATAAATATTGAGAAACTTAAATACAATATTACCAGCGGCTTTGTCTGTTTTTGCTCCACTAACGAAAACAACAACCATCTAAATTATTCGGTGTTGTGAATGAATGAGAAGAGGATGATTTAATGACCCACTTATAAGTCACTTCTTTCTCACCAATGAATTACTAATTTTGAATTAAGCGGTTGAACAAATGGTTCAAAGAATGGAGGATTCAATGACAGTTCAAAAAACACAAGATTAATACGGAGAAACTTAAATTCTATCCAAAATATTGCCAGCTACTTTGTGAATTTTTGCTCTTCCAATAAAATAGCAGAATTAACTGTATGAATTAATCAGTGTTGTCAACAAACCAGAAGAGTGGATAATCCAATGACTCATGCATAAGTCACTTGTTTTATGCCTGAATCCTGAACGCACCAGTATTTCAAAACAAATTGGCTAGATGAATGGTTCAATAACCAAAAAGATCTGAATGAATCAGTGTTTTGAATTAATCACTCATTAAAACAGAATTACTAATGATATACAGGCCATTCTCACTCCCAAGGCGTCACCTAACTGAGGCCTTGGGAAGCATTTGGACATGCTTCAATATCTGACGCTTTAGGCGCCCTTTAGCGTCAGCTAGATGACGCCCTAGGATCGCGTGTACCCTACCCCCACCCCACACCTAAACCTAACCGCGTCCTCTAACTGACGCTTTCCTTTAGCGTCAGTTAGATGACGCCGTAGGATCGCGTCATGTAAGTGACGCTAAAGGGCGCCTAAAACGTCAAATATTGAAGCATGGTCAAAGGTGACGCCTTGGGGTGAGAATGCGTTGTGATATAAGGAAGAGTCACTAAAGAAAATCACAATTAAAAGCTAAATAGTTTCTTAAGAAGACACTTGATTAACCAGTTGCTGATTTCTAACTTTATTTATTTTATATTAAAACCATTTTGCAACATCTGAGAGGGGTAAAAGATATAATCATGTTTAAAGTGTGAGAGCTAACCCCATGAATTTGATGTCTAGATAACTTGCCATTAAAGTAATCTTGTGATAAGGGCAAGAAGTGACATTTAGCACATGACAGAGTTTGTCATGCTTGTTGCCCTTCTGGAGACCTCATCTGAACGTGCCTCTGAAAGTAACTAGACACATTTAGATTGAAAGCATGCCTTTGTTCTTTCCCAGCCCAAGCCTATACATTATTAAGCTGCATAGTTTATCATAGAGAAGAACTGCAAAACATCTTTGTCACTATATAAGTTTCTGTTATCCTGCTGTCCTGTAAAGTGTGGTTTAAATTTTTGATTATAAAAAAACCCAGAGTGGCCCAATGATGGTAATGAGTGAATAGACACAGTGTGCTCTGAGATGTCCTTTTGCATTCTCAATCAAAGTGAGCATGTTCTGATGAATACCAGATGAGCTTTTGGCATCTTTCAGCATGCACACCGCTTTAATTAATGCATAAAATGCTCTCTAGTGGTAAATGCAATTATTTTTGGCAAACCAGTTGCATCATAAACTCTGTTTTCATATTGTTCTATTTATTAGAGAGCATAATTTATATTGCTAAAGCCCTAAATGGAGGAAATGACAGATCAATGGGGGAAGAAAACCCCAGAGTACACACAACAAGGGCTGCACTGTTTTTTGAAACCCTGATATGTGGCGGTGAACAGTTTCTAGTGAGTTGTGGGGCTCCATCTGAAAGATTCATTGTGAGATATGCCAAAGAGGAGCAGATGAACCTGTCAACAACCCAGAGAAAACCAAAGCGGAATGGTGCAAATTTCGGTGGACAGACCCTGAGTTCTGTCAGCCAGTGTAGCAACGTCCCACTGACAAAGCTATGTCATGTCACAGATAATGAGAAGAAGATATTCATGGTACTCTGCTTAGGATCACAATCATTGCTTAGAAGGCTTAACTATTGAGAGGCATGAAATGATATAGGGTTTGGGTCTCTGTTCAGAGAGTCTGAGGGAGACAAAGATTAACAAAAGACAAGTCTCTTTGCTTAGAGGCACAAAAGAGGATTAATGTGGCTTGACATTTAAGTCTACTTTTAGAAGGAAACAAAGAAAAAAACTTCACCTGTATGCGTGTGAAATTAGACCACAAGATTGTTCCAAACTGGAAAAGAAAGTAATAAGCACAGACAAGAATGAAAATGTCCCTAAAGTTTTGATTTTTTTCCAGATGTAAACATAAATGTCCCTTCTCTGTTTAAAATGCAAATACGACTATAAATAATACATTTAGGTTGAGTTGCCCTGAAAAGTGCCCTGAACTCTATCATAAAACATGCAGCATGTCTTGAGTTTGGGGTGAATCTATTTGTTTATGACCAATGGCAGACAGTGGGAGTGTTGGAGGAAGCTGATGATTGAAAACAATCATTATTTTTGCAGATATGTTTAAAGACACCTTTTCTTTATATCTCAGAAATGACAGACTGGAAGTCATTTATTTTAAATAGATCTAGTGCAGTTCTGAGATCCGTAGGCTATATTGATTAGCCCTTGAAAACCTACAATGTTTTTCTTTCAGACATCTTTGTTTGGATTTCTTTTGTATGTGAATTTTCATTCATTCTACCATGGTGTGTCACAACCAAATTGATCACTATTGTGCATTACTTTATTATCTTGTTTAATGTGCATATTATAATTTCTTTTAGCTTAAAAAAATGGAAAAATATGAAATGTTGAACGTCACGTGGTTCCACACAACTATTATAAACAGCTTCAGCCATATTGTGTTTGTTGAATCGAAGTTTAGCTATACGGTTGTGCTCTTCATGCAAGGCATGAATCAAACCAGCAACCTTCCGATTACAAACCTTGTGATTTCCCCACTACACAACATTTACACCATAGCCATTGGTTGGATGGCAGACAGGCTATGATGTGTACAGTGATTTTTTTTATATATATTTGGATTTTACTTTAGAAGTGCAACTCAAGTAATTCTGATGATCCATTTCAATGAAAAAAAAATTCAACAAAAGGGGATTTAATAAAGCCAACACCACTTGTTCTACTATTGTGACTTTCAGTCTGGACTCTGGACGGTGATCCATTTCTTTTCGCCATCCATACAGCAGTGTGAGTGATGAATATGTCTCACTCCAGCACCATGGGGTTGAATTATTGGCCTCCTTTTCCGCCTGTTACTTTTCACAAGCCTGCAAACAACACTCATGCAGTGACACTGTAATTAAGCACAGATGAGAAGCAAGCACTTCTTTCAGCATCTGTATCATAGCACAGGAGAAGAAGGTTGGCCCGTGCCTCTTTACTGTTCAACTGTCCCTGCAGTGACATCTGCTGCAGAAGAAAAGGCAGAGTGTCTGGTCCCCGCTCTGCTGGAGGACTCTCATTACTAACACCATACTGCCACTATGGCTGGAGGCTATGCGAGCTATGGAGGCCCCTGCACTCTCTTTCCCCCCGTTCTTCTCTCCCCTTGCACCCCCTTCCACTCAGAGGGAGCATGTGTCATCTGTGATGCACCATTCAGCTCCGTTGCTTCAGGGCAGAGCTGGAAAACAATGGCAAAGCCTGAAAATCAAGTCAAAGACCCCGCAATTGCTGTTGGTTTGTGATAGTAAACAGGGACCCTCAAAACCTACGGTAATTATGTCTGTCATCTTCCTGTGCACTGTTTAAAACCTTAACCAGAGTGAGCTGCTCCCCCAGGCTGACCTCTGACAAACATTGTTTGGCACCAGTAGAGAGTAATGCTCCGAGACAGGTGTTTCCTCCATTTCAGAGTTTATGCTTTTCCTGCAGAGTGATGCCCGACGACAGGGTACACACATTACCTGACGTGAATTAGTTGAAGTTGAATTAAGTGTGGGTGCAGATACAGAACCCAGATAAACAATATCAGATAAATTGCTGAATTATAGATAAACCATTTGAATTATTTTGCCACTAATTATTTAATGCACAATATTGGTCTAAAAAGATCCATATTCATTTCCTATGTTATTTCATGCATGGCTTGCATTTTTGTTTCACCTTTTGAAATCACTTTATTTGAGCATTTAATATTCCATGATCTGTACATTTCATGATTTATGAATGTTCAAAATATCTTGTTTTCAGTTTTACAAATTCATATTTGAATATTTCCTAGTTTTTTGTTAATACATCAAGTTTACCAAATCCGAGGCCATGGTCCTCAGTCGGAAAAGGGTGGCTTGCCCACTTCAGGTTGGTGGAGAGATCCTGCCTCAAGTGGAGGAGTTCAAGTATCTTGGGGTTTTGTTCACGAGTGAGGGAAGGATGGAACGGTAGATTGACAGACGGATCGGTGCAGCTTCTGCAGTAATGCGCTCGATGTACCGGTCTGTTGTGGTGAAGAAGGAGCTGAGCCGCAAGGCAAAGCTCTTGATTTACCGGTCAATCTACGTTCCTACTCTCACCTATGGTCATGAGCTTTGGGTCATGACCGAAAGGACAAGATCCTGGATACAGGCGGCCGAAATGTGCTTTCTCTGCAGGGTGGCTGGGCGATCCCTTAGAGATAGGGTGAGAAGCTCGGTCACTCGGGAGGAGCTCAGCGTAGATCTGCTGCTCCTCCACATCGAGAGGGGTCAGCTGAGGTGGCTCGGGCATCTGTTCTGGATGCCTCCTGGAAGCCTTCCCGGGAAGGTGTTCTGGGTATCTCCCACTGGGAGGAGACCCCGGGGAAGACCTAGGACACTCTGGAGGGACTATGTCTCCCGGCTGGCCTGGGAATGCCTCGGTGTCCCCCCAGAAGAGCTAGAGGAAGTGTCTAGGAAGAGGAAACCCCAAACTTTTGAGCAGTTGTGTATTTATATTAAATTAAATTCTGTATTGATTAATTTATTTTATCAACCCGCCAAAGACATGCAGGACATATTTTGTTAATTGTCAATAAAGTGAAATTACTGAATTTAATATAGAAGCTTGATAAAAATGCTCATTTTAGAAAAAAAAAATCAGAAGTCTTAATTTCTTTATACTAAAGATCTATTCCTTATGATGGATTTTAAAAACTATTATGTGGAAAGTAAACATGAGAAAAAAACAACAACAATAATATTAAAACATATTTTTACACATTGCTTTTCTATAATAATAATAACTTTATTTTGTATAGCGCTTTTAAAAGTCAATTCTCAGAGTGCTTTACATAAGTAGAATTAAAAAAAAAAAATAGAAAGGCGTGATAAACACAATACAAAACAAAGTATTTCATACAAGTTTACAACCCTAAAAACAATGTAAAAAATAAGTATCCAAGACATGTAAATACATCACATAAACAACCACTGAAATCACCTCAAACCCAAATGCTTCCATAAAATAATATGTTTTAAGAGATGATTTAAACACTTTCAAAGATGGTGCATTTCTTGTTTCGGAAGGCAAAGAGTCCCATAGATTTGGGGCTACTGAAGAGAACACCCCAATCACCCAGTGTTTTTACCAGAATAACTAAAAAACCAGCGCTGGCCGAGCGAAGATTACTTGTCGGAATGTAGGGTATTAAAAGCTCGGAAAGATGTTTAGGAGTGAGTCCAGGAGTGAGTGTCTTGTAGGTCAACATAAGAATCTTAAAATCAACATGGAATTTGACAGGTAGCTATACTAATGTAATGCATTTACCCAGCTGGTCTTACTTTAATTATTAAAACTATTAAATGGTGTGCCCAAGAGGACAGCAGTTAATCCATTATTTTGCTACCCACATATTGTATTACAGTATTTGGTCTTTTTCTTTTTCTTGAATGAGTTTAGACTTTTTCTCTCTGTGATTAGAGTCACGTCTCTTTTCTCCTTTTTCCCCGCTTCTGAAAGCACATGTACAGTATATTTGCAGACCTGTCAGCGTCTACTTGTATTCTTACCACCCACCAAGTACCAGATGTTTCACCTTGTCAAATCTGAGCTTTCCCTCTTGCCAAGCGATCTCTAATGCAGGATGTCACCTTTAAAATTGAACATTTTGACTTGGAAGCCACGTTTTCAATTGAACTTACACTAGATTAATTGCATGGACAGTCCCCATGGAGCAACTTGGCTATAAGTGCTTTTCTCAAGGACATATTGACGGCAGAGATGGATTGTGATGTCAGTAACCCTCCAGTTGCTGGCTCACTCCCATTACCCAGCAGGGGAGATCTGTTTACAACAGGCAGTCCAGATCTAGGTTTAATTCTAGGTTATGGCCATATTTATCCTTCCTTCTAGTTCTATTAATGATACATTAGAGTCAGAGTTCTTTATATCCATGTACCTGAGTCGTGATACGCATGCAAATCAGCCCGGTTCTGCCAAACCCCTTGTGAAAACATGGGAAGAAACTGATCTATCATGACAAACAACTCTAGTCAGTTCTTGGCTGTTTCCTTGAACTGTTGGAACTCCCACACTGTGGGTCAATCATTATCTATTACATGACTTATGAAACATCTAGGACACTTCAGCCAAAATAAAACTCATTCTCCAAAGTCGTATTATTTCAAACATTCATTAACAGAATTTAGCCGAGAGCTACACTGCTATTATGTATTTTTAATTTTTACTTTTTTCAACAGCGCTGGGACTTTTCTCCACTTGTATCACTCTTTCTGTAGATCACATTATTATAGCAAAATGTCTATAATTTATGAGTGATTGTTGAAATATTAAAGTTCATTCAACAATTGATTCATTCAGGAATGACAAACATGATATTTTAAGTAATTGAATCATTCATTCAAATTTAACCAGTTCAAAACCCTTTTCTGAACCTTTAGTCTGCTGTGAAATAAAACTCATTCAATAAGTTTTTTCGAAATCCTGCTATTTTGCCAGTTCTCACATTTAGAAGTCATGAAGGGGTCTGAAATTGTCATTGTAGGTGCATGTCCACTGTGAGAGACATAATCTAAAAAAAAAAAAAAACCCAGAAATCACAATGTATGATTCTTTAACTATTTATTTGTATGATACAGCTGCAAATACGTATTTGAACACCTGAGAAAATCAATGTTAATATTTGGTACAGTAGTCTTTGTTTGCAATTACAGATTACAGAGGTCAAACGTTTCCTGTAGTTTTTCACCAGGTTTGCACACACTGCAGGAGGGAGTTTGGCCCACTGCTCCTCACAGATCTTCTCTAGATCAGTCAGGTTTCTGGGCTGTTGTTGAGAAACACGGAGTTTGAGCTCCCTCCAACCAAAGATTCTCTATTGGGTTTACTGTAGGTCTAGAGACTGGCTAGGCCACGCTAGAACCTTGATATGCTTCTTACAGAGCGAATCCTTGGTTAATCCTGGCTGTGTGCTTCGGGTCATTGTCATGTTGGAAGACCCAGCCTCGACCCATCTTCAATGCTCTAACTGAGGAAAGGAGGTTGTTTCCCAAAATCTCGCAATACATGGCCCCAGTTAACCTCTTCTTAACACAGTGCAGTTGCCCTGCCCCCAAAGCATGATGCTACCACCCCCATACTTCACAGTAGGGTATGGTGTTCTTGGGATGGTACTCATCATTCTTCTTTGTCCAAACACGGTTAGTGGAATTATGACCAAAAAGTTCTATTTTGGTCCCACATGACTTTCTCCCATGACTCCTCTGGATCATCCAAATGGTCATTGCCAAACTTAAGATGGGCCTTGAAATGTGCTGGTTTAAGCAGGGGAACCTTCCGTGCCTACCATGATTTCAAACCATCTTAGTGTATTACCAACAGTAACCTTGGAAACGGTGGTCCCAGCTCTTTTCAGGTCATTGACCAGCTCCTTCCGTGTAGTTCTGGGCTGATTTCTCACCTGTCTTAGGATCATTGAGACCCCACAAGGTGAGATCTTGCATGGAGCCCCAGTCCGAGGGAGATTGACAGTCATGTTTAGCTTCTTCCATTTTCTAATGATTGCTCCAACAGTGGACCTTTTTTCACCAAGCTGCTTGGCAATTTCCCCGTAGCTCTTTCCAGCCTTGTGGAGGTGTACAATTTGGTCTCTAGTGTCTTTGGACAGCTCTTTGGTCTTGGCCATGTTAGTAGTTGGATTCTTACTGATTTTATGGGGTGGACAGGTGTCTTTATGCAGCCTCAAACTGGTGCATCTAATTTAGGATAATACATTGAGTGGAGGTGGACATTTTAAAGGCAGACTAACAGGTCTTTGAGGGTCAGAATTCTAGCTGATAGACAGGTGTTCAAATACTTATTTGCAGCTGTATCATACAAATAAATAGTTAAAAAATCATACATTGTGATTTCTGGATTTTTTTTTTTTTTTTTGATTATTGATTTTTTGCTGCACCGCTGCTTAGTTTCAATTTTAAAAAAGCTCTCCTGCTCACTCACAGTTTCAAATAGAAGATTTTGAGGTGTGATACCTAGCTCTGTAAAGTCACAGAATGGGAAAGGTGGGACAACCAGACAGCCCAGCCTGTGAAGCAACCAAGGCTAACCAGGCCATGACTACGCAAACTGACTACGCAAACTGACAATGAAAATGAACCTGCAGTCACCAAAGCTATCCAAATACTGGCAAAATTAGGCTCAGTGGGAACAGGGTTCACCTCTAGGCATGATAGTTTGGCAGCAACTCTACAATATGTGAAAAAGGAACGCATGTCCCATGCAGGGTAGCACATTTTCACCGTGGAGGATGAGCTAATTAGCCTGCAAGCTAAAGTCAATACACAAACTAAGAACAAAACCATGGAGGATAAACTTATGGATTTAGAAGCCAGATCTCGTTTAAACAATCTACGGCTTGTGAACTTGCCAGACGGGCGGCACTGAAGGTGGGGACATATGTGCCTTTTTAGAGAAATGGATTCCCGAGGCATTGGAGAATGAGGGGCTACAGTCCTCTATTATTTTGGAAAGAGCACAGAGAATTGGACCTTATTAAGAAGACCAACAGGTCCGTTTCCACCCAGATTTGGCTATGGGAATTGCCCAGTTTGCGCGGAACTACGTAAACTTGGGGATTCGCCATGGAGTGTCAAGAGGCACTTTATGGTTATGGCAGATGCTGTCTGTTCTTCCAAGAGAGGATTACTTATGTGCTAAAAGGCAAACAGGACCTTTTTGAGAATATCTGGAATACTTTTTATTGATTATGCCAAATATTTGGATTTAAAGAGCACCTATCAGGGATTTTTGAAAATGACTGTTCATATGGTGTGGAATATAGCTCTAAGGGAATGAAAACATCCTGCAAAGATTTATATCTGAAAGTGCACCGTTATTGTTAAAGTTATTAAAGTTATTGTCTTTCAAAAGTGAGAGTCGACTCTGAGTCTATGAAATGAATTGTTTTTGAAATGAGTCATTTATTACATCGTGACGTAGAGAGGTCATTGGCCGCTCCCAACAACTGCGCGTGCAGATTTGAAGTGACGTCTAGAAGTTTGAGGCCACTGTAGAGCGACTGACTGGTAAACCCTCGGCAGCCAACCTCGAGGGAGAGGCAGCGGGTCTCTCATCCTCTGATATGGCATTCACCTATCAACTCCTTGTACTTTGCTTTCTTCCGTTCAAACGCCTCTTCCATTAGGTCTTCCCAGGGTCTTCCCAGGGCACAGTCAATTCCAGAAGGACCACCTGCCTTGATGATTCTGAAAGGAGGACCATGTCAGGCCTAACCATTGTCATGGCAATGGTTTCTGGGAATTTGAGCTGCTATCCCAGGTCCTGCTGATGCATCTTTCCTCCACCCCTGCTCATATTTATTCTTGGACCAGTTGATGTCTGTCCTTTCCCCGTGCCTTGTCAAATTGAGGTCTTTGGATAAGACCTGCACATACTGACTCCACAGTACCCACCAGTACTCTTTAGTCAAACTGAGGTCTTAGGATAAGACCTGCACATCCTGACTCCACAGTACCCACCAGCACTCTTTAGTGCTTCAGCCTGGTCGACTGCCTCCTGATCCCTCCACTTCTTACACGTCCTCACTTCTATGACAGCCGAGGAGACTTTGGTATCTTGGACTCTCTGTACAGCACCCTGAAATTATATTAGAAAAAATAATGAACATAGCGAAAGCACTTTGATTCAGTAAGTGATTGTTGTCGAAGTTGCGCTGAATTATTGAAAGTGATGCCAATCGCTGTGGGAAGGACCCCACTGAATTGAGGTGGATGAGAACTGAACTGAATTCTTTATCCTCTGAATACAGTCTGCAAGACTCATTGAGACACATTTGGCAGAAGTTCCCACGCTGCCAGATGGTCTACTAAGGGAACCAGTCTCTCGAGACTGGCCTCTGGTGTATTGCGAGTAGTCAACTCGGCACCCTGAACCAGATGACCGGAAGGGAACAACTGAGCTGGTTCCTAACCTCCTCAGATGGTTCAAACCAGTGTTGCAATGTCCCTGGGTGGAGGTTTAGAACTGATCCTGCTTGAAACTGCTCCTTCTCGAAGCATCAAATGTTGGCAGAACGGTCTTGTGTGGGCACCGAGGATAAAAGGACACCGTATAATGAATATGAGTACGGGTAATCTGGGCGTGTGAGTAAAATTATTTAAATACGAATCCAGCATGTTCTGCTTATCTCTGTGTGAATCAATGGCGTAGACGCACGGTTTCATTTAACACACAAACACACCCACACACACTGAAGGATGCGTGACTCCCGCTCTGAGAGTCACTTCATCAGCATTTTACTGTTTCATTAGAGAAAAACCATCGTCATATCATAAACACATGGAAACACAAAGGTCTTCACCACAACCCGTCAAAAGAATTTATTGGTCTAACTTCACAAATAAATGACTATTATACTGTTGTACATTAGAATTTAGATATGTCTCAGTGTAATAAAAATACACTAATAATTATAAATTTGCAAAACCTTAAAAATGTCAATAACACTTCTATAAATGAAGTGTCTTTACAGTGTTCTTGGGGTAAACATGCCTAAAGTACTGCTGAAAGATACCAATGTTTAAAATGTGAACGGTACCCAACCCTACTGAATATCCTATTAATAAAGACATCACAAAGCCAGACAACTATTTCACCCTTTATTTCCTTGAAATGAAATGCAGACAAGAAAAACAAAAAACAAATTAAACGATCTGAACGATAGGCTGAATATTAGAATAGTTTCAATATAGAATCATAAAATCATTTCTTGCAAACATAATTAGTTGCACACAGTCTGAGAATGGAATCACCCATCTGCTCAGTTCTTTCCAGCATTATAAAACATCTTTTGCGGACCCATAATCTATGTGTTTTCCCACTAAACGTGAGATCTGAGCTACACGACTCTTTAGTACTTATCCAAAAGAAAAAAGTCAACGGGAACTAAATTTCCGATGAATGAATGAACACAGCCATCACCCTCAAGAGCTGACTGTGTCACTTCCCATAGATCTAATTAATTAATCATTTCTTAATGGGACAAACAAGACCAAATAAGAAACAATTCACATTAAAGGCACAGAAGCTGACTATGTTTGGTCCAGGCATCCATTAGTTTTCGTGGTACGCCGTCAAGCATCATGGCACAACGTTCTTCCAATGAGTGATGAGGTTATAATAAATGTCTATACCTCTTAGATATATATGAAAAAATACCTAAACCCTCAAGTGCATGAAAAAAAAAACTAGAATAAAGGAACTGTTGAACTTACAAACAAGACCAGAATTACTACCTTACTCCGCTTTATAAGCGGAGCTGATACGGGAAGTATTTTAGCGCAGCGCGATAGTAGGATACTTTCTGAGATATATATATTTTTTTTCTTATGAAACAATTGTGAGGGTGTCGTTTATACATTAACTTGATGGAAATGCTCATTAATTTTCAATTCATCAGAATCAGGCTTTAACAACAGCACAAAATGTTTGCATTGCCCTAAAATCCTTTGTGATTGGGTCTTTCCTTTACACAATTGGAGATGTGGAGAACTTGATGAAAAGTGCTGTCTGATCGTGTCATTCGCAAAGTTTACCTGGCCTTCAAGCTGTTTTTTTTTTTTGCCATTTGCAAGCCATTTAAGACCCAAGATTGTAAAGCAGGGATTTTTTTTATTTATTTATTTATTTTGACTTACATCACTAACATGATTGATGACATAGACAGATCATAGACAGCACACGTTCCCATCAAGGCCTCAGTGAAGGGAATTTTGTGAGAAAGGGGAATCACAATGCAAATGTGCAGCCAAGTTGTGATTCTTAATATTCAAGATTAGTAATATTATATCAAATAAATAAAAAAACAGGCAGTTGACTGAGTAAAATCTCTTAGATGGTGTGTGACTATGTTCCATATCACAAGTGTGAAAGCAATTAATCTGTGCATGACTCTCATGAAGAATTAGAGATTCACATTTATGCACATTATTTGAATCTGATGAGGAAACATAATAGTCAATAATCAATAAAACATAATAAATATCAAGCTCACTGTATTACATACACTTATGCTGATCCTAACAGAACTGCATTTTTCCATTATACTGGTGATTACAACAGGATCCTGCTTGGAGACAGCTGTTTTATGACCCCATTCCCTGACCCAAACCCCTGACCCAAAAAGTCTACTTATGTCCCAGGTGTGATGCTGGGAGAAGAAGGTAGACGATGCAAGTGCTCCAATGCAAACACTTTACTAAGAATCAACTCAAAACAGGTACAGATATAAACATGAACAGAAACACTGGATACACAACCACGTAGAATCAAACATTGACTGACACGGACTAAACCAACAGAGAGAACTAAATACAGAAACAAATGAACCCTAACGAGTTGAAGACAGGTGACACAGATGATAATCACGATGAACAGGTGGATGATTGAGGGAGTGAGTTCAGGTGTGGAGACAAGAGGATGCTGGGAAGTGTAGTGAAGATGACGAAGACAGAATGGTGCAGACGAGGACTGTGACAACTTACTGTACATGCTTCAGCCACAAGTGTTGGTGTATTGTTTAAAACTGTACAAAAGCGGAAAACAGAATTTCATTACAATGAAGTACACTGTTGGAAATGTGATCAATAACTCCTGACAGTGACAACATATTTTTTTACATTAACTACATGGTTTCACACATTCACAAGTCATAGCAATTCATTACTCTACTCAAGGTATAACTGTCAATATGACTGGACCAATCATTTGGATTATAGGCCTGTTTAATTTAATGCAGCGACAAACTATTTTACAGTGTACTAGGATCATTTAAAGTTAATTTACCAACAGTGAAGGTTTTGCTGCTCCTGGCCAGAGCCCGTCTAACGGAGAGCCTTGGCACTTCCTATTAGCCCCGTTGTGTATCATCTTGGTTGCAGTTCCATTAGAAATCCACTGGAGGTGATCACGGGCGAGAGCAGAATGAATGGGAGTCTATGGGGCTAAACGGCTAAATGTCTCTTTCACCTGCTTGTCGTTAAATTAACATAGATTTTATTGTTGATTCCGCAAATTCAATATAGATTATAGGCCAAAAGTCGAATGAACGAGTACTTATGTCCTTTTGATTTCTTACAGGTTAGGCCGTTGTTGGCCGGAACACGCTAGCATTCTGCTTTGGCATTCTCTGGATTTTTAGAACAGATAAGTGAACTTAAAAATGCAATTTTCAGCTGAGTGTATTATCTTAGCCCTCCCTTTTGAATGCAACTTTCAAATTACTTGACAAAAAATTACATCCTGAGAAAAGTGGATTTATGGGGGTGAAACCCCATTGACTCCCATTCATTCTGCACTCGACCACGAGCACCCCCGCATGGATAGAGACGTGTTACTGCAGCCAGTCCAGAACCCGGAAGTAACCAGCCAGTGCCAATTCTCTTCAATTAGACATTCTCTGTCCTGGCCTCTGCCTGTGGGTTTGAGGAAGAGATGAACCCAGGGATGCCCTCCACAATGGGTCGGTTCACATTCAACCTAAAGGCCAGCTCTTCTGCCTGGGTATAATGTGGGGGTGCAGGACCACCACCTGTTTGTTTTTCTTTTCTTTTTTACTCAGCCTTTTTCTTGGTTGCTTTTATTAACTGGTAATAATTTATTAACAATGCCTTTAAAAGCGACTATAATACAAGTAGTACAAATTACCATTATGTAGAATATTCTAGTAGGCTACTTCACTTTTACTTGTTCCCATGTTCTAGAAGTGGGTGGTGACTCTGACATTACAATGAACAAACTAATTAATTATTTAGAAGTTATTAAAATACAAAAATGTATACTGTAATAAGTGAACGAAACATCTAACATGCTCACTACAAACTTAATTTGTCTGCTACTTTTTGCCAGCCCCCTTCCCCTGGCTTTTGCACACTTTGAGATGTTCCTTGGCATTTTAATTAAGTTTTCAAACTTTAGCATATCCTTCAAGCAATAACTCTTGCTCTGCTGCGGTGAAAAACTGAGCACACTCTTTGGCCACAGTGAGTTGCCAGCGTTGCTGATCAATGTTTCTACTATCGATACATATCCCCTGTTAAACCATCGCATGAACACACAGTTATCTCATATAACTCAATCCAGCTATTGAGAATGAGGAGTCACGTGCCTATTTGGGCGGGGTCTGAGCCGGTCGGCCATGATGGTAGGTGACGCTATCGGTTACCAGGGTTTTTATCGGTTTTTAACGCAGCAGTTACTTCCAGGCATGGTAAAACAGTGCGGTATTGGGAGAAACTCCTCTACTACCGAGCTAAAAACACACGTAATCAATACTGTTTTGTCGTGGGAATCCTACCAACATGGCGGAAAGGGGAGGGGCACTGTAAAATGACGTCAACTCCTCATTCTCAATACTAATCATAACCGGCAGGTGTGTTAGAAGAACCTAATTAGCCAGATCATGATTAGGCTGATGATATCATCTTGGATGTCTCGTTTAATCTTGGATTTTTTAAGCAATGTATGAAGAATGGGCCCCAGGACTGTGTTGTTATGGAACAGAAACTCAAGTCAAAAGGTTACAATTGAGAAACAGGTTTACTGATGATAATGGAGAATGTCTTTGGTAAATGACGATGTGATATACTGAAGGTTATAGTTCTCTTACAGATGATGAAGGAGGTTGCGGATGCTGTAGTGAGAGATCTCTGGAACGTGCAGAGTGGAATGGAGGCAAGTTGTGGGATGAAGACTAGAACGGAGGAGATGTAGGAAACACTGGAAGGTAGACAATAACACTTGACATGGGAGGGTAAGGGAGACCGGAAAGAGAGTTTTTAATGAAAAATGAGACCAGACAAAGTGACTGTGTGAGGTGTGTGCTTACTGCAATGGTGAGCAGATGGCAGAGATCTCTGTGATTGGGATGTTAGGGGAGAAGTGTTGGGAAATTTCGCACTAAAAATCATAAATACTTAAATTAAACGAACACAGATTATTAATTGCTTCTCTAAAATTGTAATCAGATAATATTGCTCATTACTTCATGGAAAAACTTAACTGCATTATTAAGTTTTCATTTAAAAAAATGAATTTAATTACATTAACTAATAACTGTATAATCCATTACACTAACATTATTGAGAATCATTGGCAGTAGTTCACAAATCTGCTGCATATATGCAATAAAGGTGCCTTTTTAGCAACATGGCACAACAAAACATTATCTAAACCAAATAAGAATTTTCAGTTAAGTAGTATAGTTTCACAGATAGCTACTTTTCATACAAAAGCATTTAAGCTCATTGCTATCTGTTTTAAATTGCCTTACTTAAAGGCATAATACAATTCTTAGAGCAACTTGCTACAGGTTGCTCCTGCATGCCCTTATGCCACTGCATTGCAGCACCAGTGAGTTCAGTTTTTGCCCCATGGTTCATTTTAATTGGATATTTTATACGACATGCACAGTTGAGCTGCTTCATTTATCAACTGACACACAAAGATGTAATGGCATAATCCCTGGAAGACACCACTTACCAAGCCATGCACCCCACTCTGAAGCATGTAATCTCTCTCGAAAAGGAGAGGGTTCCTTCTTGCCAGCATATTATTAGCAGGAGAAAGCTTTGTTTGAGCAAAGCAGAAGGGAGCTGGGAGCTAGGCATTAGGAAAAGCGTGCTGATGTGGCTGTCATTGCTTTGTGGTGCTTGCGATGTCTGCATCTGGGAGCTTTCATGAAAATGGCGAGGGAGGCTGGATTGAAATCTAAATTAGAGGAGACAGACATCTCTGAAGGATGTGTTGATAGAGTTGCTTATGAGTGTGTGGAAAAAGAAAGCCTGGGAGGACATTTTTTTGAAGGGGACATATGGCTGATTCACTTAAATCCCACACACTGGTTTTTACACAGCGTGGGTGAGGCCTGAACTTGTCACTGCAGGAGCAACCCACAGTGGGAAGAGAGGAAAATCAATATTTGCTCTCGGCAACCATGTCTCCAGCCCATGCCTCCAGCATGTTCTGAAAGGACTTTTAGAGTCCTCCACTATTCTTGAGATCTTTCTAACACAGTGGCTGAAGGAGTGCATCTTCTACCACCATAGTGTTGAGATACGACGGAGGTTGAGATACGGTTGAGATAGGCAATATGACCCAAACCTTATATCACGAAATGAGTAATTATACAACTATATAGTTTATCTATCATAAAAATGGTATCAAGATTTGTTCTTTCTTATGCTCATCAATGAGCAACAAAACAGTAAAAACAGAAATAATTTGAGATATTAATACCATTTAAAAGAACTGTTTTGAAAATATGTAATCAGCAGCCATATCACCCTCTAGCCCAAGACTGGTTGCCCACTCAAGCTATGCGGGGCTAAGACTGGTCAGTACCTGGATGGGAGGCCTCCTGAGAAAACCAGGTTGCTGCTGGAAGAGGTGTTAGTGAGGCCAGTAGGAGGAGCTCACCCTGTGGTCTGTATGGGTCCTGACGCCCCGGTATAGTGACGGGGACAGTATACTGTCAAATAGCACCATCCTTCAGATGAGACATTAAACCGAGGTCCTGACTCGTTAAAATGGTTGTTAAAATACCAAATTTGCCCCTTGGCCTCATTCCATCATGGTCTCCTAATCATCCCCATATTCTGATTGGCTTCATCACTGTCTCCACTTCACCATTAAGCTGGTGTGTGGTGGCCGTTCTGGTGCAAAATGGCTGCCATCGCATCTTCCAGTTGGATGCTGCACGTTGGTGGTGGTTGAGGAGATTTCCCCTTCCATGTGAAGAGCTTTGAGTACCCAGAAAAGTACTATATAAATGTAACAAATTATTAATTGTAATTTCGTCTTGTTATGGCAAAGTTGAAAAGTTTCAGCAGCCATTACCATTATTATTTATTATCATTGCTCATTATTAATAATGGTTCTAATTATTATCAATGTTAAAATATTTTTTTGTGGAAACTTTGATGAATTGAAAGTTTGATGAACAGCATTCTTTCAATTTTGACAATATAGCAAAAAGAAAAAAAAAATCTGAATCAACAATCAGCATATTAGAATGATTTCCAAAGGATCATGCAACACTGAAGACTGGAGTAATGGTGCTAAAAAATTCAGGAATAAAGCCTATTTCTTGCATGTGAGGGCATCATCAGTGAAAACAGGCAATTTCATCAGTGAAATGTTGCGTAATAGGTCTCCTTTAATGATTCTGTGTTGGTGAATGGACACTGAAATTGCATCCACTTCTGATTCTCCTTTTTTAATCAGAGAATTCAAGTATTTCAGGGTTGTCTGCAGCTTGGTGTTTTATGGATATCTAGCTTTTTTAGCAGGTTAACATGTGACAGACAGGACTTCATAATGAGGGATGCAGTCAAAAGACAGGAACTGTCACAAGAGTAGCTGCTCAAAAAAGGGCCGCTCATCAAAAAACCTCTTTCCCTCTGGATAAGTCGCTTCTAACACTTCTTTGAGTGATTTTGTAAGGCTATCTGAAATGGCTGATGGAACTTTCTGTTATCTCCTACCGCTTAAAAAGCACTGGTGACCTTTTATTCATTAAGCATGATGACTAGTTCTTTTTTTTAATGTGTGGATGTACCTTTGCTGGGAAAAAAAATCCCATTTTCCTAATGCATTCCCTTTATACCAGTATATTTTCTTGCTTAAAAGGGTCATCAGATGCAAAATTCACTTTTATGTGGTCTTTGCATATAAATGTGTCATTGCAGTGTGTGGACACAACCACCATACAATGAAAAAAATCCAATCCAATCACCCTCCAATACATCTCTCTCACACACACTGTTCTATCAAGTTGCATAATAATTATGCATGCACTGTACTTACCTGGGCTTCATTCACTTAGCTTACTCCACTGTACAATTAAGAGATTTGACAAAATACTTAAATACTTAGCATGCCGATGGTCATCAGCTGTGTATATGTCACAAACCCATATTAATATACTTAAATATATGAAGAGTTCAGATGCAAAAGCCTCTAAATGCCATTTGAAATTTTCTTCTTTAATGATGATTTTTATCAAACTTGTATATTTAAGTTCAGTATTTTCACTTAAATAACAATTAATAGGTAATTATCATTGCCATTTAAGTAAAATTACTGAACTTAAATATACAAGTTTGATAAAAATCATCATTAAAGAAGAAAATTTCAAATGGCATTTAGAGGCTTTTGCATCTGAACTCTTCATATATTTGTACTTATATATATATATATATATATATATAGTCTTACCTTCCATAATATCGAGGCTGTGTGGCTACATGACCTTCCCAAACCAGTGATGCACGAACATCCAGTAGTCTCCACTGATCCCTGGTTACTGACTAGCACTTTTCTACTATGTAAATATTGATAGGCCTCAGTACTTTTATAATTTTTCATTGCTGCTCCATCAACTCTTGACAGGACGAAATAGTTAAATACATTCCCATAGGTTACCCATGGCGACTTCTTCATATCATCTTCCCACGTTAACAATGAGGATGGATGGGACAATATGAGACCATCTGATCGGCATACGAAGTTTTCTCTGTGCTCCCAATTTAAAACATGTATGGAATTAATGTTATTTGTAATTTTGTTAAAGTTTTGGCAAACTATAAACAATCTTCTAACTACTTAACTAGCTACCGGATGTGCCGTGTCAGTTTATCGGAAGTCAGATGACAAAATGCGGAAGAGCAAAGTATTAAAAGTGGGCAGGGTAGAATAAGGTGAATATGATGTCATATTGCTCATGGTACGCCCACAACCGCTGACGTATTAACACATTTCCCCCTCAGTCATTTGTATACTGTCCACCAAGGCAGGTTGCCAGGGCAAAACTTTTTGTCTTGTGTTTACACGCCTCACGGAAGAGAGGCAGTTGCTCATTATCATTTAAAGAGACATGCACTAAAATAAAACGGGTCGCTGTGAACAGAGCTGTCTTTGAGGATGTAAAAAGGGTGTTTGTTTTACACAACCATTAAGGAATTTTAACCAAAGTATGTTACAAACTTTACATGAAGACCTTAAAGAATCATACCAACTTGTGGAAAATGGGCATCCAATGACCCCTTTAAAGGCTGATTCGAGTCAGGTACTCAGGTGGTTTGCCTATAGGTTCTTGCTAGTATTGCTGACCACTGCTACTTCATTTTAAAGTATCAAGCAGCAGAATAAAAACAAAGACAGGAAAGGTTAATGTATTCAATTTTCTTACATTGTCCATTTTAAGGGGAGTGTATGTGCAGGCGTATACTCATCTCTTGCACTCACCTCTATGCCCCATTTGCATTAAAACACAATGGACTGTTAAACAGTTCATTATTATACAAATGAAATTGGGTCCACAACAAATTATCGGAATCCAGACAGTCCTGACCTGGACATACAATATCATTATGTTGAACAATCTCAGTGGACTGTCTGTTTCATTCAGCTGTCAGTAAACAAATGCTTTAAATATGTCATAGTGTTTAGGATATGGATAACCAAAAAAAGAGTTAAAAGAATCCTGCTTCAGTTATTCAAAAGCAAGGACATCAATTGAGAGGATCTTATTTGTGGTTTAAATCCTCACACCAGTAATTCCATGGCCGTTCCTCAAGGAATCTGAGGGAATGTTCTTTGTTTTGTGTCAGCAGAAATCTTAATGCTTCAGCCGTAAATCTTTAGAGCAACTCCAACAATTCTGGCTGACTCAATAAAACCAATCCAGCATCTGCAACAACACAATCAACAGCAACAACATATCATAATGAATTTGTAAAATGATTGTGTAAAAGTTATTCATGTGAAATCACCACTATGGTGATTAGTGTTCTCTTTGGCTCTTACTCTTCTTAATTTATTTTCTCCTGCCTTGTGTAATAATGTTACAATACAACAAAATTGGTTGCACTGGGTACATGAGGAAAATAAGCTAGACTTGTGCTGCGTTCACGTGCTATGGGAAATAGGAAATTTTCCACTTGTGAACTGGTATTTACCAGTGTGTTGCGTTCAAGTGCTTTTGTTGTCGTAATGTGGTAAAAAGATGGCGATCCAGACCTGTTATTTAGCTAAAACTATTTTAGATTGCTTAAGTCATCTGCAACAGCAAGACAATTATTTATCAAAACTCAAAAGGTAAATAATATGCTGTATATTTTCTAGATCATGAATAGTATATATTTTTTACCATTCACGACTCTCGTGGTGCTCTCCGCCATTTTGAAATGGTCAGGGTTATCTCATCTCACAGACTCAGCATACAAAATGCATCAACTAACAAAAATACTTTTACATAAAAACAAACATACAATATATTATGAAGAATGTCCGTAGACAGTTGATGGACCCTATTGACTTCCATGGAAGTGCATGGAAATCCATTTCATGGAAGTCAATGGGGTCCATGCCCATCAACATTCCTCAAAATATATTCCTTTCAGCACAAAAAGTTTGTTTGGTGCATGTTAACACTAGTGGCTGGGGTAGAGTAGTTCTGTGGCCACAGGAGATTTACAAAGTGCTTCTGGGCTGTATGCAGAGTTTTCAACGTGCCCCTCGGAAATTACCGTGCAAGGACTGCCTTTAATTGTGTGTTTTAGTTCATCTTAAACTCCAGCTGAGAGCCTCTCAAGCACCCTCACTGCTCTAATTAGAGTACAGTGAATAATAATTTACTGGTAATTAAAAGAAACCATAAACCATTTTTTTCTCTCGTTTTCCTTGCATCTCCTTTCACATGTTTTATGTGGCAATGGATCACAAATACAATTTACTCAAGTTTGTTTCAGTGTGCATGTGGCGTGTGGAAAAAGAATGAGGTAAAATTGTACATGCTTGATTTGTATGAAAATTGATTGATTGATTGATTGATTCATTAATTAATTAATTCATTCATTATCATAAACACACTAGTTTGTAGTGCAAATAGTTTTACCGTTTGTTATTATTTAAACTATTGCTTTTAGGCATGTTCATTCAGTCCCAACAATAGTGTTGGTGTAGAAAGTCACAGCAGCTGGCATTTTGGTACAATAGTTCTCCTCATCATTTCCAAGCTGGCATCAGTGGCCTGTCATCTCCTTATACAGCACAGACACAGCTGGCAGCACCTATCACAGAGGAAAAGCATATGAATTACTTGATTACTTACTGCTGTTAACCACACGGGAGCAGTTCCATTAATTCATATTTCGCCTCCTCACTTAGTACTCTGCTATGGTTAAATACCACTTCTGTATGTCGATGGTTGCCAGTACTCACCCTGTAATCTAATATAAGAGCCAATGTGCCACCTGTCTCCACTGGTCAATCGGGATGAAAGCTGCTCGGCACTCAAGGATATAAGCGCTCTGAAAGCACATTTGGTGGAAATTATGCTCAGTGCATTGCTGTGAAGTGAGTTGATGATGCAAAAGGTCTGTTCTAGAGAGGTGAGGCTTTTGACTGCGAAAATAGGCTAATCTAAAGTTTGTGCTCATCCATATTCGTATTCTCATGAGGTGGTGTCAATTAGATTACATCTGTAGACTGTGCTCCATTGTTTCCTGCACATGCAACTACAACGTAAATTTTATTTATATAGCATAGCTGAAAAAAGTGCTGAACAGAATAAGGAAAATTAAATAGAAAACCGAATACAACTAAATAAATTACAGACAATAAAACAACACAACGCCTGGGATAAGAGATACGTTTTCAGCCTCTTTTAAAAAAATGATAATAAAGGGTGGAAGGCATAATGTGGCAGTTGATTCCATAAACGAGGGGCTGCGACCAAAAAAGCTGTATCACCTTTAGTTTTTAAACAAGATTGAGGGACATACAAAACATGTCAGGAGAACTAAAAAATCTGCTAGAAGAATGTGGAGTAAGAAGATCTTTAAGATAAAAAGGAGTTTGATCATTAAGAGCTTTAAAAACAAACAACAGAATTTTAAACTGGATCCTAAAATGGATCAGGAGTGTCACAGGGCGGTTTAAGGAAGACGGAGCTAGATGAAAGCAGAAATAACACTTTCTTTAATAAAGCAAACTCAGGAACAGGCAAAAGGGTGAGACAGAGTGTATAAAAAAAAAACAAAGAAAAAAAAACCTGAAGACTGTCAGGAACTTAAATAGGCTACACAATGATGATTAACACAAACGACAGGCAGCTGTGAGGAAGGTGATCAGTGGATACAGATTGGTGGCGGGAAACTCAAACGGGAACACACGTGAAAACTGAAAACAAACTGAAAGTCAAAAGAGCCTATGATGGAGCCAATGGGAGGGATGCTTAAATTGGGGTGACTTTGGTCATATTTCTGTGCCTTATAGTCGACAGCCTTGCAGCTGAATTTTGAACCATTTGAAGGCGAGCAAGAGATAAAGAAGATCCAAATACAATGAATTACAGTAATCGAAATGCAATGTTATAAAACCATGTATAGACCATTTCACATGATGTAAACAACACTGGTCCAGAAGCACTTCCTGTTTCAGTTTTTCAACACTACATAAAAGCTGGGATAAAATACAACCAACAGAACATTTAAAACTGAATCAAAAAGTTAAACAAACATCTTTAAGATGTTTTCTTTACATGTGAAATAAAGAAAACAGTTACAAACTGAAACAGGAAGTGTTTCTGGACCAGTGTTGTTTACATCTTGTGAAATGGTCTATTACTTTTCCCAAATCTTGGAAAGACAAAAACGTTTTAAGTTTAGAAATAGTCCGTAACTTATAACTCTTATGAGACAGATAATGCTCTTAGTGACCGAATTAATTTGCTTGGTTAAACATAATTCTGAGTCCAGGATGATACCAAGGTTCCTAACCTGGGAAGACATTGAGGAGAAACAATTCCTAAACTCATTTATGAGATCACCTCTTAATATTGGGGGACCAAAAACAATTATTTCCATTTTGTCCAAATTAAGTTGGAGAAAGTTATTTGTTAACCATTTATTAACATCACCAAGACAGTCCAACAATGGTTGAATGGAGTCACCAGCTTTCAACAAAATACTAATACTGCCCCATAATACTATTCCCCAATGGACACATATAAGCTACAGAGAAGCGGGCCCAGAATGGAGCCCTGAGGTACACTGCTAATAATAGGGGCTGAAGATGAGGAAAGCTTACCCTGAGCAACAGAAAATGAGCAGTCTCCAAGATATGAGTTGAAACATAGGCCATGTCCACACTAATACGTTTTCGTTTGAAAACGTATATTTTTCTCTCCGTTTTGGCCTTCCGTCCACACTGAGACGGCGTTTTAAGTCAACAAAAACATATCGTTTGGAAAACGCTCTCCAAAGTGGATAAATTTGAAAACGCCGTTTTCGCGTTGTAGTGTGGACAGTGAAATCGGAGGTCTTTCAAAACAATGACGTAAGTTTAGTCATGTGATCCATGTTGTACCAATAGATATTCACGTTAATCGGTATTGTGCCTGTTATGTGTTATTCATTTTTACACTTTTGCTAAAATATGTTACTTTCTATGTTACTTAATATGTGCTATTCTTCATAGCACAGTACTGCAAAGATGACAGATAATGTACTCACATTTGCTGTTCTGCGGCAAAACAGGAGAGCAGTTGCGTTTTAGACCAAACATATGGTGACTGAATGCGACCTGGACGCATCCGTGATGGTGAGATATTTTGCTAAGTAAAATTATCCTGTTATTGTGCGATGACATTATTATTTATTTTCCCATCTGTATCATCTCAGGGAGCTTTTGTGAAGTTTCACGCATGCGCAGTAAAGTGAATTTAGAAGTTTCTCATCCACACTGAAACGTCGGAAAACACCTGAAAACGCTAGTGTGGACGGAGAGCGTTTTTAAACGAAAACCCCGTTTTCAAATGTATCCGGATTAATGTGGACGTAGCCATAATACCAATCAAATGCTCTAAACACCAAAGAAGTACATCATGATGATCCACAGTCAGTATCAAAGGAAGCTGTAAGATTTAGCAGCAGCAAAACAACTTTTTTACCAGCATTTACTGCAAGTAAAATTTTACTGGACCACTTTTAGCAAACCAGACTATGTGCTATGATAAGCAGTAAAACCAGATTGGAAAGGTTCCAATAATTTGGCTGAATTTAAAAACAAGAAAAATTGAGACTGCACGACTTTCTCTAACAGCTTCGATCGGAATGATAGCTTAGAGACAGGTCGATAGTTATTAAAACAACCTTCATTCAAACCTTGTTTCTTAAGAAAAGGTTGAACAACAGAGTTTAATTAGTTAATCAAAAAGAATCACAAACTGGCATGTTAGAAGACAAAATCTGATGGAAAGTGAATATCCTCCCTATACCCTAAAATGATATGTATCAAAAATGATATAGGTTGATCCTGTTGTAAAGCAAAAAAAAAAAAAAAAACCCACAGCCATTCACTCACATGGTTAGAAAGGTTAAAAAAAAAAAACAACGTTATTGTAAGACAGGGCTACATCTTAAAGACACACCATGCTATCAGCCCAAACAGGCCTTAGTCAGGGGCTTGGGCTGATATGGGTTAGTGTTTTTTTAAGATGTATAAAATGTGAAAAATTCCAATAGAACCTTATTATTTCAAGGTGACAAAATTACACTCCATTTGTCCAAATCATCATCAAATCAACATGGCCAATTATTTTTTCTCTCTCTTTATTTTTACAGAATGTTGCAGTGTTTTGTATCCAGGGACATCTTAAAAAAAATAAAAACATAAAAAAAGCATGTATACTCGTCTTTACCATATACATCTTTAGCCAACAACATTAAATTCACCCTTCCCCTCCAAATGACATTTGTTTTCTTTATGACTTGTCTCGGCTAAGTTTGAGACTAAATATCCTTCACAACTGACTGCAAACTGGCATTCAGATCTGCATCTGTTTAATTAGCAAGGCCCAACTTCCTACAATCCAATCAATTCCCAAAGGACCCCGTCCTTTTTTTTTGTTTAATTCTTGAAGCCGTGCCACTTCAATAGGCTTCACATCCAAAAAGGAAGACAATACCATCACAACTTCTGTTTCATGTCAACTTTAACATGTTAACTGCATTATTTAATATGAACTTAGAATGAAAAACACTTCATCCTGAAACATTTATTAACCTAAATAATGTTAATCTCTACATGTAGGCTACTAATACATTATTAAAAATCAAAAATATTATTTAGTGGACCTGTGCCAACATAAAATAACAATGATCAGTTGTATTTATATTAACTAATGTTAACAAAGATGAATAAATACAATATATTGCTCACTAATATTAAGCATTAACTAATGGGACTTTTAAGTGTTACCAAAGGTTTGTCCTTTGTAAAAGTCACTTGCTTGAAGTGACATTCACATGTACCCTTCACTAATTAAGTTGCTCACTTTCGTTATAACACTTCATGTGGCACTCCTTTTCCCACAGTGCCCTTCATCGCCCAGTGATCTTATCAGTTTGAATCAGATCTCACTCAGTGAATCATTCAGAGCCGTTCCTGAAAACTGCCCTGCACTCAAGGATATAAGCGCTCTGAAAGCACATTTGGTGGAAATTATGCCCAGTGCATTGCTGTACTGAGTTGATGATGCAAAACGTCTGTTCCAGTGTGGTGACATTAGGCTTCTGACTGCGAAAATAGGCTAATCTAAAGTTTGTCCATCCATATTCGGTTGCACCAGATATCATCTCATGAGGTGGCGTTAGTTATATTACATTTGTAGACTGTGCTCCCTTATTTCCTGCACATGCAACTGGAGACATGGCACAAAGCTGTGATGACCAATTCACAAAAAAATCAAATAATTATTTTTGTTTAGTAAATACATCTTATTTACTAAACGAGGCAAAGCTGACCAAGTGCTGAACAGAGTAAAATTAAAACTAAAATTAGTTTTAAAAAACTAAAATTAGTTTTAAAACTAAAATTAAATTAAAACACCTGGGAGAACAGCCTATGTTTCCAGCCTCTTTATATATATATATATATATATATATATATATATATCATAGACTGTAAAAAAAATATGACGTCACCCATAGGTTTCTGAAGAGCGTTTTTGAAGCCTAAAGTGGGCGGGGCCAGCCGTCGCCATCTTGGCAGTGCTTCACCTTTCGTCACTACCGGATAAATTAAAATGGGCAAAGAGGCGGGACGCGGGTGGAGCTGAGGTGCTAATGCTACTGCCCTCACGCTGAATTGACAACTGATTGAAAAAGTGAAGCCAATGGTTAAGGTCCAAGTTCAAGTTTTGCCCTTCAAAATATTATAATAGTTAAGACAAAAAAATTCACCCCCCTCACAGTTGTCATGAAGGGAAAAATGAGCTCTATAGACCAAAGCCACTTTTTGCTCCAGGCTGTAAACATGTTTTTTTCTGCTGTAAAGTTGGGCATTTTAACATGGGGGAGATACAGATTTGACTCGCTTCTGCAGCCTGCCTCGAAGCGGCCACTCGATAAATTGCAGTTTAATTCACTTCCGTGTTGGTTTCAAGAGAGAGACGGGGAGGTTGCTGCTTGATATATATATATATATATAGTGCATTGCTTAGTTTATAGTGAGGTTAGACGGTAACATTGAATAAATTATAATGGAAACTTAAATCAAAATATTATTTTTGTATTATGTTTTTTTACAAACAAGCAAAAATGTTCTTAAAAGAGGGAATTTTTGAGTGAACCAGGATAAATATAATCAGGTTCACCACAATGACAGCATCAAACATAAACTTAAACCGCTTCTGACTAGTACTTTTAAGGTGTCCCTGACTATTAAAGGGTAACTAAACCCTTAACCAACTTTTTTTAGTTAATGATCTGCAAGAATGGGGCTTTCATTGATTCGAGTAACTTTTTTGACATTTGGGTAGTGTTTTAATTATACAATATGGTGTAAAAAAATTGAGTGCTGCCCTCTTCAGTTTGAACAGTGGCTACTGCAGTTGAAATTTCCTTGTGGATGTTTGCGGTGCTTCGTGACGTGGGGTGAGAGCTGACATAAGCAGGTTCCAGCTCACCACGCCCTTGGTAGAGCTACCACGCCCTTGGCAGTATAAAAACCATCTTGTTCCGTCAAATCCACTGCGAGTCAAGAGTTGGAATTATTAGTATTTAAAACGATCAGGGTAGAGTATGTTAGCATCTAGCATAGCATTTATATAGTTTTTTAGATTATTTTGTGTAGCCTATTTTAGTTAGTACAGTTAGGATAGCTACAGGTTAGCGTAGATTTATCTGTGTTTAGTACAGTGGTCAGGATGGTAACGGAATAGAGGTGGACATGGGCTTCTCCACACAGAAAAGCGATGCAGTGCCAAACACTGCTCCTCCTGCATGGACTCCAGCGGCATCTTGATGTGAGTGATCATGTATATTTTAATCACAATTTATTCTTAGGCTAAAGTCGACAAACGCGCAGATGCATTTCGCTGGATTTTGCTGGCAAAATATCAATATGTGAGAGTTTAAGACCGCAGTTTGAGCCAGCGGCTCGAATTGATATGGTCCTATGTCCATAGTCAATTCACCCTCCTCCACTTCAGATGAAGGTGGGGGAGAAAAGTCCTCGACTTCAAATGACCGCTCTGTTGCAAAGCTACTTGCGTCACTCCAGTCACTCTCCATTTTAGAGTATGACTGCAGCTGCACTGTGGATCTTAGGTTCGTCCCCACTATCTCCGCTGGGGTCTGGCCATTTTTTCAGCATTTTCCAAATATTGCCCGTGGGTGGAGTCAGGCTCTGACTATGGATTTAGTTACCCTTTAAGCATTATGTAAAGAGAGTGCACTGGGAGCAGTGAGACCATGTGGTGGGCCTGTGAGACCCTGATGAGTGCCATCCTCCTCGATCACACAGACACTTTGTGTCATTGGCTCTCAACAGAGGCCAATCTGCTTGTAATTACTCTCCTCTGCTGCAAGGCTCTCTTCCTGCTTCACCATGGCTAAACTGATTAGTAATCTTAGAGCTAAGTTTGATCGGTGGAGTTGGTTGAAAAAAAATGATCACAGATTATTGAGTACAACACCTGTATACAGAGTCTACCCTGGGCACTTGGCTTCAAAACAGACACCAAACATGCAGAGACATGTCCATCATGTGACTCATGGCATACCTCAAGAAGAGTGACACAGCTGGGCCTTTATCTTATTCTCGAGATGACAGCTCCTGGCGGTTTGCAAACATTACAAAATTACTCCACTTGATCCCACCAGAGCGGCTGCATAACAAATAAAACCAATCGGTGAGTGAGCCATTCTCCTAGCAGCCTTATGTAATAAGAGCAAGACCACAATGCCAGATTAATTCACTCCCCATGCATCTACTTCTCCGAGCTTGATTGATTCTGTTAGCTGCTCATGATTCTGTTTGCTGGATGGCGACAGAAAATCAGACTGTCATTTCTTAATCTATATCTTTTGGCCCGAGCTTCATCTGATATTATGTCATTATAATAGTCCACTGTTGTGCTGTGCCACGTACAGCATCCCTTCTAGTTTATTATGATTTCTTGAGATGTAGTAAACACTTAATGGAAGCCTACCATACTTTATAGTGCTGTATGCGGTTGCTCTGTGCCTGCATGCCAAAGTTAAACAGACTAGAAATGCCTTCAAATAATTCACAATGACCTGAACCAGCAGCGTATCACCATATTTGATAAATGCATATTGCTGATAGCATGGAACGAAGATACGCAGTGATGAGAGGAACCCCTGCTCTTGCTCATGTCTGATATGCTAGGAGTTTTTCAATTTGAAAAATTACCAGACATTGAAATTTAAAATTTAGATGTTACTTCCTGTTCTTTGCCATGTTATGTAGTCCTTTGTTTTTCTTGTTGATTAGTTCATGGTTTTTCCCAGGTGTCTTGTTTGCCAATCTCCCCTTGAGTGGATATAATACTCAAGTGTTTCTCATATTCTTTGTCTGGTGTTGTCCTTCTATGGATGTTATGTGTGCGCTTGTTAGTTTTGTTTGCCTTCCTTGCCCGTGTCTGCATTTGTCAGTTTTGCCTGGATTTACTTTAATTATGTTTGTTTGAATAAATGTTGGCTGCATCTGGATCCCACTCTCGTTCCTCTGAAACAGCCACTGTAACAGAACCTTAATTTGAAACATATATTATTATGAAATATGTAGGGATGCACATGATGTTTATGATAACATATGTTACCATGTCCTCTTTTTCTATAACCCATAAATATCTCAGCATATTTAACATATATGATATTTTCCTATACAGTAAGAGAGACTCCAGGGTAATACTTTATTTTAAGGTGAAATATTTGAAGTACATGTACTTACTAATAAAAGTAAATTATGCATAACTACAAGTAACTAACCCTAAACCAAACCATAACCCTAACTCTATGGTACGTACATGTAGTTAATTATTATTACTCAGTAGCTATTTGAGTAAGTACAATGTAATGTCACTGTAACCAGCTCCAAAAACCAACCAAAACCTTCAGGAAAAACAATTTAATTTGAGAAGGTTACTTTTAAACTTACAATAAATTATAGTTTCCCACCTCAGGTCTGAATTATCAGGTTGGTAAACACTAGAGACAATCCAGGAGATGTATCCTTCAATATTCGGGTTATTGTTAAATGTTTTCTTTCTCTTTTTCAATGGCCAATTTTTAAACAATCACATGTGGCTACAGCTTCCTAAAACAATCATGCATTGTTACAAAGCTTACGCGCCATTATTTCAGTCCCATGGTCACATTCATGGTAGTATCACTCAGTGTTTCTTGAACTGAATCACATTTTATACTTGAAATACTGAAATCATTAACCCATGGCATTTACCTTTCGAAGCTTGTTCAGTGCAACACCATTTAACCTTGTTACAGAAAAATAGGTTGAAGGTGAGAGCAAAATAGCTAATGGCTAATAGTGGTCTTAACTATAAATATCATTTCACAGTTTTCACAGTCAATAGTTATTTAATGTATCTGTGCAAAAACTTATCCTTGGATTTTACTGGTGACCACTGTTACAAGGCTGAAGAGAAATGCAAATTGGCAAATATTATTAAAAACAAGGTCTGTCAAAAGAATCTGTCAATGTGAATGTGAAGTTCAGTATTTTCCCTTGCAGAATACATCTAATGCAAATCAAATCAAGTCAAAACAAATGTCAAGTTATTTATCCCCTATTTCATGAAATGTCATGTCATGATGGTGTGAGCATTTTTTTTTTACCGATCCAAAATTGCATGCAGCCGTCATCCTATCACTGTGAGCTGACAGATGAACAAGTTATTTAAGTCGGAGGGTGAATACACCACATGATGAATAAAGTGGAATAAAGTGGCAAGATTTTTCACAGCTGTAAATGAAAAAAAAATCGGTCTTTCCTCTTAAAAATTTCACCTTTAATCCAATTGACGTTTCTTTGAAATTTTTGGTGAAATGTACTAGAAAGAAAATAGATTAAAAGAAAGTGCAATTGTTGTGTGAAAACTGTTCTGAAACCTCCAGACAAGGTCAAAGAGATACAACAGATGAATAGCAAAAAGGACAAAATCCTGTAGTTCCTAGAGTAATCCAATAGCGAGGAAATATGCCTCCTTATCTCTTAAATTGTAATTTATATTGTAGTTAAGCTTTGTAAGCTTACATTTTAACCAGCTTTGTATTATAACCTGAATTAATCATTTTTACAATTTTTGAATTACACAGTCTCCATATTGGCTTTGTTCTTAATGGTCTTATTTGACTAAATATTAATCATCTCCATTTTTCTTTTTTGCCTGTCTTCTCTCTGGCATCTGGATGCTCCACTTCCTCTCTTATTAATGTTCACCACTCCCACTCCCTCCCTTGCTGTTGAATTTGCTCATTATTCATACATGACCATTATTTGGTCAACTGTTTTCAGAGTCATCTCGGTAGAAAAAGGGCAGGAAGATAATCTTACACAACTATCATTTCCCATTTCAACATGAGGGCTCTGTGCTTAGACTCCAGCTGACACGTTTTCCATTATGCTCCTGTGAGAAATGATGGGTTGTCAGGTTGGTCCCTGATTTTTGCGGTGGCTGTGTCCCTGGTAGCTTTGTCTAAACGAGTGCATTCAAAAACAAAAGCATCTCTGGATATTTGTGGTTTTGTTATGGAAAAACAGGTACGAGAGAGGTAATTCGTTAAAACTTTAGCCTAGATCATGTATTTCCGAAAAGAGAAAGAACTTTTTTACACTCCGTGTGGTAAAATCATGAAATGAGCTCCCAGATGAAGTTGTGTGTTCCCCTTCTATTAATTCCTTTAAGAATAGGCTGGATGCATTTTGCATGTCAAAAGATGTTATGTATAATTATAAAGTTTGTCTGTACTAAGTAATTAATTTTATGTAATTTATTTAGGATGTTAGGAAACCTCAATTTATGAAATTAATGTGTTTTTAAAAAAAATCTATAAATGTGAATTTGTATATATGAAGAGTTCAGATGCAAAAGCCTCTAAATGCCATTTGAAATTTTCTTCTTTAATGATGATTTTTGTCAAACTTGTATATTCAAGTTCAGTAACAATTAATAGGTAATTATCATTGCTATTTAAGTGAAATCACTGAACTTAAATATACAAGCTTGACATAAATCATCATTAAAGAAGAAAATTTCAAATGGCATTTAGAGGCTTTTGCATCTGAACTCTTCATATCTAGTTTGTATTTTTTAGAGTCTGGAATAGAGGATTGTGTAATCCTGTACCAGAAATCCTTTCCAGAAATCCAGAAAAACTTGTTGCAACATGTTATAGATCACTTTAGAAGGCAAATGGTATGTGTGCATGTCATTGTGTGTGTGTGTGTGTGTGTGTGTGTGTGTGTGTGTGTGTGTGGTGAGTATTGGGAAATGGCAGGCTTTGAGTTGCAGGAAGCTCAAAACTATTTAAAAGAGCTAATAAATACACAACAGTCTGTCATTGTAGACTAGTCCCGGCAGATCACACACTTGCGTATGCATACATGCACTATGTGCATCCATTCTCAATACTCTCAATTTTTATATAGGGTCAAAACTAATGCATTTTGAGTTAATCCAATTACCAATTAAGCAGATTCATGCATATAGGGTTACGACCTATAATCCTAGGTTGATTTAACATTTCAAATCCACTCTCACTACCGTTATGTGTTCTATCCACTTAGACCCAAATGAGTATTTACAGAAAAAATATGGTTTTCAGATGTTTTTCATGAATAGTAATATGGTGTGTGAGGGAGGGAGAGCGAAGGTTTTATCTGCACATTAGAGCAGTGTTGCAATAATCTTCCTGTGTACCTCACTAGCTCTCAAGGTTTAATTCACAGAGCAGAGCAAAAGAATTGAGCAAAGACATTGAAGTATAAAAGCTTGTCATTTTAATATGTTTTACAGCCATCCATTGTCCCAAAAAACAGCACTGTAAGTGTAAAAGAACACATTTACCTACTGAGCAACTCCTGCCTCTCGAGAGTGGTAGAAAATGCATTAGCATGGCAAAATGACAACATTTTGATGACTAAATCAATAAAATTGTAAACTTTTCACCAGTAGGTGAATAAAAACTAAGGAGATCTGTCTGATGGAATAGTAGTTTAGTGTGAGTACAACCACAGGTCCAATAGATTTGTCACATGTTCAGTCAAAGCAAATGGCTTTAAATTCAAAGTTATATCTGTCTTTCTGATTCTATGTAAGATGTCAAAATTGAAATCGCGCCATCAAACCATATTTAATGATTAATACTTGACCTTTGAGATATTACTGATTGTCAAGCCTAATCAATAAATCATTTAAAACAAATTGATCTCTTATAAAGAGTTGGTAATGGAAATTTACAGTGATTTAATTAGACCTATACAATTTGCATGTATCTAGATATAGCACATGCACTCCAGTAGGCTCAACAACCAATAACGTCTGATCGGCTGACTTCATCCACTGTATTGCCCAATGTACATTGAAATCTTTATGTACAGGAAAAAAAGAGACAAGAGGACAGGTATATACCGGTCCTCTGTATTCTGGCTTTCGCACAAATTTCAACAGGACTATGTTTTTCAACATTTACCCAAACAAGTACACAGATTTGTGAAACCCTCAAATGACCTGTCTGCTTTCCCCTTGAGTACACAATCCCTGTGTGATTGATCTGTACAGTCTGTAAAAAAAATGTAAAAGGCTTTTGTCAGAACATTGTTCTTTTTTATAATTCCATAAGGGGTGCAAAGTGTACGCTCTCCTTCTTCCCTCAAGATAGGTCTGTTGTCAAGAACACATATTCACGTAATGCACACATAATAGTGATTAGTCTTTTAAATCATCTTCATACTGATCTTGTGAGATCCCTCAGCAGGGCTGCTTTCTCCATCTATTTTCCGTGGCACATACTCAATTTCAATGTTTGGCTTGGCATTGCCTTTCCCTCGACTCCAGAGGAACAAGAGCACCAGACAGAACAACACCACTCCCAAGAAAGAGATAAACCCCATGGTGGTAGCAATAATGAGAGTCTTCATATCGAAGGGAAAGGGATCAATCGCACCAGTTCCATTGGCACTGTTATCATTGGGCTGGTTCGAGATGAAGGCAAAGGTCTTATTAGGCTGATGGGGCCAATTGGGAGAGTAGCTATGAACGTGTAGGTGAGCCAAACGGGTGTCGTTACCCCCTGCATTGACAGCAACGCATGTGTATGTGCCATTGTCTTGGATTTGGGCATATCTAACCTCTAGAGTGCCATCAGGAGATACCGACAGCCGGCCAATGCTTTTAGTAGTGATAAATTGCTTTTTTGGAGACTGCCACATAATCATGGGAGCAGGGTCTCCATCTGCTTGGCAAGGAAATTGGACCGTGGTCCCCTCATCCACAAATCTATGAATGGCTTTGTGATCTCGGATCTTAGATTTCTGACAAGTAAAATAATTTGCAGGGAGAACATCTGGGAAGTCTTTAAACTCTTTACCCTGCAAAAACTCTGGCATTTCACAAGATGGCTGCTGGCGGTTGAAATTAAGTCTCCATCTACGGCGAAAGACCCAGAGGAGACGACAGTCACATGCCAAGGGGTTGTCATGAAGAGCCAGCGTCTCCAGATTGCCGACCGAGTGAAAGGCAGACTCCTCTAAAGTGCTTAAACTATTGCTGGATACATTGAGAACCCGAAGGTAGTTGAGTCCTCTGAACGAATAAGGCTCGATGCTGACTAGACGGCCCCCAACCAAGTGAAAAGCCTGGAGCCTCAGCAAATTGTGCATTTTGTTGCCCTCCACAACCTCAATCGGATTGAAGGACAGGTTGAAAAATCGAAGGTAAACCAGGTGCTGGATGGCCACGTAAGGGACGGCAGTGAGATTGCAATTTGTGATGCTCAAGGTTGTGATGTTGAGTCCATGGAGGGACTTTGCGGTCAAGGTTTCTAAAAGAGGCCAGTTCGCTATCTCTAAGACTTTGAGTCGATAAAGCCTCCTGAAGGAAAAGTCTCGAATGATGTTGATGTTCAGATGCCGCAGCCTGAGGATCATCAGGTTGTGAAGATGACTGAAGGCCTCTGTTGGCACAGAGGTCAGGTTGCATCTTTCCATAGTGAGCTGCTCTAGGCTGCTGAGGCCATGAAAAGCTCTGTGAGAGATGAACACCAGGTCGTTGTCCCCCACCTCCAGCTCTTTCAGGTTGTAGAGGTCTTGAAACACGTTGTCCAACAGTATAACAATTTTATTCTCACTAATATCTAACCGAGTGAGGTTACTGAGGCCAGTGAAAACACCCTGTTGAATCAACTTCAGCTTGTTGTTGCGTAGTCCCAGAGTTCGCAAGCCAAGGAGGTTGATGAAGGCCCCTGGTTCAATGATGGAAATGATATTCTCATTAAGCTGTAGCTCCTCCAGGTGTGGGTAATTGAGAAATTCCTCGGGGTTGATGGCTTTCAAGCGGTTCTTGCTCAGATCTAACAGTCGTGTGTCAATGGGAATTCCCTCGGGGAGGGAGATCAGCTTCCGCCGATGACACACAACCGAGCGCTCTTGGGCACTGCACTCACAGCGAGAGGGGCAGCCAGTGGCAGAGCCGGACAGCACGGTACCCAGCATCAGGATAAGAATAGGCTGCCAGCATGCCACAAGGTAGCTGTGCCCACTTGCCTCTCTGGCCACCATTTTGATGGTAACCTGCTGAGAAAAAAAGTAGAGAGATTGGGTCACAACATGGATAAAGTTCATTCCACAAGAAAGAAAAAAAAGCAAAGGAACTGAGAGACAATCATATTGCTCCTGTTCTTAAAATAGCAAGAGATGGTGTTGGAGGAAATGCTGACGCTTTAAAATATGTAACAGACTACTGCACTGGAACATGCTGCGGAAAGGCAACTCAGAGCTTTGATTAACGATATAACAGAGGCATTAAAACGTAAACAACTGTATGAGAAAAAGAAAATAGCCATAAACAACACTGGCCATAGAGAAGTATAGCCACAGATATATTTATATACACTATATACTGTAGATGGGCATATGTTGACATGTCATTTATATTTTACATTCTTTTGATGGCTAATGGCATTTTTTTGCATTCTAGTGCTAAAGATACATTTTTTGCGTACTACTGTAGGTTCAATGCAACCTCGAGAATACACAAAACAGTAGAAATTGTAGGCCTAGTCACAATTTAAATAAAAATAATTAATAATCAAATATTCCTTTGAAATGAAGCAGGGCATTATTCTAACTAGTGTAGTTATAACTTAAAACTACATAAATAGATGGTAAACTATATTGAAAAAAAAAACCATTACAGCAAGGGGAATTAATCTGCAATGACTTATTTAAACCACAGAATTTAAATATTGAATTCTTATTATTATCTGGCCTTTGAACCAAATGTCTATTATTATGGACATTTTAAATAACTTTATATGTATGGTAATCAGATTTTTTTTTTTTTAATTGAACATGATTAATGGCCACATTTAGAGTAGAATTGAAGTGTGGGGGACCAGGTTGAATCTAAATACACTTTGGCCCACTACTATTTTACCTTCAAACGTTGCTTCCTAAATTGGTTGATTAAGCTCAGTCTTAATCTCATAGCCTGTTTCAGAGATGTGCTTTAGAATGATCTAGATCTTGGTTTAGGGTTTGTGAAGAGACTCGTGAAATATTGACACAAAGGAACTCAAGAATTTGCCAAAATGACACACAAGTTGCATTCGATGAGGTATGATGTTGCAAATGGGAATCATCAAATACAAATCATGTTAAGTAGACAGGGCAGCTTTAATAATTGATTAGTTAAACGTTAAGGAACTCCCATTTGTAAAGCAAGTGAAAGTGACCCAGAATTAAATAATTCTTGCATCAGTGAATTCAAAAACATTTTTGCAAGCTCAGTTGATGCATAAATGATACAATGATACTTTGTAGGTTCAACAGTAGAGTGCATATTATTTTAACATGAATAGAAAATGTTTAGCCAACTCGTATTTACACATCTGCAATAGAATATCTCAAGGGCAGCTACTATCATGGCTTTTGACAATATCTTAATGAAATATTATTTTCCCACACTGAAAACTATAAGACACAGAAAGAGTGTTCTATGTGAGAAAAGTACAGCACTGTGAAGCGGCTTAGGCCAGACTAGTTTGATCGAATGAACCTGCCTGCAAATAGGGAGTGAAAGTCTACTTAATGCATAGATTTGCTGATTCCATCTCTGAGTGTTGTCAGGTCTGTTGTTGCAAGTTTCTTTTGAGTTCCGGTGTGAAATTAGGTGAGTAGTTTCAACGATAACAGTTTCATATTAGTGCTCCTCAGCCAGATCAAAAGGACCGTTACTGTCAAGGGTGCTTATCCCTCATTCATCTATCGAGTGTGATCTGCATACAGTCGGGGAGCAGAGCGATCAGGCTACTGTGAGAGAATTACTACATCGATTAAACGACTAGTGTGGCATGAAGAGGTGTGAGGGTGAAGGTCATGACGTAAACTGAGCTGCCAAGAATGGGATGTTTTAATCACGCTGAATCTATCTCGATCTTCCCCGGCTGAGCAGGCATCAAGCCTCCCTAGGCACAGCAGGGTTGTTTAAACTGTTATCATGTGTGACATCTCCTGCAATACAAATTTTAGCTCAATTTGCATGTCTCCTGAATATCTGCCAAACAACCACCTTTGACCTTTATCTATAATTGGGGGGATTTGTCTGAGAGGAGAGAACAGGTCAAAGGTACTGCCTCATTAAAAAAAATATTGACAAATTTGCTTGGTAATTAAAAAACGCAAGGAAAAGCAGATGGAAATCACTTTAAAATTACATTGGGTCTCTATGGTGTGATCACAGTTTTCCTAATTAAACGTGGCTATGGCTTCCAATATATAAAATGTTGTAGTTTGTTCACTGTTGTGGTGTCACATAGTACTCCCACAGAAAGAAAATAGCTCTGCTCATGGTTCAGAAATGTGTACCTGTTTTACAAGTGATGAAAAGCCCAGTGTAAACATTTGTGCTGTTATTTTTTGGCCTGCAATTTGCAAATGTTTGCCAATGGGCGATTTGAAAATTACAATTTTAAATAAAAGAAAAACAAAAAAGTCAAATTAATAAGAACCACAAATGCTTTTTTTCTCTCGTTTTTTACGCACACACACGCACAGTTTTCCATCTTTGTTCCTAATCGCTCTAACCTTTGTTTTAGCCCAAATGCTAAGGTATGCAAATGCCTTAAAACTAATTTGGCCTCAGTGGTCAACTGATGGCAATTGAAAAGCCACTACACAAAGTGTTGGATTTACTATCCAATTAAAAGATTAAATCATCGCTCAGGAAGCTCCCATTCTGTAAACATACAAATCAAAGTCTGTCAGGCAACTATGAATAATGTATGAAGAAGGAAAAAAAACTCCTTCTCTCTGTTGCACTGCCAGAATATTGCATTGACGGTGTAATTCTCAATATAGTGAACTCACTCACATGGTCAATAGCTCATCTTATTAGTCAACACCCCCGCGTGAATTTCCATGTAGAGAATTGTGTCTTAAAAGGCATATCTACCTCAGGGTACTTTAGTGTAACCAACCGTTCCTGGCATGGAATATATTCCGACAGAAATGTGTGGCTTTTGCCTGATTGATTTGAAGAAATATACAGTAGTCAGTCAATGGGAGTCATTCTGCATATGGGAAAAGGGAGTAGCGTACTTGTATTGGATTCTTAAAGTCGGGCCAGTTCTGTAACTCACTATTAAAAGGCCTTCCTTCTCTGTCATAAAAGTAGTGTTCCCTTAAGAAGCAAATGTGCAGTTGTTTACATTAAAAGCGTGATATCTGGAGTATGCATCAACATTCCCATTTTAGAACAGCGCTAAGCATTCTCTTTGTTTAATAATTACTACCCACCCAGCGTTCAGTCACACGACAGGCTGCGTGCCATTTTAAAGCGGCTTGCTCTCTAAGATCTTTTCGGTGGAAATAACATTTTCTCCTCTGTTATTTTCCCTCAGTAACATGGGAAGGTCATACCCATTCAACCCTGCCCGCTAGCTCGAAGGGAAGAAATAAAATTTATTTTAACATAGTGTTCCTCTGAGAGAGGGACCCTCAAATGTAAGGACAGGCGCAATTCAGAAGACTGCTCAGTTAAGTTCAATCAAGTTCAATGAAATATGAGCTAGTTAATTGACAAGTCCATTTCCGGTTAATAATGAAAGGGTGTGCAGCCTTACTTTTCAATTATCTGTTGTCAGCATGTGGGAGGAATTAGCGAGGCTTCTTTTTCACAAGGTGTCTTCCGACTGATGCCTCCTTCCTCTGCTAATGGAGGCCTAGATCACTTTTAGATTACTGCACCTTCCCAACACTCGTGAAGTTAATAAGTGTTGCGCTTCAAAGATGTGTCCTCTTCTATATTTGTTACTTTCAGAGCTATCTGTCAAGCTAGAGGGCAAAATCAATTCTGCCTCCAACGTTGGGAAACCGAGCTATTTATCTGTTTAAGCTAGAGACCCTCACAGAGAAATTAATGTTTAAGGCTGAAGCTCTTAGCAAATATGAGTATTTACCTTTGTCAACAACAAACAATTGTTTTTCAGGGACATATTGTTTCAAGGGTTATTACACCGACGGAACTAAACACGCCCGTCACGGCGATATCAAGATTCATCGTCATCTGAAACCACATCAGTTGAATTGATTTTTATATTTTCGTGTTACACCGCTCATGTGTTTGAGTGCTCACTGGATGGTATTCTGTCTCTCCCACTCATGTACAAATGTAATTCAACCCAAAGGTCCATCATCCTGCTCTCTCTCCCACTCCATCCCCTCTGTTTCATCCTGGCGATAACCTTGAGGAAAAAATATCACGTCGGACCATCTACGCAGCCTCTCTATTTTCTCTCCCTGTTCACCGTCGTACTCTTGACCTTGGCAGTGAGCCTCGGCTTGACCAAACAAGACAAATAAGCAAAGCTTGTGAGTGACCCACTTGCAGATATTTGAGTTTTATATTCAATATAGACCCAATTTAAGGTTTCAAAATGACAAAAGACCCATTCATTTGTACTGTTTGTAATTTTGGCCATTTTTAAAACAATATTTTCAAATTCACACTGTATCAACACTGTTTAACTATGGATATTTTTCATTGTTTCTCAGTTTCTGCTTCCTACATTCATACTTGTATGTTTTAAAGTCGGCATGAAATCAAATTTGACAAATCTTCTTTTTATGTAGTGTTTTTTAAATGATTTATCTGTGCACTTCATTATTTTGTTTCAATTCATGTACCCTTATAATATTTAATCAAGTACATTACCCTTGCCTCTCAGACTGAATGTGGCATTTGCTGGCAATCAAATCTGCCTCCATTTTGTTTGCAACGCCCAGCCTCCAACGATCCAATCAATTCCCGAAGGACGAAATCAAGCCCCACCATACATGTTTTTTTCTAATTTCAGAAGCCGCTTCACTCGGATATACGTCACAACAAGGAAAAAATCTCAGCTTCCGTTACATGACGACTTTAAGTGCATTGGCTTTATTGTGTACTATGCATTTCAAGTGGCACTCTGTTCTCACTATGTAACACAAATGAGTGCTTCATTCAGGGATTTAACTCCCAGTTTAGATACAAAAATCATGAAACAACAATGTTTTACATAGTAATTAATAACCTCTTTTGATCTCCAGAGAGTTAGACTTTGGGGGAGGAAAAAAAACATTTACAGTAAACAGCAGGGCTGTGCTTAAAGAATAATTTAATTTTTTAATGGTGGGGTAATTTATCATTATGTAATTTTTTGAATATTTATGCTATAAAACAGATTAAACACTGATTCAGGTTGCTGTTTTAGCGCATAAAAACAATTTTGTAGGCTTTAAAATTAAAATGCATCATTCATAAATCATAAAAGGGCTTATATTTCTACTTATTTGAAATGCATAAATATAAACACAGGAAGAATACACACAAGATGATGATCTGCATGATGTGAGCCACAAGTAAAAAAAAATACAATTAGAAAATGTTTAATTTTGCTTTGATTGCTAATAAATTATTTTAGAGATGGATTAAATAATTATTCATTTGTGCTGGCAAATGATATACCACGAAGCATAATGTTTTATAATAGGCACAAAAGTGTAATAGAAAGCTACTGTGAGTTGAAAGTAAAGCGAATATAGAGTGCAGCAACTAATTGGATATACTGGCCTAAGGGAGTTCATTTTGTTCCTTTTTCCTATCTATTTATGCATCATCCCTTTCTTTCTGCCTGTCGCTCTCTCTTTCTCTCTCTCTCTGGTATCCCTGATCACACTGCACACATTTCACAGTATGAAGCGAATCAGTGGTTAACAGCTATCCAAATATTCCCAATACATAAATAGTTATTTGCTAAATTGCTGGTAATTAGTCTGCTCTCATGCAATCTGGTTGTGAAATGGCACGGGTGACCCATTTGCTCTGTGTCTGGAATGTTCTATTCATTTATACCCTGATCATTTAAAACATAAATGTAAAGGAAAATGTTATGGATACAGTTACATTGGCTCGCCGAAGTTCTACGCCATCATTGACCCCATCCTGGAACAACATTCCAATCAACCAATCAGATTTGAGGGACAAGTTTACAGTTTATGTCAAGTTTAGGCTTACAACCAGGGTTAGGTGCTTCTACATTTGTGCTATTCATCATTTTTCTCTGATTTTAGGGATAAGTTATGGGTAGGGTTAGGTTTAGGTGTAAGATATGGTTATGTTTAAATGTTCAGATTGGAATGTTGTCCCAGGGTCAACAAAATATGTTGAGTCAGGAACGCGTCTAAGGCTATACGTTCAGAGGAAGCATATGAAGAGTTCAGATGCAAAAGCCTCTAAAATGCCATTTGAAATGTTCTTCTTTAATGATGATTTTTATCAAACTTGTATATTTAAGTTCAGTAATTTCACCTTAATAACAATTAATAGGTAATTATCATTGCCATTTAAGTGAAATTACTGAACTTAAATATACAAGTTTGGTAAAAATCATCATTAAAGAGGAAAATTTCAAATGGCATTTAGAGGCTTTTGCATCTGAACTCTTCATATATATATGTATATATACTGTATATATACTCTCTGTCAACTCACCCAACATTCCTTGACAGTTTCAGCATCCCTCCACCACCCTGACTCTTGACTCTTGGCTTATTCTTTCACAGCCAGCAATACGGGAGGAGTACTCTAGGCCTAATACCTAACCCGGAGCCCTCTCCTCGGACAGCATGCCAAATACGCATTTATTCTATCTAACTTATTTGTGAGTGTGAACTTGTGAAATAACCAAAATTATCAAGACAGTTGCGATAGGTAGTCAGTGAGGGACAGTGATTTGTCAGAGCTAATATTACAGTGACAGCTCATTCAAGCAAAACACATAAATGTTTAAAAACTCAGCTCTCTTTTTTCACATCCTCGTCTTTGTTTTTTTTTATATATATAATGCCTGCGCATAAATTCGCTGGCAGATCACTCTATAAATAAACTTACTTTAATGTCCTAAGTGTTTACTTCCGTATGACAGCATGCTGAGTGACGTCTTTTTATCGTTCTTTTGCGAATACAGGTCAGTTCAGGGTAACACTTTAGGTTCCTTCGTTAATGAATAACTACACAAGAACCAATGAGTAACACAATATTAACAATCTAGGAACTATTATTAACTAACAAGAAACTCTGATTAACAAACTAGTAAGTAATAGCGCACAGACGAAAGTGGTAGTTCACTATTAACTAATCAATAACTACTATTTTTTTTAATACTTCCCAGGGAACTACTGAAAAAGTTTATTAATAATAAGAAACTCTTATTAACGAATTAGTAAGTAATAGCTCACAGATGAAAGTGTTACTAGATACTTCTGTGGAAATTACTAATTATTTGGATTTGTATTATAAAGTGAAGATCATTGGAACTAACTAGTAATGACTCAAGTGTTACTAAAGACATTTTCTAAAAGTATACTAAAGTTCACCAAAAATCTCAAATGGTTGCACAAATCATGACTAGATCATGTAGTAACACTTGAGTCATTACTAGTTAGTTGCAATGATCTTCACTTTATAATACGAATCCAAATAATTAGTAATTCCCACAGGAGTTACTAGTAACACTTTCATCTGTGAGCTATTACTTGCTAATTCGTTAATAAGAGTTTCTTTTAGTTAATAGTCATTACTAGATTGTTAATAAACTTTTTCAGTTCTCTGGGAAGTGTTAAAAAAATAGAAGTTATTAATTAGTTAATAGTGAACTACCACTTTCGTCTGTGCGCTATTACTTACTAATTTGTTAATCAGAGTTTCTTGTTAGTTAATAATAGTTACTAGATTGTTAATATTGTGTTACATATTGGTTCTTGTGTAGTTATTCATTAACGAAGGAACCGTATTCTAAAGTGTTACCCAGTTCAGGACCATGGTCTGCACTGGAATCTGATATATGCCACATTTAAAACAACAATGTGAATACCTATACAAAAAAAAAATTGGATTTGAGCAATAATTCGGAATGGAGCACCAAGGCTTGCTGAGTGAACGTAGCCTTACTCAGCAAAATCAGGATGTGTGGGATGACTGTCAACTTTGCTTATGTTGTACCTATAGTCCAACTGATAGGTCACTGAAAATAGTGTTAAGGCAGCTCAAGTTGTGAGTAGCAAATCAAGTCACAACCATTCATCACAACATAAGCAGGTGTCTTTATCGGTATTTACAACAGCAGTTAATCAGTGAGGACCTGAGCTAAATCAATAATCAGCCCTGCTTGCCCCATATATTTGTCTTTTTCCTACCCCACAAACATCTTCGTATACCAAATCAGCTTGGGTTTTAAGCCTACGATTCAGCATTCAAAGCAGAAATGCATCTTCCAACCATTTGCTTCCATTTGACTCCTCTCTTTTGATCTTGTTTTTGATGACAGTAAGATTTAGATCAAAGCCCAAGGTTTGGAAAGCTACATACCACTAAAGGAAAAACTAACAGGATCCTTGATGTTGAAACATAGAGAACTCTAGACTTATTGAAGCGACAATGTCAAGTACTGCGCTGAAATTTATACCATTCAAACAAAGGGTATGACCGAACTGTCAAAGCGAGGCTTTCACATTGAGAGGAATATACTATGGACACTTTGTAATATAAATTCAGCATTACATGCTGTAACAAGACTATATAGTGTCATTTTAACTGAATACATATTTCCCATGACTTCACAGGGCTTGTACTCTAAAAGCATTTAAATTTGAAGCAAAAACGAAAACCGCCATAGAAAAGACGGTTCAGACCGAGAGCAACACTCTTCATGGTGCCGACTGGTGGCCTGGAAGCTTCATGCAATCATAAATTGAGTAAATGACATGAATGTTTCAACTCCAAGCATGGTTGCGATTAAAATGAGTTACGACCTGTCATCCGAATATTGGTCTACTGACTAACTGCCAATGGAGCAATATGTGATGGTTGCAGTTTAAATAAGCATCCTTCAAGGGCTGGTAATGAAACAGATGCACTGTGTTTCTGTCTCTTGACAATAAAACGCATCTATTCTTTGCAAGCTGCATCAAGCATGTGCCCTCTTATCAGCTGGCTGAAACATTATGGGCCCTATTTTAACGATCTGAAACGCAAGTGTCAAAACGCAAGTAATTTTGTGGGCAGGTCTCGGCGCTGTTGCTATTTTCCCGGCGGGATAAATGCCTCTTGCGCCTGGCGCAAATCTAAAAGGGGTTGGTCAGAAGTAGCTTCATTATTCATAGGTGTGGTTTGGGCGTAACATGAAATAAACCAATCAGAGCGCCATCCAACATACCCTTTAAGAACAGGTGCGCATGTTGCATGACGGATTGTTATTATAACGGCGGGTTTTCCAGGCGCGTGCCAGGACCGTTCACAGCCGATGAGAGCGACGTTCTTGTCAGTGCAGTTAAAAGACAGAGAAGTGACGTTGTATGGGGATGGGAGAAACTCTCGCACATCAGCGTCGGTTAAACATTATATACGTATGTTTCTTGCCACTATTGGGCAAACAGGTCTGATCCTTTAGTAGCCTACGAGTACAATTAGCCTTAAAAAATGGGTAATATGTTTTTTTCATCTTCATGTAAAGCACAATGATTTTCCTCATGTGTTTTAAAATATTTCCTTGTTATAATGTATGATTAGTAAAAATAAAAACTGCTGCATCTGTGTTGATGAGAGAATCAAAGTGTATGCACGTTATGCACCCACTACATTATGGCCAAGCATACGCGCTTAAAATAGCATTATGAACAACGCGCAACGCGCCACTGACTTTAGACCAGGTTTTTTTCTGATCAGTGGCGCAATTGTTTTCTGGAAGTGTAAAATAGCACCAGGGAATGTTTGCGCCGAAACACGCCTCCTTTTTGCGCCGATCCGCCCAGGGAGCGCAAGTTCATTCCCTAGTTTACCGACAGGCGTCTTTTGAGGGAAAAATCCCGCTTTGCGCGCGTGCAAAATAGGAATGACTCATGCGTTTGTGTATAAAGTCATTTGCGCCGGGTGCGAGATAGGGCCCTATATGTTATTTCACCCCATGGTCTGGTTAAATTTCCAAAGATACGGCTGCTGTCAGGTACCTTGTCATGGTGCGAAGTCTAATTGGGCCCAGTCCCACGTCAATCCTCCCCTCAGCTTTCCGGTAACGGTTAATAATAATTCCATAAAGTGTTTTTCATTCCTCATTAATGCTCTTGAGATTCACTTTAAATTCACCGCGACCAGCAGGCAAAGCTGGTAATTACTCCAACCACTCTTCCTCTTTTAAACACAGGGCTCTTTGTTTTGGGTTTAATTGAAACAAAAGAAGAGAGAAAATGTGGAGAGAATATAGGACACCCGTAATCCCAAAAGCAATCTAGCTCAAGCTGAGCTCCTTGGAGTTCTTTATCAATGGTTCTATTAGGAAGGGGCTTATCTCACGAAATTAGCCACGGGATAATCAGCCTCGAGCTTCCTGAATTATGCTGGCATTGTTCCTCTGACCACTCCATCCGAGGCTAATAATTTGATTACTCTGACTGATACAATCAATGATATCTTCCTCTCGTCTTTCACAAGGCGCAAATTTTGCCATCAGCAGCCACCCAGATGATGAGTGGAGATACGACACCAACTTCTCAAAAAACGACAGATAGCATTTCTTCAAAGATGTAAGCATAATCAATGTAACCCTCACAAACGGCATGGCAATAAAGTAAGGCACGGGCCTGGTCTTATATTTTTCTACTTTTTACACAAAGCTCTTATGATTAAATTTTAATGGATGAGTCTGCTGCAGTGAAGCGACTCTGTGACCTTCTGAATACATTTGTGAGAGGCTGGAGTGACTGTGCGCTGTCTGATATGTCACTCGGTCGCCTCTCACAGCAGCCTCTTGCTGGCTTTCCTGCTATGTACAGCCCTATTTCACTAGTCCCTCATTTTGTGTGACAGAAACGAACTGCTGCGCTGATGGCGTCCGATTCTTGCATCCCTTCACAATGGGGACAAATGCACGCCTGGTCTGTCTATCTATGCCACGTCTGAAAAGGAGGCCCTCACTGAGTGCTTAAAAAAGCGTAAAGAAGAGAATGAATAGAAAGGCAGAGAGGGATGTGGCGTGTTCGCAATCGGAAAGGATCTGAATTTCAATGATTTTGGGGATTTCGGCCCCTTTTTACTGCCTGGGCTGCATCTTATTCAAAAGCTGTGAAAACCAGGGGCTGAGAGGCACAGGGTCTAATCTATGTGTGAACGCATGGCACAGAAGCGTGAAGTGATGCAGTTCTCCTGTAGCACTGCCTTATCTTGTTTCATCTTCTGTTTGTTATCAGACTGCAGCATTATCATAATGGCTATTGCCACCAACTGAGAATCTGCTCGATGGGGAGATTGCCTTTTAACATAATCATTTGAATACTGAAACATATCTCAATGTATAGGCTGTCTTATTTGTATCACTATTCAGTGCTGAATTTTTAGCCATGGCATTATGTTTTGGCCTGGATTTCTCCGCTGGCAGCTACAGCATCTTCAGAATGTGGCCAGGATACTGTTGCCATGCAGTTGTTTCATGTTCTAGTCTTCCTATCCAACACAAGCCTATACGCATATATTGTAGATGCATTGTGTTTTGATGGATAACCCTTTTTGCAGAGCACATGGTGTCTTAGATTTGAATCCGAGAATCGGCTCACACCTTGTCTGAACATTTTTTTAGCCTCAATGTATGATGACTAATGATATCAAAATGTATGTTTTTTTATTTATTTATTTAGTTTTATAGATATGCACTGACAATGCACATTTACATAAGAAACTATGGATAGAGGGATCTGACAGCTGTAAAAGAAACCAATGAGAACACTGAGATAACATGAATCTTTGATGTATCCAGTAAGGCTCCTCTTAATGCATTTTTGACAGCTTGCCAAGATTAAGAAATTAAGGGTAATGTTGTTATTCCTTTAAACGGCACATTAGCTTCGGAGGAAGTTGCTTCCAAGCAGTAAAACAGGGAGATAGGAAAAAGAGAGCAAGAAAGAGAGGAATGAATTAGTAAATGTGTGAGAGAGAAAGTGAGTGAGAGAGAGAGAGATAAAAAAAGGCTCTATAATGAGGTCTGTGAATTAAAGACTCAAACGCATCGAAAGCAGTACATTATTTTCTTTCATAATGCATCTTGCAAAATAAAGAGCCTTGAGTTATAAACCATGACAACAGCACCAAAGATACACTCAGAAGTCTAGCATACATACAAGCCTGCACCACAGACAACATGTATTTTATCCTGGCCATGTAAAATACTCATTAAAAAAAAGGGGGGGGGGGGGGGGGGGGGCTTAGCTTATGATAAAGATTTTTTTAGAAACAGTGCAGGTGAAAATATGCATAAATGCTTACACGGACAGATATTCATTTGTAACAAATGACCCCCTCCCTCTGCACTGACAGTCCACAGTATTTGGTCCCATGTCCGGTTAAGAAGCATTATTCAGCATCTATCTCTCTAAGCCTGTGCACTATCCATCTCGGACACATTTCCTACCTAAAATTCCCAATTCCCAAAATTCTCATATCCCCCTTTCAGCCCTTTACAGGATCTCAGAGTTCTCGAGACGCTTCTCTGGCACTGAATGCAAACTGCTCTTACCAGAAACGTCATGCGGTGGAGTCTAAATTTGGCAATTCCATTCTGCCGGAGTGCAGCTTGGATCCGAATCTCTCCAGAGTGGCAGGGTGGCACACAGGAGGCCTTTGAAGAATTTCATGAGTGAGAGGAACAACAAAAACGACAAACAATTCCTCAAAGCAAAAAAAGGGTCCAGAAAATTCTCACTGTGTGGAGCACGAGCAGCTACAGTCCACAGAATACATGAGAGTCTGTCCCAGATGCAGGCATGCATGTAAACAGGAGTGCACCCGCTCACATACATGCCATACCCAGCAGAGTGAGAGCGGGAGCGCGAGTGAGGGAAGAAAGATGGAGAAGGAGGAGTCGGAGCTGTGCAAGGTGGAGGGAGGAGCTGTGGCGCATTGAGATGGAGAGATGGAGGAGACGGAGGGAGGGGGGTGAGAAAACCTAAGAGTGGCAGGCAGAGACGGATAAGGAGTGAGTGAGGGAGGGAGGGAGGGGGGGAGGAAAAAAGAAAGCAGCACAAAGCTCAAAACAGGGACAACGTAACTAATGAAATTCAATTCTCCTGTTCATCAGACCGACTGCAGCAGGAAACAGGAGCAGGAACGGAGGGATGCCGGCACGGGGGATGGGGGGGTTGAAATTTGAGTATACCTTTGTGAAACCTTTCCCTACCTCGCCGTCATCCTGTCAGAACATGACGATTAATGCCGGGCTTTTATGCAAAAGGCAGCGTTCGTCAAAAGCAACCTGGAGCTGCAATGTGACAAATGGATGACTCATGGAGGTAAACAGGCAGGGTGGATAAACAACAGCCAATGGAGAGAGAGTGAGTGAGAGAGCCAGAGACACAGAACGGGAGAGAGAGATGAGGAATTTGGCTGAATGGGCTGAGTCTGCTTAGCCAATAGCAATAGTGAACTGCAAGGTCAGTCTATGGGGGATTCGCCCTGCGGGATATAATCAGGTGTAAATCCTTGTAAGTCCCCACACCATTATACTAAACAATAAGCAAGAGGCGGTGGTGCGGCAGGTAGGGAGACGTGCAAGATTACTGGTGGTGGTGGGGGGATAATCAAATGCAGATTTGATGGGGGTGGAGGGGAAGGGTGATGTGGAGCACGAGGCACAGGGGTTGTTAAGCACAAACAGACTGAAGAGGTGCCTCAATATTCCTCTGAGCGAAAGGGCAGAGGAGGAAGACGAAGAGTGGCATAACCGACACTACGTGTGTGAGGGATTTATCTCTGCACAGTACAACCAGATCAAGGCACGATGTGGGGGAGTGAGAGTGTGCGTGTGTGTGATCCGTTGTGGATCTGTCCTAGACGTATTCCTAATGCTCTAATCTTCCCATGGAACACCAACTCAAAGCTGGCAATGGTCTGACTTATTAGATGAGCTGCTGTGTGTGGTATATGGCACCAGTCAAGGTTCTTGTGATAGAATTAGCACCACATATTACGGGGCTGTGTGTTACAGCATTGTCAGTTCCAAAGTGGCTTTTTGAAATAATATATTCACAGCATTAAATCTCTGATCCAGCGTCTTTTTGAAGCATACAGACAAAAGAACATTGTATAATCATACTTGAAAAAAAAAAAACATTGGTACTAGTGCAATTGTAAGAAGTAGTAGACTTATATATAACTAACTGTCAATCTCCACTTTATGCTTTTTGACACATTTAGTTCACAGCCATGACCTGCTTTGACCTGGCAAGACAAGCTGAAAGTCTCAAGAGCCTGTGAATCTTTCCTGTGTTGATGTATTTTCTATGGAAACAAGAAGTGTGGATGGGACCTATTAAACCCTTCAAACCATGGTTACAATTGCTTCAGTACCTATTTTACTTTAGACAGTAAGTGATGACCCAACCAAGAAGTAAAACCGTGGTCTTGCAGAGTTTAGCACAGACCCTATATATTTAAACACATCTGAACCAGCTGAATGTCTTCAGGATCACTGGGGTTTGCAAACTTCCCTCCGAATAAAATATAAATACAATAAACTATGACAAACAGTCAGCCTATAAGGTAGAACCATGTATCATGCTGTTATATCTTAAAATAAACATACTGTACACGAGTTGTGTGGGTTGTGAAGTAAATTAAGCATGATCTGATGTGACATCACTATCGTTTTGTATTGTGTGGTAAATGGAGCTGCCTATATAATAGACTCACTCACTCGGTCAAAATCGAGTGGTCGAGGGTCTGTACCTTCATCCATTTGATTGGAATGCAAATGGCAGCATGGATTCACCCAAGGAAAAGTATTTTCAAAAGTGTGTTGGCTAAAACTACAGGATGGTCGCACTCAAAGTCAGGCTGTCACAATGTTAGATTTTTCCAACCCGATCTCACGACCAAGTCGTACGAATTCGACGAATGATTAAAAAGTGGCTAATTCGTAACAATTCATACGACCTCACTCGTACGAATTAATACGATTTTGCTAAATCGTACATATTTTACGAATTGGCCAATTCGTATGAATTCGTACGAATGACCTACCCCTTACCCTGCCCCTAAACCTAACCGTCACGTGGGTTTAGACAAATCGTACGAATTAGTACGAGTGAGGTCGTACGAATTAGTACGAATTAGCCACTTTTTAATCATGCGTCGAATTCGTATGAATTGGTCGTGAGATAGTGTTGGATTTTTCACACCACAATTATTGTTGACAAAATAGTCGATATATCGCGATATAGAATCTATAAGGAGGGGGTGGGGGGTGACTTATAACTTAGTTATAGTTTTTCTTTTTTACCCAACAAACATACGGGTACTGATAAAAACAAGGCACATGTATTTTTAATCAATCAAAATTTGTTTTTGTGAAGGAAGATAAGGATGAAATGAATCTGGTTTCAGACTGAAGCGAAACACTGTCTGGATGTTTCCAGAAGAGCCTATTGTTGTGCTGGCGCCAATAAAGTCATGCAGATAGCAGATTTGAACAAAAAAATCAGGTGCAAAAACAAATACAAAAACAAGATTAATAAAGAAAACAGGGTTCTTAATAATCACCCTTCATTAAATGTATGAACACAGAAACCCCCCATTAACAGGTTAATGTTCCCATTCCATGACTAGTAAAATAATCGAAATTCATTCTCTATAAAAATTGGGTAACACTTTATTGCGATAGTCCACTTTAGACATTCTACTAACTATAAGTAACTTTTCAACTACATGTCAACAAACTGTCATTAGAGTATTAGTAGACTGTCAGCTTAATATCTGCTAACACTTTATTTTGTTGGTCCCCCAACAGATATTCAACTGACTATAAGTAACTTGGCGACTACAAGTAAACTTATTCTCCTAAACCAAAGTCTAACACTTAACCATAACCTAACAGTCTACTGACAGTTTACTATAATATACTAATACTCTGAGAGTTAGTTGACACGTAGTTGAAAAGTTACTTATAAATAGTTGAACGTCTAAAGTGATTATCGAAATAAAGTGTAACCAAAATTTATGCTATGATTCTCGTCCAGTGTTCGACCTCCTTTAGTGCTGTTTTCTTTTGAGCCGAACAACTCCCATACAAGTGAGCTTACTTTTTTCAGGTGTGGACAGAGTGTTTCGCTCTCTCTCTCAGACTACCTTCTTCTCAGAGTAACTGCACGGGCTGTGTCTTCTTGTTTGATAGGTGTCAGCGGGTGCCATAGACCTGAGAGGTTAACCAGGTACTTACGCTGGAGTATTTACGTGTCATGTTATCATAACAGTCCTATTCATTTTAAACATTGTGGTTATCACCAATACCGGTATATTGTCACACTCTATGATACGATGTCAATATTTCATGCTTTGAATATCATGATTATCTTTAACACCAGTATATTGCGACACCCCCAAGTAACTCAAAGTTTCTGTCATGATTCAAGTATTTAAAAACTGTTTTTTGAGACTTTATAAAATAGTTTTCAGATTTCATTGGTGACTTGAATATGAAATTTAATCGTAAGTTTGGGAAACAGTTTTGGAGAATTTGAAGTTTTCCAATTCAAAGAGATAGGAGCTGCACTTTCATGCCCAAGAGCTGTTTCAAAGATGGCCACCAAGTGAAATGACTTGTCTTAAAGGGACTGTGCCAACAGTCCAAACAGAATGAGCAGTACAGTAAAAATTAAGTAACCAGAGTAATCCCTCATGGAGTCTGTAGACCCGCAGCACACCAGTTTCAGAACCCCAGTTTCAGAACCCCAGCGCCAGAACCGGAAGTATAGGGCAGAGTTAGGTTCTGAAACAGCTTTTATTGAACAAGAAACGTCCTACTCTCTACGTATGTTATGATGCTATACATTACCATACAATAAGCATTTTAAAACATTGATTTTGTGTAAAATAATTGTATATAGTTTCAGTTATTCGTTTCATTGTATTATGAGTTACTTCCTGATCATGATGGTGAAAAAATAATACTTGAAACTTATGGGCATTTTAATGTATAACAGTTTAATAATTTTAGCTAAGCAGTTTATACATACGTGTAAATTTAGGAAGATGAGACCTTTGTTTTTTTGGTTTTTACAAAGAAGTTAACTTTGTATAATAAAGCTTTGAAAGATAAAAAAAAACCAAGACAATCATTGGAGGTTTTCAAAATTATACACAATCTGATAACTCATTAGACCTCTGTGATATTTTATGTTCTATTTATTTATTTATTTATTGTGTTTATTGTACAAAAATCTTAAATTGTTTTGATATTGAAGATATCCTTAATATAAGTATTTGTACGATGATTTTGATTGTTTAATAAAAACACAAAAAAAATGCATGGGTATTTTTTTATAAAATATTCTTTATTTCACAAGAACATGTGCAGCATGCATTTTTCGTGTAAAATAATGTCCAAATCTAAAAAAGAGAGAAAATTCAGCATTGTTTTGTTAAAAATCTATTTTCAACCCAAGCTAGGACTGTTTTATCTCGACAATTTTGTTTAAATTTAACTTACAATGTATCAAATGAGGAACTCAAGGCCCGTTTTGTCCTTACATGCTTGCTAAAATAATTATAATGCAATAATAATAATTCCGCCCCTCCCTCACTTCCGGTTCTGGCACTGGGGTTCTGAAACTGGGGTTCTGAAACTGGTGGTGCTGCGGGTCTGCAGCTGAATATATCTCCATGGAGTGGATACACCAAGCAACCAAAAAAAAAAAAATTCCTGGTCGACATTTCATCTGCTTTTTCAAATCCACTTCACCACCTAATTACTCCTCGACAGCGATGCCATAGAAATATACTGAGCGACCACAAAAACGGAAGTTCAAAGACAATATTCTAAAGATGACGGCGCCCGAGTTTCTCTGGTGCATAAGGTCTATAGAATCAGAAACTTACTATTTACTATTACTGATCTCAAATTTGCTGTGATACAGATTGTTCTTGAAAGTTTAAGGAGAGTTTAATTTAAGAGCTAAATTTAATGTTCCTCTGCCTCAACAGTGCTCCCCTAAAAACACGTGTCTAGCTTCAGTGTGGCTCTGAAGTAGAGGCCAGCCGTCGAGAATCACGTTTTTTTCTGTGATACCCTCTCTTTAAATAACACAGGGAACAGAAATCAGATGAATGACATTATGGATGCCAGTTAGTAGTGCAGTAGAGGCGATTTTGACCTAGGACATTTTGACATTTAAGGAATAAGCTCATTCTAATGAGAGTCCCTAGAATGCTGTATAAACCCTGCAAATGGGTAATAAGAACAGAAAAGTCCTGCAGCTGAAAATATCCTGAAGTATTAACACCTGACAGTGACAGTGATAGGATAAGAAAATAGGCTTACTTTAGGGATGTGGTCTGTACAGATGTGCTTCAAAGGGAAATGCCATCTTCCTTGCCGCTCTCCCAATTGTCTCCTGAACCTCTCGGGTAGGGACACACAACCACAGGTGGCAAATGACTACATCAAAGTGTGGCTTTAATCAAACTTGGCTTTTTGATCCTGCCATTTATTTTAATGAGTCTTGGCTGAAGAAAATGAAATCAATTTTTCTCGTTCTTGAAGTCTCTTAGAAAGAGTCTTCATGATGCTTGTGGGTTCATTTTGGACGTATTTGTTCTGTTTTATGTGTGCTCCAAAGAATTCCTATTCCCATGCAGCTGCTTCATGGTTTGGGGCAATCTAATTTTGAAATACATATAACGCTTGCGGTGTATGTAATACCCGCCGTCATCACAAAACAAATCTACCCAGTCTACAGGGGCATCAGGTGATGACAAGCATATGAAAACATTATGTATGCTATATTTAGCTAAACATGAAATCACAGTAAAATGTGAACCTGTTTTAGGCCATATACATTAACAAGCATCCAGTACCTCTATATCTTACAAAAATCTGTGTCATCAGTGCCAGTCCCATAACACAATTCTATCAGTAGCTGAAGCTAATAAAGCACAAACACATACGGTATGTGCCAGCTACATTGGCATGTAAATAAAGTGTAATTCCCTTGTGTCTTTTACAAGTGGAACATGCCACGTGGGATCGTTATGGTTCTGGAAAAAAAAGGGCTTTGGAAACCCTAAAAAAGTAATACAACTTTACAGTAGGTTTCAATTTATTTAAAACGTTACCAGATTAAGTAAAAATTCAATTCAAATTCAAACAAATTTTTTTTTTGGTTAGTGTATTAATATACTACAATTCATTGATCATGTACTGTATGTTAATAATAGATTAAATAATATATTTTTTATAATCCTGAAATTAACATTAACATAGAATAATAAATGCTGTAAAAGCACCTACCTAATGCATTGTTAACATAACTTATTTTAGTGTCACTAAGAACCAAACAATCAGACATTTAGCAAGATCACAGACTCACATTTTACCCTGGATCCACGTGTTTAGTCTTTTAACACTCCAGTGTGGTAAAAGCATTCAGGAAAACAGATGGATTTTTACCACGCAACAAAATCTCTCCCAAATTGGAGGGAGTTTCACAAGTCCATGAATTATTAAACACCACCTGCAGCAAATTCTGTTCTTTTGTCCAACTGTCCGAGAGTCACAAGTACTGTTCTTCAGACTTTATTTATGCCCATAATGAAGTTGTATGCAGTGCAGGGCTGTTCTCTGAAGGTGTCATATCCCACTGGACAAACACGACAACAGTTGTTATACCCAATTGAGTCCTTGGCCAGTGAAGCATATGCCTGACAGTTTGTGGGGAGCTGTGAGCAAGATCTTCAGGCCAGGCGGATGATTTCCTATTCAGCAGCCAGAAAAGATTCTGAATGGGATCTATAATCAATTTCATGTAATCAACTAAGGCATTAATCATTGAATCGAATGCCTCATATGTCACTGACTGTATTTATTACCAAACTGGGGCTCTGCAATATTTCTATTAGAGTATTAAAAAGGGTAAGGTTTGAGTAAAAACTTAAAAAAAAAAAAAAATGTTGTCTCAAACTGCAAAAAAAAAAAAAAAAAGCTCCCGGGTGGTGGGTGTGCTCCGTTTCACATTAGAATTTCATTTCAGAAATCAGAACAAAATAATAGTGATGTCAACAAAATTATAGAAGAGAAAAGAGCATATGTCACACTCAGTCATTCACATTCTGTTGTTAAAGAAAAAAGAAGGAAAACAACAACATGCAATCCATCAGAAATGCATTCAGCACTTCATCATGCAGACAAACTGCTCAGGGACAAAAAACAGTGAAATAGAGCTGCAGAAATCATCAGAATCATGACAGGCTGCCATTAGCCGGGACGACTCTGTCTGTTCAGTCATTATGAGTCAGGTTTGCCGCCAGCCACCTTTTGTTCTCAGGCTGCCCAGCTCTGCTGCATCAAAGGACGATGAATGACCTCATTACACGCAGACTGCAATATCAGTATCACCAAACAAAGGTTGCCTCCAACATTCCAGCTTCTTACATCACTGGAAATTTATGGATGATACAGGTAAGTGGGGCTTCTGGTTAGTCTGATTTTAAAAATCTGTTTTGTTCCAACAAATGTAGGGCAGGATTTGGAAATGTTGACGCAAAAACCAAAATTTACATTTCAATGAAAAGACATATTGCTAGATATTGCTGTTTTCCTAGATCCAACTGCCCTCCAAAACAGCCCTCAGTAGATCTGTCTGCCAGGTCTCAACAGTCTACGGGGTGACAGCTAAATATTACGGCACGATGATGAATTATAATTTTAACTGCACGTACATTATGTGGGTTTGAGAAAAGCACCAGGGGAAAACGATACTAAAGCACAAACGAAAAGCACATGTGTGGGTCACCTAGGCGAGATGGTCTTGACTGCAGAACATGAAATCCAGGGGGAGGAGTTGGATCCAGATCCAACTCCTCCCACCTTACATGTACCTAAACCTACCCATCTCCGCCCCCTGATCCCTAACCCCACCCCTAATCCTACCCATCTCCACCCCTTAGATCTGGATCCAACTCGGCCCCCTGGATCTTGTGTAATGAAATGAGGTGCTACTACCTTAGGCAAGACTTAGTCATTTTCTCCTGAACAGATTTTAAGCACACTAATAGAATAACATGTTGATATAACAAGAAAGATATGCCCATGGCAGAGAACAATAGAAGCAGTTTTAAAGTTGGCCAATTGGTATGTTTAAGACTGAGATGGTTTGTAAATTTGTGCGAGACCCAAGGGGCATGTGAAAACTAGAGTTTGGCTGCCGCAGATGTTGTGTGTTTAGGGCACTATTAAAGCTGTGGGGGATTAGATTTGTATATGGAAAGATAATTAATAATAGCCTATTTCCTGTTCTTTTTGTGTATGCTAATATAGTAGTGTTTGGATGTTGTAATTATTTATTACACAGCTCTCCAGAAAACTTGCTTCTTTGTCATTTGCAGCATTTATCAGTCAGATATTTCCTAGTCTCAGCCTCAGAAGTCACATCCACGGACCATTGGCTGAATGTCTTGTGCTTAAAGGGATACTCCACTTTTTTTTTTGGAAATAGGCTCATTTGACCACTCCCCCAGAGTTAAACAGTTGAGTTTTACCGTTTTTGAATGTATTCAGCCGATTTTCTGATATTTAGAAGAATATCAGAAACCAGACAGTTTCTGGTCTCATTTACTTCCATAGTAGGAAAAAATATATATATACTGGAAGTCAATGAGACCAGAAACTGTCTGGTTACTGATATTCTTCTAAATATTAGAAAATAGGCTGAATGGATTCAAAAACGGTAAAACCCAACTGTTCAACTCTGGGGGAGTGGTAAAATGAGCCTATTTCCAAAAAAAGTGGAGTATCCCTTTAAGGCACACACAATGGGAAACACTTCAAGAGTTTCGAAGTTGTCATCTGATTGGTTGAATTGTACAGGATTTCTAGGAGTCGTGTTATTGCTTTCTTTAACGGTCTGCTTTGAAACAAATTCGTTGTGACGCCATACCCCCTCATGGAAGAAGAAAGCCACTGTGTTTACAACTGCATATATATATATATACTCTTTAAAAAATGTTACACACTGGTCTGTTATTGTAGGGACATTGACATTTCATTTTCACACCACTAAACATGACGCTGAACAACACAAACTGTGTTTGTTTGCTTTACATTTCAGTCAGACGGCCTTGAGTCCTTAGCCAATGAAAGCTGTGATGGAGTCCAGACCTTTTACCATCAGTCTGAAGATCTGGATACGCAAGACTAGATATTTCCTAATATTCACTGTCAATGCAACGCATGGCTTGCATGTCTCTCATCTCACATCACAGACTCGCTATCTCCTTTCACAGAAACAATACTTCTGCCATCTTCTATCCTAGTTATCAACTGTAGTGAAAATTACTTCAGTTTTAATATTACTGCAATGTTGTTGCAGTGTTTGCTTTTTTGCTAGGCCAATTGTTTTGTACATTTGAGTAGTCAAAGACAATAATATCAATTTCTAAGATCAATATTTCATTTCTACTTATATATTTATTTGTTGAGCAGCCAACAAGCTGGATAATTTTCAGTTATCAGGTCATTATTGCAAAGTAAACCCCTTCATGGTGATACAAGACCCCTGTGCTCCACGCCAGGGTCATGACTGCCCAGTTAGGGTTTATTTTGCAACAATGTCTGGCACAGACTGTACATTATTCCTTACATAATCTATATAGCATCTGCATTGTTGCTTTGCAATAGGTTCATGATTAAGGGTTAAGTTCAAGTTCAATTCACATCACGTCATTTAGCTTCTCAGTCATACAATTTACAACCAATGACCTCCATGACACTTCAAGTATTGAATCAAACTCAGCAACTAAATTAAATTTCTTCCCATTATTGACTCAGTCACAACAGAATTAACCTCAGTGGAAAGTACTCATGACATGGTATATAGCCTTTTGCTGACAAAGTAGTCATGATTAACTGGCAACGTGCAACTTAGTGTGACCGACACTAGACCGCAAATATACAAAGTTCCAAATGTTCTCTTCACTGTGAGACAACACAGCAAGCCGTCAAAGCTCAATGCAAACCTCAGGAGGAAAGGACTAATATGTGTCAAGCAGCAGCAGCCACTCACCCATGCCCTCCTCCAGAAGTAAACAGCATGATGCCAAATAGCATGGCAAGCTGGAAGACAGCACTGAGTGAGTCAAAACAAATGAGGTGTTTCACTCCATGAGACCATGGGAGGATGAAGATAAGCCCATGCAATTCAAATACAGCCATCTGGAAAGCGCTTCTTGTCTTTTGAGTATTTTGGCTGTAATAAATTGCTCATTAGTGTTTTAATCTGTCACCTTGTTTCACTGAATGCAAATTGATGGTTTATTTTCAGGAGTCACCAAGCTCCACATTGTAAAGAATCCAAGTTGCAAAATAGTCTCACAACAAGAGCAATTCCAAAACCCCCATCCAATAACAATTGTGCTTATGGAGTTGACATTTTGGAGTAAGTTACATGCAACATCATGTAGAGCTACCTCAGACAGCGGGGGCATTTCTTGCTTTTTATCATTACTGGGGCACAGGCCCTCCGTCAAAAAAAAAAAAAAGTGCCCATATTTTGATACTCTATGGATATATGGATATGGGCTGAGTTTCCCAAAACCTTCTTAACGCTACGTCGTTCTTAAGTTACACCTTAAGCTGTACCTTATCGTTAATATGTTAATAATATCTTAGTTAAGTATACCTTCTGTAAGTCATATGTTCAGAAGGTTGGTCTGGAGCACTCTCAGCTATACCTTATCACTGTTGGTTCACTCCGATAGTGGGCACCACTGCAAAAAGCTTCTTTGCACGAATATTATTTTAAATTTAATACACCCAGTGTTCAATTAGTCTAATTCAAGTGTTTTCATGCAAAAAAATTTAATTGTCATCACACTGATTGTTGTTAGCTTTTTAATTATATTATCCAAAGGCACATCAGCTGGCATTCGAAAGTAAAGGCTTATTCGTCTATTTAAAGAGAATGACTGTGGTGGGGAATTTGGTCAAACTATGACAGCGATACAGCGAATAGTTGTGCTAAATCAAAGATGGCGCCATCCATTGTTCCCAGGTATCTTTTTTCGTTTTGTTGGACACAGTTGTCCGAAAACTCCAAAAAAGCACATCTTTGTGGAGTGTCACCTCGTCTAAAAGGACGTCCATTTCAGTTGGATTAAAGCTGGGGGCTCTCCTCTTTCTTTCTTTTTCCTCCGCCATAGCTATTGATTAAATGTTTCGCGTGTTGCGCTTTTAATGAGTAGGTCATCCAATCACAGCAATTTTTTATTTAAACCAATAATGTGATGCAGCTGCTTGGTAATCAACCATGGTTGTGGAGGAAATAAAGAAATTATAGCAAATATATGATAATATAAGTGGCCCTTTCTAATGCAATGAAAGCATACGGATAGTTACTGTAGTGGGTTAGACGCATGACAAGTTTGAGCACGAGGTTGTGCGTTCGCGCACTCTTTCCGAAATTATATAAAATATCCAGGGTGCAATTTTGTAATTTTTAATTTTTTTTATCCCATAAGTCCAAATAAATGCAATTTCCACTATTTCTGAAGTGTTTCTTTTAAAAAGAATCCCTTGCACGAGAGAATAATTGATTCTTGAGACATCAATATCAACAAATTCAGTTCCATCGCCACGGACAGCACTGGGTAACATCGCACGTAAGAAGGTATATCTTAAGTGGCTTCCTAAGGCGATTCGAGGTACACACCTAAGGTATACCAGCCCGTTCTCATCCTTTAGCGTCACATAGAACGCTATATGACAAAACGGCGCTATACTATGCACATGGCAACCTTTATCGTTAATATTCACGCGAACCCAAGGCGTCATAAATCCTTTAACATATTATCAGACTACCCTACCCTACCCCACACCTAAACCTAACCATCACAGTGCGTGTTATATTACCCGATAACGGGTGCCATGTGCGTAGTATAGCGCCGTTTTGTCATATAGCGTTTTATATGACGCTAAAGTATGAGAATGCGTTGAGTATACCTTCAGTTAAGTTATACATTAGAGTCTTTGTAGCGCGCTAAGAGACAACATTATTGGGAAACTCAGCCATGTTCATTTCTTCATTTTATCCAAAGCGACTTACAATTGCTATACTTCTGGAGCAACTACGTTAAGTGTCTTGCTCTGGGACACATTGGCGTCTCACAGTGGATTCAAACCCCAGCCTCTCACACCAAAGGCATATGTCTTATCCACTGCGCCATCACCACCAAATAATTTATATATATATATATATATATATATATATATATATTGGATATAAATTGTCATTGAGAGACCCGTTTACAAGCTGCATGAAATAAAGAGATGCTTTATCATTGATGACATTAGCTAGTTGTGTTTCCTAAAGTGAATTATCCACTACAGCCAGTGCTCTTTCTGTTCTTTATAAAATATTCTGTTACTTTTTCAGTGTGAGAAACCTCTGCAAAGGAGTCAGTGCATGAGTAAACTGTCTAAATGAATCCACTCGAAAAGCAAACCTTTTTGCAGACCTGCTTGACCAATTAAATAAAAAGTATTGTTTTCACCATACTAAAAATAATCGGTTCAAAGTCCTGTAAAATTCCACAAAATAAATACCCTATAAAATAAATGTATTAAATACTTATCCTACAATTATAACTCAGTGATACTAATTTAAACATTAGCATATCTTTATATATTTTTCGATTAGTAAACAAGCAAACATTGCTTTAAAAAGTCAAGGGAAAGGTCACTTGTAATGTGATTGTGAAAACACATTACTAACAAGGAGTGTTAAAATAATATTTCTAGAGACTTATTAAAGCTACTAAATTTCTACCAAGGCTGAATAGTTTAATGCATATAACTATTTAGATTTTTTTGTCCCGTTATCACTGTCAATTAATGCAATTTCAGAGCAATGATTTAGAGGATTTACCCCTTGCCTTTTAATGTGTTTGTCACTCCTTACACTTTGCCGTGTACAGCTGATCGAAAACACACAACATGATTGCTGAAATATTATAAGGAAAAATTACATTTATTCTTTTAGCTGACGCCTTTATCCAAAGTGACTCAAAATTGCTACACATGTCAAAGGTCGCACACCTCTGGAGCAACTAAGGGTTAAGTGTCTTGCTCAGGGACACATTGGTGTCTCGCAGTGGATTTGAACCCGGGTCTCTCACACCAAAGGCTTGTGCCTTACCCACTGCACCATCACCACCCCTATAAAATTATTCTCAGTTCTGTATACAATCTTCATCAACAGACAACAAGCATTTATCAGTAATATTTTACTTGGCAACAGCGACTTTGTCAGTAAAAAGGGTCTAGCAACAGTAAGTACTGTTGAGAGCCTCGAAAGCAACAGCATACAGATAAATCATTACTGTTTGGTTGAAATTTTCTCCAATCTCTGTGTTGTTCCTGTCTTTGACATATCAGCACTGCACAACATGATTGTTCGCCATAGAATTCATCTTAAATAAAGGAAGCTGACCTGACCTTATTGAGGCATCTCAATGGATATGTCCATCCTCAGAACTGACTGCCTCAGTAAAGGCAGAGAAACAATAAAGGAAAACACAATCTCATTCAGTGCTGTCTGACAGTGCTGGGCACCATTATACATCACACTTAGAATGGGCACATTTACAGGAAGAACCTGAAGAGGGGGAAATGGGAAGTCGGGCCTAATGCACAGGGCCATTTGTCAAATCCATGTGATGCTGGCAGAAATCTGATTACCCGAGATAATAATGGAGGTATCATGCTTGGACCCAAGTGCACACAACATAAAAATGGCTCGGACTGGAAGCTGCTAAATATGTGTTGTGGATGACATTTGCCCAGAGGCATTGCAGCTCGGGTGGACTGTCCTCGTACCTTGCTGAGTCGTCGAACAGGGCTTGTATCTGTTGTCAGAGGTCTCCAGCTTGAAGTATAGACACAGCACAGGGGAGCTGAGAGAGTCTGATTTGCCAAGTGGACACGGCTTGAGGACAAGCCGCAGAAAATCACCACAGGAACTCTCAGCTTGAAAGGAGAATGAGCACAGGATGTGATATTGAAAGGATAGAATGAATTGAAATCTCCCCTGAAATCTTCCACCTCTGAATGTTTCGCAATCATGTGAGCAAGAGACAGTTTTGAGGATACCTTTGCAGGGGATATAAACGAAAATTTCTCCTGGTTAATTGCAGACTTTAATGATCCCTTTTTTTTCTTTTCATTTCTTTTTTAAAGGAGTATGTCCTTATACGGTAACATCCAATATACCTTTGTGTAATTTACAGATCTTGAGAGATTGTTAATGACGCTTCAAAAGACATGCTGGCAGAGTCTGAAATGGTGATCAAAATCAAGATGTGACAACCATATGTATAGGTCATCGCCACAGCTGAGGGCTCATTTGACCTATACGCTATACGCTAAATGGATATTTAGCAGCACGACTACTTGAATTTGCATTAATCTGTCATTTCTGATCATCATGCAATCTCTGATGCCCCCACGGGCAGATGTCACACTGAGGGTAAAGTCGCAGTGAGACAGAAAAACGCATGAGCTGCTGTAATCACATTACCATATGTAGAATATTGCCATATTGCAGCAAAAAGAACAAATCATTTTATGATTTGCAGTGAACATCCATAAACTGATATTTCCAGAACTCCCTTTGTGACCCTTCACACTTGATGGTTTTTAAATGTAATAGGCTAATTATGATTCTACTTAAAAAGGTACAATATGCAGGATTTTTGCAGTAAAATATCCAAAAACCACTTAGGCCAATATTACATAGTTTAGTTGATTACTTACAATATACCAAATGTTTCCAACTATTTGTAAATCGTGAGAAAATTGCGATTTTAACCAAGGAAACGGTCCGTGTGAGCAGGGGTGAGGAGTCACCAGTCAATGGCGTCATATCCTTGTTAACCCTCGGTTTCCACTCGTACTGCCGTAGTAACCATGACGACAGACATGGACAACTGGGTAATGCCTAGCAGGATGCTCACGCTGTTGTTGTTTTGTTCAAACCTTATGGACCATGGCAAGCAGACTTTGAGACAAATAGAGGACTAAAACAAAGATCAACATCTTTCAAAATGCCGAGAGCTCCATGTCCGCAACTAATTTCAACTTGACAGAGACGCGAGTGTTGCATGTGCTTTATTATACAGGTGAGCAAATGTACATAAAGCTAATCAATGTTATTTACTGTAGTTCAACATGATGAAATGTTAGAATGATCTGTATGCTATTCGAATGTTGATCTAGCTTACTTAGTCTCATACAGCCAACACACAACCTAACTAACAACATTCAACACACTCAAATGCCATTTAGTGTGATAGTGTAACTTTACAGTAAATGCAACAGCGCTGCATTACCTCAAGTTTATTTCGTCTAATAAACTGGCCTGAATGAGTATTAATTTAGCACTTGCATGGAGTTCGGTGGAATGAAATGTTTGTGTTGTTTGTGACGCTGGTATATGTCTCTCATTAGCAATCGTGCCCTGCTTCATACCACAGTCATGTTACAAACATCAATGTATTCACTCAACCATGAAAGATCCATCAGCTTGACGACAAGATCCATCATTTCGCTTAATGCTTTGTGTTATCAATATACGCCTTTGTTATTGAGGTTAGCGACCCCTGGTGGTTAAAAATCCTACATATTGTACCTTTAAGTTTTCTTGTCAGTTATGTAAATCACACTGCAAAATTCCATAAAAAATAATACAATTTTATATAAATTTATAAAAAAAATAATAATAAAGAATAAAGAATAGCTATTTAATCAAAATTGACCAGTGACCTTAAAGGGGACATATTATGCAAATTTTTACTTTTGCATAATATTTACACTACACATTTATTTTCAAATAAAGTGTCATGTTATATCAATTAAACTATCAAAGAAAGTCATTTGTGTGAACACATAAGTTAATGGTGTCTAATTGGTGTTTCATCCACGGATCCTTTCTGACCAATATTGAGTAGCCTAGAGAGAGTCTTATAAACCTCTTAATTTTGCTTAACAACTAAAAAAAAATCTGCATGCTTACTTTGTAATACAAAATAGTAAATCAGAGCACTGGGCACCGGAACAGCCAGACATAAGATACAAGAACAGTTTCTTCCCTCTGGCAATCCATCTCATGAACAGTTAATGACCTACTTGGCCATAAACGTGCAATACACAACATACATTTATTTAACACAGCATATTTCTTATTTACATTTCCCATTTCCTTGCATTTGTACATAAATACAAATGCAAGGAACCATCTATTATGTACTTACAATCTACTGTCTATTTTTTGTATATTGTGCATTTTTTAAAATAATTTTTGTATATTGTTATTTCCTATTTATTATTATATTTTTATTATTTGTAATATCTGTGTCCTGTCACTGTCATTCTGTTTGTCTACTGTGGAGGCTTCTGTCACCAAAACAAATTCCTTGTATGTGCAAAATATAGGCTACCTGAATAAATTTTTCTGATTCTGATTCTGAGCAGCAGCTCATATGCATTTAAAGATACATGCACGAAAACTGCTTCTTCTTCTTTTTTCACTCCAAAATGGGAATTTACAACATGATAATAAATTATCTGAGGGGTATTTTGAGCTAAAACTTCACAGAAAATTCTGGGGACACCTGAGACTTATATCACACTTTGTAAAAAGGGGAGTAATAGCTCCCCTTTAAGCATCATCAATAGTATCATCGCCACGATGTCCATTACAAGTGTGCCGCACAAGTCCTGAAAAGTGAAGCCAAAATGTTTCAATCGCCTCCAGGTGGCGGGATGCAGTATAGGTAAACTCTTAAACCCCACCCGCATGTAATCTAATGGGACATGAGACAAACTAAACAATCAAATTAAACTTATTTAGGGATTTTTTTTTTATGCTGATGTAAGTTTAAGTGTTCATTTAAAAAATTTGTTTGTTTGTTATTTGCTGCTATAAAAATGGGGGTGTGCGAAAATCTCACGATTGAGAACTGAGCTAAGCTTCTCTGAGGCACCGACAGACTTTTTCGGACATGTTTGTGAAAACATGTAAGAACTGTAGTAAGTAATTTTGTGCTATGGGCAAACAACATAGGCCACATGGCAATGACATTGGTCTGGCTTTGCCCCATAATTGACTTTATGCACAGCTGCACTACTTCCTGAACTTAAGCCAGCTCCTTGTTTCCTGTCTGCTATTATTGGCCAAACTGGATTAATTCAGGTGTGTCTCATTACTGTTGCCATGACTACTAAGGCACACCTGAATCAATCAATTTGACCAATAATGTCAGACAGGAAACAAGGAGCTGGCTTAAGTTCAGGAAGTAGTACAGCTGTGCATGAGGCCATTTGCTGCCATTTTGTTATTATTAGTCACCATACTATTTTTACTTCTGTTTTGCAGTGTGTTCTTGTTGTCTTGGCCCTTCCTTATGACGTTTTCACAATTTGGTTTTGATGAGGGTTGCAAAACACAAATATTTCTTCAAAAAAACAAACAAAAAAAACAGGGGTCCCCACATTACAGTCATTTTTAATTAGTGGTGAGCTGAGCAGTTTCAGCACTGAGTGCAATATGGCAGTAGGGAAGTTTCTAGGGCAAGTGAGTGAAGCCACTGGGGTTAGGTGTCATGCTCATGGGCACTTTGACACTTGGTCAGGTGGAACTGAGGATTGAACTACCAACCTTCCAGTTCGTAGACAACCTACATGAACCACTGAGCCTCTGCCGCCCACTAGAATGCTTAATTGAGTTTGGTTTGATCTTGCCCTAAGAATATTTTGTATTATTGCCCTAAGAAAATTTATAATTAACTTCCACCATTTTTACAAAATAAAACTTGCTGCTGTATTAGTCAGAATAATTCTGTAAAAAAATGTAAAAAATAAAACGCATTGCGGCAGCATGCAGGCATAGACAAGATGGCTTGTGTAGCTGTCCTACGGCAACTGCAGCAGCCTATCGAGAGAGGCCCTTGGTGAAGTCAGATCCAATGGGGATGCTTTGTGCCCACTACGTCACCTCTCGCCAAGTGGGTGTAGCCTGGGCCTATAAATATAGCTTGATGGGCTGATATAATCTGGTTTTTCATTGCCGAAGCGAACCGGACCATGTTGCAGGCACAGCAAAGATACCCAGTACTCGTTCCCTCTTCTAGAGAGAACCAAGGTTACGTTAGTAACCGAGTACCGAGTCTCTCGTACTGCATAATATCTTATGCAAGGGGAAAACAGTGTAAAACGCTGTGTGTGCTGGGATCCAACTTGAAAGTCCCAAGGGCAGGTGCCAGGGGCTCATATATTGCATAATCACTAGGAACTCACAAAGAGTCTAAAAAGAGAGGCTAGAAGCGTCATTCCCAATAAGTTAGCGTCCTAAGGGAGCTAATCACATCAACAGTGTTCCACACAGTCAGGGTGAAAAATGTTTGGCCTGGACTAAGTAACAGTATGGGTCTTACTTTTGCCCATGGAGCTATTTTATAGATCAGCGAGTGGTGCTCAAGTGGTTGTAGTATTCTGATCTGAAGTAAAACAAAATCTGTTTTCCCTGATTTGTTCCAATACATGAGGCAGGAGCGAGAAGGAGGGAAAAGCATAGAGTGAGCAGCGGGGCCAGACGTGGGCCAGCACATCCCTGCTATTGGAGAAAAACTTTGGACAGTGAGCATTTTCTTGGGACGCAAACAGGTCTACCTGCGCTCTGCCAAATGTCTCCCACACCAGTAGGACCGTCTGTGGGTGCAGAGACTATTCTCCTAATGGAACATTGTTTCTGGACAGTCTGTCTGGTCCCAAATTCAGGTGACCAGGCACATGTGCTGCTCTCGATGAGCGCAGATTATGGTGAGTCCAGACCAGGAGGCGTTCCGTCAGCCTGAAAGGTTTTGGGACCTGATGCCACCCTGGCGATTTATGTAGGCCACCACTGACCAACGCCTAAGCGCATTGTCGACTGCTATCATTTCTAGACCGTTTATGTGTAGGAGCTTCTCCCGTTCTGACCACTGGCCAAAGAACGGTGTACCCTTGAGCAGCACTCTCCATCTCCACACTCGAGGAAGTCCCCAGGTTTACACCTGACTGATACCAGTCGATTGCTCTCCGATGTTTCAGAGCTGAGACGCATCTCTGATCGACCTTGAGGCAAAACAGACTGGAGACCCATGCCTGAGATGGTACTCGCGCTTTTAGCCATAACTGCAGTGGGCGAATGCGAAGCAGACCCAACTGGAGTACTGATGATGCTGAGGCCATGAGACCCAGCATTTTTTGGGTGCATCGAGGAACACAGAGCACTCTGAGTCCGGCATCTCAGATAGCGTCAGCCAGGAAGGTTGGCCTGGAATATCTGCAGTACCAGTACGGCAATCGAGTGCAATGCCGACACAGCCTGCCCAGTGCCGGAATGAGCTCGGGTGTGAATGGCGGAAGTTGTGCAGTTGCGCCATCTTAGCTCGCCGTCCAGCAGAGGGCGGGCAAAGATGGGCCACTACAGCTCCTTCCACTGGAGGAAGAGAGTGGTATCCTCTGTCTTTCGCACCGTCCACCACAGAGAATGCTGCTGAGATAACACAGTCTCATCCCAAAAAGTCATATAACTGACGTCTTGGGACGTCTTTTGACCATACGTCAATTTCCGCCTTTTTAGGGCCCCCTTAAACGTCGGTAGATGGCGATCCCGGGCCGTCATACAACTGACGCTTTACCTTTAACGTCAGTTAGGTGACGGGTTAGGTTTAGGGTTAGGTTTAGGTCTGGGGTAGAGTTAGGATCCCATAACCTCATCTACCGACGACGTTTAAGGGGGCCCTAAAAAGGCGAATATTGACGTATGGTCAAAAGATGTCCCAAAACGTCAGTTATATGACGTCTTGGGATGAGACCGGGTTGGCTGAGACAGAGGTGTGCACTCTGGCTGAAAAGGGGGCATTCCAGGACTTCGGTACCTCTTTATGGAGCTCATGAAGAAAAGGCACAGGCCTAGGAGGCGGTAGGGTGCGGTCCCTTTACAGGAAACATCCATTCAGCTGTGAGAGCAGACGCATCAGTTCGGACTCAATGCTGGCCTGCCTCCCTGACGATTCTCGGGCAGGGGGGGAGGTCTACAGAGCTCGCCCAATCCTCACTGTCTGACGCCAGGATAGAGCAGCTGGCCTCCTCCACAGATGCAGCTGCCTCGTCGTCAATGGCAAAAAGCAGCGGCGGATAAAGGTCATTGTCCGTCAGTGAGCGACCTGAGTGAATCTAGCAAAGCTAGCAGGCGAACTGGTGAGCTGTCGCAGGCTGGAGAAGCCTTGGGGACCTGTTAGGGCCCACCACTCTAAGTTTGACAACATTAATTTGTCACCATTGTGACTCTGATTGGGAATATTCACACACTGACAAACTCACACGACTGTGTTTTTTTATATACCTACATTTTCTTTACACCGTGGAGTCAAGCGTTCATTTAGCATAAATATTATTATGGAAGTTTGCAGACTAGCAGACTAATTTTGCAGACACATGCAAACACTCCTGAATTTAAAGTAATTTGAGTTGTGGTCACAGAAAGAGAGACATTGTTTTTTATTGTTCTTTTGAATTGCACCGATAAACTAGTTTTTATTTTAGTTTTCATATTCTTTAATGTGTCCTTTTTTTGCTTCTTTTTTGTTACTAATTGTCACTGAGCCCAGCATGTGTTAAATCTTACCCCGGTAGTGTGGTAAATTGTAACAAAGGCACACATTGGGCCCTATTTTAATGATCTAAGCTCATGGTCTAAAGTGCAGGGTGGCAATTGCACTTAGGTTGTATCCGAATCCACTTTTGCTAGTTAACGATGGGAAAAATGGTCGGTGCTCCCAGCTCATGGTCTAAAAGGGTTGTCTCTATTTTCTTAATGAGTTATGGGTGTGTTTTGGGCGTAACATGCAAAAACCCAATCAGATTGTACTTTCCCATTCTCTTTAAAATCCAGCTGTGCTCGCGCTATGGTGGTTTCGCTATTTACATGGCTGAATTTACATGCTGAAAGACTGGACGGGTCTCCAGAGCAGCAACGGATCTGCTCGAGTGTGAGGTTTAACTGCGCAAACAGGCCATCTATGGGACAAGCCAGATTCTACCATATATTTATGTGCACAATATTAATCTTTTACATTGTAATTCTTTTATTTTTTAATATTTGGCATGTTTGTGTGCCACTGGGCGTCTCTGTGTGATAATAAGCAAAGTGTACGCGCTCTTTAAATAAATATAAAAAAGACTGCGCCTTTGACTTGAGACCAGGTTTTTATTGGTTAATGGCTCAGTTTATTTCAGTTGCCTCAAAATAGCAACGCGCCAAAAATGCGCCACACCTCGTTTTCAGAGCAGCACGCCCAAGGGCGCACAAATGAGCACAAATGCATTTGCTATTTCAACAACTTGGCGCAGGATGACAAAATGATAACTACGTCAGACTGAAACTAGCAAAAAAACTTGTCGCACTTGGCGCTGCTTTGCACCGGGTGTATGATTTGGCCCCATGATTAGGCGTAATTTGCGGATGAGACAGGTGGGTGGGACATGTACCCAGCACTTTTTGCCAGGGTTTATATTGGCCCCACCACTTTTTAAAATATCTTGAGGGTGTACCAATACAAATAAATAAAACATCTTCAGTTAACTAGCGGAGCATTCATTTCAGTAACTGAGCAGATTGTGAAATACTCAGACCGGCCCGTCTGGCACCAACAACCATGCCCTGCTCAAAATGGCTTAAATCACCTTTCTTTCCCATTCCGACATTCAATTTGGAGTTCAGGAGATTGTCTTGACCAGGACCACACCCCTCCTTGTTTTTTATAAGTTACGCCCAACAGGCCCCATGTATTTGACATCAACTCAAAGGGGATGTGATATTCTTGCAGATGTTTGAATTGATGAATTTGTAGTAAACAATGTGGCCACTTTGTATACAAGTTTGAGCACTCTAGCTCAAAAATTGAGTTACAGATGCTGAAGAAAAAGGTGTTACATACCCGGGCTGCTACATTGTCACATACAGTTTGGCACCTTTCACAACTTTTTACCATTTGGATCAGGGGGCCCCAAGACAGAAGAACAATAAAATGTATTATGAGCAGAGCAGGTGCCTACACAGCTTTGTTGCTTGGCCTCACATAATTTGACAGCCTACCTCTAAGTAAATAAAAACACAAAAGTGCATTCACATAAACTACTAGTCATGCATAATATATGAGCATCTGCGTGCAACTGGAAATATTATTTTTAAATGCATATTGACATAGGCTACTGCAATATATATATATACACCTCGTAGACTATTGAGTGCTCTCCAGCAGTTCATTTTTCAATAGTATTTACATAAGGGCACAGAAATGTAATTTAAAGAATTGTTGTTGATGCCTTTAGTCTACTTTGCAGTTTATGCTGTGCTGTTAATTATATTTAATCAAAATTAAATTTCACCTTCAAAAAGGCTCACAAAGGCATCCATCCTCCACACACTCTGAGGTTTATTTTGTAAAATAGCATATCATGACCCCTCACTTTTTTCTCACATTTTCCAGCATTAAAACTCCAAAGTAATATTCTTCCAAGCCTCCTCTACCTGCAGAAAGATTTCCTGCTCACTCAGATTTATGTCATATACCGTCCATCACTGAGAAGGACATGGTCAACTAGCACAAAACTTGCATGTGACACTAGATCCTGAGGTGCTGGTGCATGAAAAATAGAGCTTTCTATCATTTCCATGGTGAGAACTGTGATGGTATGATGATTGATGCACGCTAGAATGCATGCAGTTACACAGTGTAATATGCAGAATTTGTAATTAGAAAAGAAAAGGTTTGCAATCTGCCTTAATCAGGAATAGAGTTAATAGTTCTAAGAAATTTGTATTTCCATTAGAAAATGGAATCATGGTTTGTTTGGCTAACATAATGCATTTAGACTGACCAATTGAGGAAAACATGACTGAAAATAAACAGAGCTGATTGTGAATGAGTATAAATTTGGACCCACTGCACTAGCTGAGCATTCATCATTATTCATGATTCAACAACATGCAAGGGAGCTCATTTTATTGTCCTTAAACAGAGAGAGATTAACAACCCAGAAATTACTCTGTCTCCCTCTGCTGTTATGGGTCCCTCCATACAACACTGTTCATCACAACTTTCAATTTACCAATGCTCTGTTAATTCTTTATTTATTTATTTATTTTACAACTGCAAATATTTAATTGAATAAAAATAAATGATATATGCATGTTTAATCGGTGAGCATTTTTTTTCGGAGGGCACAAAGACATAATCAGAAAATAATTATGAACTTGATGAATTGTGTTGTGCACCTAGCATGCTAAAAATAGAAAGTGAAACAGTAGATGTTGACATTTGTCATATCCTTATCACGTAACTGGCAAAGACGTGATATCAAATTCAAACTCAAAGATGTCTATAATACCTTGAGAAAGCTATCTGTTAGCATTCATATTAATCTCAATGTTACAGGACACCTTATTAATAATGCCTTATTTGCTCAAGGCGGCTCATGGACCCATAGTTCTGCTGCCAGGTTCTTTTGAGCCAATCACCTAGGCCATGGGTCACCAAACTAAGGCCCACGGGCCGAATCAGGCCCGCCACACCCCTTTGACTGGCCCCCCAACCCCTCTGCCCCCCACTACTTGAACCGGCAATCCCCAAAAGTCGTCATGGCCTATTTTTTTAAATTGCTTTTTGGAAAATAATAACATGTCTGCATTTGGTATTTTGTTGTTTATTGAGCATGCTCACCTGGATAGGCATAAGAGCTGACTAGTTCTATTACTCATGTTGTTGTTATAATTTCAATGTTTATTTATTTATTTTATAGGCCTATTTATTTGACCTTTATTAAGTGCTGTACACAATTATTATAAATAGTAACAGGCCTACCTATAATTTATAATTTTTCATTCATCCTTACCAGTGCCACTCACCTCAACTAGGCAGATGTTTCTTACCTTGACAGGTTTGATGTTATTTGTATTCGAAAATAAATAAATGGAAAATCTGTGGTATTTCAAATTAAAACAAAGTGTGAAGACTCGATTACTACTTTTGCAAACAACTATTAATGATAAACAAATATGGCTGTGCCAGGCTAGTAATCTCTACTATGAGGCCTGCTGGTGGTCAGTTTGGTCTTGGTCACACAATTCTATTTTATATAGCCCGGCCCCCCATCACAGTCAGGAACGATAATGTGGCCCCCAGAGAAAAAAGTTTGGTGACCCCTGACCTAGGCCATAAGTGCCATGTGATAAATTACTCTGGAAAATGACAGCAACGACTAACTGAAGGGACCACAAACTTTCACTGGTGATTATTCTGAGAGATTAGAACTAATGAAACAACTAAATACCATGCAATACATTTACATTTAATCATTTAGCAGATGCTTTTATCCAAAGCTTCTTACAAATTAGGAAAACAAAAGCAATCAAATCAACAATATGTGAGTCTCTGTTGACAAGTCACAGTTAAGCAAGGCAAGTTTATTTATATAGCACATTTCATACACAATGATAATTCAAAGAGCTTTACATATAGAAGATATTAAAATAATCAAAACAAATAAGAATAAAAAATAAAAGGACAGTAAAAACAGTCTGTACAGTGCTCATGCACAGCTAAACAGATGTGTTTTGAGTCTGAATTTGAATGTGACTACTGTAGGAGCACACCTGATCTCCTCTGGCAGCTGGTTCCAGCTGTGGCTGCATAATAGCTAAAAGCAGACTCTCCTTGCTTATAGTGAACCCTTGGTATGTCTAGCTGATGTGATTCTAATGATAAGTGAGAATGTTGGGTTTATATTCAGTGAGCATATCTGCAATATATTAAGGTCCTAGCCCATTGAATGATTTATATACCAGTAATAATACTTTAAAATCAATCCTAAATGTAACTGGGAGTCAATGTAAAGACCTGAGGACTGGTGTAATGTTCATATTTTGGTAACGCTTCCTTTTACAGTGTACTTACAGTGTACTTAGAAAGTACTGGCTAATATAAGGTAAGTACATGGAACAGGGGTAGGTTTAGGGGTAGGTTCAGGGTTAGTACTATTACCCAGTAATCGTAGTTACTAAAATAAGTACATAGTATTTACATGGGTAACTGCAACTGTCTTATGGCCTTTTTTGGAAGGCCAGTGAGGAGTCCATTATAATAATCCACCCTGCTGTGGAAACAAAGCATCTAATTCTTGCAATATTTTTCAGATGATGCTGATTTAGTTATTCCTTTGACATGACTACTGAAACTAAGCTCTGGCAGATACAGATTCCTGACTTGATTTTTAGTTGTTAGACCCCTAGGCTAGCATCAATGTATGCATTCACTTTGAGAACTTCATCTTTGTTTCCAAACGCAATGATTTCAGTTGTGTCTTTGTTTAACTGAAGAAAGTTTTGGCACATCCAACTGTTTTCTTCTTCAATGCATTGGCACAGGGAGTCAGTGGGGCTGTAGTCGTTAGGTGATAGGACTAAGTAGATCTGTGAGTCGTCTGCATAGCTGTGGTAAGGAATCAAGCACAGTATACTGTACATCGTGTGCATAGTATACAGTCTAGCCTACACATTGCAAGTTTTTTTATATAAATAAAAACAATAGATAGAATATAAATAGAATAAAATAGTAAGTGTATTAACAGGTCAAGAGATGATGAAAAATATGTGTCTTCAGCTGTTTCTTGAAAATATCTAAAGACTCAACTGCAAGGTTTGAGTTTGACAGGTCATTCCACCAGCAGGGAGAAGTCCAGGAAAAGGTGTGTGAACGTGATTTTGTGCCTCTTTTAGGGGTTGCTGACACTGCAAACTTTGGTATCGATCCACAGGGCCAGTATCGCCGTTATACTGAGACTGATACTTTTAAAAGCATGCACTTGAACTTACATGTTCTTTCCTGTAGGGTAAAGCAGTGTGTCATGATTTGTAAGGTGAATGTATCAATATGCCAAATCTGAATACATTTTTTGTGACCATTAAATTATTTTGTGATTTGTGCTCTCGAAGTGGCTGTAATTAGTCATGTGAATTGTTACTGCAGTTAAGCCATTATTAATTTTTCAAAGGTCTGCCAGTGACAGGATATTGTACCCCATTTTTTCAGACAGATTTATTAGCAGAATTACAAAACAGAACTATCAATTTAAATCAATTTAATCGCACAGACAAATTATAATAAATGTTACATATACGGTACTGTTCAAAAGTTTTGGGTCAGTAAGATTTTTTATGTTTTTGAAGTATTTTCTGCTCACCAAGGCAGCATTTATTTGATTAAATATACAGTGAAAAACAGTAATATTGTGAAATATTATTACAATTTAAAATAATGTTTTTTTTATGTGAATATAACATTTAAAATGTAATTTATTCCTGTGATCAAATGAGAAATTTAAGCATCATTACTCCTGTCTTCATTGTCACACAATCCTTGCCCTGATTTGCAATAGAAACATTTCTTAGTATTATCAGTTGAAAACAGTTGTGCTGCTTTATTGTGGAAACCATAATACATTGTATTCAGAATTTTTTGATGAGCAAAGTTAAAAGAACAACATGTGAAAAAGTGATGTCATGTAGAAAAGAAAAGTGGTCCAAGCACTGAGCCCTGAGGCACCCCAGTAGCTACATGTTGCGACTTAGGCCCCATTCACACTGCAAGTCTTAATGCTCAATTCTGATTTTTTGCTCAGATCCGATTTTTGGTTTTGGCTGTTCACATTACCTTTTAAAATGTGACCTATATCTGATTCCAATGTGAACTGTCTGCATGTTTCAAACTAACCCACATGCGCAAAAGAACAACAATGACATTACGCACTTTACGCAGCACACTGTTGCACTAATGTTCGTGTGGTTATGGAGGAATTAAGCATTTACGCATTTATTTCTAAATGTCTATGTAATGGAAGCTGTAAAATTAATGAGCAGGTGATGATGAGGAGAAGAATGAAGAGAAAGAAAGCAAAATTGGCTATTTATTAATTAACCCATATATTAATTAGGACTAACACCACACTCTCCCTCCATTGACTCGCTCCATCACTGTTCTCCATATGTATTCAAGTTTTTAATGTTACTGTCTGTGTCTGTTGTGTCTAGTCCTTATACTCGCCGGCGCATAATTGTGTCAAATGTCAGAGTCGCATTAAATCCGCCTTGGTTGTTCACACTGCGGACACATTGAAAAAAATCAGATCTGTATCTGATTCAGGACTACATATGAATGTGGTCTAAATCTGATTTAAAAAGATCAGATCTGGGCTAGATTTGAGTGTTCACACTATCTCTGAAGAAGTCTGACCTGGTCACTTGACCCCAAATCAGATTTGGGCCACTTTTGTCTGCAGTGTGAACGGGGCCTTAGACACTTCATCTCTCCATGACACCCTGAATGAGGGACCTACCTGAGAGGTAAGACTTGAACCACTGGAGTGTGGTTCCTAAGATGCCCATTGTCATGAGGGTTGACAGGACGATCTGGTGATCAAAAACGATCTGGTGTCAAAAGCAGCAAACGATGATTTGGAAGCTGCTCTTGTCAGTCTCAGAGCTTCGATAACCGAGAGCAGGGCAGTCTCAGCTGAGTAGCCACTTTCGAAGTCAGACTGGTTGTTGTCCAGGAGGTTGTTCTGTGTGAAAGGTAGTCTTGGTTGAACATGACTCTACTGACTCAAGTAGTAATGAATGGAAGAAGGGATACCAGTCTGTAGTTTTCTAAAAGTGCTGGATTTAGAATGGGTTTCTTAAGCTGTGGAGTTATCCGAGCCTGCTTAAATGCTGTGGGAAAGGTACCAGGGTGAAGAGAAGTGTTGATAATGTGAGTGAGTGCAGGTACAACTGAGAAGAAAAGGCTTGAAGGAGATTAGCGGGGATAGTATCAAGTGGACAGTAGGGTGATTGGAAAGGATGAGTTTGGAGTCTTCTGCCTCTGAGAGCATATAGAAGGAGGTGTGTGTGTGTTTGAAGTCAACTGAATTTTTTAATAAATATTATATTGTATTTGCAGAACACATTGTTAATTTTGAATGGCCATCAATGTTGAAAAATGCTGTTGTAGTTGAGTATTCTACCATCTTGAGATTAGAGGGTCATGTGCAGGTATACAGTAATATGATATACAATTGTGTTAAAGAAATAGCAGTTCAACATCAGCAACCTGATGAACCATTGTTATTAGTAGAAGTGATATTTCTGCATTGCAAAAAATTTACTTGTAGTGTACGTCAGAAAAACAACAGACCCAACTGTTATGACATGCACACTGCTTGTTCAGAGTAATTGACTCATTTACTGAAAGAGACATGTTCGTGATAATTGCAGTGGGGAGTTTATTTAGATAATTCTCTTATTCTGTGTAAAACAGGTGTCATTAATTGTCCTTTATTAAGGAAGAATATTTATATATAAGCAAATATTTCACAGTATGAAGACAGACACAAAAATGATGGTATGTTTTTTCATACTAGGTGTTGTAGAGAGATTATATTGCACTATGGTGAAGAGGAAATGCCCTGGGGACGTAATGGAGTGGCCAGCTCAATCCCCTGACCTCAACCCCATTGAAAACGTGTGGGGTGACAGAAAAATGCAATTTCTGAAGCCAAACCTAAAAACTGACAGGAACTGTGGAATGTAGCTTGTTCATCCTGGGCTGAAATACCTGTTTCTAGATGCCAGAAGGTGGACTTGATGCAACGCAGATGCGCAGCGTTATAAAAAGCAAAGTAAAGTAAAGCAAAGAAAAGAAAAGAAAACTGCAACTAAATATTAGTTCAGTAATCTCAAGTGAAGTTTAATCTTGTCGATGCTGCTCTTTTTATGAACATTTTCATATTAATTTCTTTGTTTCCTGTAAAAGAATAATGCAGACTTGGATGCGTAAGGTTTCCAGTATATTTGGAATATGGAAATAAGAGCTATTGAAACATATTTGCACTTTTATTAGCGCACTGCTATTTGAAGGATTATAGCTTGTCAAGTGTTGAAAATTGTATGCAGTGTTTGAACAAACGTGTCAGAAAAAGTGCACTTTCCACATAGTCCCTTACTTGCGTCTCCATCAAGAGCGAGCTTTCCTGGCGAAACTCACATTGCGGGGGTTTTTGCTTATTATATGCGAAGTAGTCATATTTGGCTAAGTCGTTTAGGAGGTAATTGCCATTTTTCAATGAATGTCTGGTGAATATCAAAACCAAAACTAACTTTACCCCGCTTAGAAGCTGGGCGGAGTGTACACAATATAACTATATTGTGCATGCTCCAAAAAACATAACAGCAAACATTAATATTACTTACAGACTGTGATTCGGAGGAGGACGAACCTGGTCCATACACTGGATACTGAGCCCTCCTTCAGGAACAACCAACTTGCGAATCCACATATGAATTCATTTAGGTTTTTGAATTTTGAATGATTCGTCATAAAAGTGATGAGAACACAAGGTTCGAGCTATACTGTTACAAATATGAACTCTGACCACTGATTCTTCACATGCTCGTCCCTGGACAATGGAAACAAGTGGCTGAACTGTCTTTGCAATGTAGAACACAGCTTTTTCACGACATGATGCGATTCAGTTGAAGTATTTGAATGTGTTCTAGACATAGGTTCTAGATGTCACTTCAAGTTTACACTTCCGTATGTGCGCGCAGTTGTTGGGAGCGGCCAATGACCTGTCTACGTCACGATGTAGCTAATGACTTGTTTCAAAAACAGAGTCGACTCTCACTTTTGAAAGACAATAACTTATACGGTGCACTTTCAGATATAAATCTTTGCAGGATGTTTTCATTCCCTTAGAGCTATATTCCACACTACATGAACAGTCATTTTCAAAAATCCATGATTGGTGCTCTTTAAAGGCATGAATGTTTCGCTAATCATTATTAAATATTTGAGTCTTTAGTGACCCAGTAAAATGAAGCATATTTTGTTACCTTTTGGATCTTGAAAGGGTTCCGTTTTTAGCAGATGTTTTATATCATCATCAGAGCTCATTTCCTGTACATTCATCATCTGGCTCATATTCGCCATCTCAAACATATTCTCAAAACTATCGTTTTCAACATCTTCAAAAACAATATTTCACTAACAGCTAACTTAAAAAATGAATAAACTTTTTACATTTTAATCTGAACTACAACATACGATCCTCATCCAGTAATGAAGACATTACATTCCCCCAGTCACAGCCCTGAACCACCACTGAATGGCTGTTGAATGGTAACTTCACTATAGAATAGTAAGATTTTGAAGCCTGAACAAGGGCATCCATCCATCATAAAAGTAATCCATACGGCCTAACGGTTAATTGAGGCCTTCTGAAGCGAAACGATGTATTTTTGTGCGGAAAATACGTATCCTCTGACCTGACGTATCTCTCTCTATAGTCAGACCTAGTGAACAAATACGCTTAGGCCTACTTCACTGAACAAGACTCGAAACATAAACAGCACTGAGGGGATGAGGCCTTCGTTCATGTAAGAAATGGGCTATATGCACGCATAAGTTCCGCATTTGACGCAAGGATGCTCGTCTATTTCCGGTTGTGTAGATTAAAGCGGAGGAAAACCGGAGAAAACGGGATTATGGCAGAGTCTTCAATATTTACTGTCCTCCCGTCTTTGAAACGAAATGTACATACGTTTAGATGTAATTTTATATACAGTTATGTTTATTTGATATCATTTTAAAAAGAAGCAAAAACACAACGAGGGGTGTCTGTTTTATCTGTTTTTGTGACTAACGTTTCATTAGTATAACCATGGAGTATAAAATTCAATATAAATTCTTGCTATTGCATTGGACTCTATGATCGGCGGAAGTTATCGAGCATCCCTAATGCTTCACCGGAAATACCGCCGTGCATAGAGCCCATTCTCGTTCATAAAGAGACGGGATGGGAATGTGTGAAAATGTCGAAAAGTCATTATTGCAACTCTTAAATTAGTGTTTTTTAAAATGTAATAGTTGACAAAATGACTAACAAATGTGTGTTTATTAAGTAAATGTCAATGATTCATTCAGAACACAAAGAAGACCTTTTTTCGTCATGTTTTTCTAATGTCAATAAAAAAAATTATTTGAATAATAATAATAATAAAAGTTTATCAGATGTTTGTAGACAACAGAAGCTTTATAAATGAAAAGCTATTTAACAAACGTACGGGCTATCTGACTGGTTGGCCTCTGATGAAGTAGCCTACGTTCTAGTTTTCAATGTATTTCTTGCAAAGTATATAGTATGGAACATAGACTGCAAAAGGGTATGGAAGAATGCAAGGATCCACACACCTAGCTGCAACAGCAAACAGAAATGTAGGAACGTTTAGTGAACAGATTCAAATGAGTCGACTCACTGAGATGAATCAAAATCCCCACCACTGCTCCTTTTGTCAGAGAGGAGGCGGGTAAATAATCCAGGAGAAATCTGATCTATTTGAATTTCACCAACGCCTCACCAATCGTTATTCTCGGTTGGAGTTCGTTGACTCCGCCTCCTTCAAGGCCACGCCCCCAACCGAGGATCCTCCTGCTGATGTTGTTTTCCTATGTTAGCCAATTAGCATCCTAGCATGCAATTTGAGGTCTGGCGCCTTGACTGAATGGTGCTTACGTGTATTTTAATTTACCTTTCAAATCCGAACCTTACACGAATCAACGTTTGAGAGCACTGTTACCGAGCTTTATAGGTTTTGATTTCTCGGCGGAGCAGAAAGAAGTCATCCGGAGTGTCTGTTGCGGGGTGAGTTGGCTCTTGCTTGCTAGCGGACGCTCGCTAGCTGTCGTCGCCGCAGTGCTTCATTCAGGCTAAAAGTATCTAACTCTAGTTTATGACCCTTGAACCGATTTCCTCACCAAATGGCCACTGAATTACCCGGGTGATGCGAAATTCAAAGATAGCGACATGTTCTTTTGAAGTGAAGCATGTCACAGCACTGATTATATAAGAGTATTTGTCGAGGCTCTAGCTAGCCGCGCATACTACTAGCTTGAATGGCTACCTAAGGTTTTTAAGCTCTGCTGGATTGATCAGTTGCTCAACATGAGGGTCTAGCTATCATTATCTGCCTTTGACCTGTTAGCGATCAGTAACTCACTGGCTTATTGACGTCTTCTGATTGACGTTACCGGCTAACGGTGCTGCATTGATCATTGAACAGTTGTGTGTTTACCGGTAGAAAGCGTTCAGTAGGACTTCCTGATTTGTAGCTAGAAACATTTCACCACATCGAGTGCTAACCAGGCTGCCGTATCACATTTTCTCGGTGTTTGAAGATTTATTAGATGTTTTTTTGCTGGGTTCAGTCGACGCGGTAGTCATCGGATCGGATCATGTTTTTATTTTGGTGTGATCAGATTGTGTTGGACTGAACTCTGCATCGGTCAGAGGCGGTTACCGCTTAACGCCTCATAGAGGTTCAAGAAGCTTTATCAGCTTGATAAAACACGTTTTAATAGCCAGAACATTAGTAAACATGCACTAATTTAAATAGACAATACGTGTTTTCGATCAAGTTATACTGTGTATTTCAGTGTGTTGTAGAGTGCGTGGGTCATTTAGTCAGGCCTTACACACTTGGACGACAAGAAGCTGCACGGTTGGATGAAACGGAGTTTAACCATTCAAATAAAAGTGAGACAACGCACGTGCCCCAGCATGTTTGCCTCACAGTGTAACTGTTTACACACCACTATCCGCCTACACAGGTTTATAGAAACTGTAACATTGTTTAAAGTCTCATGTGGTAATGGCGAAAGGTCAGACTCATAATGCCGTGCTACTATCTGTTAGCCGATCTGTGCTAAGCAACGACAAATGATGGACAGTTTATAACCATGTCGAACAAACATCTAGGGTTATTATTTGGCAGTGGAGTGCATTTGACAGGTGTCACAAAGTCATAAAGTGGATCTCCACTCGGAAGGCTGCTAACACGTTGAGTTTTTAAGACAATGTGGGATTTAAACTCTTTCGGGTTATTATGCATAAGACAATAATTCAGCCAAGCCTGTCATAAACTAATCTGTAGTCCAGAAATTTCAACAACAAAGAATCGACACGCCTGTAGTAATGAGGCATGAATAAGCCAATCTTGTGACTTGTTCATTTAAAATAATTTTTATAGCCATTATTTTTTTGTACTCATCTTGGCAAATTTTAGAATATTAATAAAGTTATTAAAACTATGAAATGGCTCACATAGAAGTCATAGGAAATTATGTAGTGGCTACAATATTGCACAAATTAAAACTACACTGTAGTCTTCATGGTGACACTTTGGGCTTTTCCCTCCTTAACTTCATAAAGTCCCTCCTGGTATGTTTGCTGAACACTTTGGCTCATTTACCTGCAAAATCCAGTCCAATTTATCTATTAAAATAATGTATTTTAGTTTTGTAATGTATTTGTCTAGAAAACTGATCTGTGTGGCTTGTTGCATGAAGCTAGCTAAACAAACTCTTTCAGAGTAGGTTTAGAGTTGACAAAATTATACAAATCCATGCGTAGTTGTTTAGATCTGGTTCATCTGGCGCTTGCAACACTCAATATAAACTTTGAGTTTGTGATTCACTCACTTTGATTCACTTCTCGCGAGAGAGCCGGCAAAATTCACTTCTCTCCTGAAGATTAAGAGATTATGAAAATTAAAATCAAATTTTTTTTTAAGGCAGGAATAAACTGCCGCTGCAATGAACGTTTGTGAAGGCAGTGCTAAAATAAAACGTCTATTATCATGCAAGTGAATCAACTGAATTTAAATAATAATTTATAATGGTTCATAAAGTGTTTAAAGGAAAATACTTAAGTCTATATTCATTTTAAAAGCTTTATATATTAATTCTTGTATGCATATATTTATATTAATTTAAATGGAAAGTTTAATATTTGACATTTTAACATATGATAATTTTATGAATACATTATATTAATTAATAATAATTATAATTCATATAAATAATTAGCAGCAAAAGATTGGCAATTTTGTCTCTAAATTATTTTGCTATTATCTTATTTAATTTGGGGGTTCAGAGGGAGTTGCTTTATTGCATCACATAGCCTATATGTCTTTGCCCACAGCTGATTGGTTCAGTTTTGGTCTCTAATCCAGACTAAAACCTGCTCCCTTGTAGGTTAGCTGTGAAGTGCAAGTTACTGTGGCAATGGACACTGCTAAAAAAAAATCCAACTTCTCGAGCCCAAAACAACAAGAGTTTGCTCAAACTAATCTCAAAATTACCTGACTAGCAAATGAAACCGGCTCCGTGCAACAGGCCTCTGGTTACTGTCTTTAGATTATATGTTCTTTAAAGGAATAGTTTAAACAAACATTTATAATGTTTATATAATGTAATTTACTCTTAGGTTGTTCCAAACTAATTCACTTTTGGGTTTACTATCAGGTTAATATCAAAATATACATGAATTGTGCCAAATGTTTGACTAGTGCATCTACAACTTTCTTTTGAACATTTGCTGTTTTGTTGTTGTAGATTCCGCCGCAGTGAGGAGCATGAGTACATAATGAAGCGGCGCTTGGAGGATCAGGACACAGTGATCGGTTCTCAGCGGCGGCTCCCCGGGGGTGTGGACAGCTTTCAGCACCGCGTCCTCAACTCTGCCTCCCAGTCCTCCCTCTACGAGACTGCACCGGATAACATGCAGCCGTCGTCCAGCATGCAGTACTCTGTCTCACAGACCTATCAGGTACTACAAATAAAAAGAGAACAACACGCTTACATTATTTATTACATTATTATTACTTTATTTCGGTGCAGATGTCCATATATATATATATATATTTATTTATTTAATTAATTCTATTTGATTATTATTATTTTTTTTGTATGTATATATATATGTATACATGTATATATATATATATATACAGTATATATATGTAAATATTGTATTAAAGGGTTATTTCACCCAAAAATGAAAATTAAGTAATTAATTACTCACCCCCATGCTGTACCAACCCCGTAAGACCTTTGTTCATCTTCGGAACACAAATGAAGATATTTTTGATTGAATCTGAGAGCTGGATCAGTCCTACATGGACTGCCTAAGGGACTGGCTCTTGACGGCCCATAAAGTCATTAAAGAAAGGTTTAAATATTCCAAGTTTATCAAGCGACGAGACTACTTTTTGTGCGAAAAAAACATAAATAACGACTTTATTCCACTATTCCATTACTTCCTTATGGGCGCATGCGCGAGAACTGAGACGAGGACGTTCTCATTCGTCTACTTCTTGTTACCGGCTGCTCACCTCTTAGGAGTTTTACCGCCCCCTACCGTATAAGATGATGTGCTGATATAGCTGGAAGCGCAAAACTTTCTGTTTACAAGCAGAGGAAGATGCGCGCTGTACATACGCTTTTCAATTTGCGTATTTTCCGCACTATAAGGTGCACTTAAAAGCCTTTAATCTTCTCAAAAAACGACAGTGTTCCTTATAATCCGGAGCGCCTTATATATGGATCATCATTTTATACGGTAGGTGGCGGTAAAACTCCTAAGCGGTGAGCAGCCGGTAACAAGTCGAAGGAGATCGTCCTCGTCTCAGTTCTCGCGCATGCGCCCATAAGGAAGTAATGGAATAGTCGAATAAAGTCGTTATTTATGTTTTTTTCGCACAAAATGTATTCTCGTCGCTTGATAAACTTATAATTGAGCCGCTGTAGGCACATGGAATATTTAAACATTTTCTTTAATGACTTTATGGGCTGTCAAGAGCCAGTCCCTTAGGCAGTCTATGTAGGACTGATCCAGCTCTCAGATTCAATCAAAAATATCTTTATTTGTGTTCCGAAGATGAACGAAGGTCTTACGGGGTTGGAACAGCATGGGGGTGAGTAATTAATGATTTAGTTTTCATTTTGGGGTGAACTAACCCTTTAAATGTAATTTATAAATATGAAATCTATATATAATCTGTAAACATCAGAGAACATGTGTGCGTGGGTGGATTAGAGGGTGACCCGGGAGTGGATTTTCAAACCCGTCCCACTCCCACAAAAAAAAATCCTGTCCCGTCCCAGTCCCACGAAAAAAAACGTCCCGTACAGTAAAAAAAAGAAAACGGTAAAACTGGGTGGTTTGGATGACACGCGCACTCAGGTCTCTCGTTCACTTTCCCTCTCTGCCATGTGTGAGCGCTAGGTGGTTTGAAGCACAATCTCTGTCTCACGTACACACTCGCTCTAGATTCTGGGAGAATTTAACTAATTTGTCACATAAGATCACAGTGGCTCAACAGGTAGATATATAGAAAAACTCATCTTCCAGGCATTTGACCGACCAGGTTGACACTTCAGCGTGAGAAATCGGGGGTGTGGCGTGTGAAACCAATCAAATGCGGGAGTTGGCAGCTATGTATATTACAGCCACCAACTGGTACTGGCGTGGAGCACGTCATTCACTTTACCAGCCTCACCAAAGCAAACAGGAGAGCATTAAGAGACAGGGCAAATAGAATTTATTTCAAAATGTATTTATAGAAACTGTATATTTGTGTATAAAATTGGGTATCAAAGTTTTATTACGATTCCCGGTCCCACCCTCTCTTGCTGACATTTTTTCCTTTCCCGTCCTAATCCCGTGATACCTGGTGATTTTGTTTCCCATCCCGCGGTATTCCTTTGGGATTCCTGTAAATATGTCAGCATCTAGTGTGGATGTATAGACTGTGTATATAGTACCAGTCTTATCAAACCTGCATTTATTTGATAAAAATACAGAAAAAAACTATTCTATTGTGAAATATTATTACTATTAAAAATAATCATGCAGCATCATTGCTCCAGTCTTCAGTGTCACATGATCCTTCATAAATAATTATAATATGCTGATTTGATACTCCGTTATTATCAAAGCTGTAAATCAGCATATTAAAATTGTTTCTGGAGGATCATGTGACACTAAAGACTTGAGTAATGGCTGACAAAAAATCAGGTTTGTTTTTGTAATTATATTTTAAAGTATATTTAAATGGAAAACCATTCATTTTTAAATTGTAATAATATTTTACAACATTTCTGTATTTTCGATCAAATAGTTGCAGGTTTGGTGAGCATAAGAGACTTCTTTCAAAAACATTAAAAATAGTAATGTTTCCAAACTTTTTACTGGTATTGTGTGTTTGTAAATATATATTATATATATGTATTTTGCATTAAATTTAGATAGATTTTTTTAAGTTGTTTTCTATATATATTTATAGTTACACTGACACTGACTAAATATTTAATTGGGTTGAAATTGAAATTGTGATTGACTGGAAAAATACAAGGTGTAGAAGACTGTGTGCATTTAATTTATTGAAAGCCCTTTCTGGGCTGTATAAAAATATACAAATGAGAATTCATTCCATAGTTTAAAAAGTGAAAGGACATTTTACTTCACATAAGCAGCCATGATAATTAAACATTTCTCCTTCTGCTCTAACAGTTGTCAATGGCCCAGAGTTCTGGGGGACACGGTCACACCAGCAGTTCAGCTGTGCACAGTGGGCCTCATCACCATGGGCCAGCTGTCCAGCCTGTGGGCCAGGGGCACTCTCATGCTACCCCTGCCCCTGCCCCAACACTGGGCCAACAGCAGTTTCAACGGCTTAAGGTAAGAGATCTGTCTAGTAGAGGATGGAATTTATCTGCATTAGTTTAGATGGAGAGCTAAGATTTCTGTGATTTCAGGTTGAAGATGCTCTTTCCTATCTCGATCAAGTTAAACTTCAGTTTGGCAATCAGCCGCAGGTCTACAATGACTTCCTGGATATCATGAAGGAGTTCAAGTCTCAAAGGTCAGCGTGAGTTTTGTTTTTGTTGAATTTCTTTCTCTTCTTGCGGCTTGTTGTGTTTCTGTCCTTTCTAGTTCAGGCTAGCTTCACACCGTGAATGGGTTGATCTAGTTGTGCAGAGTGCCCTGGGGACTTGGTCTTTGGTCTGGGTTGCTGAGAGAAACCCTTAACCTGTCTTTGTGGTACTATGTTGTGGGACAATACTATGTTATTGTATTGTATGTTATTTTCATCTGAAGTTTGCACATTTTCCTCTAAAATTCACATTCAAATTACTGATTAATTATTTTTGTTTCCACATGTTCTGTTCATAGATTTTAGTAACAGATCGTTGTTAATCCATGATCTGTACGGACCATACCCCACGGTTCAGAACGCATGTGGCCCATGCAGTAATTGCAAACTTTAACCATCATACAGTGAAAGTTATACAATTTGCACGTGTTTCTAAGTCTTGTGATTTTAAACCATTCAAGCGCAACATGATGAGGTTTTTGTGCCCTATTTCAGATAGCGCAAAGAGAATTGAGTTCTTTCATGTCTCCTTGAGCTTGACAAACACAAACTTATCTTAAAATACTTGTCTTAAAGTATTCACGTAAACGCAGTCAGTTATGTCTTAAGTGAAATTAAAGGTCCCATGACATGAAATTTTCACTTTCTGAAGTTTTTTAACATTAATATGAGTTCTCGTAGCCTGTATATTAGGCTGGGTATTGAGACAAATTTCACAATTCGATTCGATTCACAAGCTTGCAATTCGATTCGATTTCGATTACGATTCGATTCAATATCGATTATTTTGGATATCAGTTACAATAAATACCAATTTTTCTCAAGGGAATCAAATCTCTTAAAGGCTGTAAACTATGGTCTATATATATAGTCTAGTTGTAGCCTACTAGGCTTCATTAACCTAATATGCAGGTAATAATTAACTGTTTTGTAGCTATACAAACACTTAAATTACACTTTTATTTATTTTTATAATAAGAAGATTATATGAAATATAAACATTTAAATGGTGGCTGTCATAAAAACTTGCCAGATTTATTTAAATATGCATTAAATATTGAAGAACACTAACGAGTGTGGACTAACGAGTTTATGTGGGTTTTCTGAGGTAAATATGACGATACATGACATTGATTACAAGCTGTTTAATTGACGTCTTTCCACGGTTGAAACGCAGATTGAGCGAATCAATGTGACATGATACGGATTTCGATAAGTTGTACTCGATCTTTTAACACACTTTCAGATGCTCATTCATGTTTATTTCGCGCTGTGACTGGTATTATTAACCCGGAAGAGAGATCAGCGCTGCTGCTTCTCTGGAGCTGCGCCAGAGCGATCTCACGCCACAGCGCCAAAACGGCAAAACGCTATTTATGTTTTTGAATTTCTAAAGAAAATGGACGTAATTTGAAAATTGAGACTTTGTTTCATATCAATAGTAACAAAGCAGGACAAAGATTAGTGCGATTTGTTGGATGTGCGCAGCCGTGATACAATGTCTCATTCATTCAAATGAAACAGGATGACTAATCGATTCTTGAGATTTAAGAATCGATATCGGTTTGTAAAAATGAGAATCGATTAATATCGAGAAATCGATATTTATTACCCAGCCCTACTGTATATGGTCCCCCAGTGGCTAGAAATTTCAATCGGTGTAAACCGAGCTTTGACTATCTTTCTTTGCCTTTGAGAAAATGAAAGCTCAGATGGGCTGATCTTGAATCTCCTCCGTATGATATGGAGGAAAGGTAACCTCTGCTTTGCCCGCCCAGTGAATTTAGCTCGCCCATGAGAAAATGAGCTTGGAAGTACGAACGCGGTTGAGTTTTTCCTCGAGAGATATGTCTTGCAAACGAGCGAAGCATGGCAGTTGATCAGTGTTCGAATGTACAAATGAACACAATGAAGTATTTTTTAGTTCTTTCTTCCGAGCCTCTGAAGAAACAATGGGTTAATTTTATTTTCTCTGTAAATGCGCTGACACAACTTCCCAAAGTTTTGAATGGTCCAAACATTTCACCGACGACTGTTTCCTCAACTTGGGCCAATACAGAACTGGCCTCAATGAATGCCTGAAAAAAAAAATCGATTGATCTACCAAGCAACAATTGCTGATGTGTGTAGCCTAATTGTTCAAGTTCAGACAGGTAATCTTTCTCTCAAAATCATTCAATACTGTTTATGCTTCAGTAAGTCAAGCCAGTGACTAAAATATCAACTTCACATCGTTTCTTTTAGTATGATGAAAATTGTCTTATTTAAATGAACAAATTATATACAGAAAGCGATCAAAGAACAATCTTTCCACACAGGGTGAGTTTATCTGGACAACTCGTTATGAAATCAACGACGCACATTACAGTACACAACGAAGCTCTTACACTATGTGCATCATCGTGTGTCTGCATTGGTGAAAGCATTAGAGAGAGTGCAGAAACTGCATTACTGTTACGTCCCTCTTTTATTTTTCTAGGGATTAAGGAAGCAACATTTATAAAAACAGTGTGTGTAAACAAAGTGCAGGACAACAAGAAAAAAAAAACGTACTCGATCAGAACTCAGCTCAAAAAGGATTTATTAATCCTCATTGCCATTTTTTTTGAAAAATGTATTTGCCACTGGTACAAACAATAAATAAAAACAATAACAAACATAACATTTATCAAATACTTAAAGTGGGAAAATGAGCACGAGAGGTACCCAAATAAAAGAAATCAACAAAACAAAATGAATTATCTAAAGGTTAAGTTTAACTAAACTAACTACCAAACACAAAATGTAGAATATAATAATCTTCGGCGTCAAGACACTCTAACTAAAACTATACTAACTACATAACAAAAACTTACAAAGTGGGCACTCTCCTAAACTAGTGTGTCTAACATCAACAATATCCTAAGTGCATGTCGCGCGACCTACTAACCTGCTCTCTTCCCAGCTTTACACACTCCGTGTAAAGTGATCAGGTTGACATTATAATCTCAAAACACTAAGCAACAATAAACAGCAACTGAAATGTTAGACACACACAGAAACTCATTGAAAGCAAATCAAACAAGCGAACAAACAAAAGTGAGCAAACAGCTGTTCAACATTTGAGTGAGCACGGTCTTTAACTGCAGTGGTGAGATGTGATTGGAGGAGGCGAACCGAAACGTCACCGTCATGATGAAGATTGACAGCAGATTGATCCAACGGACACCTGAAACACACACTACAATAACAACACACCCACATCCATATTGCAACACTTAAATACGTACGAGTACGTAACAATTACAATGATAATATCTTCATTCTCACAATCAACAGACTGTCATCTGCTTGCTGAATGCTCATCACGGCAACGTTTGGGAATAGATCTAAATACTTAAGAACTAAAACTTCTCACTATTCGTTAATCTTGATAACTGTAATAGTAAAAACGTATAATTGCTGTAATAAACGTTTTCGAGAGAGTTTCACATGTAATATGTAGCAATTTCATTTGCAAGCATGTTAGCCAATCACAGCTGAACACTGAATCCCACAGCAGACACACCCCTTCAAACAGAGTGTTCAAAGCAGAGGCTAAAATCAGGCTAGGAAAAATGCCTTTTATTTCTAAATTATGACTATGTTTGATCAAAAAAAAACAAACATACATTATAAGGGCAACCCAGGAAACATTATAAAATAATAAAATAACCCCATGTGAGGGGACCTTTAATGTAAACAAAAAGAAATTGGATGTTTTGTTATTTTGTATCTGTGCATTAGGTCTTAATTTGAAATGGAATTGTCCTCATTAGAACTACAGAAACGCGACCCAGTCTGGCAATCTTACATAGCTCATCAGATAAAGGCCTGCAAAGCGGTGGCATAAGTGCATTTCACCATGTCAAGACTTGATGAACCACTGAAACAATTTTGAAAACATTAAGTTAAAAATTCTTAGTGTTGCTTTAAAGTGACAGCAGCCTAATAAACCTCCTGCTGTCTGTGTCATTAATGTTAAAGGAACACTCCGACTTTTTGGGACTTTAGCCTATTCACCTTACCCCCCAGAGTTAGATAAGTCCATACATACCTTTTTCATCTCCGTGCGTGCTATAAGTCTGTTTGACGCACCCACCGCTAGCCTAGCTTAGCACAAAGACTGGATGTGAATGGTTGCAGCTTTCATACTAATCCAAATGAGTGACAAAATAACGCAAACGTTTTCCTATTTACATGTTGTGGTTTGTATAGTCACAGAGTGTGCAAATAACAAGGCCATATGAGACACAGACATCTTTTAACCGTATATACTATATTTTCTGAAGGCAAAGTACTGCTACTTGGGCAGAGTGATAACAATCACCTGACATGCACCGTGACGACCGTATATACTATATTTTCTGAAGGCGAAGCACTGCTACTTGGGCAGAGTGATAACAATCACCTGACACGCACCGTGACGAGGAGCGGAGTGTTCACTCAGTGTTGGAGTAAAGAGTCAGCAATTACTAACGTTAGATAGAAAAGCATAGTTTATCATGGGTGTTTGCTTTATTGTATGAGCTGTGACAATAAACAGGGGAGACCAGGTAATACAGTACCATGTTTCATTGATTTCCAACCAAAAACGCACCCAGATTTATAAATATCACATGAATAAATAATTATTATTACAGGAATCAATATATTTTAAATGCAATTTATTAGCTGAACCAAATGTATTCAACAGTATATAATATACAGTATAATTGCATTACTATAGGATAGAATAAGGGGAAAGTAATAGCACAAATTGTTTTTGCACAATGAACTCACAGCCTATCGTACCCTTTTGCACGCTCAAGTTCGTTATTTCCATGGTTATTTCAAATTTAGGCTACTAGGCGCAGGGTGCAAGTTCAACGCGGTGAACGCGCTCGTTTTTTTTCCAAGCGCGTCCGCACCGCATCAAGATAAAAACATATTCATACCCTAATCATATAATAGTGTCACTAACGTTACATTAGCTCTGGCTAATGGCACTGTTACAGTAGGTCATAATCTAAAAACATAACGGAACACTTACCTCAGCCGCAGGTGATTCACTTGTCCTGTCTGTGCTATAGATGGGATGGCCGTATCCTTCAGCACATTATGGTCCGTGTGGCAAATTCCATTTTTTCAAAATAGTCGTCCATTGAAATGTACCGAGCAAACATAATGTCCCTTGATAATCTATTTAGGTGTGTTTGGATCAATATCCAGAGTAAGTTAGCCATTTCTTCATCCAGTCAGCGTTTTTAGTTGGAATTCTGTGAAACATGGTATTACCTCCCCTGTTTACTGTCGCAGCTATTTACAATAGAGCGAAAACCAATGACTCTAAACTACGCTTTTACTATTTATAAATTGCTGATTCTGTTACCCAAACACTGAGCGAACTCTCCGCTCCTCACCACGGCGTGTCTCAGATGATGCGGTTATTACGCCGTCAAAGTAGCAGTGCTTCGCCTTCAGAGAATAGTTCCCAGGTTTTATACGGTTAAAAGATGTCAGTGTCTCATTTGACTTTGTTATTTGTACATTCTGTGACTATACAAATCACAACATGTAAATAGAAAAACGTTTGCGTTATTTTGCCACTCATTTGGAAAGCTGCAACCATTCACATCCAGTCTTTGTGCTAAGCTAGGCTAGCGGTGGATGCGTCAAACAGACTTATAGCACGCACGGAGATGAAAAAGGTATGTATGGACTTATCTAACTCTGGGGGGTAAGGTGAATAGGCTAAAGTCCCAAAAAGTCGGAGTGTTCCTTTAATAAAAAGACAGCTTTAACAAGGATGAAATTTAAAGGATAATTCCGGTATTTAACACCTTGAGTCTATTTTGTAGTTTGTTTTGAATGAAATAGAGTGGTGGACTTAGAAATTTTGACAATGGCTCCTGTCTCGAGTTTTTGACTTTTTTTAGAATCACCTGTGACAGCTTTAGACTGGCTGTCTATGGGCATGTCTAACGCTGTCACAGGCGATTCTAAAAAAGTCAAAAACTCGAGACAGGACCCTTTGTCAAAATTTCTAAGTCCACCACTCTAGGTGTTAAATACTGGAATTATCATTTAATTGTTCTTATTTTATTACTGATTGTTCACTTGTCTTTAATAATGTTTGAAATGTATTAATTTAGCAACTTGGAAGTGTTCTTTAAGTAATAAATAGAATGCAAAGTCATATATCCCCCCTTGTTTTTTAGTTTTTTCTCTGGTCCAAAACAATTGTAATATGATTCAATCTATGAGTTTTCTAATGATCTGTTGGACCCCTAATAGATTTGCATTTCCAAATAGGAAATACTAGTGCTTTGCAAGGCAGCAGAAGTGTAATATTTTAAGTTTAGGGGTCAGGCTCTCGATCTGAGTATATGAATGCTGAATTAGAGTTGATCTTCACACTCATCAGTGTTCACCAATTCTATTAAAAAGTACAGTTCTATTAAAAAAACCCTAATAATGGTTAATAATGATGGTTAAATAATCACAATCAGGGACTATTTTTTTAGGGTTTTATTCATTTAATCCATCATTGGAGATTTTAACCATTAACATTCCTACAAATTACCTGCATAATACATAGTTATCAATTATTTTATTATTAAATAACATGATTACAAATTATTTAATATAGTGTTTGTAATGTTTAATACTAAGTGTTACAAGTTTAGAAAAAAGTAATATACATAACACTGTTATGCACTGTTATAATCATGTGTTTTTGGACATTTGGATTGATTCTTAGGACACTGCAAATCAAATACCATAAATCTACTGTCCTTGTGTTGTCAGTATTGATACACCAGGTGTGATCAGCAGAGTTTCCCAGCTCTTCAAAGGTCACCCAGACTTAATCATGGGCTTCAACACCTTCCTGCCTCCTGGCTACAAGATTGAGGTTCAGACCAATGATCTGGTTAATGTGACCACTCCTGGCCAGATCCACCACATAACCCCGCATGGGATCTCAGTCCAGAACCTCCCCATTACACAGCCAGCACAGCACCAGACCCAACCAGCAGCTCCCACCAGCACTGCTGCTGTGGTCATCCCTAGCCAGCCAACCCCTGCCAAGATCAGCAAGGTAAAACTGAATTATTTTACCTTCTGTACAGATTTGGGTTGTATATTTGCAAAGTTGTCTAAATACGTTTTATGTTCCACAGCCAATGCAGTCTCCTGCACTTACCCCAACGAGCCAGCCTAATCCGTCCATTCCCTCGTACGCCTCCCCGCGCTCGCCCTCGGCCCAGTCCCACACTCCCATCAGTAGCAGCACTGCCGGTTCGACCCCTCTACAGAATAACCAGCCTGTAGAGTTCAACCATGCTATCAGCTACGTGAACAAAATCAAGAACCGATTTCAGGGCCAGCCAGAGGTCTACAAATCCTTCTTGGAAATTTTGCACACATACCAGGTGAGAGAGCTGAGGCACTAAGGGCAATATCCATTACAAAATGCTGTGTACAACCAACCTTTTTATTCAGATAAGTGCACTACTGTCAAAGTTTGTGCTCAGTAAGATTGTTCTACTTTTTGTGAAAGAAATTAATATTTCAGTTCAGCAAGGATGCATTAAATTGATCGAAAATGACAGGAATGACATGTATACTGTTAGAAAAGATTTCCATTTCAAATATATGCTGTTCTCCTTTCTATTCACGAACCCTATGACTAACCCTAACATTGGTTATAAGACTTTTTTTTGAGTAACAAATCAACATATTAGAATGATTTCTGAAGGAACATGTGACAATCACCGGACTTTTTTTGATGCACATCAAGGAAATTATTAGGTCGGTCATAGTTTTTCTTATCGTATACATTTTCTTTTTTAGATTTAGATTTTTTATTATTATTTTTTTTTCTTTTTAGAATTTATGTGCATCTTGGCATTTCCATCCATCTTTTTTTTTTTTCATGATAACCCAAAATGCTTAAAATATGTGGATGGAATCATAGCTAATGAAGAGTAATGGCTGCTAAAAGTCCCACCATGGAAATAAATTGCTTTTTAAAATGTATTGAAATAAAACATTTATTTGTAATTAACAATATTTTACAATATTACTTGTTTTACTGTTTTGTGAGCAAATAAATAATCAAAAAAAACAGCATAAAAGACATAAGATACAAAAATTAGCCTAAGAGACTTCTTACAAAAACAATAAAAAGTCTTACTGACCCCAAACTTCTTAAGTAATTTACAGCTCTTCATGCTGCATGCTTACTGTAAACTTTCTGTTCTGTGTGTTGTATAGAAGGAGCAGCGTAATGCTAAGGAGGCAGGAGGAAACTACACACCCACTCTCACGGAGCAGCAGGTGTATGCTCAGGTGGCCCAGCTCTTCAAGAACCAGGAGGACCTCCTCTCAGAATTCGGCCAGTTCCTGCCAGATGCTAACAGTTCAGCGGTAAGTACTGTATTATGAAAACTAAAAATCATGGAGCTCGTTTAGCTGATTATTCATAAGCCTTTTTTTTCCTTCTCCTCAGTTATTGAGTAAGACGACAGCCGAGAAGGCTGAATCTGTGCGAATTGAACGCGCAGGGACGGTCAAGAGACCCCAACCTAACCATAAGCAGAGTTTTAACCAGAATGGCTGTCAGATCCGCAGACACTCGGGGCCGCCCACTACACCTCCTGTTAAGGTGACTTTGAGTAAAACTTGACATTACTGTACTTAATGGCTGTTCTTTTACACTGTTCTTATATACATATTGTATCAACCAATAATTGTGTTCTTTCTTTTTTTTTTTTACTCCTGAACAGAAAAAGCAAAAGTTTATGGCAAAAGAATCGATGGCTGAGGCCAGCAAACTTGGAATTGGTGCTGAATCTCTCTTTTTTGAAAAGGTGATTGCTTTCAATATAGTCTTGCACTGATTACAATGGAATATACAACAGCATTATGTTGGTACAGTAAATATTACTAGGAGTATAGTGAGTTATATGGCTTAAATGCTCCACTCTCTTTTTAGGTGAGGAAAGCACTGCGGAGTTCAGAGGCTTATGACAATTTCTTACGCTGTTTGGTCATATTCAACCAAGAAGTGATCTCACGGGCTGAACTTGTGCAGTTGGTCTTGCCATTTTTGGGGTGAGTGGAATTCAAATTAATTTAATCTGTGAAACACTTGCAGACTGATTTTATGAAGCCATTGTTTAATTTGATTATATATAGTTATAACTTAATATAACCAATAAGATTATTCGTTACACATTATTACTTGTTAAAATTGTAATAAATATTATGACCTTTTTCTAACAGTTTTGCTTGTTTTTGGTTTTCAGGAAATTCCCGGAGCTTTTTACATGGTTCAAGAACTTCCTCGGCTACAGAGAGTGTTCCCATATTGAGAGCTTTCCCAAAGAGCGAGCCACTGAAGGCATTGCAATGGAAATTGATTATGCGTCCTGCAAGAGATTGGGCTCCAGTTATAGAGCCCTTCCCAAGAGCTTCCAGCAGCCTAGATGTACAGGCAGGACTCCACTGTGCAAAGAGGTGAGTACACCATTCGATTGTGGTGTGTTTGTAAACGCATGTTTGTAAATACAATTTCAACGTGTATGTACAAACGTCACACCACAAAAGGATTTTGTTTCTGAATTCAAGGCTAACTCGGCACTTATAAATCTATTTGGAGGAAAATATCAGATTGTAGGTAGTTATGTTGGGGGGTGTCTATATACCTGTATTGATGATAATCTTGATATTTAAAGCTGAAAGAAGTTACCTTGCCATTGTGGGTGTTTTTTGTAGTCTGCAGGAAGTGTTGATCAGTTCTTTTTATATGATTTTGTACACTTATAGTTAGAAACTTTGCCTCCCTACACTCGAATTTTCAGTGTGATTCATTGGCCAAATAATTTTTTTATTTTCTTTTGTCGATAGATAATAATATTCTTTTGAACACGATAATTGTGTATTGAAATTGTGGTATTGTGACAGCACTATGCTAATGTTGAATGCTTCTCAGGTGTTGAATGATACATGGGTGTCATTTCCATCCTGGTCTGAGGACTCAACCTTTGTCAGCTCCAAAAAGACCCAGTATGAAGAGCATATATATAGATGTGAAGATGAGCGCTTTGAGGTAAGAAATAAAACAAAGCTTCATTGTCATAGAAATCGGTGTAATTGGATATTCAGTTTGGTGCTTAATCAAACATGTCATGTGTTACTAAGCTTGATGTGGTTCTGGAGACAAACCTCGCCACTATCCGTGTTCTGGAGTCTGTTCAAAAGAGGCTCTCGCGCATGTCTGCTGAGGAACAAGCCAAGTTCCGACTGGACAACACCATTGGAGGCTCCTCTGAGGTCATCCACCGTAAAGCTATTCAGAGGATATATGGTGACAAAGCTCCAGACATCATAGATGGGCTCAAGACCAACCCTGCTGTCTCTGTACCTATTGTACTCAAAAGGTCAGCATAAATGTTATTTTCTGACTTCTTCCCAGGAAATTTATGAAAACGATAAAAATGTCATACATTGTTGCATGAAAAAGGAAAGGATTTTGTTTAAAAAAATATCTTTTAACGTTTACCTTGGTAGTTTTCTTTTGAGTATAATGTTTACAGCATAGTACGTTAATGTGGTAATTATTCACTACCATATAGGGCTCCACAGTTTTTCAAATTAAGATCAAAATCTTGAAAAAAAGTGCTCCATGTTGACTTTATCTAAAACATTTCTTAGCTACCAGTTCTTCATTCTGTTAAAACCAAACTAAAGACTAGAGTCTGTCTAGTTTTGCTTTGTGAAAGTGAAGAATTGATGACCAAAATGTATTGCTAAATATAAAGTTAGCTTACTTGCTACAGAAATAACAGTGTGAGTACAAAGTAGACTGATCCAGACCCATCAAATGGATTTCATGATTGATCATTGATTGATTGATTGATTGATTGATTGATTTCAAATTCAAGTAGGATGTGAATGCGAAGAACCAGGTTTTTTCCACATTTTGATCCAGTAAGTTTCTAAATAAAATAAAAAAATATATAAATTAAGTAACTTTTATTGTTCCTGTTATTGGCAGCCAAACTTGTTTGAATATGAGATCTGTTATTTCACTGTGATTATTACGGCTTTTGTTCTTTTCTTTTTTTTATATATATCCAAGCAGCAGAAATATGAGATGGAAAACCTTTATGTATCGCAATTGGATTTTTTTTGTCAAATTGCACAAAAAAAAAGTTACTTTAGGCAGTTCAAAACTTTAGGCTTAGTAGTACCTTAGTAATTTACCAGGTTATTACAATCCTATAGCATCATTATGCACTTTTTTTCAGACAGGGAGAGCTGTCTTATTCAGTTCTTTTATATTTCAGGTTTTCCTCACAGAATTCATTGTGTGTTTGTCTTCTCAGGCTGAAAATTAAAGAAGAAGAGTGGCGAGAGGCTCAGCGTGGCTTCAATAAGATCTGGAGAGAACAGAATGAGAAGTATTACCTGAAGTCTTTAGATCACCAAGGTATTAACTTCAAACAAAATGACACAAAGGTGTTTCGCTCCAAGACGCTGCTCAATGAAATCGAGTCTCTTTATGATGAGGTAAGAAACATTCTAAATGTACATACGCAAATATGAAAGGCATCGTAATTGTTGTTAGGATGCTTAAAAATTGCCTTTTTCATCCACTTAGCGACAGGAGCAGGCTTCTGAAGACAATGCCGCCCCTCCCTCAGGCCCTCACATGACCCTCATGTACGAGGACAGCCAGATCCTGGAGGATGCAGCTGCTCTCATCATCCACCATGTCAAGAGGCAGTCCGGCATCCACAAAGACGACAAGTATAAAATCAAACAGATCATCTACCATTTCATCCCCGATATGCTGTTCGCTCGGCGTGGTGAGCTTTCTGATGTGGAGGAGGAGGAAGAAGAGGAGACCGAACAAGATGAAGACGGGACTAAAAAGCACAATGGGACGACGTCAGCCAAGTCTAAGCTCCTCTTCAGCCATACAGCAGCTACTCAGCAGAAGCTGAGTAACTGTGACGATGCCTACAACCTCTTCTTTGTCAACAATAACTGGTACATCTTCCTTCGGCTGCACCAGATCCTGTGCTCCCGACTGCTCCGGATTTACGGGCAGGCGGAAAAACAGATCGAGGAAGACTCCAGAGAGAGGGAGTGGGAAAGGAATGTACTGGGATTGAAAAGAGAGAAGAACGACAGCCCGGCCATCCAGCTGCGTTTGAAAGAACCCAGTAAGTTGCAGATTACAGAGCAGAACACAACTGTTCATTTTGCTAAATGAATTTATTCCCCTTTTCACTAAATTTTCACACTGGTTTTGTGTAACGGCTGATTTATACTTCTGCGTCAGAGCTCTACGTTTTAGACTACGCGTTGGATTTCATTTATACTTCTGTGTCGTTGTCCGTGTTGACGCGCAATTTTGGAGAGCTGCACATCAGGTTACGCCGAAGGGTTCGCCCACTACACACAGCCTATGACGTAGCTACGGCGTGAGTTTGAAGCAGAAGTATAAATTGGGCTTTAATGAAACCAAACCAAACCGAGGTATGTGTGTTGAACACCATTGAAGACGAGTTTTTTCACGCTTTTTTCGTCGTCCGGGTTTAAAATCTTTATTGAGAATGGTGGACTTCGCCTTGTTGACAACCAATCCAAGTTGCGTCTTGCGAGTGATGTGGTATCCCGAGGACTTTTCTATCCATTCAGAGGTGTGTGTGTGTGTGTGTGTGTGAAATGAGAAGTCATCCACCTCCGCAGAGCCATCTTTATTATGGGGATTCAGGGGGCGCATAGATCTAGGCTATGCACGGAATGATTTTTTTAAGCGGGAAATTAACAATTTTCAAAAGCATTTATAGTGTCTTAAACCACTATATATTTTATAATGACATTATAATTATGCATGTAGCCTACATTAATATGTTTAAAATAGAATTACGATTACTGTAGGCTAATATATTTAGCAGGGCATTCAGTTACTTTTGAAAGGACAATAATAAAGTCTAAGTGTAATTCATAAGACTTTAACTTTGCCAGCTATATAAAATATAAATAAAAATATAAATTAGGGCTGTGCAAAAATTAATTGCGATTAATCGCATCCAAAATAAAAGTCTGTGTTAACATAATATATTTGTGTGTGCTGTATATAATTATTTTGTATATATAAATACACACACATGCATGTATATATTTAAGAAAATGTGTTATTCATATATAAAATATTTACATTTATATAATATAGATTATGTATTTATATATATAAACAGAGTTTAAGCGCAAATAATTCTTAAATATATACATGCATGCATAGGTATTTATATATACAAAATAATTATATATAGTACACACAAATATATTATGTAAACACAGACTTTTATTTTGGATGCGATTAATCGCAATTAACTTTTGCACAGCCCTAATATAAATAAAAAAATTTAGCATTTCCTGACGTTTTACCACTGCTTTTTAGTGACAGTCGATATCCATGGGACATTGGCGATGACAGTGATGGCCATACCACACCCACTCCCCTCGCTTCTTCTCTCAGCTATCCACGCCCATTTAAGTTGCATTTTTCAAAAAGATTGTGAGCTAGACTTGAGCTGAAAGAGGGTGGTTTTATGATCCTTTAAGGTTGAGAACTCATTCAAGGTGCGAGATGCCCTAAATTTGTGAAGACAGGAGGATGTGTTATCACCAGTCTCTCTCAAGGGTCTTAACACATGTTAGAGCTAATGATATTTCTCTCAGATTTGCCCGCAACCCTCAGGGCGCTATCACCATGGAAACTACTTGAACGACTCACAGATTGGCTGTAATGTTTTTGTTGGTAATGCAGTTGCTTGACTGATCAAATAAAATTGTCTTGTTTGTTTTGCAGTGGACATCGATGTTGAAGACTACTACTCTGCCTTCTTAGAGATGGTGCGAAACCTTCTGGATGGCAACATGGAGACATCTCAATACGAAGACCAGCTGAGGGAAATGTTTACCATCCATGCCTACATTGCCTTCACCATGGACAAACTCGTCCAGAGTATAGTGAGACAGGTAGGTTTTTTTTTTTTTTAATTGTATTACTTGTATTGTCATTGTTATTTTGGCTTTAGCTTCCTTTTAGGCCCCATTATACTCACAGCATACTCATATTTTCATCGCTGAGGGGTAAAAAGAAGTAACCTTTGCAGCGATATGCTGTTAGTGATCATTCCGATGCCAACCACACCACTGGGAGTTTTGTTTAGATTAGGGATGGGCATTTTTCAAAAATATTGCATTCGAATATTCAGGCTCATAAAAATCGAATATTCGTTTATTTAAATGACGTTTATCGAAAAAGACATGACGTTTTTGTCACCATTTCTAAACAAGTTTATGATTAGCCAATATACACAAGCTTACAGTATATGTTAAAGTTTTCTTTTAGTTAAACAGTTGGCCTATGTGTAAACAAAAAATATAAAAAAACAAAAGCATTAATAAAAGCATGGTCAAGCAGCGCGAACAGAAAGAAACGCCTAATAAAGCAGATTGTGCCAGATATCATACAGAACGTACACATACACTCGACTCAGCATATGATTATCATTTATATTGTTTGATGTTTATGTTGAGAAAAACAATAATATCCACAAAGGGGTGCCGCCGGCAATTTATGCTCGAGTGAGAAAAGGCGCTGCGTTGACAGACGCTTCAGAGACAAAAAGATATCAATGTTCTATGTTTCTAACAGCACTTTGCATTTTCTGTCTCCCTCATCGAAACTTAAAGGAAGTATGTGTCTCAAAATCATTTTGCTATTAGATAAGTTGTCATCTCGGATGACACGGGGTCCAGCTGCGGTCCATTTACCTGCACCATCGTAAATGCAGTGATGGTCAGCGGCCTTTCCTCATTCGAATGTTTGGATTTCATTTCTCATTGTGGTGATGATATCATAACTCGGATTAATGAATTAATTTGATCAAAAGTAATTCCATTTTGTAAAATCATTTAGTAAGATAGTTAATAATACCAAACTTTGCGTGGCAGACGACAACTTTATGTGATCAAAGACACACTACTTGTTTACGCACTCCACAGCGCCACCCAGTGCATTTAATTATAACTGCGATCTGGTGCTTGGGATTTATCATGGATTCACTGCATTTACGGCCAGCAAAGCAATGTAGTAAAATTCGAATAGTATTTTATTTTTCGAATAATAATTACAGATTGAAAATTCGAATATGCGTGCACACTCCTAGTTTAGATGTATATGTAAATACGTGCTTTCCTCTCAATAACAAAATAAACTCACCACAAAAATGAAAGCAGTGTTAAAACGGCAGTTAACAAATCTGATCACAGCGATGTGGATGTTTGCACAAGCTCTCCAATGACCTGGACGGACTAAACAGAAGAAATGAACCAGAGGAGATGTCCACGTCAAAGAAAGCAGAGCCTCAGAGCAGTGGTGGTTCGTGTGTTTACCAGTCGGAGCGAACTTTTCCGGAAAGTTTGCTTTGGCAGGCTAACCTCTAAAACACACCAAAAAGAACTTGGTTTCACTCCAGTTCGTTCTTCAATTTCCCTCAAAGTGTATCAGTGAGCATTTTCATCTCAACTAATTACTTTCTTTTTCTTTTTCAATTTCCCACAGCTGCAACATATAGTAAGCGATGAGATCTGTGTACAGGTGACTGATCTTTACCTTGCCGAGTGTACCAACAAAGCCACTGGTGGGTCCCTGTCCACACAAACATCCAGAGGCAGTGTTGAGACCTCCTACCAGCGCAAAGCCGAGCAGCTGATGTCTGACGAGAACTGTTTTAAGGTTTGACTATCTCTCTACTTTACCTAGACACACTGTGTACTTCTTTATTGTTTATGGAATTGGAGTGGTATGGATAAAACTACCACAAAAGATTCACATTAAAAGCCCAAAGTATACCATTTTTTACGCATACACCAACGTGTGCAGTGCATGTAACGCCAATATCATGCATTGTGTACACATTTTTTTTTTCTTACTAAATGTGTTCAGAATACATTGCATACTATATAATAAATTTAATATACTACGTAATAAGAATACTCTGTATGTGCAGCTCGCATACTATATGCGCCTCGAATGTTTTCTTCTTCCAGTAATTAGTTTGTTCACAAGGTGGCAACAATAAACTGGAGATGACAACAATAAAACACATATGAGTTGAGAGTTCAATGACATGTTTATTACTCATTACTCAACTTCTGGAGAGAAATAACGCTGGCACTGGACAAGGATGAAGCTTTCCAGTGTGAATCTGTCGTGTGCCTGTGTTAGCGCACCCGATCAAATAGGATATACGTTTAAAAATCTACACATTGGATTTTACGCATACATTAAATGTTTGAGTCAAAATCAAAGTGTACTTTGGGCTTTTGTAGTTTTATGCAGTATGCACAAGAAGGGTGGAAGTGGTATCAGTAGTGTAGGGAAGATATTATGGTGTGTTTGTAGAAAGTAAGTGTTTTTGTTTTGTACTAGAATTGTATTGACAGTGACAAAGCTGAAGTCTCCGTAAAGGATGGTTGTATGGGAAATGCTGATAAGATCTTTCTGTTGGTTTTTCAAGCAAGCCAATAGACCATCCATCAAGCTATCGGTCAAGGATGCTTTATCGACTAAAATCACTGCTTTTTGTGTAAATGACCGCATCTCTCAAAGTCACTGTTATCTGCTGCCTCTTTTCACCTCTACTTTATTTAACTACTTTAGTTTGACCACACTTTTGTTTGTGTATCAGGGCTCCAGACTGTGACAAAATGGTCACATTTTGCGACCTTTTTTCCTGCCGGTGCAACAGTTTTGTTAAAGATCGCACTGGTGCCAACACCTCGTTGCCTAACTGATAAACGCCACCATTTCTATTGGATAGAAATTTTGAGCACGAGCTTAGAACAGGTATTTGCGGGCTGATCTTTGATCACCCGACACGTTCCTACACAGCTGGAAGATCCTGTGAGAAAACGTTTGAATTTGCTGCAGCATTAATAACATCACAGCGAGATCTAGTGAGGAGCATTTAAGTTTGGCACAGAATTCTGTTATAAACCATATCAGATCAAACAGCACTGATGTGGAAACCAGGAGGAACATTGTGCCATGAACGAACGGGTTATAAAAGGCTTTTTAATCCACAAATCGCCAACATTCACAATGGATGAAAAATAAAACTAAAACTTTGTGGCAAACACTTTTATTTTATATTTATAAAAAATAAATAAATAAACATGAAATTACCACTATAACTAGAAGATGATGGCAGAGGAGCACTTGTTGGCTTCATAAGTCAATTTCATCTGTATCTCAATTCATGCTCAGTGATTTACTGTTAAATTTCCAATAAACAAACATGCAATATTATTAGTAACTTACTATTAGTAATTTACTTATACAATAGTAATTTTAACCATCAATTCCCACCATCTGTAGAACTTCAAATTTTATCCTGGAGCCCTGTGTACTGTATATAAATATGCATCTATAAAGCTCATAATGTATTTTTTTCTCAACATTTTAGGTGAAAACTTATTTGAATGTATAAGAAAAACTGCATCTTTGACTCTTTCAATAGTTTGTACAAATGAGTTTGTACAAGTGCAAAGATTTAATATTGTCTCTCAATTTATGTGAGATCTCACAGGCTGAATATATCATTATTATAGTTGGCGTGTATTACATTTAATTATTATGTGTGTGTATTACAGTTACTGTTCCAGAAGTCTAAGGGGACTGTGCAGCTGGCTGTGGAGCTGTTGGACACAGAGGAAGAGAACTCGGATGGACCTGTGGATACTGAGGTACATTCCCAAGATTCGCTCACAGTGGTGAAAAGTTACTTCACAGCAAACGTTGTCCCTATTGCATGTTTTTATAAACCAACAATTATGGTGCTTTTCCATTTCCAGTACCAGCTTGACTCGACTCAGCTTGCTTTTCGCTCCGTTTTCAATAGCAGATTATACCTCCACAAATAGTATCCGGTCGTCATGGCGACGCCTTTCGTTCCTTGTTGCCCCATCAAGCTCTCGCTGGATCCTCTCTTCGGCAACCAAACAAAGGAAAGTCTGCACCTCCTCGTTTGACCACGCCGTATTCTTCCGAGTTGCCATAATAATAATAGTAGTAAGTTTAGTAACTATCTCTGGCCAAACTATTTAAAAATGGCGGGGTTATTCTGGATCCCCCATGTGGCGCGTGCAATGATGACGCAGAGAATAGTGACGATTCTTTCTGACCAATCAGCAGTCGGCAGTGTTTTTTTTAGTGTCGCCTCAGCTCGCTCAGAACCTCGCTGGAGGAGAAACAAAAAAAGTACCCGAAAGCAGGTACAGGTACAACCTTTACACAGTGAAAAACCAAACAAAGGCGAGTTGAGCCGGTACTGTGTAGTGGAAAAGCGCCATTAAAGAATAAAAAATATAGCACAACGAAATGCAAGAACACATCACCTTCTGAAAGGTTCTTTAAGACTATTAGAGGTGAGACATGAATATTTTTGACAAACAAAATGTGCTATTTCAAGTTTTTAAAGCACTAGATCTGAAATGTGCTTTAAAATCATGGGGGCATGGACCACATAATGTGACATCAAAATGAGTGTTGCAATGCACAGACCAGTCATGATAACTTGCTGCCAATGTGGTTGTCAGTAAATTTGGTACTTGTGCTATTCCTTTATATTCTGTGCTGTGCAATAGGCGTTCAGATGACTCGTCTCCTGAAGGCTGAGATCCATCTTTCAGAGGAACAGATTTCGCCATTTCTGCTGCGTCGCTGTTTCCAACAACATCTGGTACATCTGTGCCGCCTGCTGCTGCATGAGGTGTTGAGGGGAAACGAGTAAAACAAAAAAAAATGTGCCGTGTCCTCCTTGCTCTTTCCTGTTGCACGTCAGAAGAGAGGTGACAATGGATGTGAACCAGATCTTGGTTTCTGAACTGTATGAACAACTGGGGCAGTTTTCTGACACTGTCTAAATGGCTCTAAGAAAGGACATGCCATGACAAGATTATGCCGTTATTTCTGGCACAAATCATGGCCTACACAAAATTTCTGTCCGTGTTTAGTATGAGGAATGGATGGATCCCTGCAAGATCTCTTCATGTTTTACAGATTTTGGTTGATAAATGAATGTTCCAGATCCAGATCTTCATCCAGCATATGAAAAAATGAACCCACAAAGGTGACTAAAACAATTGTCCTGGCAGATACTTATTTGTGCTTGGGATTTGAGAGAAGACGCCTTTTTGAGCACAGACCATTTGAGTTATTACTTCGTTACAGCATGAAAAAATGTTGGTCACTGACTACAAGCTTTTTGTTGGCAACTCTTACACCAGCCTCTCACTCTTCAGGGAGTTCCTTCATAAATTCATTCGGGCTTGTGGCAATGTTTGGGATGCAGTATAAGTTTGTCCCGAACACCTGAACATGCTGCAAAGGAACTTTCTCTGTGGCAGTATCCACTGGATCAGAAACAACAAGGTGCTACTTGTTGAATGGAGGGAACTACTGATCCTTCCTTAGGGCCTACAGAGATTGTCGGGATGGTGACAGAGAGTGGACCCTAATGAATTGGCTGCTGTGAAGTTTTCCATGAAATCAGGCAGTGGTGTTGAACTGTTTTGGCCTTCAGCAGATTTTGCCAACATTAATGACCCACACAGAATTCTAGGGGACATTCATTGAAGAAATAGGTTGTCAAAGTACATCAACTTCTGCATCAGGTCCCACAGTTCCTCCTGGACTTTTCTATATTCTGAAGCCCATCTGTGTGCCTGTGCGTGTGTGTGCACTTAACTATATTGTATGGACACATTTGTACCCAGAAGTGACCAAAACTTGACAAAATCTCTAAAAACCTCCCTTTCTCATCTGTAAATCTGGTATATAAAGATTTTTGTTTTGTTTTTTTAATGTTAAAATGCTGAAAGTTTTCTGTGATGGGTAGGTTCACTGATCTATAAAATGTCATTCTATATAGATCAGTGGTAGGGTCAGTGTAAGGGGACAGTTTGTACAGTATAAAAACAATTATGTATATGGAACGTCCCTATTTAGATAGCCAAGCAAGTGTGTGTGTGTGTGTGTGTGTGTGTGTGTGAGAGAGAGAGAGAGAGAGAGAGACAAAGAAGCACTCTATACTTTTTAATTCACTTGTACAATTATGTTTAAAAAATATATTTATTGTAAAATTATACTGCAAAATAATTAAAATTGGCTTTTTTTATAAAAAATGTTTCTGTTTTTATATTGTAACCCCTTAATAATTCAAATGTTTAGTTCTTAAAGTGTTATACATGTATGTAATGTTTTGGTTGCCATTTTTCAAAGTACTTGCACTTACAGTTTACCTAAGATAGTACTAGTAATATAAGTTAACTACATGGGTTAGGTTTTAGGGTTAGTACCTAGTTATTACCCAGTTACTGTAATAATTATAGTAAGTACATAGTATGTACATGGGGAACAGGACTGTAAAATAAAGGTCTTTTTTTAAATAATGTCATTAGATTTGCTCTTTTTAGATTGGATATGTCAGTTTTGGGTTTGTGCTCCAACAAAGAGAGAACGTGAAATACATGAAGTGTTTGCATAATACACAAGGTTCATTCATAGAAATAATGAAAAACAATACACAGAATTGTCACGCCGAGGGGATATCCTGCTGATTATTAATGTATTCAGCTATTAACACTGACTCTTTATCTTGTAAGAATAACCTTGGATGTCTCTGTGTGTGTTTCAGCGCTGGCCCGACTACGTGGAGCGATATCTGAACACCAGCTCGGCCTCTCCAGAACTGCGAGAGCACCTGTCCCAGAAGCCTGTGTTTCTACCCAGGTGAGGCTCAGCCAAGTACACCCATCTTTAGAGCCATGAGTCCTTTACACTTGCCCCCTTCCCATCAAGCATCAACTCAAGACAGGAACATCCCAGGAATGCTTACGGTAGTCTTGGGAAAATGTCTGGGAGTTACACTGTACAAGTGCTGCCTGTTTGTAATCGCCTGGCTTTTTGTTTTGTTTTTTGTTTTTTTTTTCTACCCAAACACACATGAGCTCTCTGCCTGCTTGCATTAGCACTTTACTGAGAATTTATTTAATGAAAACGCATTGTTAGGTGGTTTATCTCTGCTCAGATGTGGCCACAATACAGTCACATTGGTTATTTTATGCTTATTTATGAATTGTACGTATGGTGTGTTTGTGGGGAATGTGTGCAGAGGTGTCATCTGAAATTGTGTGCACCCTTTTTTATTTTAGGGCATATAATAGCGGCTGAGCCTTTATAACACGTTTAATGAGGTGGAAAAATTCATTTTATTTTAATGTTTATCATCTGAGAAAATGGAAGATGTTTTTAAATGCCTGCTCTTAACGGGGTTCGGTCGAGTCATCATTTTCTTTGGGAGAGACTGAAGACTGCATTTAGATAAGATGAGCCTGAGTGCTCTGTTCAGATCTGTACTTTTTTTCCTTTGAATAGTTTTCACAATCTTTTTAAAACAGCCCACTCTTGGGTGTCAGAAAACGTCTTTGCTTTCTCATATAAAGTGTGGTGTGGTCTCTTTGTGTAATTCTATTCTCAGATATATTTCTGTATGTAACTTGATTTCATTCTTGTGTGTAAATGTTTTTATAGTCAGAGATTTGAGTGAGTAGACCTTGTATGCTGAGATCTCAGAGATGATTCTTTCTCGAGTTCGATTGGGGTTGTCAGTTTACAAAGTAGTGCTGTGACTCGAAATTAAACTCACCATGGTCTGACACAAACACGGCTGTATTTCAGAGAGGGGCTTGTCAATAAAAATCTGGTCTGGATTTTATCCTCAAATGTGCGTGTATTTCTTTCCAACAGACGTTTGAGCTCTAGCATGGGAAGGATGATTGATTTGCTTGTTCTTTTTTGTTTTTATGCATGTTTTATGTGCAGTGCTGGAGAGATGCTCTTGATGTCTCCATCCAGATTCAGACAATCAATTTCTTTTATTTTATTTTTTTTATTGATTCTTTTCTGTTTATGTGCAGTGTGAGGTTGTGTAGCTTACATTGCACCACTGTTTTTGCTAAGAAAAGTAATGCAACAAACATTTCTAGTGCATGGTCATGCAATGCATAATGCACAATGTCAACCCATATCCTGGCTATTTAACCTAATTCCCTACCTGGTTTCTTTTTTTGTGACGATTGGCTAGTTTCTTTAAGTGAAGTCCTGAATTCAAAATAAGAGTCATGGTTTCTATGCCCATTCACATCTGTAACCTTTGGTAAGTACACTTCTAATTTTAGTCTTTAATTGAAGCAAGGAAATTAACTGTCCGGTTTCTTTTTTTTTTTTTTGACTTTTTCTTTTTCTTTTTTTTATCCACCCAAAACCTTGATTTGGCACTTGATCAATATGAATTTGCCATGGATATGAGTTTTCAATGGAAATAATCGTATTTGTTGATATTTTATGATATATATTAAGACCAAGGTGCACTGTAGACAGTTGCATAATTTCTCTTTTAGATTAGGATCTTCCTCTCCTTAAGCTGTCAGATACTGAGCTTTAACATGTTTGATAGCATTTGTACTAAATCTCAGAAAGTTTCTTTAATGAAACAATGCGCCCTTTTCTTTTTTTAAGGAATCTAAGGCGAATCCGGAAGTGCCAGAAAGGTCAAGAGGTGCAGATGAGAGAGGTCAAAGAAACGGCCAAGAAATCCTCTGAGGGTGGCGAGGACTCGAAGATGGAGTGCATGTTTAAGCTCAACTCCTACAAGATGGTGTACGTCTTCAAGTCGGAGGACTACATGTACCGACGCACTGCACAGCTGAGAGCGCATCAGGTATATAGATGATCAAACTTTTTAGACTTGAGGGCTCACCAATGTCCAACACCATATTCGAAGGCCCTCTTAATAAATGAGAAATTTCCTCTGTAATTATCTTATGATATTAAAATGATTATTTGTGTTAACAGAATCTGGAAGTGTTGATATTTTAAAATATAGTCCACCCAAAAATGACAATTCTTTCATCAAACCGGTATGACTGACTAAGCAGATGTTTTGAAGAATTATGGTAACTATACAGTTTTGGTTCCCATTGACCTAAAAAGAACAATGAAAGTCAATGGGGACTGAAACTGTTTGGTTATCAACAGTCCTCAAAATATCTTTTCTAATCCACAGAAGAATGTCTTATAGGTTTGGAACAACATGAGGGGGGAGTAAATTGTGACAGAATTATAAATTTTGAGTGGACAATCCCAATAAATTTAGTGATTCCAGAATGTTACCACTTCTAATTCTGTTTATTGAGTGGAAAATATGATTCACATCTTCACGTTTTTTTTTTTACAAATGTAATTACAGTTAAGAATCAATGTGATAAAGGAATTTGTTTTGAGATGTTTTACAATGATTTGATTTCCGTTTTTCTCAATGGTTTTCAGTCTCACCAGCGAGTAAGCACTCGTCTGCATCAGCGCTTTCAGGCGTGGCTGGACAGGTGGCGGAAAGATCATGTGACCAGCGACATGGCAGCCGCCACACACAAGTGGCTGATGGGAGAGGGCCGGGAGGGGCTACTGCCCTGCAGAACGGTCTGTGAACCCAAGATCGTCCACTTCCAGAACATCAACAAATATAAAGTCACCTATGGCACTACATTGTAAAGCTCAAGTTTTCAAAACAAGGCGGGGCTTTTACCTCCTTTTTATGTTGTTTTTATGATGACTGAAGTAGCACTGAAATTAAAATCGGACCGTCATTGAGTTCTTTGAAGATTGCTCACTTTCTTTTTTTATTTTTACCTTTTTAAATTTTTAGATTGGAGTCTTAACAACCCCCCGTTACCCCCCCTTCCTGGACTTTATACCCAGTTGGTAATTGTCCTTTAATCATGAGGGCAAGAAAATGCTGCAGCTCTTGTCAGACATTCGTTTCATTCTCAATAAGAATCTCTTTTGTCTTTTTTTAGAGGCTTTTTGTGAAAAGGGTGGTTTACAAATACAGGTCAAATCCATGCCCATTTGTATATCGTTTGTTATTTTTCATCTCCTCAAGGTGAATAGTAGTTTATTAGCAATCTTTTGTGGATTACTTAAACCACACACATGCTCAAACAAATGAGAGAAAATGTCTGATGAAGACATAAAATCTTGACTCTTGAGTTTTTAAAAAAAAAAAAAAAAGCCTCTGTGTTTGGGGCTATGCAGCTAAACCAGGAATGGTGATGTGAATTTCCCTAGTCTATTGTTCGCAATATACATGAAATGTAATTAAGGTCTCTTTTCACTGGTTAATTACAGCACCATTAATGAAGGTATTACTGTTAATTAATAGACATCCAAGATACCAGCCACAACGTGTCAATCAGGAACACCAGAATAAGTACAGTCACAAAAGCTCTTGTAATGTAAATACAATGTGTATATATATATGCCTGACTGTTTATATTCAGACAACCTTCACTGTTACGTAGTTCAGATCTTAGGCTTCCCTATCTGCGTAGTGGGGGAGGCTAATGCTGGGATGTTTAAGAAAACACTTCGAATATTCTTACCAAAGGGAGTACTTGTTTAAAGTGTTTTGTCTGGTCGCTCTGTCTCCTCTCTTCATGTAGTCACAAAAAATGTTCGTTTTGACATCTGTTGTTGCAGATGTTGTATAGGATCATTTTTCATGACGCTATATTTGGCCCTTATCTGAACTTGTATTCAAATTTGTGATATCACTGCCTGTGTTCTGAGTAGAACTTAGAAACGATCCTGTTTGGTCCCATTTTGCCCTCTTATAACGAGAAGTCTGGAAATGTAACTTGGGGCACATTTGTGTGTGCTTTGAGGCTTTGGTTTATGCTGACAAATATGTAAAACATATTTAAAGAAGGCAATGATGGCATGTTTCTATGTTCTCATGTACAGCCCTTTTATATTATTACTTATTGTTTTAAAGATTGAAATAAAACAGAATTGTAGTAGATTACCCTGCCGTGTGTCTTGCTGCCTGGAACCGTAACGATCAATAATGCATGCTTGTTTTCTCACTGAATTACGTTCACATGCTTTGAATATGAGAATGCATAATTAATGTGCACTGTTTCCACACTGGCAGCAGAGGGAGCGTTGGGACCGTCTCCTGGTGGACAAGTGTAATAATGTTCTACACTGAAATGTGACCCAAAACATCACTCGAACTCTCATAACACTGAAGCATGCAGTTATTCAGAGTTCTCATGTTAATTTTAGATTTTAACACCAAATGGAGTAATACAAGTTTACAGTGAAATTTAACACAACAGTTAATAAAAAGGGGTGCGGGTTCGATATGTCTCATTATTCACTTAAGATTTGAGCCTGCATTATAGTTAAGCAGTCTCTGGAAAAATTGGTCATAAAAGGCTCTACAAGTCCATAACTCTCAGAGCATTAAATGAAAACATGTTTTTAATGTAAGATTCCAACACTTTCTTTTGACCCTTGATTATTTTACAAACTATTAGCCACATGTTTGTTGTTTGCATTTGCAAATGTCTTATATTATTGAGTTTTCATATTTTGGAAAAAACAAATTATTGTGTGTATATACAACGCATTCTCATCCCAAGGCGTCACATATTGATGCTTTTGCCAAAGCGTATACATCCAACGCACATGGCACCCTTTAGCATCAATATAACACACTTCGGTTATGGGTAGGTTTAGGTCTGAGGTAGGGTTAGTGTTAGACCACTAGGGGGCGCCTTCTGGCCCATATATATCTGCGTCTCATATTTACACTAAAGGGTGACGTGTGCGTTGGATGTATACGCATTGGCAAAAGCGTCAGTATATGACGCCTTGGGATGAGAACGGGCTGGTGTGGTATTCCCTATGTTATGGGAACCAAATGTCCCCCACAACACAAGGATAGTAATACCAGTAAATTTTGACCATATGGGGATAAATTTTGACCTTTTTATGAGGGAACACAGCTTAGGCTATAAATCACAATTAAGTCTTGAATATCTAAAAATGCAGAATATTTGGGTAGGGTTAGTGTAAGGGGACAGTTTAGTATAAAAACCATTATGTCTATGGAATGTCCCAATAAAGAGAGAGAGAGAGCATGTGTGTGTGCGTCCCTGTGTCAAATTCTGAAGACTCAAATAATTGCCGCATGCAGGCGTAAATTACATTTTAAAATATTTTACAAAAAAACAGTTGAATGCTATCAATTATCTTTCAGTAGAAAGAATTGGTTGGTTGCAAAAAAATACAATCACATCATTAACAAGTACATGTCTTTATTATTTCATGCAGGGTCAGAGACTGAAAAAGAAAGTAAAGTAGGCCTAAATTAAGTTCTTGAGACGTTGCTGCAATGAACCATTGTAACTGTGCTAGAATGTTTATCAGATATAACCATGAATATAATTACTAACAACAGGATCACTCAATTCCCCAACATGTGCGGCCCTCCCCAAGGGTCCTGTAGCCCACCACTAACACTGTACTGTAGGCTATAATTAATAAGAAACATTATAAAAATGAATCTAATGATTAATGCACACAAATGGTTTCCAACTTAGAACAGAAGAAAGTGTCAACTAACAAAACACAGTGCAAGTTAATCATGAACAAAATGTTATTCCTTCAAAGCTGCAAGTGCCGGAATATCCCTCCATCCAGTTCATCTCGGTGCTCATTCCCGTACATAAATCCGTGTGCACACCACATCGTCGGCCCCAAAGGTCTGAGCAATGAAGACAAACAGACAGAGGATGCCATGAACTCAGTCATTCTTTCAGTGTTATTCACAGTTCATTTCGTTTGCCATGATTCATTTGCAGTCATTAAGACACCCTTAAAATGAAGGTACAAAAGTTCTTTTATGTTTAACTTTTGTATGAAATTGTGCATCACTGAAATGCTTTGACCCATGTATTGATCGAATTAAGAGGAAGTGCCTCTGCCATTTACGAGTTTGAAAATCACACCAACACAGAACTAGAGCAGCTGACAACACCATACACCATCTGCGCTCCAGAGACGGAAGAGAGCAGGACCACCTCACACACTCTTTTAAAAAATGGTCTTAGGACAGGCCATCTGGTGTGTGTGCGGCGGTGCCGTGGGAGACATTAGAGAGAGGAGTGTCAGGCCCCTACACACCGCCAGCATTCCTACATGTAACATGATCAATTAGACACATTTGCAAAGTATTTTCTGGGTCACTGCCAGTAACTTTGCTCCATGATGCCAGCTTTTTGGTAACGTGTGGCCATTTTTACACAAAACACACACGCATTAATCATTCGGGTAAGGAAAAACAGATAGAGATGAAGGAAAGTTTAAGTGAGCCATTTATAATGAAGAGAGAAGACAAATGGTTTATAAGAATAACACATTCATTTCAATAAACAAAATCACAAATACCATTGCGTATGCATCGAGACATTTTTAAAATAAGCTGCAGTTGGTCAAACACTTTGGCATGATTATTCAGCTCGTGACAAAACAGCTGGTCATGAATGGAAAGATATGAGTGGAAAGAAATTGTGATGTGAGCCGGCTGCATCACCATTTCACTGCCCTGCCTAATAAGACACAGATGTGACTTCAACAGTAGTTAGTTAACATGAGTTAATGTGTTAACTAACGTGATCTAACTATGAGCAATACATGTGTTACAGTATTTATTAATCTTTAAATAAATGTTAGTTAATAAAAATACAGTTGTTCATTGTCTTGCATCATGTAATGCCACCAACTGTGTCAAGGTCCATTAGCGCATTAATGTAGACCAAAAATAAGAGTTGTGCTGTTCCAGCGTATTTCCCTGTTGAGGTCATTTATTTAGCAATAACTTTCCATGAATAGGAGTACATAGGGCCTGAAAGGGTCTCTTAAATCACTTTTTCAACAGACGTGCATTCCAGCATTAAATATAATGCGAAGACAAAAGAATAAATGCATACATAAATAAAATACACACATACAAGTAATATAAAACTATGCAAAAATAAGTAAAAGAGCTGCGAATTTAGCTGTTACTCAGTATATTTTTTAGTACACCAGGGTGACAAGGAACATGAAATTGTCTAGCTATGACAAATATGTATGATAAATATAAATGATAAATGTATGATAAATATTCACAAGAGTACAAATATGAGGAATCACAAAGGCCAAATTCCCTTAATCATTCTTCACAATGAGTGAAACCAAAGAATATAGATCTGATGTGCAGCAAAAGATTGTTGAGCTTCACAAACAATAGAAAATAAGTGACTGTAAGAAAATAACTTAAGTATTGAAAATCCCGATTTCCACCATCATGGCAATTATTAAGAAGTTCCAATCAACTAAAGATGTTACGAATCTTCCAGGAAGAGGACGTGATGCTTGGTGAGGAGGAGAGTTTGAGTGGTCAAATCAACATCTCCAAATCCCCCAAAACAAACATCCCCAAAACCAAACTCCATATTCATTTGTCAGACACAACTGGAACTTCAATAGGGCCCTGACTCTATAGTCCGATTAAACTAAAAAAGAGCTTTTTGGAAACCCAGAAGATTGGTAGATAGCGCTTAGCACAAGTGAACACACCCATGCTAAAGGTGATTAAAAAGAGGAATTTAAAAAATCATCTTTTGGAAATTGATCTTAATGCCTTCAGAAGAGCCTCTTTTTTCTGAAACAGAAAAAGTTATAGGAGTTTTTGAAAATGTACAATGTTAAAAAAATATATATATTTTTCATATTTTTTTTATTTTACTCCTCTATGAGGGTCGCCATATTGTTACGTCATGTTTCTACCGTAACCGAACGCGAACAAACAGCGAACGCCTTTCAACACTACCTCACCTTGAAAGAAAAGCAGCAGGAAGCTGGAAGCTAGCCATAAACACCGTGAGTAGTGACTTTTCCCTTTTTGAGTGGTGTAAAATAAATATGTAGTTGGCATTGTTTCATGTAACTTAGTTCTCCCTCGCTGTGTTATGGGTTAGTTCTGTGGGGATACATGTGCTGGTTACGTTTGTGAAATAATCAGCTGATTACTATTATTTTATTAAATTAACGTTATATCTCTTCTTACTATGGCTATTCTCTGCTGTCTCAGCCGACGAGATGTTTAGCAACCGTAGCTTCTTCGAAAGAGAGGGGTGAGCAGTGGGCTGAGCCCTTAGTGCAAACATGCTGCAAACTCGCAACCGAACCGCTAGATGTCGCTAAAAATCCCACACTGTAAGCCTTGTCTGTGATAATCACAAATAGTTCTCACAACAAAAATATGATGTTTGTGCCAGTGTTGTAGTCGAGACCACCTCACCCGAGTCCGAGTCGAGACCGAGATCAGAGAGAGTCGAGTCCGAGTCAAGACCGAGTCCATAGAGAGTCGAGTCCGAGACCAGAGACGGTCGAGTCAGAGTCGAGACCAAGACCAGTGAGGGTTGATTACCTAATTTACTTTTATTTACTTAGAGAAATCCTTTTTTTTTTTTACTGAATTTACTTAGAGTTTAAAAAATATGATCAGTTTAGGGTAAAAAGGCCACATAGTAGGTGGTGTTAAAAGTAATTTTATTACAATTTTTCATGTGCAGTTGCGCATTAGAAAATCACCAATCACTGGGCGTGTCATTCAATTTAAAGAAATATTTTATTAACATACATTAATAATCATGAAAAATATTTTGAATTGAACTCGAGTGGACTCGGGAATAAGTCCGAGTCCTAAAAAAAAATGTTCGGGTACGAGTCAATTCCGAGTCCAAATGCACACGAGTCCATGACAAGACCAGACCATTAAAATATGGTCTCGAGACCGAGTCCGAGACGAGTCCGAGTCTCGAGTACTACAACACTGGTTTGTGCTTCTAATGCTTTGAAAAAAAAGTATTGGCATACTAAAGTGTACTGCATTTTGCTGAAGAGGTTACTGAATAAAGCATAGTGAGTGAATTCAAAATCGGGCCTCGGTCATAACTTGTGTTATATGGAGCCCTTGTGAACTTCTAAGTTTGGCCTACACATATCAAACTACATATAAATAAATAGCATGAACTTTATGTCATGGCATGACTTTCAGCAAAATTGCAGAAGATCCAGGTGATCTGCTGCTACTGTGTTAGATAGCTTTACTGAATGCTCATTTTCATGGCACATATTTTCAGTGACCCATGTGAAGAATGGTAAAAAACATTTCACAGTGTTTCACCATCACAAGTCTTTACTAAATCCGCTTTAAAGTTTACAACAGATACTTGAGCGAAAGAGGAAGGCATTTGATGTCCCTCAGGGGCAGCAAAGTCAGTAATAAAACCTCCTCAGTTATAAGGCCAGTTTACTGTTGTCCATCTGGCCTATAAAAGACAGAAGGCCAGATGTTTACCCAGTGTTGCATTTTTTCAATTTTTTTTTAAATTTATTCCAAGCAAATAAATGAATTTGAGCAGATTATCACGGGTGTTAGTAATCGCCAAGCAGATTGAAACACGCAGCCTTCGGCTCAGAATAAAGGGTGCCAGACACAGAATGAATGATTTTTAGTTGTGTTGATGGAAAAGTTCCTCACCAGGATGAGTTCGTTCCCTCTCAGCTCTCGTGTCCAGTACGTTTTAGGGCCCTTACCATCCACAAGGGTTTGCGTGCAGGTCATCTTGTTCTCTGTCTCCCATGTGACCAGGCTCTGTGGACAATTACAGTCTAATGGTAGTCTTTTGAAGATGCACGTCTTTATCTACATCTACAGTAGGCCTACTCTGGAAAAAAAAAAGTTATTTCCAGGGAAGAACATTCAAATTACTCTCAGATGAATTCTTTGGCCATTTGCATTTGAATTATGATCTCCATTGAATGTTGAAACCTCTTAGGTCATTGATTTGAGGGAGTGAATCATAAGTAATAGGCTGAGGAGAGATGTCCACCACCGCTATACATATAACCTCTACACACATTCATCTGTATTACTCACCCTCTCTGCTTGACTAAAATCTAGGATGACTAAATACAGGTTTTATTTCATGTTTATTATGCCAGATAGCCCCTGCCGAATATCTAAATAGAAAATGCCTGGGTGTCGATTTATGTCAAAAACAGATGTTTATTTTGTGCCAGGTCTGTGGTTACTTTTATTTGCCCGTTAAATGGCAGCAGTCATAAAGGTTAACTTGTTAAAAGGGATTTCCAGCACATGACAGCTCGGCCTGCAACCGCCGATTGCCCTTTCAGCAGCCTCTGATGGGTCGACAGGCTCAGAAGGAAAACTCAGTGCCCTCACGAAAAAAACACATCCTGTCATATCAGTGCTCATCAGTTGCACACATTATCTTATGGAGTGCTAATGTGCAACCGCTTGAGTCAGAATCCCCTCAGATCCAATTAAATCCAGGAGATTAAAGGTAGAAGACATAAGGGTGACTGAAACTAGTCTAGATAAGCCTGCAGTATTGCTTTGATGCGCTTGTGTGTCCTGTAATCTAATTTAACAAACTATCTGTGACCTTAATAACAGGTGAAAGAATTTGGTTTTGTTCTTTTGTTTTAAATAAATCTCGAATGTTCAGCAAGGCTGCATTTATTTGATGTATTCTATTTAAAATGTAATTTGTGGCTGTGATGTCAAAGCTGTATTTTCAGCATCATTACTTCAGTCTTCAGTGTCACATGATCCTTCAAAAATCATTTTAATATGCTGATTTGCTGCTCAAGAAACATTTGAGTAACACTTTACAATAAGGTTCATTAGTTAACATTAGATTATGTGTTAACTAACGTGATCTAACAATGAGCTATACATTTGTTACAGTATTTATTAATCTTTGGTAATGTTAGTTAATAAAAATACAGTTTGTTCATGTTACTTCACGGTGCATTAATGTTAAAAAATACAACCTTTGATTTTAATAACGTACTAGTAAATGTTGAAATTAATAGAAACTAAGAAATTCAACTTAATAAATGCTGAAGAAGTATTGTTCATTCTTAGTTTATGTTACTAATTAACCTAATTGTAAAATGTTACCATGTCTTGTTATATAATTGTTGAAAACAGATGTGCTGTTTACTATTTTTGTGGAAACCATGATACATTTTTTTTTCAGGACTCTTTAATAAATAGAAATCTCTATTTCAAATATTTTGTGATATTACACTCTAAAAAATGCTGGGTTGTTTTAACCCAGCTTTGGGTCAAATATGGACTAACTCAGCCGTTGGGTTAAATTTTTACATTACATTTTTAACCCAACATTTCGGGTTTGTCCATATTTGACCCAAAATTGGGTTAAAACAACCCAGCATTTTTTAGAGTGTATAAATGTCTTTGCTGTCAAATTTGTTCGATTTAATGTATAGCTGAAAAAAAAAATACTGACCCCAGACTTTAGTGCTTTTTACAACAGTATCACTCTTAAAAGAAAAGGTTCTATATAGAACCTTAAAAGGTTCTATCAGCGCTATGTATTTGGAACCCCTAAAATGTTCTATACAGAACCCTTTTTAAGGATTCAATAATAAGAACCCTTTAGGAAAATGGTTCTATGATTATCATTCATTTATCAATTGTTTTTTTTTTTTTTTTTTTTTTTTGCCCTTTCCGGATTAAATATTTCATATTATTGACAAACATCAAGACCCTAAAATGTATTTATAAATGCATGTGAATGATCACAAAATTCAAGATTTGGGGGTTAGAAAATGTATATATTTATATCATTTTATGTAGTTAATCAATATCACACGAAGAGTGCCATTTCAGTTTTTCTCCTCCAAAAATCAGCATGATTAAAATGTGATATTAAGTTACTTTTAACAGTTTCATAAACAATAATTTAATTAATAATGTAATTTATGAGTTAATAACGAGTTAATTCAGAAAAACAGAGCAAAACCTTTTTTTCTCACGAAAAATTAACTCATTAATTCATCAAAAAAAATTCTCATGAAAAATTAACTCATTAATTCAGAAAAACAGAGCAAAAACTTTTTTTCTCACAAAAAATTAACTCATTAATTCAGAAAAACAGAGCAAAAACTTTTTTTCTCATGAAAAATTAACTCATTAATTCAGAAAAACAGAGCAAAAAAAATTCTCATGAAAAATTAACTCGTTAATTCAGAAAAACAGAGCAAAAAAAAATTTCTCATGAAAAATTAACTCATTAATTCAGAAAAACAGAGAAAAAATATTTTCTCATGAAAAATTAACTCATTAATTCAGAAAAACAGAGTACATTTTTTTTTCTTCAAGTGAATGCAATACTACGGAGCCCCTCTAGTCCCACTTTGGTAAAAAAAAAAATTAATTATAACTATCTTGTGGCCTCAAGATAGTAACTCGTGGCCTCAAGATAGTAACTCGTGGCCACAAGATAGTAACTCGTGGTCTCAAGATAGTAACTCGTGGCCTCAAGATAGTAACTCGTGGCCTCAAGATACTAACTCTATCTTGAGGCCACAAGTTACTATCTTGTGGCCACGAGTTACTATCTTGAGACCACGAGTTAGTATCTTGAGGCCACGAGTTACTATCTTGTGGCCACAAGTTAGTATCTTGTGGCCACTAGTTACTATCTTGAGGCCACGAGTTACTATCTTGTGGCCACTAGTTACTATCTTGTGGCCACTAGTTAGTATCTTGTGGCCACGAGTTACTATCTTGAGGCCACGAGTTACTATCTTGTGGCCACAAGTTAGTATCTTGTGGCCACGAGTTAGTATCTTGTGGCCACGAGTTACTATCTTGAGGCCACGAGTTTCTATCTTGTGGCCACGAGTTACTATCTTGTGGCCACGAGTTAGTATCTTGTGGCGACGAGTTACTATCTTGTGGCCACGAGTTAGTATCTTGAGGCCACGAGTTACTATCTTGTGGCCACAAGTTAGTATCTTGTGGCCACAAGTTAGTATCTTGTGGCCACGAGTTACTATCTTGAGGCCACGAGTTACTATCTTGTGGCCACGAGTTACTATCTTGTGGCCACGAGTTAGTATCTTGTGGCGACGAGTTACTATCTTGTGGCCACGAGTTAGTATCTTGAGGCCACGAGTTACTATCTTGTGGCCACAAGTTAGTATCTTGTGGCGACGAGTTACTATCTTGTGGCCACGAGTTACTATCTTGAGGCCACGAGTTACTATCTTGTGGCCACGAGTTAGTATCTTGTGGCGACGAGTTACTATCTTGTGTCCACGAGTTAGTATCTTGAGGCCACGAGTTACTATCTTGAGGCCACGAGTTACTATCTTGAGGCCACGAGTTACTATCTTGAGGCCACGAGTTAGTATCTTGAGGCCACGAGTTAGTATCTTGAGGCCACGAGTTACTATCTTGAGGCCACGAGTTACTATCTTGAGGCCACGAGTTAGTATCTTGAGGCCACGAGTTACTATCTTGTGGCCACGAGTTAGTATCTTGTGGCCACGAGTTACTATCTTAAGGCCACGAGTTACTATCTTGTGGCCACGATTTAGTATCTTGTGGCCACGAGTTACTATCTTGAGGCCACGAGTTACTATCTTGAGGCCACGAGTTAGTATCTTGAGGCCACGAGTTACTATCTTGAGGCCACGAGTTACTATCTTGAGGCCACGAGTTACTATCTTGAGGCCACGAGTTAGTATCTTGAGGCCACGAGTTACTATCTTGTGGCCACAAGTTAGTATCTTGAGGCCACGAGTTAGTATCTTGAGGCCACGAGTTACTATCTTGAGGCCACGAGTTACTATCTTGAGGCCACGAGTTACTATCTTGAGGCCACAAGATAGTTATGATTACATTTTTTTACCAAAGTGGGACTAGAGGGGCTCCGTACAATACGCCTCCGTACAATATAAATATTGATCACAACAAAAGAAAACCCCGAAGCTGTTTTACCTTGCACTTCCGCCCATCCACGGTCTCTTCGTTGAACTCTTGTCCTATCTGGAAGTTGATTTCTGTGGTCCTCGCGGTAGTGGAGGTTTTAATGTAGAACTGTTCTCCGTTCTGACGGATCTCCACGTGTGGTTTGGAAGCTGCGGCACAGGCCACCTTCCTCAGCATGGCGTTCACGCCTACATTGCACAAAACATGCCAAATGTGTCACTTTGCTTATGTAAATGTTTTGAGCTCTATGCATTGAGACAGAGTGGATAAATGTCTCCAATTAAAATGATTATTATACGCAAAAAATAATCAAATAACTCCATGAGCATTCATCACTCTCGACTGTGCTGTAATTATCCACTTTCATATAATTCCCTAAAGACGGTATTTGCATCATTTATTTGTATCTGCTGCAATAGATACTGGGGAAAAGGGAATATCTGATCTGCTTTCATGATTTTAATGTGTCTGATGTTCATTTTTCCAAGCCATAACTGGGGCAAAGCAAGCATTCATGCAGCGGTGGTATGCCATTTTCTGCATAAATAGTTTGCAAGTGACCACAGAGTAGATTGTTATCAACAGATGTTGGAAATAAGGAGTTGTAATGACAGGGTGTTGACTGGAAGGAATGCCACGGCTCTTGGTCTTGTATAGTCCCTTCTTGGACAATGTTGAAATTCTAGGATTAATTGTACATTTTTGGCACAGGATTGTGGTGTAAACTATTAGGGTGAGTAACTGTTTGATCAGTTTCATAAATATTTCAATTCTCATTCCTCTCCATCCCAAAATTTCTCTCTTTGTGTTTGGAAACAATTTAGAGGCTTTTCTGGCATCAGTTTCACTCACCATTACTTTATTTTTTGATTGGAAAAGATGACATTTCTTAATATGCACACTTTTTTTATTAATACTTTTATTCAGAATGAAAGTGATTCAAAGTTACAGTTAAGGCATTTATAATTTTACAAAAGATTTCTGCATTTTAACCCTAAAACCGTATTCTGGACAAATGTCGGCAAAATAGTTTTTTTTTTTTTTTTTTTTTTTTTAAATACTTCTCTTGATCTGAGCGGTACAATACTTGGCTCCTTTTCCTAAGTTTGCCTCCTGAAAACACACAATTTTTCTTGACTCAATTCTACAATGTTAAGTGGGTGAAAAAAAAAACCTCCTTAATCTTGTATTTGGGTCAAAAAAGGGAACCCATAGAAATGAATGTGAAAAACTGTAATTTAGAGCATTCTAAAATAAGCCAAAATAAGACATCAGTTGACAGCAAAGTCACTTCATCTTTAGGTTTTAGCTCTAACAACTTATTGGAATCATATTTTAATGTAGTTGAAAAAAAAATAAAACATAAAAATAAGCACAATTTACATAGAAAATATGGTACTTTTTGAAGTAAATAAATTCAAAAATACCCCCAAAATAAAGAAGAGTACCAAAAATGGATAGACAAAACTTTATCGAAGACAGTGATATAACATTTATAATAAATACAAATTAGGATCACACCTGTGTCCTCTGTGCCCACATTTGTCCACCACAATTACAGGATTAAGGGCTTTAAAGTTAGTACGGTTTGAGGGCTACAGAAATGCTGTCCTTTTAAACCACAGTGTATCATGGTTTCCACAAAACTATTAAGCAGCACCACTGTTTTCAACATAAACAATAATAAGACAATAATAAAAACAATAATAATAATGTTTATTGAGAACTGAAGGATCATGTGGCACTGAAAACTGGACTAATGATTGTACATTATTAGTTTTAACTCTATTGTTAATCAAATAAATGCTGCCTCTGTGAACATTAAAATCGTCTCTCAGAAACATGGTAGTGTAAAGTAGTTGAATGGTAGTGTAAAGTTCTGAACAAACTTTGACCAAACCATATTTGCAGGGGGCCTCATAAAATGGTTATTGGTATTAAGCCATTAGATTTAATTTAATTTTGAAGAAAAGAGAAATCCACTGAGTGGGTGCATTTTCGTGCCCTTGCTAAATCTCTTGCACTGTCTCTCTAGCTTTGAGAATTTGAATACGAATCCAGGCAACACATGCTGTCAAAGAAACAAAAGAGACTGAAGAAGCAGTCCAACAGCCCGAAAATAATTGTGATTTACTCTTCACACTAGTTAATCCATGAATATGCTATTGAAGACGAAACAGCATCAGAAGAGAGGATCCTGGACGCGGCCTAAACAACAGGATAAAATAGTCTAGTGATCACCTACAACACACGCATTGAAGGATAAACTGAGAGGATCGCTTACCAAGCGCTTTCAGGAGTTCTTCAAAATGTTCACTGCTCTTCATCTTCCAGGTTCCAGCAAAATTAGGCATCTTGACCTGTTAAAACTTAAAAAAAAACCCTTCTAAATCAAAATAGATCTCCAACCCTTTTTATTTTTTCAGATCTAAGAACTTGTCGGTGTCTCCCCGTCTCTTTTCTTGTTCTCTTTCTCACACGGTCTCTTCTACTGTCTCCTGGACCACTGCTGATAGCAAGCATCTGTGACGTACGTCAGTGGTCCCTCCCTCCCGCCCAGATGGATGTAATGGCTTACAGGAGCCATTCTCTAGCGCTTCTCATTCATCTCACATCCTTGAATTCATTGCTTTAATACTATCCGAGCTGTCGCATCTATTCTCATATAAAGCTCCTAAAGACTTTAAGAAGTCAGTTCACTCTTATAAAGTCTTTTCATCATTCTGCCAGTTCTGCAACCTTTGGATGAATATAAATGTAAGCAATAGGTTTCATTTTCTGCCCGTGCATTTTTAAAAAACCATTCCGAAGTGCTGAATGTTAATTATTTTTCACGAATATATGCGACTGTTGAAGTTGTGAGTGTATACTCAAGGATCTGCATTAGATTGTCAATTTGTTTCTCTTTTAAACGACCTACAGCTCATTTTAAAAACAACCATCAACACATTTCCCATGAAGACCCATTCATCCCGGATCCTGCCTCCCAAGAGGAGAAGGACAGGAGCCCCAGGAGAGAAAGAGGGGCCCCAGGCTGAACTCCTCCCTCCCCTGCTCGACAGTCTGATTTGTTCCTGTCCCGATGTTGTTTCATTTATCTCATTTGACAAAGTGCCTTTGAGACAGCGGTTGATAATTAATGTAAAGAGAGGGCAGAGAGCACTCTGTCATTTCTCCAGGAAGTCTCCCGGAGAAGGGGACGGACCCATCCACTCGCTCGCACACCCTCATCAGCCACTGTTTGTCCCATCAATCAATTGATTTGGTATGGGCCTTTAGATTATGCTGTTTGTGAATGTATCTTTTCTCTCTTTTGTTTTTATAAGGCCCTGGTGAATGTGCCAATGTGTGGTCCTTGATATAGACCACGCTATGCCAAGACCATCATGTGGAGGGCAATTGTTCCTCAAAAACCTGCAGAACGTTTAAAGTTTGCAATGTATTGTGACGTGTTATTGCAGTAACAGTGGACTGTTGCTTTTCAGTACTTTTATTTCACTTTACAATAAGCTCTCATGAGTTCATGTAATAACTAACAAGAAGTAACAAAAAGCAATTCATTAATCATTAGTGATACTAAAATTTAAATGAATCATTTGATGCAATGCTCTTATATTGTGTACATGTTACACTGAACTTAATTATACATTTTAATCAACTACTATAATTGCATTGTTAAGCCTTCCCTCACACCGGTCTGTAACCCAGTTAAGTTAAAACTAACTATCCGACCTCAATAGCGGCAAGTGTTTTACAAATTCAACACGAACACAATAAGTACATCCAAGTTAAAAACCTAATATAAAGTGTGACTGATGCAACTTTTGATGTTTAAAATGTATTGGTAAATGCTGAGATTAACATTAACAAAGATTAATAAATGCTGTAGAAGTATTGTTAATGTTTTAATTCATGTTTTCAAATGAAAGTTTTCATCTTCCCTTTTGTCTGTTTAACAACCTAGATTTTAAAAGCTTCCCATCAGGGCTCAGATGGACCTGGTTTGAGGTCATACCAGATCAAATCACAAATCACCAATCGACGTTCACTAATGGAGAACATCCATCACCGTCCAGCTTAGCAAAAGAGACATGGCCTAGTGTGACAACACCCTGTCCACTGATGTCATAGATATAGAGACCCCCAGACTCATTAGGGTATCTATTATGCTCAGTCATTTTTCACTCAGAAACGTACCTAATGGAAGTCACTCCCAGTGGGACAGTATGCGTCAATGCCCTGGGCGTCTGACTATGAAGAGCAGTACATCAAACTCTCGTCCATCTGATCTTTGCTTGATCATTTATCTATGTTGACTAATCAGTGATTGAGTCTTTAGACCTCAGCCTGCAATCTTCCCATCCAACACTATCTCACGACCAATTCGTACGAATTCGACGCATGATTAAAAAGTGGCTAATTTGTACTAATTCGTACGACCTCACTCGTACTAATTCGTACGATTTGTCTAAACCCACGTGATGGTTAAGTTTAGGGGCGGGGTAAGGGGTAGGTCATTCGTACGAATTCATACGAATTGGCCAATTCGTAAAATATGTACGATTTAGCAATATCGTATTAATTCGTACGAGTGAGGTCGTATGCATTGTTACGAATTAGCCACTTTTTAATCATTCGTCGAATTCGTACGACTTGGTCGTGAGATCGGGTTGTCCCATCTCCCATGCTTATCATTGAACGTTTCTCTCAGCAGTATTCTTTCATTAAGATTGATTTGGTAACACTTTAGAATAAGGTTTCATTTAGTGTGCCAATGTTAAGATTCGTAAAAACGGTCTTTGATGTGGTGCCACATCAGGGTTTAAGCACGTGTATACGCACTTTTCCATGTTGGCAAGGGTATCTAGAAATCGAAGCAATTCTTGCCGCTTGCCATTCTCAAGTAAAGGATTTGGACGCGGGCTGATGTCATTCTATATGCTAATGACATTAATTGGCCGGCATTTATAAGGTGGAGATCTGAAACCATTCAGCTGTGCACAATTTCAAGATCATTTGTGAGATTTCACATCTGGAAGAGAGACGTATGCACTTTTTTTGTGCATATGTTCGTTCTCTGATTCACATGTACGCACATTTGGTTTCTACGCAACATTTTATGAATGAGGCCTATTGTCTCCCAAAAGAAAGGACCGATTCTAAACTGACTGTAACATCCTCCAAGATTAGGTTCGTTACACATTTGCATAAAGCCAGCCTTTGTTCTTCATTGGCTGCCCACAAGGAACGTCTACTTTGACCCGCCCTCAAACACTGCAGTTGCTGAGGCTTAAAAGAGTTTGGTTAGTGTTGTCGACGTGTCGAGAAGCTGTTTTCTGTTCTGGAAAAGCATATCCACTTTGCATGCACTTGTAAGGAAGAATTAGTCTCAAATTGATACGGTAAAACTGATACCCTCGTTACTGTTTGTTTCACTGTGGATAGAAGCGTTGAGGAGTGTCTGGAGGGGGAATTCAGATTAGGAAATGGCCATAGAGTTTCTGACACGCGCTGTTAGCAGCCGACCAATCACAACAGACTTGGATATCTTACCAAAGAGAGCAGAAAAGAGGGGTTTAGAGACCAAATCCTTTATCGAACCGTTTCAGACAGTGTGAGAAAAGAGGTGATCCTGAAATGTACTGTATATTATGAGAAAATTCTATTCTAGCAGACCTGCAAAACAAAAACATAAACCTTTTAAAATACCTTTAAACAAGTAAATAATTTTTTTTTAATAAATGTAAATATGACATTATTGTAAAAAATAAATATTTTATAGACAAAATAGCACACCGGCTAATAAATATTTTTTTATACTTTTTGCAAGTATCGATAGTGTGCGGGATTCCCATTTGTTTTTTATAGAACAACAAGTATTAAATAGTAAAAAAAAAGATAATATATTTTCATAAATTGTGTTTAATGTGAAAGGACAGTAATGCTCTTTTCAACGGTCCATTGTCGCTGCGGGCGCAAGATAGTGGTTTTGGCCGCAGTGATGAAGTCTGCGCCATTGTGTTCTGGCTGAGACATTGATCATTGGCAGCACTTTCCTGGCCTGAGGGTGGAGACCCTATCACAGCATTAGTTAATCACAGCTGCATGTTGCACCCCAATCACAAAATTTTGCAGCTAGCATGCTGATAACAGGCCATTGTTCTATTATGATTTAATTATATGCATTCAAATCTAGGGAAGCGTGCATATATAAGTGAATAAATGCCATGCTGTGTGTTTTACATTCACTGTCAAAGTTTATATTTTTGGTAGTCTGGTGGTTTTGGTAGTCTGTATAAAAGTAGTCTGGTTTTTTCACAACTGAGCAAATAAACCTTTTGAGGTTGAGCCTAAACTGAAGGTTGCTCTGATCAAAATTTTAAAGCTTTCCAACTGACAGAAAAAAAATAATGAGATCTTGCAAACTTGGGATTCGAAATGTGTAATATCATTCCTTCCTCACCCCTAAAGTTTGATTTGAAGCACAACGCACCATCATATGAATGCAGCTGCAGGGAAACATACCTCGGGCTTTAGAGAAGCACTGCCCTGGCACTAATCATTAAATCAGAGCAGAAAGAAGCTCTACTGCCCAAAGACAAACACACTGTAGGGGGCAGCGCACTTGCCCTGAAATTGAACTAATGAATATACTCCTCCTAAATGGTCAAATCTTTGGTCACTTGCTTTGGTTTTCTGCTGCTGTGTTGAAGAGATAACAACCTATCAGTGCGCTGCATGCCATTGCTTGTGCATTTAGCTATATTTATGTTGTTGTATGATCTATGCAAAATAAACATTGCAGACATTGTCTCCCTAACTGCTTGAAATTAGTGGGAAATTATGTAATGAAAAAAACAATATATTTAAAGCATGAAGCAGAGCTGAACCAATGAAAACAAATAAGCAGTGAAAATAAAAAGTATGTTAATTTTCCAGCTCTAGAAATCATACTATTAAAATTAGGCTTTCTCATTTTTCATATATTCAAGATAAGATATGAGTTGTTTAGGAGGTGAATAAAAATAAAACCAGTTTATTTTGTATCATTTTAAATAATTTAAGTAATCTCGAGGCCACCTGATTGAGGAGTATAGTATTTGCTATATGTACTTAGATTAACAGCTATGCATGGATAGCGTTTCAGAAATTTACTCTGATACCTGTTGACATTGTGAATATTACATCATATTTGACATTTTATTTAAAATGATAAAAAAGTAATCAAAAGTTCTGAATTCTTTGCTCAGGTTTTTACTGTATTGATATTTGTATCTATACAATAAACTATTCATTTGTTGATGCTCACACAAATAAACACAGATTTCCCTATAGACAAGTTTAAATTATTCAAAGCTAATATTGATTTGCTGTCTGCCCTATAGCTGAAATGATATTACAATTAACCTGCAAGTAAAACACCACAGAAGAGCAGCAGTTGCTAAATATATAATTAGTATGATTGTCATGACTTTATCAGGCATGTCTATAAAACTAGAGCAGAGCATCCGCTAACTCTTTATAAGTGACTGCTCCCTAGTGGTGTCAAGTCGAAACACACAGCACGGAGTCCATGGCCATGATTGTTAAACGCTGTCCGGCAGTATACAGTTACGTTGCCAATGCAAAATTTATAGGTAAATAATAATTTGGAGGCCTTGCAAACAGCCAGCATATATAAGAGATATGGTAAATAAATAAAAAATCTTAATTGCCCCACAATTCACTCCACTTGCATCATATGTTTAAAACACTATTAAAGTGATAGTTCACCCAAACATTGTCATCATTCCCCCAATCAACAAAAGAATTGTAGCAGAAATGGCTTACAAGCAAGATTTGCAGTGAATAATGACTTTAATTCCAGTCAATTCCTTAAACCTATTGTATGCACAAGTATAATATGGATATTTTGATGTACTATTGTGATGCTAATTTGTCCATTTAGAGCTTGACAGTCCTAGGCCTTTTCCGCAGCCAAAAATCAAGCACGGACACAAAAGATGAGACAAAAAAATCACATATGGGACAATAATTTGCGTGGGGAACATCAAAATTCCTTTTCTAGACACCTTAATGATTACAAAAATCTAGGTTAAAAAAAATATATCTTTGGTGAACACCCCCCCCCCCCCTTCCAACCAGGCTATCCCTAATTCCCATTCACTTTCATTACATAAAAGCGAGCAACTCAAACATTTAGCTTATTGCCTCATGAGTCCCAATGAAGAAAGAAAAATAGCGTGACAGTAAGTAGGGTTGTCTGAGTACAGTTGAGACACTTTTTGCGTTTTGATCAAAAATAGATACTGAAAAGAAAGTGAATTTCCACATGACATGCCACATGACATTTCATTAGCTTGTAGACTAAGATATTATCAATCAATAATACCCACAAGTAGTCTATATTTTCCACAATTAGCTTATAAAAATAAGGTGTTTTTTCTTTTGTCTCAACTGTACCACATATGGGTACAGTTGAGACACCCACTTTTAATGATGTTAAAGGGACAGTTCACCCAAATTTTTTTTTTTTTTTTTTGGAAGTCAATGGGGATTGAGATCTGTTTGATTAAAACATTCTTCCAAATATCTTCCTTTGTGTTCAGCTGAACAAATAAACACATAGAGGTTTGAAACAACATGAGGGTGGGTGAATGATGAAAGAATTTTCATTTTTGGGTGAACTATCCCTTTAAAGTAACTAATCGTTCATCGCAAACATAATAAATTTATAAAACAGAAACAATATATTTTATGTAAATATATATTTTATATTTTAATTCTCACAAATATCAAATTTTATTTTCATTTGTGACTTATGCTGGTTAATTGCGACGTTTAGATGCATCCATTGTTCAAATTTACCACGATCAAAGAGGACACTAATATGCATGTGCACAGCAAAAATCACAACTTGTGCTTGCTGCACGCGCAAGTTATTTAAGGTGTCTCAACTGCACCTATGTCTCAACTGTACTCAGTCTACCATTTTCATATTTGGGAGAACTATGCTCTCAAAAACTTTCAAATGATACTAAAGTGCACACGGACATATATATATATATATATATATATATATATATATATATATATATATATATATATATATATAACTTTATACATTTGTAATCAGTTTTAGGTTTTCATTATCTTCAGCATAGGCTATCAAGAGATTCAAATATATTTACTCAGCTTTGGCAACTTAAAACATCCCAACACCAAAAAAAACAATGGAAAGCATATTCAGAGGAAAAACATGTACACATTAGAAGATCTAGTTACAATAAAAACTATACCTACTATGGATAAAATGCAATTTTGGGGACAGTCGAATGGAGTGTTTTCTCTAAATGAAATATCTTAAAAGAAATATTGTTTATATCCATCAGAATATAAACACCTGAAGACATTTAAAATACTTTAAATAAAACATTAAATCTGTTTGATCACATTCTTTTTAAAAACTCATTCAAGAAAGACTTTTGTGCCTCTTACACCGATTAAAAACCTGAGCAGCATTTTTTTCTTGACAGTAACAAAGAGCTCAAAAGCTGCATTATTATTAGCTAAAACATTTTTTTTAAATCACAATAATCACCCAAAAGTAACCAGCAGTGTCACACTGAAGCATCACAAGGCAAGAGATTTAAAAGGCAAAAATGAACAATAAGGGGGAGTGGAAGAGTATTAGGGCAGATGACAGACACTGTAAAGTTTCTATTTCTTTTTCACCAGTGTCGGGAGTCAACCAGCTCTGGTCGTAAGCTGAGCTTTTTTAGAGTTTCATAACCAACCACCATGACTATTGCTGTGGGCGTTGAGGATATGATGCGAGCAGAGAGGCCTTTGGTCATCCCCCAGAATCCTTCCTCTCTGATCAGCTGGTTAAAGGTCTCAATGACTGATGTCCTGCCCTCCACCTGCACAAACAAACCATCAGATAGTTAGGTGTCAGGTATTACATTCAGGAAAAAATTGTCCCCCAAAAAAAAAAAAAATGCTGAAAGAGAATTGTAGAAAGAGCACAAAAAAAAACAACTTAAAAATAACAGTATAATTATATAATGCCAAGTCAGTCTCATTGTGTTGGTTATCCGTGTTTATGCTACAGGGCTGTTGAATGCTTGATTCTGATTGGTTGAGAACGTTCTAAAGTTGTGCAATTATTTTCAGGGAAACGCACGGCTAAAGTAGTTTCAGGCAGGTTTGACTGCATTACAGTTCCATGTCACTGTGCGTAGTTAACTGTAATAACGGAAAATAGGATACAATTCATAACAAGAAAAAACATGCAGCCCCACGCGCTTGATCTGCAATTTCCGATGTCTAACTTCACAATCAATGGACACATACAGTTCATTTTTAATAAATAAAGTATGTGGCCTATAATAGAACTGAAACTGAATAGAAAATTAAACTGAATAGGCTATATAAATAAATGAATAGTCCTACTGCACAGATTTTCGTAATTATTCCTGATAATATAACAAATAAATAATTATTGGTAGGCCTACTTGTTAAAAGGGCTTTGTGTGTTTCATTTATTGGGTTATCTACTGTCAATTATAGAAAACAAGAATGAACAAATTAATTAAAACAAATTTAACTAGTAAATAAATAATAATATTGACGCACATGCTTTTCTCTCTCATTATTTCAACATCTCTCTCTCTTTTCCTCTCTCTAATAACTGCATAAAACCGGGACGCACTTAGGCCTACTAAGGCCAGTTATGAATGTAATTTGATACTTCTGACTGATCATTCCCAAACGCGTGTTCAGCGCATTCAGTTTGAGTTCACAGTCTGCATTCACAGTTGGTGTTTAAGACCCGCGACAGTCGATGGAAACAGTCGGTCTTCGAATATTTCAGCGAGTCATAAATGTATCCCCCATCATTCATTAGTCTGCTATCAGTGGCTCAAACATCCGTTATTACCTCTAAAATGACCTTTTGGAATTAGCAATGGAGGAATGTGATTGGATGCGTAAGAAATTAGTCCTACATACAAGAGCGTTTTAATGACAAAAACTTGACAAACATCTTGATATGCATCATCTGAACAATGTTTTGAGATGTGGTAACTGTAGTATAAGTGGGATAATTGACTTCAGGCCGAAAAATAATGCACACCCGAGGTGTAACAGCCACTCAGCTTTGCATCGTGACCGCATTACCACCTCGGGTGTGCATTATTTTTTGAAGAATTCAACGGCCTGAAGTCAATTATTCCTTATTTTGTAAACACACTCAGCCACTCGTACCAGCTATACATATCTGTTGTCTGATTTAATACTGAGTGCAAAGGAAATGACCTGAACCCGGGCCCTGATGACGTCCATGGGGTTGGTGACAGTAGAGGCAGTGGCGGCCGCCAGAGGTCCAGCCATTGCTTGCAGCACTAGATGAGGGCAGGTACTGGGAGCCATCTTAGACAACTGTTCTGTGGAGCCAGTAGGAGCCAATTAAACTTAATCTACAACAACTGGCATTATACGGCTCTTTAATGAGTCATATGGATTGCTAATGCTAACCCAAGACAGTTTGTGTCTATGTAATTTTGAACAGTTTTGTATTCTAACAATCAAAACATAAGCATTCAAAGCACATAATAGTGGCATTGGCACTCAAAAACACATATAGAGCTAGAACAAAGGTTTGGGTCGGGTAAGATTTGTTTGTTTTTTAATGTTTGTCTGTTATGCTCTCCAAGGATGCATTTAATTGATCAAAAATACAGTGAAAACAGCAACATTGTGAAATATTATAAAAATTTACATAAAACATTTTCAGTTTTAATACATGTAATTTATCCTTTTGATCACAAAGCTGAATTTTCAGCATCATGATCCTTTAGAAATCATTCTAATGCTGATCATTCAATAATACTGATTGGCTGCAAGGGGGAAATAATTATAATCTAATTATCAATGCTGAAAAAAAATTGGGTAACGCTTCCTTTTACAGTACAGTACTTACAGTGTACTTACCTAGAAAGTACTGGCTAATATAAGGTAAGTACATGGAACAGGGGTAGGTTCAGGGTTAGTACTAGTTATTACCCAGTAATTGTAGTTACTAAAATAAGTACATATACTGTAGTATTTACATGGGTAACTGGACTGTAAAAGGAAGCGTTACCAAAAATTGTGCGGCCTCATTTTTTGTGGAAACTGTGATTCATTTTTTTTTTTTTTTAAATTAGGTGTCTTTGATTAATAGGATGCTCAAAATAAAAGTATTTATTTAAAATAGAATTTTCTAAGCTGTGTCTTTGCTCTGTCACTTTTGAACAACTGCATGCATCTCTGCTGGATAAAAGTATTAATTTCCTCAGTAAAAAAACTTACTGACCCTAAACTTTTGAATGGTAGTGTATATTGACCCAAAAATGCAAAGCTTAAGGTCATTACAATGGTTACATTTCGTACCTGCATAGAAGTGGTAGAACGGCCACCAAACAGCACTATTGGGGATGTATGTGAGGAGAGATGCCACATATCCTCGGTAGAACCCACGAATGCCATCTGCAGCAAACATCTGCCCAATAATGTATCTCGTCTGGCCGAAAAATACAGAGTGCTTTGCTTCGGGTTTAATTTTAAAGCGGGTCAGATGCTCCCCTTGGCCCTGCATCATGAGGTGCTGTGATACGACATCTATGGGAACAGTAATGGTCTGGGCCACCAGTGACGCTGAGCCTCCTGCTACTAATGACTTTAGCGTATTGTCCTTAGAATAGTTGGAAACATATTTCCTTACCAGTTCGTAAGTGGTTATGTAAGCCTGTCCTGATATGAGTGTAAACGTGGTCACCACGAAGCCCCTGTAAAGTCCTCTAAGCCCTTCGGCTCTTAGAATCTTACAGAAGGCATCGTAGGTCCCAGTGTAGAGAGATTTCCCCTTCTGAACCTGCAGCCTGGTGCGGATCAGCGTGGCCGGGTAGACCGTGACACGGATGGCCATGGTCATGAATACTCCAAAGGAGTAGAACTTGCGTTTGTCCAAGTCCTCCCATTCTATGATCTGAATGTTGCGCTTCTGCTGCATGTTTCCTGCCTGCAGCGCCCAACATCCGTCCCAGGGCACCTGGGAAATAACAGGGGATGAATAAACATCTTCAAGGGACAAACTTTCTTTCTTCCGGGGAACACAAAAGTAGAGGCAGCATTGACAGCCTAAGTCACCATTCACTTCTAGTTTATATTTTACATCTATGAATTTTTTTCTCAGAATTGAAACATATAAACTTGCAATTGCAAGTTCTTAGTTCTTTATTATGAGATATAAACTAACAAATGTGAGAAAAAGCCATAATTGTGAGACAAAAAGTTACAATTACTTTTATTATTATTACTACTATTATTTTTATTACCTGGAGGAAACAAGTTTCCATAAGAAGAGGCTGAGTAAATGATGACTGAATTTTCATTTTTGAGTTAATCCTTTTAAATTTGAATAATTACAGGGATAGTTCACCCTAACATGGACATTGTCATAATTTACCCACCCACATTTTGTTCAAAACTAGTTTCTTTCTTCTGTTGAAAACAAAAGAAGATATTTTAGAGAATGATGGTGGTAACCAGACAGTAATAGCCATTGACTTCCATAGTGTGTTTTTATTTTACCTACCTACTATGGAAGTCAACGAGTGCCATCAACTTTTTGGTTACCAGCCATCCTCTTCAACAGAAGACAGAAAGTCATACAGGTTTGGAACCACTTGAGGGCGAGCAAAGGAGCTATCCCTTTAAACTAATACGGTCAAAAATTTCATGAGGATCTGGTCATCCAAATGCAAGGAACTTCTAAATAACAGTCTCTATATCAAAGCTGTATGATCCGAGAGAACAATAATAAAAAAATACTGAGACATTTCTCAAGATGTTATTTTATGTTGAAAAGTGGAATGAAAGTTATGTATGAAAGTGGAACGACATGAGAGTAAGCAAATGATGACTGAACATTCATTTGAACGGTCCCTTTAAGATTATTGTTTCTGATTGAAGCTGTAATAGTTTGCTCAAATAGTTCTTACAAACATCCAGTAAGCATTGTTTCTTTACAGAGCCACACAGCTAGTGTTCATTAGCTTTCAGTCAACATTCCTGAGCTAACTGCTGCAGGTTTTCTGTAACTCACGTTACCGGTGCTGGTGTTAACCACAGACTGCAACACAATATTTGTAACACAATACTGCTCTCTGATGTTATGTTCAGATAATCAGTGTCAGGGTCGACGAATCAGATAGTTCAGACGTTTTAATAACGCTTTAATAGCATATGTAACACGTTAACTTAGTGGCTAGTTAGCGCAAATCTCATGTGGCTCAATAGATTGCCGGGCTCAGCTTTATTATCTATGAGCTCAGCTTGGTTACACGTCAACAACACCAGTGAACGTCTTACCGTGCAGCAGAGATGATTCAGTCATATAGCATATTTAGGTTAACATTTGTGTACATGTTCAGCACAGGACAGTAGCAGACAGAGAGACGCTCACTGGACAGAATGGTAGATCAGGTCGGTACGGTAGTGAATGATGGTGATGTCGGCATATGACGCTGTCTGCGTCACTCCATTGAACTGACCAATCATAGCACGGTGATCTGCCTCTCCATTAAAGGTTAAAGTGCATCGACCGGGGTGTTGGAAAAACAAAACAAACAAAAAACATTGTCTTCATAAATATTTATGCATTTTATGTTCATGAGAAAACCGGCAAGTGTCATGATTCACGCGTTACTGATGTTTTAGTATGCTATTATTGTTATTTATGAATATAAAGCGCACCGGCTAACAGACTGGCTTGGTAACGTTACGTTGCAACCAGTCTATCTTACCTTCCATAAAACCATTGTGTTTCTACAAATGACCTCGATCAATGTCAGGTTTAAATCACTTAGTAAAAGCTAAGCAGGCATTCAATTTAAGAAATATTTGGTGAAATGACCTCCACAAAAGTGCGCCCATATTATATTTGGTTTCTTGTTCTTTATTTTGCAACTATATTTTGCTCATGCATTAATAACAAATGAACAATAACATCTGTGGACAAGACTTGAGATATTGAGTGATTTTACGTTATTTTTTCAATATTGTATTTGCAATATATGCCTCCCTTGGTTTTATAAGGTTTTATAAGAATATTTTGAATCCCCAGTTTTCTTACCTTGTGAATATGGTACATTTTGATGGGGAAAGGGAAAAGAAATGACAAACCTTCCTGTATTTTCATGATTTTGTGTGATTAATAAGTTTTAAATACTTCAAAGTAGAAAGACAGAAAACATATGCTCCCCTCTGTGATAAAATATTTGCTTTTTTTATTTGCCTCTTTTACATCTTTGAAAAACTCTATTCCATTTTATTTCTTGCTCATTTCAATTTTTTAAAGTATGGCTTTGGAAGTTGGTATGTTCCCTGTCTTGTGTTGTGAGAAAAATATGTAAAAATAATAATAATAATAATAATAATAAAAACCGACACGTTCATTAACAATTGATATCTCTTTGTGAGGAGTAAATCATGCATAATTAAAATTTCAGTATGTTCAATTATTTTAACTTTTCTTTATTTGTAGTTTTACTGAGAGACTGTCACTGACTGATTCATAAAATGCAAAACAAGTTCTTATTACAGCATGCAGGTGCAGGTGTTGCTATAATTCATTTTACATAGAGTGGCCACAGAGTACATGTGCTGGGGCGGCAGTGGCTCAGTGGTTCATGTGGGTTGTCTACGAACCGAAAGGTTGGTGGTTCAATCCTCGGTTCCACCTGACCAAGTGTCGAGGTGTCCATGAGCAAGACACCTAACCCCAGCTGCTCCCGACGAGCTGGATGGCGCCTTGCATGGCTGACACCGCCGTCGGTGTATGAAAGAGTGTATGAATGGGTGAATGTGAGGCAAACTGTAGAGCGCTTTGGTGGCCATTAGGTCTATGAAGGCGCTATATAAATGCAGTCCATTTACCATTTACCATTTACATAGGAATTACTGTTAAGTATGAATATCACAGGCATGTTATTTGAGTCATTTTGAGTCATTGTCACATACAACAACCCAGTTATTGCTGTTTTGATACCTTGAACACACAATTTAAATGTTCAGTATGAAATGGCGTGTTTCTTGAGGCAAACAAATTAGCCCATACTTTGAATTATTATACTTTGTTTTTGCAGTTACTGATTTGCTTTTCGCAGTAGCCTCAATGGCCCTCTGCAATGTACATTTTTCACAATAACCCTGATATTGTTGGTTTAGTCCAGTTAGCAACAGTCTATAGAATATCTGTGTATGTTTTAGTTATTCTTCAGATGAGTGAGTTTGTTGAATATCGTAGACCATAAGACGCAAATCTCCTGCAATAGATGCTATAAGATGATCTGGTTTAACAAGCTCAAAGCCAAGGTAGCAGAATGCTCTGGTAAGGAGCACTGTGGAAGAGACTAGAACAAATGGCAACTTTATTAAAAAAAAACCATCAGAGTTTAAGGGTATAAAATTTCTCATGACAATGGCTTAAAAGGCTGCTATTTATAATGATGTAATGTATTGTGATACTTTCTACAGTATAACTCTAAGACCCAACCCAAAGGTCTTACCATTTCCAGCACATCAAATCCACTCATCCAGAACTTACATTTATCTGGCCTGTTCTTCAGGAACCACACAAATACATGATTGATTTTCAATTTCTCCTCTGCAAACTCCAAAACCGCAGTGAGCCTTCAGGAGTAAAAAGAAAAAAGAAAACATACTTTCAAAAGTCCCTTTTAAGAAACATCTGTTCACTCTGAGTCCACATTTCTAACGCCTCTGGGCTATTTCGGACATGGAAGACCAACTCCTATCTACTTGAATGGGGAAGTATGAAAAAGCTTGCCAAACTTTTAAAAACATATTTCAAATCAGCAATAAAATCTGACAAGAACTATCCCCTAAATTTTGTTTCATATGCATACATGTTGCTAATACAAGGCTATATCAGAAATGTGCAATGACAAATGCACCAAAAAACATTACAATGTCCATAAATCAATTTAGAGTTAAATTTATCAACATAGTGCCTTCATTCTACATCTACTATATTTTGTCCGAAGAGTCTTTAGTCAATTAATAAATATTCTACATAGCCTGCATGTGATGTTCATGTGTCCTAAAAGTCTGGTGCTAGAATTTTTAAAACCAAAGGGACAGTTTTTACACAAACGATTGACAATACAAATTTTATAGTCATTTAGAGATGTTTACTTTGTATTAGTTATATCCGTACCACAAAACGTTTTAAAAAGTGGTGGGGACAATATCAACCCTGGCAAAAAGTGGTGGTGGTGACATGTCCCACTGGTAAATTAAGGCTATGTTTATAAAAAAATCTAAAATAACACTGCATTATACAGGTGCATATTGCATAACAGCAGTCTATTGTTTCAGTAGGGAAATGTTCAACAAGGAAAACAGTGCAGCCCATACTTATCACGTACCCTTCTTTGGTGCCTTTGAGAAGTTCTCCATTTGGTAAACCAACAAACAGGCTATGGCCAGAGAGCACAGTCTGCATGCTCCAGGACAACTGCTCACTTAGCTGATACTGAAATATCAGAATGGATGATTCGTTGTCCAGTGAGGTTGCCTGTTTCACGGTTAACTTCCCATCCTGCATGAAATAATGAAAGAGAAAAAAAAAAAAAATTAACAACAACAAAAAAGCAATCGCCACATTATTTTACACTCATCTTTAATTTCCCATCAGCCCAATATCACCACTCACATTCCTCTCAAAAACACAAACAGAAGTTAGCTGTTTAGACTCTGTTTAGAGTCTGTTTTGAGTCTTTTTATATTGGAGTGAAACGGCTTCTCAAATGGGGAAAAACAAAATGTAGGGCAGGACTTGATTTTGTCCATCAGGAAGCGATTGGATCATTCTGGCTTGCTGTTGCTGTGACCTCACCTCATGTGAGACAGCTTGTCCGCGTAAGCTTGTAAGCATTACATAGTGCTAAATAGATTGTCTCAGTTAAGATAATATTTATGTGACTTTTGTATAAGCATCACCATTGTGAGTTGGTGACATCCTCACCTTGTAAAGGAGCACATCTCGAGGCAGATCCCGGCTCATGTCTTGTCCAGCTGTGTTCATCTGTGGGTAAGGGGCATCAGGAGCACCACTGAGGCCCTGGAGCCTGCCGCCTGACCCAGCGGAGCACACAAGCTGAATCCAGAAGCACAGCTCTGCATAGACACAAGAGAGAAATTTGAACTTTGAGTTTATTGTACAAAATTCATGTTGAACAACACACAAATGGCCACTCCCATTTGCCTTAATGAACGGTGTTCAACACTGCATGATTACAATGTAGATTTAATTACACATTTACATATCTATATTTGTTTGTGCTATATCCTAAAGCATTTATTTTCTTGACTAATAGTTTCTATCCCTTAATCCTAAACCTCACTTTAGATGTTTAGCCTACTTTGCTCTTAATAACTTTATTAACTGTCGCTTTTATTCTATCATTAGGTCTATTATTATTTGGAAATGGCCCCGCTGTGAGCTCGAGCATTATTGCGTAACGTCCCGCTGGAGGTCGCGCGCGCAGTTCTCTTGACACCGAAGTCGACCGTGTTGTATGGATCACACACACTCACTCTCTTTACCACGGTTTTTAAATTTGCCTACATCCCTGCAATAAACTTAGAGATCAGATCAGACACCATAATGATAGAGAAATAGGCCTAACACAGGACACATGTGTGTGGTCCGTGGCGAACTGCTGATGATGTAAGAACATGATGCGCATCATGTTCTTACATCATCAGTAACGCTACGGACCGCACACATTTGTCCTGTGTTATTTCTCTATGAACGGTATTAGTAGCATGCTACTAACACCGTCATGACAAATAACACAGTCTGAAACTCAAGAGACTGTAAATGAGATGTGAATATTTACTACCATATTTACAGAAAGTTGCAATAGCATTTTCTTCATTTATGTACACTCTAGTCCAGCTCATTTCCTTTAGTTTTATTTGCCAATACGTCCTAATATAAATAATAAAACAAAACGGTTTGCCTTATGAATAGACAATTAAGGAGATTATAGCCTACGTGAAGTGCACTGACGGTCTCTAACGCCAAACCATTTCGGAAATGTAGCCAGGATGCTCTAAACATCAGCCTCTGAGCTGATGCTCTTGTGCACTGACTGACCTAAGCAAAAACAAAACTAAACAAACAAACAAACAAAAACGGCTATTAGACTATTTACCTTGCTTGGGTGTTGATCATTGCGTCTTTTTGGGTAAGTTGTGTTGAGCGAGCGCACTTGTTCGAGTCACGGGTTTAACAGACGTGATGCTGCGTCCTTCCACGAGCTCTCTTCAGTGGATCGAGTGCTTCATCATCATTTCAGCAGGCTACAGCTGCTTTTGCCCCAATGCTCAAGTTCATGTTATGATGGGAGGAGAACTGTGATCCCACCCCCTGTCTTATCCCAAACCACAAAACATCTGCAAATCACTAAATTAAATAAAGACTATTTGTTTTGTAGACAGACATTGTGTTTAACTTCAACGTTATTTTACACCAGGCTAAAACGTTTACAAAAGATGAAACTAAAAATAATAATAATTAAAAAAATTATTGATTAAAAAATGATTAAGTCCCATTTATAAAATACAGTTTGATCAAAATGGGAAAAAATAGCCGGTCAGGTATAGCTTGTTTTGTCATAACATCACCACTTGATGGAGCAATAATCATGTTATGCTCATTTTCTCTAAATGACTAGGCTACAAACACTGCTAAAAGAGCCATTCCACCCAATGGGTGACATTTGCTTGTTGTAAATCTTCAAAAATAAACCTTCATTTTATTTTATTTTTTCAACATTGAATCTATTACTACACATATTTAACTATTCAAAATGTGCATTGGTCCATCTCAGGCAACTTTATTTAATTTTTTACAAGGTTTCTAAGCAGACTATGGACGCATGTTTTCTCAGTCCTGTTACCGAAACTCGTGCCATTTAAAAAGCATGTTTAAAAGCATGCCTATTAATTCCTTTGTTTTCCCCACAAGAAAGTGTTTATTTTAAAGAAATTGTTGGTTATATGTTCAAATAATTGATATTTGTGACAAAAAAAATCACTATACGTATATTAAGGCAAGGTGTAGCTATTTTAATGTAAAACATATAGCCATTTTTTCACTTTAAAGAAAACCGAAGCCTCAAGTTTATAATTTTTTTTAAATAATTTAATGTATTAAACAAATGTATAAATGATGGACCAAACAAAATTGTTAAAAACAGTGGTTTAACATCAATTTTTTAGAAAAAAAAATAGTAACATGAATGAACATTAGGTAACAGGAATGAGTGTCTAAATGAGTGTGTATGAGGGATACTGTACATGACAGTGTGTGTATGAGAGAGAGTGTATATGATTATGTGTGCATAAGATTTCTGTGTTGAAGTGATTTACTATGTGCTAGTAGTACTTCACAGCGAAGGAGGTGGAAAGAGAAAAAAGGAGAGAGAGAAGAAGAGATGGAGGGAGAATGAGGGAAGTTAAGACAAAAAAAAAGGGAGAAAAGAGAGGGTTGCAGGTGCTTTGCTTCTTCCCAGTGCAGCATGCCATAGGTGGGTGTTTCTGGCATCTACATAGTATGGGGTTTATCCATCTTCTACAAAATATAAGAAATACAAAGACAAAACGTTTAAGTCACTTTGTGGTGGACTGGCTTCCTAGAAGTATGGTGTTCACATTGTAAAACTAATACTAATGTCTACAATTTATGTGAATACAACCTCAAACCTCATAATTCAGGTGAATAGTATTATGTCAACTAATATTTACAGTATTAAATCAACAAAACACAGGACTCTACTCACTTCTGTTACTTTAACTCACTCCTGTTATTTTTCATACAAGTAACAGGACTGAAAGTAACGGGATTGAGTTTTTAAGCAAAAAGTTATCAAATACATGACATATGGCCACATAGCATACACGCTAATAGCATAAGGACACGTACCAAATTCTAGTGATTCACCTAACGTTTATATTTTTAAAATAAATGAATAAAATCTAAGAAATAATTTAGGTAACAGTACAGCCAGCCCAAATGCGTTGGTACAGCATGTTGAGATTGACCTTCTCAGTCATAGTTACAATTTCATCAAATATACAGAAATTTAATAGTGAGGACTTACTTATGGTCTTCCGATTTACTACAGTATATCCAGATGATGCAACTTCCTGTTGAAAATGTGTCTTGTGGAATATTCCAAGTTTTTCAGGGCTGGGGAGGGGGGGGGGGGGGTGTTAGGGTTACAGGACTGAGTGAAAATGCAGAAAATGCAATTTTTTTGTGTTCTATGTAGTTTTTATTAATGTTTTTAATTATACATTTTAAATTTGTAGTTAGCATACGTGCAGGACATTTTGATTAATAATACAATGTATTTTAGAGTTAATTTTCATGCATTTTTACACATACAATGTCCTGGCGACAGGAATGTCACCCTTTCGGTGGAATGGCTCAAAACTATAAAATATCTATAAAATATCTTGCACGTTATTTTCCATCTGGGTTTCTGTGTTTCCACTGGAGAAGCTAACCCATCTGAAGATTTCAGATGAACACCTGTGAAGAGACAGGCAACGTCATCATCACTGCTTGGTCATTCATCCACGCACCAGGTAGGCAGAAAAAATAAATAAATACGTGTTTGTGGGCTGGTGGTGGGGTCTTTAACGTAAACAAGCGGAACGTAATTTATATTAAGTAGCCTACAAATTCGGACTGTCCAGTAGATGCTGCACTGCTAACATTCAGACTAACTAGGCCTACATTACTTGACATGACTTCATAGCAGGCCTAGGGGAGCGCGGGGCACAATTAACGCGGGGTTAAATGTAACATGGACCGTATTATTCAGGATCAAGCGGTCTCCTGCGAATTTGTGGAAACCAAATGTGTTATGTTGTTAGGTATACTATATCACAGTATAACACAGTTTAAAGACAGACAAACAGATCCAACTAAAATTAAAGCTGCAAGCAGCATTTATCGGTGTTCAGGTCTTTAAGGCATTTAAGCACAAAAGCATCAAAAGACATTAAGTTCTATGTAGCAGGCATGATTTATCATGATATACTACATTTCAGCTTGATATTACATAATTAACCATGTTCCAATATGATTTATCATAATTTAACATGTTAAAATATGATTTACTACAGTTTAGTTCACACACTCATTTTCAACTTCAGGATAATAGTCATTTTTTATTGGAAAATTGGAGTTATGAGCAATTTAGTACTTTTGGTTGCTGTAGCGCCACCTATGGGCCAATCGGGGTCATACTCTGATAGCTTCTCCACAATTCGAGGCCCTACCATCTGACAAAGTTTCACAGCTCCAGCCCTTACGGTTTGGGCTGCACGATGCGTTTTAGGGGATTTTTTTTTTCTTTCTAGCAAATACAATAGGTTTTCAGCACTTCGTGCCTGAACACCTAATAACGTTTTATTGAGTCAGCTGTTATACACAAACAATAAGGAAAACTTCAATACTTAAGGTTGTTGCCCTAGCGGACCAGCTCACCAATCTGGCTTTCTGCCTATGGTATGTGCACGCACCCTGTAATGTTTGTAAACAGGAAACCTGTGTTTAACTCCTGCAAGGACCTCAGGTGACGCAACTCTGAATCAATATACACAACTGCCAAATGTTCTAGATATTGTAATTATTACGATCACAACTTGATCGTATGAGCTCATTGCGTCTGCCTAAAATCAATAGGCCTACTTGATGTTGTTAGCTAATTACGTGATTTGAATAAACTTGGAACTGTAGGCTAGGCCTACACCTTTCTGAAATATGGACATTATTTGGACACAGCCACCTATGATAATAGATCGTTTTGTATAAAGCGCTTTTGAATATATATATATATATATATATATATACAGTATATATATATATATATATATATATATATACAGTATATATATATATATATATATACAGTATATTGTGAAAAGCGCTATACAAATAAATGTGACTTGAACTGAATTTTATAGGCTAAACCTTAAAATACATTTTTTTATACAAAACTATTGTATAAGTCAATAAGTCAATTATGAAAGTAATAATTTTTATAGGTTTTTGCTGCCTTTGTGTATATCTATTCTCATAATTAGATCTACACTCACTTATAGGATTATTAGGAACACCATACTAATACTGTGTTTGACCCCTCTCGTCTTCAAAACTGCCTTAATTATATGTGGCATTGATTCAACAAGGTGCTGAAAGCATTCTTTAGAAATGTTGCCCCATATTGATAGGAGAGCATCTTGCAGTTGATGGAGATTTTTGGGATGGATATGGGCATGAAGCTCCCTTTCCACCACATCCCAAAGATGCTCTATTGGGTTGAGATCTGGTGACTGCGGGGGCCATTTTAGTACAGTGAACTCATTGTCATATTCAATTAACCAATTTGAAATGATTGAAGCTTTGTGACATGGTGTATTATCCTGCTGGAAGTAGACATCAGAGGATGGGTACATGGTGGCCATAAAGGGATGGACATGGTCAGAAACAATACTCAGGTAGGCCGTGGCATTTAAACGATGCCCAATTGGCACTAAGGGGCCTAAAGTGTGGCAAGAAAACATCCCCCACACCCTGCCTGCACAGCCTGCACAGTGGTAACAAGGCATGATGGATCCATATTCTCAATCTGTTTACGCCAAATTGACTCTACCATCTGAATATTTCAACAGGAATCGAGACTCATCAGAGCAGGCAACATTTTTCCAGTTTTCAACTGTCCAATTTTGGTGAGCTCTTGCAAATTGTAGCCTCTTTTTCCTATTTGTAGTGGAGATGAATGGTACCCGGTGGGGTCTTCTGCTGTTGTAGTCCATCCGCCTCAAGGTTGTGGCTTCACAAATGCTTTGCTGCATACCTTTGTTGTAACGAATGGTTATTTCAGTCAAAGTTGCTCTTCTATCAGTCGGCCTATTCTCTTCTGACCTCTATCAGGTGAGAGGAGTGCATGTTGTGCATTAAAATCCCAGTAACTGAGCGGATTATGAAATACTCAGACCGGCCCGTTTGGCACCAACAACCATGCCATGCTCAAAATTGCTTAAATTACCTTTCTTTCCTATTCTTACATTCAGTTTGGAGTTCAGGAAATTGTCTTGACCAGGACCACACCCCTAAATGCATTGAAGCAACTGCCATGTGATTGGTTGATTGGATAATTGCATTAATGGATTAATTGCCCAAATTTCATGTACTAAGTGAAAAATGTACCCTACTATTATTTTATTTTAATGATCTCTCACTACTAAAACCACCTGTTTACATTTACATTTATTCATTAGCTGACGCTTTTATCCAAAGCGACTCAAAATTGCTATATATGTCAGATGTCGCACGCCTCTGGAGCAACTAGGGGTTAAGTGTCTTGCTCAGAAACACATTGGTGTCTCACAGTGGATTCGAACCCACGTCCCTCACACCAAAGGCATGTGTCTTATCCACTGCACCATCACCACCTCTTGTCAATACTTAATATAAAATATGTATTAAACCTAAAAAAAAATATTTAAAACTATGAATAAGAGATTAAAAAATATACCTATTTTATAGCTTTACAGCTGTGTCCATTTTTTTCAGCACAGCCATTATGTTTATTAAAACAAAAAATCTAAATCTGGCAAAATCAGTTTTCACACTGAAGGCCATGTGGAAAAAGACTTTGATGCTGTATTCTTGTCTGATAGTGTTGATTCATGTTCAAGTATTAAGGAATAATGAAAATGAAAGCACCAGGATGTTGCACCTAAAGGTTAATCCCTCTGAACATGTTAATCCAATTCATCTGGTATAAATTCTTGACAACATAGCATTTTAGAAGAGAATCGATTCTACTTCGTATCCTAATCGTATTAAGGAGTTAAGTGTCATATTTGCTTTCACAACATTCCTATATTAAATTCTAGCGAATACATATGAAGAGTTCAGATGCAAAAGCCTCTAAGTGCCATTTGAAATTTTCTTCTAAAATGACCATTTTTATCAAGCTTGTATATTTAAGTTCAGTAATTTCACTTAAATGGCAATGAAGATTACTTATTAATTGTCATTTAAGTGAAATTGCTGAACTTAAATATACAAGCTTGATAAAAATGGTAATTTTAGAAGAAAATTTCAAATGGCATTTAGAGGCTTTTGCATCTGAACTCTTCATATATTTTCTAAATGGAAGTCCTCAACAAGTGGACAGCAAATATCCTGGCTAAGGACTTTTGTTGTTTGGAGATGCGTAGGGTTCAATGAGAGGTGTTTGTCTTCTTCGCCTGATATTTGTTGAGTAGGATTGGTTTCTCTCAAAAAAGACACGCTAAATCAAATAACCACATTCATTTGGTGATTATGTTACATATATCAGAATAAGAACACAACCCTGTCTAATATTTCAAAATGATATGACCTCACAAAATGACTCAATACAATAACATGATCCTGCTGCTAGTGTGGCTGTTATAAAAAGGATCTTGGCCACGCAGACTGGCCTCCCTCACTTGCCCTCATTAGATAAAGAGGCATGGAGCGGAGGCTGGTCATTTGCACGGCTCAGTCTAAGGGGAGGGTTGTCTAATCTTCTTCAGAACAAACATGACTCTGGAAGGTTTTGGAATGCCTCTGCTGTGGGGGCGGTGGAGGGTCAGGCTGAGGCCAAGGCAGGTGGTATACATCAGCCAACGGATGACATCGCCTACCCCCACCACCCTCTAAACACTGGGAAATACTGCCAGCTGAGGAAGAGGAGACGTAGGACAGGATTGAGGGTATATGTAAGATTTGTTTGAAAAGGACATGTTAAACAAAACAATTTAGGCCGCCCATGTAAAAACACTGTCCTTTCCATTTTACTGCATAACCATGTTATGTAAACACAATTGTGGCATTGGAGAGATCGTAATCTGAAAACAGATATTTTCAAATGAACCACAGTCATTGCGAATGTAGTTTTCAACAAACCACTAATGTAAAAAAAATAACATCAAAATAAATTCAAATAAAGGTAACATATCCCACAGTAAGTTCTTAATAAAATAAACAGCTTGTGTTGAGAAAAAAATGTTTTAATAGGATTAAAATGAATAAAAATATTATTGGTTTCCATTTACTTTCTGGGTGACACTGCTTGACCAAAGCAATGGTTTGTTTTTATCTCATGAGTTCACCATGGCTTTGAGTCTGCCAGAAACTAATCATTTAATAACATCCACTTACATACTCTGAATTTTTTTAAACTTTTATGCACATTTATTTATTACATATTGCTTGATTAGATAAGGCAAAATTACAAGCAAAAAATAAATAATTATTATAATTATTAAGCTATAATAAATAGCTCCAAGCAAAATTAAGAGGCCAAGCATCTGGATAATTTTATCGAAGAGCTAAAAATCATCAAGGCACAGCAAGGCAACTACAAAAGACATTGAGTGAAGTGAAGACATTAGGAGACCGTTTTAAGTAAAATGGTTTAAAGCTCATAAATACAATCACTTGTATTGTGACATAATTGCTTATTACTTTTGACCGTGATCTGGACCTTGATCTTTTTTAAAGATTTTTGACCTTTGGCCAGCTGTTATAAGCAGAATGTACAGAAGTATGTATGTATGTATAATTATACAGAATGTATAAGCAAAAATGTCAATTTTCCATATCTCCTGACCACTAGGTGCACTAGCTGAAACTACCGGTATCCTCAGATCATGGTTGTCATAAAAAGGCATACCCAGTTTGGTCTTCAGATTTGTTTGTGCGTAAATCAAGAATACGTGAGCTTAGAATTACAAGGTTTTATCTCCGTTTAGGGTATTTCTGAGATATTGAGCATCAAAGTTTTTACATCCCAGCTGGCAAAACTGTTATGCAGTATAATCTTCTATTATAGCTTTATCTATTAATTTTTTTTTTTTTTTTTACAAAAATAACACCACACAGGCATTAATAAACACCTAATGGATCACATTATGCCTTAAACTTAATTTTGACCAAAAGTGGAGATAGAACCTTATAATTCTAAGCTCACGAATGGTTTGAAGAATTGACTTGAATAATAAAAAAAATGTGCATGATTTGATTACATTTTTGTGAAAATTGAAGCAATGGTCTATGTCTATGAGTTAAAAGGTAGGTTTTTAACAAAAATCTAATTGGCAGACCAGAAGTAGCAAAATTGGTATCTATGGGTGCTTCTCATTCTTATTTGTGCATCCTCGCTTCCTTTCCTCGCATCTCAGCTCCATTCCCTTCAGGATTCAAGGGAAGGCTGCAAGCAAAGAAAATGAGGACGGAGGAATCGATGGAAAACTTATTTGTATATTGCCATATTCTCGATCACTCGAGTGTCACTTCACCCATTGACTATACACAACTGACACTTCAAACAGTTAATAAACAGATCATAAAGCTAATCCATATGAATATGGAAATGTTAGCTTTATATAATGAACAGATTAAGGCTTTTATTTATGTAAAAATTCATCAACTCATATCAGCTGTGAAGCGCAAGCATGTTCGCTTGACGTGCGAGAACCAATGAGGTTCATCATTCTCGTGTTACGCAGCATGTTTGAACACAAGAACCAATGTGGTTCGGTTGAGCTTCTGATCAGATCAATGATAAATGAGCTGATCAATGTTTATAAGTGAATAAATACCTAAGTTCAATCTGTTCATCATATAAAGTGATTGAGTCTCTTCAGAAAAGTTTGGAATAAAACTGTTCAATTCATTTGGATTAGTTTTATGATCTCTTGATGAACTTTTTGAAGCGTCAAAGTGGTGTTTGCGAAGCTGTCTATGGAGAGACAAAAAGCTCTCAGATTACATAAAAAATATCATCATTTGTGTTCCAAAGATGAAAGAAAGGCTTATGGGTTTGGAACAACATGAGGGTGAGTAATGACAGAATTTTCTATTTGGGTCAACTAACTCATTATAACTCTTTCCTTGATTGGCACAGCCCCAAAACTTTTTGAGTTATGATACGCCAATGCGTTCGTAAAAATATAGTAGTTTACAACAATATTCAAAATGGCCAATGGCTAAAATAGCTGATATATGGGAATGTTTTTGGTCAAACATAGCCATTTTTTAATTTCACCTGACCAGGTGGAACTGTGCGAAAACTGTGCAGGTATCCTCAGGTCATGGTTGTCATTAGTTCGGTCTGAATAAAGCATTTAAGGAGATGTACTGTAGCCTCACATCCATTTTTACATGCTCTTCGTCCAATTTGCTTGCAGGTTATGTTTTTGTGTCGGCATGGTCTGAAGATGATCTGGTTTAATTTTCGTGAAAATCGGAGCATCGCCCATGAGTTCAAAAAAGTTAGAAATTCTAAATGGCGGATCGTCTTGAGCCAAGGAATAAGAGAACTCATTTTGTTTCTAGCCCTTATGGTTCAAAGTTATTCGTACAAATGTAAGATACAATTTGGAGAGTTGGTGGCGCTAGAGAGATTGAGTTAGAGACTTAGGAGTTAGGAATTGCTATGGTTAATGCTCAGACTGTCCTCAGACTATCTGTGTGCAAAATTTCATAACGTTTTACCATACTGATCAACTATTCTACTGTTCTATTGTCTGCCATATATTTCAAGAGTGGAAGAAGAAGAAGAAGACTAACGGATGCAATGGTACCTATGCTTCTTTGATACTTGGCCCTTAATAAACTATTATTATTATTGCATGTGTTGTTATTATTATTAACACATTGATTAATACTGCTTGACCTGAGCATGCAGCTGTCCCCTGGCGGCCTGTCAACCATTCGATATCAATAGGCCTTTGTTCCTCATTCTTAATCCTACCACTCCACACACACTGTGTCCACTTCTCCGGGCATAACTGTGTCCCATATTATGTAAACAACAAAGGGTGAGTGAGGTTGTTTTTGAAAAAACTTTTACCACTTGCAGTTTTCCTCTCTGCGGCTGAGTCAACAGAGTTTTGTGCATAGTTTCGGAGCTGTATAGGCAACGGAGCTATATGCATATTTCTGATCTTGTACGTGTATCGTTACATTTAGGCTGCTTTATTTATCATTCCATATGGCCCAGTTTTTTTTAAGGGACAGAAAGTGCACAGCATGGAGCGTCTGAATAATGCAAACCTTACCGTCCTCTTAAGTCCGGAGAGAGCGTTGTGCAGTTGTGGAAAGAACAGGAGCTGACAGGCTCATACAAGAAGGAGGGTCATTATGAAATATTCATCTTTCTTAGAGGCTGAGACAGACTTTAGTGGATGTGATGGACAGGTGCTCCAGTCCCTTTCTGTATTTAAGTCTGGATTGTATTGCCTTTGCAAGTGATTTCAAGTGATTGCCCTTGCTGTGCATTTAAATATATCGCTTAAAATGAGATTGATTGATGTGGGTGTGATATCTGAACCACTTCAAGAGAATATGGGGTGACATTTTAAGATCAGTGACATATGCCATATGAAACCATGAGAGTTAGTATTTCTCACATTTGTATATGTTTTAACGCCAAATGATAATGGATAAAACATTTGTGACGATTTTCATTTTAAAAAGCTTTGCTGCACCTAGAAGATAAATCTTAACATAGGTGCTGGCCCACTTACGCTCCATCATACACACCTCTTATCCAGCCCTTAACAGTCCCATGCATCACCGAATCACTCCCCCGACTTCTGTTTAATATTTGATGAGATCAGTTCCTCTTGACTGGTTTTTCTGTGTTTCTGTAGTTGCAGTCTGTGCTGTGCGAGAGGTTTATGAAGTTCTGCTTGCGCCACCAGAAAAGTGAGTCTCAAAAGCTGTTTTTGCTTGATGGTAAATCTAAAAACTAAAAAAAGCCTTGCTGGTGATGTCCGTCCCCTAAAATGAAGTTTCAATACTGTATTGAAACAACCACTTTAGTTTGTCAACTCATGCTATAGACCTTGTAGCACTATGAAAATGAGGCTACGATATGAGTAAAAAGTGTACTGTAGTTTCACAACATGCCCATTGTTCAGCTGATGAAACATCTTAAAAAAAAAAAAAAAAAAAATTCAGTAGACAAAAGCTCCATTTTGAAAATTACATGATCTAGCACCTTTATACAGGATACCATTTGTAAAGACATTGTAAGTCTACCCATTCAAGCCTCATTTTCATCCGTGTTAAATTCACCCTAAGGAAATACCACCCAATGAGGTCATATACAGATGAGCTAAAACATAACTATACAGTATATTTTATACATTAAAATAACACATTCTCTGGTCAGAGTTTTGCTCTTGTGGGTTTTGTCTTGTAGACTTAAAATGTCCCTAATTTATTTAAATAATAAATGTAATTATTCATTTCTGTCTTGATTTGTCTGAACACACAATAGTTCACATTTGTTTCCGTCAGTATGAGCTAAGCCCAATTATTTGAGATTGAGTACTCATTGGGAGTTTGTTGTAATTTGTCCTGTTTGGCAGCCAGTCCAGGCACAAGGAACTGGGCCAAATTTGGATGTTCCCATTCAGTTTCCAGTGTATTTACTATTTCAAATCTTGGTTTTTACATTATACTCAAGAGATGTTCCTTTTTTAACAAACAGCCGAACAACATAGACCTTGTATAGACCTTGTATTTCCTACATGCATGGAATGTTTATGTAAGACAGCGTCAAAACTCTAGGGTATCGGATCTGAATTTGTCTCTCTGGGAATGTGTTGCCCTTTGTTTTAACAGCATAACCTCTCATGTGCATTTTCCAAATTTAAACAGGAAACATGGGATTCATGAAAATATGAGGGAGGACATAAAATAAATAGCCCTCGATCCAGAAGACACATAGTAAAACTTTAGCGAACATGTGAACAAAAGCAAAATTGTACCATTTTAAGTATATTCGGATGGCTTGCAACTAACAAAAACATTAGTTATCGTTTGTGGGTATTTTCAGAGTTTGCTATTTTTCCAAGAAAAGACAGATAGAGGAAATGACAGATTAACACAAGAGTTTTTGTCAGCTCTGTTTTGGCAGTTCAAGAGAATACAAATGCAAGAGAAAGCTAAAGGGCATACTAATATCCTTCGGTCACAGGTCTCGTTGCTTTAAGAAACAAAAGAGGCCATCGAGAAGTAAACAGGAAAGGACTGTATTGATGCAAGCAGCACTTACCATAATTTGGTTTGTGTTTGTTTTATTCAGTTCTGCATCAACAATTAATCCAAAAATTCAATGCCATTGGTTTGTTTTTGTAGAGGCAAAAAGTCCCTGACCATGAGGCGATGAACTGTGGTGACTTTGTGTAGGTGTTTGTCATAAGCCTGAGGAAGGTGTCCTGAGACGGAGAACGGTTTCAATCCCAGTTGAGCATCAGCAAGCTGATATTCAATGCGGAGACACGGTGACCAATATCAGTGTGGGGATGAAGACTCGAGTATTACTGACTGCAGATCAGTCTGTCATGGAGAAATCCCCTTACATTGATGCAGTCCTGCTGACTAAATTGGACCAAATATTTGAGGCCTATTATTGTGGATGCATCACTCACTCAACAATCACATACAACATGAATCAAAAGCTTAGTTGGTTACTAAAGTGAAAAGAAGTTTTGTCTTTCACCCTCAATCAGACTTGGAAGTCTCTTCTGAGCTGAAAGAAGGAGAGCTGGAGTAAATGGTGGATACGCAGTGAGGCACAGAGGACACAGGGAACACAAGCTAAGTGCTGTGGAGCTCTGTGACGCTGATGCGATGGGACGGGGCCAGTGAGGCGTGAGGAGGAGGAGTGTGGATTGAGGTGGCTTTTGGGACAATGGACCTGCTCTTTTCCAATAAAACATGAAGGCCTCATCACAGCATTCTGGCCCCACTGTACAGGCTTTGTGTTGGGGACTTCACCACTAACAAGCAGATGACACGAAACGGGATGTCGATTAACAATTTGCCAGGAATTCGTCGGGATATCTGTCTGTAAAGTACTTAAAGAAAAACTATTGCTTTGAATGTCACTTTGCAGGGCAATGTGTTCGATGAAGCCCAGCACCCTTCTGACTGTGGCATGTCTGCACTCAGCCAATCTGCACACTTGTCATTCTTTAAGAGCCTGGCACTGATATCTCTATCAGTCTGTCTACTGTATAATCATCTTTGGCTCTGTGTACCTCTGTGCTCTGTTGGACTTATTTTTAAACCCCTGAGAACAAGACAAGAGGCTATTGGTTACTATTAGAATGAGTGTTAATGGAAAAGCTGACATCAGGTTGGTCAACCTTTCATTTGATGTTGTTGGTAAATGTTTCTCATAAGAACTCTAGATATTTATTAGTACATTGAAGCTTTGAACACATCCAGGTTGGAGCTTTTAACCAAATTAAGGAGTTACTATAAGACACAGCCTCAAACAAACTTCAAGTCTGTGTATAAACATCTGTAGGATTTATAAATAGTTCATAGTTCCCTTATGTACAATGGAATTGGAGAGGCCTGGCAAGAAAGAATTTGTCTATATTTAGACAGATTGTACAAAACAACACTGGATCAATCAGAAGGGGGGAGACATGTTCCCAACTCTCACCGCACCTCGCCGGCTTCACCAAGCTCCTGTACTTTGATTGTGTGACTACACAATGTCAGGAAACAGGACACCAGGCCAGTTTAAGGTGCAAACAGTCTAACACAATTTATGAGCTTTATAGCACAGGCCCATTTCTAATAAACGGTTCACTGTGTCTCACCGTGTTTAAAGGGAAAAGTCAAGCAGCTTTCCTTTTAAACAGAGGTTTCCATAATTAAGTGCACACAAATGTCAGGGTTATTTTTAGAATAGCTCAGTTTTTCAACAAACAAATAGAGGATATAGTTACACCCTGACCCTTTCACAACTGCCCCCAATAAAGAAACTAGGAAGTTAGTTTTAAAAAGTTGTGTAATATCTCTTGGGTGGACGAATTAATATGCAATTTCTCTCTCTAATTTATTTACTCTCCCCCCTCCTCCTGATGCAGTTGATATGAGATGTCTCCAATAATACAAGGAGAGGTTCCAATTGGTCCGTACTTTCCCATGAAGGCGATGATTCACTAATGGAGGGGTTGGCTTATCCACCAGCTGCAACGCCGTTCTCGAGCCTGCCCATCTCACTTGATGACCTAATTGGCGAGCAGGTCAACTATGGAACAGGTTTTACCCATGAGCTCTGCTTTCTTTGAAATTTAAGGTTTAAAACGAGGTAAATGTGAGGTGGCACCGGCATTTCTTTTTTTCTCTTCCCCCCCACCACCACCACGCACTTCACTTCTTTTCACCGAGTCACCTTCGCGTCTTCAGTTCACCTGCCACTTTTGACACGACCTCGGTGTTCCCGCACAAGTTCTGCTGAATCCCACACGCATCGCCATCAGGATCCAGTCGCACTTTAGGACGAGGGGAAAAAAGAAAAAAAAAAGAAAGAAAAGAAACTTCTACTAGTCTTTTTGGGTGTCTCAAGTTTACGCACAAGATGAGTATCAAGTCTGACTCCGAGCCAAACAACAACGTCTCTGTTGAAGAGGAGGTGAGAGTTCGGCGTGATTGAAGTGTGTTTTATGTCGAGGTAAATTTGTTTCAAACTTTAGAGGGGTTTACGGGAGCCTCATGCAACGTCTCTCCGCGAAGTTTTTGCTGTGAGGCTAAAGTAAGGAAACAATCACTCGAGAGAAATAAATGACTGTGGTTTGAAGTGCTGTTCAAAATGAGAATTAAATATTCCGGGCTAATTAATGAGCACCTTTTTCCTTGATCGATAGTTTTTTGTTTTGTTTTTAATAGAGCCCATGTAATGTCGTTTTCCTTTTACCCATGTGAGGATTGCTTTAAAGTTTTTAATTGTAGCCTATATTTCTAATTTTGGCAAAGTTCTTTATTTAATAGCCTACGTGCTCGTTTAATTCCTTGCCTGCAAAGATCTGTCAATCTATTGATTTATTTTGTCTGTACGGGCACAAATCACTGAAATTGTTTGAAATTGTGTTCAGTGTCACTGAATTATTGTTTATAATATATTTGTAGTGGTTATAATGCATTACGACAATGAAATTGCGCACAGTTTGCAAACGCATTGTTAAACTGAAGTGTTTCAGTTTGTTGCTGTTTTCTTTTAATGCAAATTTAAATGGACAAATCTGATCTTATGCAGGCCGTTTTTATCCGTTCATGAATACCATCTGAGTGGCAGAAAAAGACAAATATTAACGCACAGCTACAAAAATACTACATTGTGGGTCCCCTGCATACGGTTCATATAAAATTCAATATAGAAAAAAATTATTGTGGTTTATTATTGCATTCAATTATCATTTACACAATGCATATTATTTTAAATAAGCTTTACAGGAAATGCATGTCTACATTACTAGCCTATTTAGAGTGATCTCATAGGTGACTGTGATGCGTTTTAGAAATGTACATGAATCACACATTTAGCTAATAATCTTGTGTGTGTATGAAATGTTCACATATGATATACTATACAATATTACTTTTAATAAACATCATCAGTAGAATGTAAATGTGTCAGGTGAAACAAATAAAGGTATATGGGTTACTGAGCTGTGGTTGAGGGCAGAGGAATACTGTTGCGCTGTCGGGGTTGTTGCTGTGGGTCAAAGGAAGGAAGTGCTGTCACGCTGTGCGATGTTGTCCATTGTGCTTCCACTGTCTCCATTGTGGTTTTGAAACTCTTATCAAGTCAAAGCCAGTGGATGCACACTTGTTTATTTCTATAGCCATTTATGTGAATGTGGTCATGCACAACTCATTTGTCTTGTACTATAAATTGTGGTTTGAATGTCAAACTGCCAGGCTTTTAGTGAATTGTTTCATAGGAGTATTTCCATCATGCCACAACACAATTCCTGTCTGTCTTTTTGTGTGTGTGTTTAAACCATAATCTTTTTTTTTTTAATTTATTAGTCATTTCACATTTAAATTTGGCAATCGATTTATTTCTTGTTTTACAGGTACGAACTCTATTTGTCAGTGGTCTGCCAACGGATATCAAACCTCGTGAGCTCTACCTGCTGTTTCGACCATTTAAGGTAAAAACAGATATTTTAAATGCAAATCTCATTGACCCCCCCTAGGTCTTAGCTCTTACTTAAGTAATATATTTTATGTTCATACCCATGTCAAAGTAACAGAAGGAGAAAAACTGAACCCATAAATTAACTAGAATGGCATGATCAAGTTGGCATGATAAATTGCTGCTAAACAGTATCCAAATTCTAACGCTTGGAGATCTTCAGCTCCAGTCGCTCAGGTTAGCAGTGCAGTAAAGTGCATCCTCTGTAAATGTCTCTATCTGACAGTGTTGGCCTCTTAAGGGGAGTGCAGAAGGAATTTCTTCCTTTTCAAGCATGTGACTACATTGCTGCTAATTGGATTTCTTTTCCTTTTCAGGGTTATGAGGGTTCACTTATCAAGTTAACATCAAAGCAGGTGAGACATTGTTGGATATTACAGCTGAGCAGGTTTGCTGTATATTAAAAACATGTATGTTTGCAAGTCATTGCTTTTTTTTTTTTTTTCTTTTTTTGGTGGTCAGACTTATGAAAACTAAATTGATAATAAGGATAACATACCTAAATTATGTTTTTACATTATAAAATGTAATATATTTTTTGTGTTCGATAAGTAACGTTGTTCTTTTGCTCATTGATTTGTTCTTTCTCTTTTCCAGCCTGTTGGGTTTGTAACCTTTGATAGCCGTTCCGGGGCTGAAGCGGCAAAAAATGCATTAAACGTAAGAAACCAGCCATCTGTAAACGATGAATTGAGTTATTGCAAATCTGTTTGATGCCCAACTGGGTATTTTGATGCCCAACTGGGTATCATGTTTGATATTTCATTTGGAGTGGATGTATAGCCTACATCAAGAATGTACCTTTTGTACTTGCAGTTTCTAGCACAAATCGCCATAGCTTACCTCCCCTTCTCTCTTTATCTCATAAAACATTAAATTAACTGGTGTGCTATTGGTGTCCCTCATTCATTTTATTAGTTTTTGTTCAAGCACTTAAAGAGCAACATGTTATTTCAAGAAATCCAAGTATTACTGAGCATCATGTTTTCCTCTTGTCTTTTAGTATGTAGTCCACCTGTTTAGGTAACACTAGCTTTGCTGTTCAGTCACTTGTAGAATCGTTCACCTGCATGTGGGCACCAGCTTAAGACACTACACATTTTTACCAGGGTCTGGCAGGCACAACCCATCCCCATTACTCTATCCCTCCCCCCCTTGTGTCTCCAGGGGGTTCGATTTGACCCTGAAAACCCGCAGACCCTCCGGTTAGAGTTTGCTAAGGCCAACACGAAGATGGCAAAGAGTAAGCTGATGGGCACTCCGAATCCCACAAATATCCACCCAGCTCTAGGAGCGCACTTCATAGCACGGGACCCATGTAAGTTTCCGGCCCACGTGGTAGTTCACACTGCAGAGACAAACAGGCACACACTCTGTAGCTACGCATCTATGTAGATCTTAGGAAAACACAAGAAGAAACTAATCCACCTCCACTTGCATGTTATTAGCAAAAGGTTCTCCAATTTCTCTTACACGAGTTAAGCATTAGCACTTCACGTCTCATTCAACCTCTCTTCTGTTCCAAGCCAAGTCACAGATATTACCAGAGATCACACAGGTACCATTATTCAGTTCCTGCCTCTGCTGTGTGCACATTTTAAAGTCTGTTGGAACGTTAGGGCTTCTGACTTCAACAATTTGTCAAACATTATCTGTAGTGATTTTTAGTCTGACATGCTGAGCTGGCCCTGAGTCTGAAGTGATGGTTTGCTATACCTCCTCAGATGACTTGACAGGGGCCACGTTGATCCCAGCGTCTCCAGAGGCCTGGTCTCCTTACCCACTCTATACCCAGGAGCTCAGCCCGGGCCTGCCCCACACGGCTTTCACCTACCCAGCAGCAGCCGCTGCCGCAGCAGCTGCACTTCATGCTCAGGTGAGTCCATCTTATTTTTCTTTCCTTTTTTGGTGTAATGTATGATGAAATAATTACTGTAATTACATTTTCACTTAAAGTAAGGGTAGCAGAAAAATTGCTTCTGATTTAATTGCATCAAATACTGTATAGACTTGAACAATTATACCTAAAACAATAGTGAATTTTACATCAAAATGTGATGTCTAATCTTAAAATGTATGATTTTAAATGTAACCTCCATTCAAACACTCTGGTCAGTCAAGAATTGATGCTTTTTGATATTTATTTGAAATAAAATCCGCTGAATGTTGGCACAATTAATATTGTGTGACTTTGCTCTCTACTGACTTTTTTACCTATTCCAGACTAGAAGTGACTAATCTAAATGGCAAGAAAAGCTAATTGTATAAGGTGTATGATCCTGGCACTGAAGTTGTTACAATGTGTCAACCGTGACTGCTTTGGCCTCATGCTAATGAATTGAGAAGATTCGGTCACATGCTTTCCTAAAAATGTTTCTAGTGAGGCCTTTAGATTAATCCAAGAATAGATTTATAGTAGTCACAACTGTTGGATGAAACTGTAATTGGTCATGAGCACATATGGCCTGTTCAGAAAGTTGTGTTCATTTTTTTATAGATGCGCTGGTATCCCTCCACATCAGACTCCTCCCAGCCTGGATGGAAATCGAGGCAATTCTGCTAAAAATATAGTAAGGCCATTACCTCTCCCATGCAAAGTGATTAGATGATAATCTTGTGCATATTTTTTTTATTTTTTATATAATGATATTGGTAATTGTTGTTTTTTTGTCTTTTCTTTTTTAGGTTTTTCTCTGCTAATGGCACCTTCCAGTTCCGGTTTAAAATCTGTCCAGTTCATTTGAACTTGTGGTTTTTGGATGTATTAACTGTGGAATGAGGCCATGAAAATATGAAATTTAAGCTTGCATTGCTCATTAAGCTTATATTGAAGTCATATTGCCAACAGCACAAAAAGAGGCATATTAGATGGTACAATGGTAGACCTTAGTATTTTGTAATGGATCAGCTCCTTGAACTTTTTTTTTTTCTCCTTTATTTTGTATTGAATTTAAGTTTAAATTCTTTTTCATGTGTTCATTAATTGAGATTTGCTCTGGGTCCAAGTAAACTGAGACAATCAACTGACGTTGCAGACACAAAGCATGTAAGTTTTGGCATGAAGTAGCTCTGTGCTTCATTCTAGTATGTCTGTTGCTTTCATGACCGGTGTAACCTTGTTTGTTTGATAGCTTGGTCATTGAAGTTTCTTATGTTATGTACAAAACCTTGGCCGACTCATTTTGATGGGTGATGTCCAGTCCGATAGATGGTTTCCCTTGCTAGTTTCCACTGTAACACATCACAGTGGGAATGATACATTTTCAAAATATGAGACTAATTTAATCTAGTGTATATCTGGGGAGAAAAGTGTTTGCGCAATTTAAGTAAGTGATCTGTATAAGTTATTGGTAACTATTGCTTTGTATGTTTTGACATTTGTTTTTGTATAAATGTCCATTTATAGCAGTTTCAGAGATTAAGTTGTAATTTTCTTTGGTTTGACTGTCAGTGTGGCACAAACTAACATTTATAGGGACAGCAAATGTGGCTGCTAACATGAAAATGCTGTTTCAAGTTAATGCTCTGAATATACAGATATGCTACAATGGTGCATGATTTTAATGTGGGTAGTAATGGTTAATTCCGACATTAGAAGTGTATTTGTAAAAAAAAAAAAGTTTGTAAAATACTACTGTATGATGGTATTAAAATGGGAATGCATTAAAATGGCTTGTGTACTTTGTCTTAACTTTCACTTTTGATGCTGAAATGTTCTATGGGCTTGTTCAGTTTCAGTAACTTACTTCAGGATACACATTTTACTTGCATTAAACATCAATAACAGGCATCCAGAATTAGCGGGGACACTTAATGAGTTCACCTAAAAATGTAATTTATTCACATGTTTAAATCTGTATGACCTTCCATGGAACACAACAGCAGATGTTAAGGCATGGCAGATTGTGTCAAAGACTGAGAGCATCTCACATTTGCTGACTTTAGCATGCATTAAGAATAAATGGTGTTTGAGACTACCATTTTACCTAACACCATCCTGAAGAAATAAATCAGGCAGGTTTAAAATGATTTTGGCTGTTTTCAGACAGTTAATTCTAGTCCCAGACTTAAAGGCATGTTTAAGCTGTCTTAAAGGAACTTGCACTGATATATTTTTATTTATTTTATATAACCTTTATTTAACCAGGTAAACACGTAGAGAACACTTTCTCAGTTGAAATGGCGACCTGGCCAAGATAAAGCGAGGGTGCATGACATACAAATAGTTTCACATAAATTATACAAATTACACTTTAACTACACAAGAAATAAATTTTAAAACTAAAATACAACATAATTTTCTGGACAATAGAATAGACAAAGTCAGTACATAAAGAATTAATGGAGCACAATCTATAATAAAGCATAAAATTATTGTCTAAGACGTAACAAGACAACTACATATAGTAAATGATACTGGGCATTATACATCCTAAAATGACAATGCCATTGTTTTGTTTTAAGATGCCCTGTCCCTCTTTATATGGTTTTAAATATGTGCTAACATTTAAATAATTTGATACAATTAACTTGTGTACATGTTTTTACCTTGTACTTATTTTTAAAATACCTGAATGTAATAACAGTAATCAATTTTTGTATGTACATTTTTAATTACACTTGACACTTCCTTTTATACCTTAACCCACCCTTAAACAAACCCTACCACCATATCTGTCTCTTACCTCTAACCACAATAACAGCAATGTGTTTTACAATACAACATGAACACAATAAACTACATTGTACTTATTTTTTTATATATGCAAGTATAGTACTTAAAGTCACTTAATAGAAAGTGGGACCAGATTTGCACCAGTATTTTTTTTTTTCATAAGACACATCTATAAAAGCTATGTTAATGTATAATTTGAACTAAGCTCCTAGCTTAATCTAAGCCTTGTCTGTAAAACAGACAATTTAGTTCTTTTTATTAGATTAAAACTTAGTTCATATGAAAGATTTCATTTTTAGGTTGACTTATCTATGCAGAAGACAAACAGAATGTGATAATATAAGATCAGTGCTGCCCTCTAGAGGAAGTTACTCCGTAGTCTTATAAATTGTTTTTAAAATAGGCTACACGCCCGGAAAGTTGCTATTGAACACTCAAGCAATGTGTCTGTTAAACACGTTTGTATTGTATTATCAAAGTCTTGATTCCAAAATTTGTTATCAACGAAGACCTAATTTATAAATGGTGCTCTCCATGGTCCTGATTTCTGCCAATAAAAGCAATTCACACGTTACATATTTCATATATTAAAACTTAATGCCAAATTCGCACTGTGCAGATTTAGAATAGCAAAAAGCCCTCACATTTATTTTTACATCTAAATATATTCATCTGTATCTCAGAAGGCCTATACGTCAGATGCCACAAGTATTTACTTAATTAAAAAAAAAAAAAATAATAATAATAATAATAAATCACATTGTATTGCTTAATCTGGATTTTTAAAGGATACGAACGTGAAACAGTAAATTAGCCTGTAAAAAAAAAAAAAAAAAAAACGACGTCGTGCCTAAGTGTCTGCAATCTGTGATTGGTTAATGCCAGAGAGGAACTAGATCTCGGGGTGTTTGACCCGAACACAGGTGTGGTGAATTAGGCCAAAATTTCATTCGAAAGGTTTAAGTAGACTTTATGAGACTTAAACTGGGTGCTGTTTTCGATAATTTTAGTTGTTACCATGGCGTTTTCTATGGTGAGTAGTTCAGCAAGACAACGTTTGCCGAAAGTTTTTAATAAGTCTATGGGAGTGTGTGAGTGTGTTAAAGGTTTTGTTGGTGCTTATTTGCCCTGCGTTCATCGCTTTTTTTTATGAAGTTTAGGTTTTGTGAAATTAATTCCCGCTCCATTACTGTCTTGTTGAGTATGCAAAAATGTTAGCTTTTTATGATAGCCTCAGTCTGTCGTCTTTACATTTGAGAGACGTTCATTAATGCAGTTGCCATTGATGAGGGCTACTCAATCAGATCAATCATTGGGTGCTTTTTGTTAATTCGACAGCATAGCAGTGATGCCTATTACACTAATTTAACTTGAATGTATTCTGCTCACACTTGTGAAACTGAATTTGAACTGGTGAGGAAAAGAGGCAGGGAAGGAATCTGACCTAGTTGTGTCCCAATTATATGTACTATTACTGTGCACTTATCTTTGCTTTTACATAGTGTGCAAGCTTTCAAATATTTTGTCAGTCAACATTGGATTCTGTTACCCTTTCCTTTTTTTGGTATGCAAGTAAAGCTGTGACATTGAGTGACCAGATTTGAAGTGTTCAACATTGTTTTTTCTTCTGTTAAATAAGTGCATCATCCATCCAGGAAATTGGGATGCACCTCATGTCTTACCATTAGTAACTCTTGTATTTGCTTCTGTTCTGACAGCGAGAAAATCCCAGACTTCTTAACTGCCTGGATTCTGACATTCCAGCCCTGTCCACATGCAGCAATGCAGACACATTCTGCAGAATGAACACCATGCTAGGCAACTCACTGGATCTGAGCGGGGTGTGCACGACTCCAACTGCCAAATGCAAGCGAGACCCTTTTAATGGTAAATTGTAACGTTTGCTTTTTCTGTCTTGTGAGAAGTTGAACATATACCATTCCTTAATATATGTGCAGACACAATAACATTAGGCTACACATTTGAAACCTTTGCGTCACAGTATTTTTATTTTTTGCTCCCCACATCCAAATGCATCTGCTGCAGTGCTGTTTGCACTTTTGGCTTTGGCCCTGCATTCGAGCTTCATGTGCTCAGGGAATCATTACAGCAACGGTCATGTAATGTCATGCAGGCGAGACGCAGGATGCTGAATCAGGGCTGAAGCAAGCAGTTGGAGGCTGTCCAGTTCTGCATGAGCAGCCCAGATTGCTCATTCTTCAGCTACTTAGCAACAGTCCTGCGATTCACTGGAGTTTATCTCTTAGCCTGCTGCTAGCGGCGCGCGCGCGCTCTCTCTCCCTGCCACCTCAAACGGGAGCCAGAGGTGGGAGGGGGAGCTGCCTCTTTGCAGGAGAATTTGTCAGCAATGCACGGTAGTGTGGCATCAGTGGAGGCCAGAGACTGATGTCATTAGTAAGGGGCTGTGAGGGCAGCAGCGCCTGGGTCACATGCAGGGTGGGTCATCTCTGCAGAGACAGCTGCTCCTGTGCAGTTTAGCCAGACATAGCGAAGCGATCTGTGATTTACCAGAGTCTAGGGAGCCAATGCTTTCTCGAATGTGCATGCCTTTTATTCCCACTGCTGATGCGGAGTCGTCAAACTCTGTTTTATTTCTGGACTCTGTTAACAGATCGTCCCGACTCGGACCTGTCTGCGGTCCGGAGCAGGATGCTTTTTCCCAGCAGTGGCCAGGACTCATCTAGGGGTCTGCCTGACGCCAATAACTGGGGTCTGGGCCTACAGTCCCTCAGCCTGTCTGACTGGGAGAGACCGTGGAGCAGCCATGACACTGATCACTCGGTACAGACCAACACAGCTGCACGTGAGTGAAATGAAGGACTTTAAAGCAATCTTAGGATAACATTGCCACAACCGGATCATAACACTGCCACAACATTACATAAACAGTTGAACACTTATCATTTATGCAATTATCATTTAAAGTGAGTCTTAATGTTTGCTAATTTTTCAGTATATAATGGTAAAACTTGGTTTGTACTTGTTTTAAAGGCACATTCTGTTTACAACAGAGTTATCCAAGCAGCATTAATTTTGGATGGAGAGACTAGTTTTGATTTTATTCATTTCAATGAATCCACTCAATCTAGTGTGTGTTAAACAGAACTATGTGCGTGGATTGAAGTGAACGATTATGATCTTTATTGGTATCAGTGGCCTGACTAGAGCGGGTTTGAACCGTTCTCGCTAGGCCCATAGAGTGAGTCAGAGCCTTTTGTTGACTATTGCCACATTCTCGGCCTGCCTCATGCATTGGTAAGTCTCAATCGTGTGCTGAAATGAGAGCTGTTTTTGTTTTGTCTTATTGTGCTCGTTTGTTCTCGGAATTGGGGAAGAAATGCAAAGATAATCTATTCTGTTTTCATGATTACTTTGGGGCCTTTTTTTTTACTTTTTTTGTTTTGTCACAAATTCTGATTGTTCAGTTCAAGGGATTTTGGGGACTCCCAGTGTCTCAAACAAGCGTCCAAGCTACTCTGAGCCATCTATTGGTGCCACAGACTTCCTAGAGAAATTTCCCGGCATGGCACGCTTAAGCTCTCAATCTTTCCTGGACTCTCACTCCATTAGCCCTGTGGACTCGGAAACCAGTGGCTTCAGCTCTGGTTCTGATCATCTCTCAGATCTGCTGGTAAGGTTTTATTTTTATTTTTTTTATTTTTTTTGCTACCACCACAAACTAGTTTTCCGTTCCTCTGTAGCATTAGCATCGGTTTTGCTCAATGGGGGTTTGCACATTATGAATTAACTGACTTGCAGCTCCTGTTTAGTCTTTCCCATAATGTGTAATTTTCAAACACTGTAAGGATAGGCTTCACAATAGTCTAGTTGTCTAAAATTAAATTAATCTTGTTTCTATACCGTGATTTTAAATTTAGTAACATCACTTGACTGCTGAAATTAGTCGACGCATTGTTATTCTCACAACTTGACTGCACATTTTTAAAACCGCTTTACAGAAAGTTATGCTTTATCAAAAGCACCATACCAATAAATTTGACTCTCCTTTTGATCCAAAGTCTAGTGTGAAATGGCTAGTTTTAAAGTTGTAACTCTTTATGGTATTAACACTTTCACACCTGAATTCTCTCTCCTGCCTTTTGCAGTCTTCATTGAGGATCTCTCCGTCTATGCCCTTCCTTATGTCAAGTATGCAAAGGGATCCTCTCAAGCTAGCGCTCGGCTCTCGGCTGGACCTCAGCAACTCGCCTCTCACCCCGCCATCCAGTGGCAGCCCGGGTGGTGGCCTGTCCCACCGCTGGCCTGGTGCCTCCATCTGGCCCAACTGGGACCTGATGAAGACCCCGGAGAGCCCTTTCAGCATTGAAAGAGAGGCCTGGCTTCACAGACAGGCGGCTTGTATGGCCTGTTGCATACTACTGTAGTGCATGATCTTAAATGCTAATCTAAACCACCCCCAATACCCACCTTGAACATTTGTTCAAACCTGGTGCAGTGATATTGTCTCTTGTACTCAGCTTGTGATATTGTGTTCCACAGCAATTAATGAAGCTACCTTCACATGGAGTGGACAGCTGCCCCCCAGACACTACCAAAATCCCATTTATTCCTGCAAGGTATTTTTGGGAGGAGTTCCCTGGGACATTACTGAAGGTAAGAGGATCATTTTTTTTTTTTTTCCTCAAATTAAACAACACAACTGTTTAACATGTTTTAAGCACCAAATTGGCATTGGAATTATTTCTAAACGGAAAAAAAATAATAATAAAGAATTAAAAAAAAAAAATTATAAACTGAGTGGTACTGTAAATATGGCTTTTTTTTATAGACTAATGGCTTTTCTCTTTGTCCCTAGCTGGTTTGATAAACACTTTTAAATGCTATGGCCCTCTGAGTGTTGAGTGGCCAGGTAAGGATGGCAAGCACCCTCGCTGCCCTCCGAAAGGTAATATGCCCAAAGGTAATGCTAAAAGGGTAGGAAACCTATTTTATTACAGCACTGTGGCAGGGTGGTGTGGCACTCAACTTCTCGGTGGCTAGAACAACCTTTCATACACGTATGGTGGTAACGGTTCTGGGAGTTAATGATTTTACACTTTAGAAAATGTTCATACGCAGGTTATTTCTAGTCTGATGTACAACCTACAATTATGCAGTTGGCAGTAAGGCAATTGAAATGAGTAACCTTTGAGACTTGCATGTGACTAGTCCCTTTTTCAGGTTATGTGTACTTGGTGTTTGAATCGGACAAGTCTGTGCGTGCCCTGCTTCAGGACTGCACTGAGGACTTGCTCCATCCTGAGGGCTACAGCGAGTATTACTTCAAAATGTCCAGCAGAAGGATGCGCTGCAAAGATGTAAGCTTATCACTTTCTAACATGTGCAGGTGGCCTTGGTTATGTATGTTGGAGTTTTAAACTGAACTGTTGTACCAAAAAGGTTTCTGTGTGGGTGAACAATGCTTGATGACCTGCTTCCAGAATTATTTTACTTTTAAATGGCCCAAAACCTGTATATAGTGAACTCTTTTGTGGTTTTGTTGGTGTTTGAGAAATGCTGACCTGTCTTTTCTTGGCCCTTCAGGCACAGGTGATCCCTTGGGTGATTTCGGACAGTAACTATGTGAGTTGCCCCTCTCAGAGGCTGGACCCTAGGAACACTGTGTTTGTAGGAGCTCTGCATGGCATGCTCAACGCTGAGGCCCTGGCCAGCATCATGAATGATCTGTTTGGAGGAGTAGTGTATGCAGGCATTGACACAGACAAGCACAAGTACCCCATTGGTGAGTTTCTTACAATGTGGTGGGTTTTTATTTTTTTCTCTCCTCCAATCGTAACTAATATTAGTATGATGCTGTGGTTTGACATGTTATTGGTTTTCCCTTTTTCCAGGATCTGGACGTGTAACCTTTAACAACCAACGCAGTTATCTGAAAGCTGTGAGTGCTGCATTTGTGGAGATCAAGACTCCCAAATTTACAAAGAAGGTAGAGTAACCTGAACACTTAAAGCCTTATTTTATTGTGTTAGTAGTGGAGTACTGTCTTGATCCCTTGTTGCATGCTGCACTGTATATGATCCTACTAATACTGGGATAACAGGTCTGAAGTTTTTTTTTTTTTTTCCCACTTTACCACACAGTAAAGCATGAGAATATGGTAGGCATATTTGAAGGCGAACCAAATAAAAGGAAGAAACGTTATAGTCCCTTATAAAAATGGGTGAGGCTTTGAGTGAATATTTGGGAAAAGAAACCATAGATTCCATGTCAAATGAAATATTGTTACATTTGCTGAGAATTGGGAGACCAGATTGCAAAATGCGAGCTCATGCCATTGTGTGCACAGAGAATAGTCCAGTTGCAGCAGGGAACACTTTAGTAGGCTAAGAAGCTAATGTATTCATTTATAAAACGAGGTTGGGTTCCTTCAACTGTCCATCCTAATAAAAATGGCTAAGCTATACAAAATTGTAAAGTATTGTATTTCACCAGATTTTATAGTAAACATTTTCAAGAGCAAGTGAGAACTTTCAAGGGGGGGTGCCGGGTGTATGGAAAAGAAAAATATTCGAATCCCAAAATTGAAAATCTAATACCTACCAAATTAATATTCGGGTCCAGCCCTAATATATATCCTTTTTATAGTATTTGATCTTCTGTGGATTTAAATTATTGGTAGATGAGGGCAAATCCAGTGTCTTTCACGTTATGGATGCTTTCACACTTACTTCATTGAGTTTGTTGCCCCCTTTGTTAATCGCATTCAGGTGCGGACCAAATAAGGGTACAAAGAGGTCTCGGTATGCTTTCAAAAGAGCTCTGGAGCAGTTTGTGGTGAGCGTGATTTGGCCTGAAACAGACCCAACTGCCAAAGAACTGAGCATTTTTGGATTAAAACGGCTACCCTAGTCAAAAAAAACTATTTAGATTGTCAAAAGCGCTCCCTTTAAGCCGTGACTTACCGCGTTCTACACTCTCACCAAAACTCCATAAACCATGAAGTTGTCTGCACTGCACAGTGACTCTCTTATTGCTCTTATTACTCTTATTATCTCTAGGCTGTTTATGAGGGGATTTGGTAAAGGATAAAGCTTGTGGTGAGTCTTAACATACATTGTGAGCACATCTTGTGACTGCATTTTCGTTCGTTTCATCTAATTCGGACCATAGCAATCAGTGTGGTGTGAGAATAAACCAAAACCCCAGCTGAAATAGCCCAAAGTATAATTTTTCGCCCTTGGTCTAGACCAAATGAACTACAGATGTGAAAGCACCCTAGTTCTTGTATGCATCACACCCTCCTTTTAAATGGACTGACCTGTAAGTCTCTTTAACTGAAGGAGTCCGTCGATTTACTGCTTAAAGGACCACTTGAAAACTAGCGCCACTCATGGAAGCAAATATGTTTACTGTTGTGACTGCCAGACAGAAATTATTAATTTCAGATCAATTGACACTTCATTTAGTCACATTTGTCAATATCTGCCTTGTAGTGCATGTGTTTCATTTTTAGACCATTAGTATGCTACTCAATATTACAATTTCCTCAATGCTTCTCTTTTCTTCATGGGTATGCTTTTCCTCTTAGGTTCAGATTGACCCATACCTGGAGGATGCTATCTGTCAATTATGCAGTCGTGAGCCTGGGCCATTCTTTTGCAGGGACAAGGTGATTTTTATTTTTCCCCTCTTCCGTTTTATCGACCTAAATGCACGTCTCTGTATAATGACAGTCTGTTTCCCCATCCCTCCAGACCTGCTTCAAATACTACTGTCGCTCCTGCTGGCATAGGCAGCACTCCATGGACATCCTCAGTAACCACCGCCCTCTGATGCGAAACCAGAAGAAGCGGGACATCAACTGAAGCGTGCATGGCAGCACGATGCCTCAGCCTGGATGTCCATTGCGCCTGCTCCCTTCGGGGCACTGCTCCAGAGTCGGCCCCAGTTCGAAAGGCCCTCCCAGGAGTTGGGGCATGGGGAAACACTGTAGAAAGTTCACTGTTGCACTTTCTTTTTTAGTTTGGCTTGTTCACTTTGGCACTGTACACAGTGAGATGGGATAGCTGGGGCCCGTGGATGGGAAGACCCAGAGTTTTTGACCAAGTTGATTCAGGCCATCTTTGAAGGGTTTTTTTTTTCCTCCCCCCTTTATATAGGTTGCTATTTTGCGTTGGTAAAAATCATTCGAAAGTCTCATTGTTTAACAGACGGAAGCCATACAGTGCCTTTAATTGGTTTTCCCCCTTCCACACTAGCTGCTTTTTTCTGGCACTTTTTTGCCAATATTTTTTACGTTTTTGAGATGCAACTACAAAAGCCAGATTTTCATCATGACATTTTTCACAGTTTTAGTTTTCATAAATTTTTACATGAAACAGTTTTAAGGTATGGCATGGAAAAGGTTGAATAGCAATCTACCCGGCGGCTTTTTAATTTTGCGCTTTTTTTTTTCTTTCTTTTTTCCTCCATGTTTTTGGAGTGTTTTTTGCCTTATCAGTGTTCTGTTTGGTAGAATAAGAGGTTTGCGCATAACCCTGCAGATCTAATTGCCAATCCAGATCAATTTCAGTGTGTGCCTCCATTAGGCATTGCTTTTACTGCTCTCGATCAGATTTCAAACCAACTTAATATATTAATCCATAAATGAGAATGGCCATCGACTGCACGTAGTTTTATTGCACTTTTTAATTTGCACTTTGTAAAGGGGTAGGTTTTTAATCACTTATATTGTACATCAGCAGGTGTTGTGGGTATGAGCCCATATGGCTGCTTGTATTTAAAAGCATAGACTTCCCTTGAATGTACCAAGAGCCTTAGCAGACTAAATGCAAATGTCACTTTAATCATCTCCTGCTGAAAGTCTGAATGAATTGCATTCAGAACTAAGAATGTCCTTTCTCACCATATGCATTCCATGCAGAGCTATTTCCCAAGCTCCTCTGTCATTCTACCTCGTTGTCTGCCAAGTTTGCTTAAAAGGGTGAAGTTTGAATTTTTGACTGGGCACAATAAAGGTGTTTAAGCATTATTCCTGTTGTATCTTATTTTTATTTTTTTTGGCCTCTATTTAATGTGCAGCAAAGCAGTGTGTTGTATTCCTCCATGAAGTCCTACAGTATCAAGTTATTTCTACTTGTCCACTAGGTGGAAGTGCTGCATTTGCAAATGAGGATTAGGGCTTTTTTTTTCATTGAGGTAAAATTTGGTGCTGATTAAAAAGATAGGATTTTTAAATGTGTACTATTAATGTCAGCCTAGTTTTCAAACTAGTGAAACTACTTAAAATGTGGACTTCTGTTACTTATACCCTTTTCTCTCTGCATTGCATTCTGCCCACTGAAATTGAAAAGCTATGGATTAAGAGGATAACCCAGTGGATTTTTTTGAGCGGTTACAGGGCTGTAAGAGTATGTCATCAAAAGCCCTGCTGGTTACTGCACGATTGGGAACATTATTTCAGTTCCAGATGGTTGAATGTGGAAAGAGGGATGTCTGAAATGAGAATCCACTAGAGTAGCTTATAAATATTCTGATCCTCACTTCATTAATTCTGGTAGTCATATTTATTTATATGCTGTGTGTTCTCCAAATTGCTATAGAAACTGTAACTACACCATCTTGACCACCATCAGACTTTGTATATTCTAAGTGAAAATGTAGTCCTCTAAGAATGGGTCTCTGTTAACTTCTATAGGAAATGTAGTGTAGATGTTACAGAAATTAAGATGTTGGGACTCTAACCTGTGAAACCTTGGTCATTTTTACAGCTAAATGGGTTAAAATCAACTGGGGACTGGAATTCAGTGTAAGGGGCTGTGAGGATGGAAAGTGTGTGAGCTGGGACAGGACCTGCCAGCTGAGTCCGTGTGAATCTCATAGGAATCACAGGTGTGTGGAGGACGATTAGAGTCTGTTTACATAACCTCCTGTTTCTCCTCTCTCGCTACACATCCCACGGACACGACAAAAATAACACCCCAAACACCATCTAAAACTCACCTCTTCATCAGAGGTAATTTGAACGTGTTGGCATGTTATATTTAAGCTTACACATTAACATAAAGATTTTCTCTGACACTTATCTACACTTTAGTAGTGTATTACTAAATGAGTCACCCTGAGAAATGTGGTCTGTCTAGAGCTGGACTAAATGGATAAATTCTGCCACTGAAAGTATTCTTGTAAAGAAGAGTGTTATAGATGTGAGGATGTTAAAGAAGGTTTACTGTACTGTATTCTGAGGGATTGTGGTTGATCAAGTTTTGAAAGTGTTATGTTGCTCTGAGATCTTTGGATTTAGTTGTTCTAATTTTATGTTGACTTTACTGTGAAGCCGCATTGTAACCCATGATTATTCTGACTAATACTGGAATCCAGCAGCATTAGAGCTGTTCAGTTAAAAGAAGCCTATATAAGACTCTGCTGTAACTTCTGAGTATACCATAGGAAACTGACCTAATGTACCTATTAAAATCAAAGAACAAGAAGATATAGGCTCATTGAGGAAACGATTAAAGGGAAGATTAAAAAAAGTGAATGACTTTCTCATGGTTCCTTGGAAAATACTATGGCCTCAAAACGTTACCACAGCACAGTGCATGATTTTTATAGTTTGACATTTGCCATACATAATTAGCTCCATATGGATTTTATCATGTGGTAAACTTGCTTGGTTGCTAACATGGTACAGTTTTTTGTTTAATGCAATATTAATGCATTAAGCTTTTACTGCTGTTTGCTTAACCAACATAAGGACTTTCACTTTGAAAGCGCGACAACACCTGTCAGTCTTTCCAGTGAGCCTACTCTAAATTAAACTTTTATATTATTTTCATTTACAATTGGTTGTCTTTTCTCAATACTAATAAAAATCTTCACATAGTTTCGTAGAGGCAAGAACATCCATCTGTTAGTATTTGGCAGAGGTATAGAAATGCCCATCTTAGTCTTTTCTTATTTACATCCCACTGTATTTTGTCTATGGTGATGTATACACTTGGGGAACAATGTCTTGGCATGTCTGTTCCTGTCAGCATGGTAATTAAAATAAACAATTAAATAACACAATTTTACAAAGCTGGCCTCTTCTAAATACAATGTTACAGAATTGAATTAACTGGCAGGTCGAATTATTTTGAATGTTGTTTATTATAGAATTACTGCATATAGGATTCTGTCTGAATTGCCAATGATCTCATGAGAAAACATGAACAAGTATTTTACGAGATGGCGATTTCAAATTAATTTGTATGATCTGATTCATATGGAAACATTTGGGAAATAATTCAAAAACAACTTGTTGCCTGATGCTTGAGTTTTAGTAAGTAAATAGTTAATGACAATTCAAATGTGGTCATGTAATGCATTTTATATCAAAGACACTGCTATTGTGCTGTGTGAAGAGTGTGTACTAGTTGGCTACTAAGAAGTGCACATGAAGTGCTGTTAAAAACTCTACTTTGAATCAACATTAAATCACTGTAAAATATTCAGACATATACTACACTCTACTCATGCTAAAGATCAACATTTTTTTCAGGAGGGACAGTTATGCTTTTCGCATCTATAAGAATGCTGTTACTGTGTTTTTCTTGGAAGTATTAATTTGTAATGAATCTTCATGCAGAGGTTCCCTTAATTTTTATCTGAGAAGATAAAGTACCATTTGTTTAGCCTCTTTTTTTTACTTTTGAGGAGGTCTTGTGTAATGTGTGAGAAAGAAACGGAAACAAATCTGAATTGTGGAAGTGTCTTCTACACCCCCTCCATCCCCCTGTGTTTATAAACTAAAGCTCTTGCAGGAAACAGAGGGTAATAGGGTTAGAGTTCAGCTGTGCCTCTTTAAGGGATCCTCTCCTCAGGACAGAGGGCTGTTAAACGATCGTGGGAAAGGGGGAGGACCTTCAGCAAAATCTGCCTCCTCTTCACTCCATCCCACAAACTTACAAAACCTTCAGGGAGCAAAACTTTTAAATAGGTAGTAGCTAAAAAAAACATGTTCTTGCAGACATTAGTGTATTCCTTTTGACATCTAAACATATCAGCCCAAACCACCTTGAGAAAATAATTCAGATGGATGGATGGATGGATGGATGGATGGATGGAAAGATAGATCAAATGTTTGCATTCAGTTATATTTGTATTAATATTTTTATTCAGAAAAGATGCATTAAATTGATCAAAAGTAACAATAAAGACTTTGACATTGTTACAAAAGCTTTCTATTAACAGTTTTTCTCAGTTGCTTTAGTGCATTTCTCACATCACTATTTACATTTGCACAACAGTTAGTTCAACCTCCACAACATTTAGTCATTTGTGCATGACATCATAGTAGCAGTTTCTCATTCCTTCCAACAAATTGCAAATCTTTTGGACATGCATCAATTTTTTTCATACAACTCTCTGCTGTTTTATAACATTACAATTTGCTTATGTCATGTCAGTCAAAAATAACTACTTAGTTAATAAACTAATAGTCCTCATTTCATTGAGTATACAAAAATATTGAACTTGTCAAAATCTGTCAAACTAATTTTACAATTAAAAAGCAGAAAAACTTTTATTTTATTCTATAATTAACAATTTTTCTCAGGTGAAACTCAGCTTTCACTGATGAGAAAGGATGTGATTCACAGTACTATGTTGTGTGTTCAGTTCCAATGTGAACTGTAATATATTGTTTTCAGTTGTGCACAGCTCTACCCAACGGGAGTTTATGTTTGTTGTAAATAAGGGTGTATTTTTTCTTTTGCACAATGCTGTGAACAAATTAGAATTGCAAAGAGCAAAAATGAGAAACATGCATATTCAGTGTCTTGTACTCAGTTACCTCACTAAATCCAGTAATGTGTAACTTTACTGTAGTTTTCAAATGCTGTGCAAATATTATATAGTGCTTTCTTGAGCATTTTCAGTGTCACCAAGATCTGACTTTTTTGCATTGGAAAACATTTACAGAATAAACTGTCATACTGAAAACATGACAAAGCCATTTGACTATCTTGTTCATAAACAATGGTGTCAGGACTTTTCATCTTGATGACACATTCATTGACGTAAATACTTGCTTTTGAGAAATAAGCTATTTATTTTGAGCAAGTGACATGCTTTTGCATGTTATCAACTAGGTTTTGCAGTTTGTACTATTTTGTTTTGAGAACTGCAATAACTGTTGTGCAAATGTAAATAGAAATGCACCAAATCGACTCAGAAAAACTGTAAAATAAATGCTGTTGTTTTAAACGTTATTCACCAAATAATCATGAAAGAAAATATATCAAGGTTTTCACAAGGATATTAAGCACCACAGTTGTTTTCAACAGTTACAATAATAAGAAATGTTGCTTGAGCAGCAAATCAGCATATTATAATGATTTCTGAAGGATCATGCGTCACTGAAGACTGGAGTAATGATGCTGAAAATTCAGCTTTGACATCACAGTAATAAAGTGCATTTTAACATATTCAATTCAAATAGAAAACAGTTTTACAAAATGGTAACAATATTTCGGTTTTGACTCCAAATTTCAGAATTATTGATGTGTACAGTACACTTATACTGTATAGTCTAATCATATAGATTTATATATTTAAATTTATGTTTCAAAATGTTTTACTCCACATGAGCAACGTTCCCTATCACATGAACTGCATAACTGTTCAAAAGATCTTCAGTGTTGTCCTCTGATACTCATACTACATCTCTGATGTCTGCTGTGCTGCACAGTGATCCAGAAGAAACATCTTCATCCAGTGGGAGATGAAGAGATTGACAGATCGAGGGAAAGAGATGGTCCAAGAGGAAACAAGAGAGAGACATAGAGCAGCAGAGATGTGGACAAGCATGCTGATCTGCACATTCTAGGCAGTTGTCATGGAGACAGCACTGCCTCCTAGGCCTGGCTGCTCTTCGTGAGGTTTTCGTGAGAAAGGCTAAGTGTTCCAGTGCGTGTGCATGTGTGTGTGTGTGTGTGTGTGTGTGTGTGTGTCACTGGGATCATAATGTCATACTGTTAGCATTTTAGTACACTTTGCATTGATAGTTATGATCAGTGTTACAACATGCAAGTTGATAAAGTATTCTGTGTTCTAACTACTTGTTATTTATGACTATCTGTGGCTGTGCTTTATATAAAAGCTATTTGTAACTATGTGCAGCTGTGGTCTTTCATTATCATTACATGGGGCTAATGCTCCCATCTCTCTCTGCCTCTTTTCGCCTAGTGAAATAAAACTGAAAAAGCCTGTTGTCAAATTAATAATTTGTCTATGTCTGTGAAGCTCCAATAAAACACAATACGAGTCTTTCTAAGCCACTTGATGTTTTCCCTAGTGAAAAATAAATATACTAAAACGAATTTGAAATCATTTTATTTCATGCTAAGTATAGGCTACTACAAATAAATTTAGTCTACATATAAAGGGGCTATCTATGGTAATTTCATGCATTCAACCATATTTGCAATTTTAAAGTCCCCGTGAAATCAAAATTGAACCTATTTACTTTGTTAGCGCATATTACTAGTCTTGTGGTGAACAATTAATCAGTGCAAGTGAATATATATATAAAAAAATGTTTTACCTTAGTAATCTTTAATCAAAATCTGAAAAGTTACTTCCGGTCTGGAACAGTTTCTTTTTCTGATGACGTAGGTTTCACAACTTGGGTGGAGAAACGCTTAACCACTCCCCTCAAACCGTTAGTTTGCTATGAGCGAGAGATGGAGAGGAGGAGCGCTAGAGTAAAACCCTGCCCTCTGTTCAATATTCCGTTTCACTTGGAAATACGTCACAGCACTGGAGAAAAATCGTTTGCAACTTCCGGTTCACGGGGATTTTAAGTTGGCTTTTCATGCTAAAAATGGCCACAGTTTAAAAAAAAAACGAGTTTGACATATGGGATAGTATTTCTGTGCCAAATGCTCCTTCAGTATTCATACTCTATGGATTCATATCAAGTTTCAATATTCAATATTCAAGTTTCGTATGGCACTGTATGATGTCATAACGTGCAGAATTCCTTATATGGGCACTTCTCTCGGAAGAGCGTGCGCACACACTCTCACACGCACACATCAACCAGAGAGTGCAAGTCAAGAACACGTCCCAATTAACGAGCTTTAGTTCATTGTTCGAACAATGTTTGGACATTTTTTAGATCTCGAAATCAACAACGTCACCAAAGAAGTGTGTTTTTGGTTCTGAGGAAAATTAACCTTGTCCATCTTCCCAAAGAATCCAGCGTTAAGGAAACACTAACAGTGGAAACAGTTACTTTTTCCGTGGCATTACCAGAGTTATGCAATGCAAGTGTGTTTGTTTGTCCCTCGGATTTCGGTGACAAACGTTTTATTAACAAGGCCCAGTTCGACGCTGGATTTACAGATCGTTTGAAACTGAAGATAGAGTAGTGCCAGAGATCCAGATCATGAGTCGGAACCGCAGGTCAGGCGGTAAGTAATTAAATCTGCATCAAATGTGTTTTGTTGGAAAGTGCATATAATTTAAACAACACAAACATATAGTGACTCAAAAGTTATCCAGTGAAAATGATGTGACGATGTATTATGTGTCTTTAAAAACAGTTAATGTTTAGCTGACCACCAAAATAGGCAGTGGGCCAAGTCCGTCTATCTCGTTAACTTTTTGATTTGATAGTTAACGTTACCCAGCTGCTGTGTGGCTCATTTTATTTATTTTTATTTATTTGTATCGTATGAATAATTCACCAAAAGATTACCGATTGTTTCCAGTTGCACCTTAAAGTATAGAAATAGATTTAATTTCAAACGTTGGCCGGAGTGAGATCCAATCAACGGTTGTGTTGTTGCTTTGTTGAATTGATTTGCCCAATCACGTTATTCGTTGAACCCGCGTCGCGTGACTCGCGTCAGTTTGAAGCCAACTCTAGTCACACACACAACCATAGACAACCCAACCTGGAGAGACCGGTGTGTCTCGGCAAGTCAATGTCAAGGTAAGACAAAGGTTTTTTTTTTTTTTTTTACAATGATTATACAGCCCTATATCTTAATGCTTTTCAGAAGTTGTATTTAAGACTGCAAGCTATACTTCGTCGTGAATATATGCGTTGTCGTTGATTAGAACAGTAACATTAGCCACGAAAGAATTTTGGTAGTGGAGCAGTAAGCTAGGTCTAACAGTATATATATATATGTTGCTTAGCCTTATCCAAAATAATTATTCAGTACATACACAATGAATTAAGCAAAGTGAGCAATAATAAATAATTTGACAGATAGGCCTATGTCCAGTTTTTTTTTTTTTTTTTAAAAAAAGACTACAAAGCAAAACAAAAATGATTTGAAAAATATTTTAGTTAAAGGTGGCTGATTTTGAGCTATTTAACAAAATTATTTGTGGTCAGAACTGCAGTAGTCTTGTCAAGCTCCTTTAAGATGGTTATCATCTTAATACAAATGTCAATATGAAAAATGTGATTTAAAATTATCTAGTAATGTGTGCTTTCTGTGGTTGTGTCTGAATATAATCCAGTTGTTTATCTAACACACAGACACGAACAGGACAACATCATATCCTTCCACACCCAAATGACGAGGTGATCGTTGACAATCATCATCACATCAACTGCACCATGATGGAGCAGGTCAAGATCAGGAAGATGCTTAGTATCCACATCACAGATGACCCATCTTGATCTATCGACACCACCAACAGAACCTGGCCAAGAAAGTTCAAAAACCTCTGCACTTCCTCCCACAGTTGAGGAAGGCTCATCTCCCAAAAATCCATCCTTTTAACTTATAGGGGAACCCTCCAATAACATAAGGGCAGAGGATTGACTCTTACACAAAAACACAGGTAGTATACATTATGATGCTGCTACATTGCTTTATTTTTAAATTTGTTATGAACATTTGACCCCACTTACACATATATTGCACTGCCTTTTGCTACTTGTCAATCCCACTTGCTCTGAAATACTATATTAATTAGTGATGAGTCAAGATTTTTGAATATTCGATTAGTTGATTTTATTGAATAGGATGTGTGGGATGGAATATTGAATAGGATGTGTGGGATGATTGTCTAAAAAAAACATGTTTTAGTTGTGTTTATGAGATGCAATGCTAAATTCACATAATATTTTTATACATTTAATAAATATATTCTTAATATTTGTTGTTTTTTCTGTTTGAGTTTATATGTCTCAATATTAATAACAGTCTGGTTAATTTTGAGTCTTGAAATGTAAACTCTCAATGGTTGGCTTTCTAAATATATGTTGGTTATGTGTCTATTCAGATTGACTGTTGTGCAGCAACCTTTTTATTTATATACGTATGTTTGAGGTTTTTAATGTCTATTTAAGCGCCACACCGGTTTTAGTTTTTTTTTTTTAGCACCACAGAGGTAAGGTTTACGATTTTCGCCTATCCTACCGTCTTTGAATATTATTTTTGTTTTAAATGCCCATCCCTACTATAATACAATGTACATGCTGTCTGCAGTGTTAATGAATAACTGCTCTCCTACAATTCTCCATTGCAGTTTGCTGTAATGCATGTTTCTGAGACAGTGACGGACTACTTGCTCTATTTGACATGATGCATGACATAATAGTTTGTGTGCACATGCTCAAAAGCAATTAATAGCCTGGTAATACCAGACTCTGCTACTTCACTTTGCTTCGTAGACAGAGTCTGGAATGGCATAATAGAGAAGTGTTTTCTCTCTCGCAAGGGGGCGCTTCTCTGAAGTTTAAAATCATTGGTTACCCGTAAGCCAATCAGATAAGTTTATTTATGACGTATGTTATGCGCCGACACGGCCGTATCGAGACATTATGCATTATGCATCGAGACATATAACTTCCACTGTAAACAGGGAGCGGCGCTTTTGTAAGGGCTGCAAAATGTGTGCCAACCGGGAATGAACAATTCACAAACTAGGTTATTTATATGAATTACTGAGTTGCGGCCGCCCCGCAACGTCGGCGTGCCCCGCTCTCACGAGTCTGATTTAGCTTCCGCCGCCCCGCAGCGCCGCGAGGACGAGCCGCTGCTCTCGCGAGTCATGAATAGGAAGTTCTTTTTACTGATTCATTCGTTTATTTAAGTGGCTTAATGTTATAATTTTAACAGCCAAATTCCCCGATCACATCCACCTACGCAATGTTGATCATATTCTCAATTAAGAAATCATAATGCAGTAAAAAATGATTTACAGGGAACATAAACAATCACTTTACCTTCCGAGTCTTACGTTCATTTGTCACGTGACATACACAATGAACAGATCGTTCATGAATCACATATCTGGGACTAATACAGCAGGATGTCGAAACGAAATATGGTGGATTATTATTATGATGTTAATAATGATAATAAGAGCGCACCAGGAGCGTTCACAGATGAGGAGACCGACTTTCTCCGGAATGTTCTCCATAACAGAGCGAATTGCATCCCGTGTCTTGTTTCCCATTTCTGCGTGGTTGTTTCGGTTTTCGATTTCTCTAACCTACAATGTAATCTCGGCGCTTAGCGTCTACGTCACGGCTCTCAGCCCACCCTCTTTTCGTTGATTGGCCGGCTGTTTTCAGGCCGGTGGAAAACTGAAAGATAGGCCGCTATCTCAGACTGACTACAGGAGCGAAATGAAATTAGCGGAAGACAAAAGCAATCCCTCAGAATGAAACTAATGCATCAGAATGAAATAGGATAACTCCTACTAGATAACATTTCAGAATAGCCCAAAGTCCAGGCCAAAGGTTCATTTTGCGCCGGAGTTGTCCTTTAATCACTTTTTTTTTAATTGTGTCCTCTTTTGGAAGGCCAGGCTTTCGCAACAAAAAACACAGCATCTCCACATCATAGCGGCAACAATAATAAAGCGAGAATAAAAGTGACGCCTTCTTTCTTTGAGGATACATTTGCACGGTGTTATGAAACTCACACACTGATGTAGATTTGTGGGAGCGTATTTTAAAGGAGCTAAACGCAAGTCTCTGAGTTTTTGCAGAACTACGCCCCCTCTGGCGACAAGCGAAACTGCAACCAGAGCTGTGCGCGTTCATGGAGGAACACACACACACATACGCACGTTTGCACGAGCTGTTCATAACTAAGGAGCATCAGCCGCACACTGTGCGGCACACATCTTTTGTTACAGTCATAATGAGGTAATACAGTAATAAATCTGCAAGTCATTTAAAATATATGAAAGGAAAGGCATTCGAGTAAATTACACACTTGTGTGAGAGGGGGAAACGGGGGTAGTAGAAAACTTCGGTTTTTGTTTCCATCTATCTCCCTGTGCTTACTGTATCCACTTATGATTGAATTATTATGGAAACACGTTCAGTTATCACTTTGTATAGGCTATTACCCGTTTGAGCCCTAGAGCAGACCGGAGATCTCTCCGTTTGTTGAAAGCTTCCCGATGTTGACTCTCGTCTTATCCCGACGCATGGCACTGGACAGACAGAAGTTTTATTTTCTGTCTCACGTGGAGTTTGCGTTGGGGTTTGTAATGAGCTACAAGCCGGTCTCTTTCCGCGCCATATACAGATTTAATGAAGTGCACGTCACCGAAAGCAACAGATATGAGCTGGATTTTATTAATCATCGGCTAATTTCAAAATCAGCAAAGACAGCAATAGGAGAGATCGGCAACAGGCCTGGTAAGATCATTTCATTTCTTTACTTTTAATGAAGATGGTAGTGTTAAGCGTCTGCGACTTACTTTCACTAATTCACTTTGATTTGCGATAGATTGCGGCGCTTGATGAAGGGGCTCAGCTCAGCTGCTCAGGTGATGCGCGTCGTCATATATGACTAAAATATCATGACATATAGCTTGGTTTCAACAACCAGATGCAACTTGTCCAGTTTCGTCTGGAATACGGCACAGACCACGTCCTCAAGTGGTTTGAGCGATCGAATTCAAATCCGTCTCGAATGCGTTTCGGAGGGCATTTACACCCTGGTCTTTTCACGATCGAATAGCTATCCGATCACAGAAGACACATGAAGTGACCAGGTGTAAACAGCCCCTTTGAATCCATCGTCTACTTTTGTGGAAAGCTGACTAGAGTTGTGTCGCTCGAGTTGTCTTCTCTGATACGGAGAACGGCGGCGAATAGCTACACGAACCTGCCAGACATAGCCAGGCGAGCGTGAACGCGCATGACGTCACGCCCAGTCTCAGATTCGAGCCCGAATCCCTCTTATATATTTCACTGTACAGGGTTATAGAGGCGATCGCAGTGATCAAAGAAGGGCTCATTCAGCCCACCAGGCGATTGTTTAAGCATGTATGGGTTAGAAAACGGCTATTTTTAACATGAAAAGTTGCGCAATGCACCTTTAAAGACGTGTTTCAGGAAGGCGTGGCTGAGCCTTAACTTTTACAATGAATATCTCTTGGGTTTGAGACTTTGAGCTTTGTAAATCTGCAAATCTTGTATGCACAAACAGCTACATAACACACTGAAGAAAAAGGAAAACAAGAAATCGCATCATATGACCCCTTTAGGTTTGGCCAAGCTTTTATTTATAAAGATTACTATATTGTATTTGATGCACACAATAATGATGCCATTAGCACACTTTAATTGGAATGGCATTGCAATGTGTTTTAAAATCTGTATTACATTTTCACAATACGGGTTTAAGGTCACAGTATGACCTCAGTTTGTTATCAGTATAATATTAATGTATGTTCAACACTCTTACAGTGTAATTGAGTTGCAATTTGTAATAACCCCAAAATATATTTGAAGTTTATGCTGAGTGAATTCTGCATTGTTGCATGCTAAATTAAGCTGATCTTAAGGCTAACTCACAAACAACCTCACAATAAACTAAAATGAATTGGTTGACTTGGTCCAATTCTCACTATTAACTTAGGCTACTTTTACTTTAATTAATATGTGGTTTAAAAGTACCAAATAAAAAGGGGAGTAAAGCATGATAGAAATTATTCTTTTTTTATTGAGCTATAAAAGAAACTGAATGAAAATGAGATAAAATGATACAATGTTTGGGGTTATAAAGCCTGAGAGGAAACTGTTTGGCCTCAACCCTTCTTCCTGTGTCAGTGGTCGCCCGTTCCTATGGGTCTGTCTCGATTTCTGACCACTCAGAATTAGAGAGCAAAACACTCTGACCACAAATTAAGCAGACCTGAATCCAATGTGGATGTCTACTATCCTTGTCTGATTACATGACCAAGCCAGAAAACAAATATTAACAGGAAGATGAATGTGGGCCACTTTGCAAAGCTAAAACATCATAAAGCTGTCTAAGTGACAGACTGAATCCAGTTAAGACGTGTAAGTAGTAAATGGAAGTAATATATAGTGAGGAAAATAAGTATTTGAACACCCTCCTATTTTTTAGTTCTCCCATTTAGAAATCATGGAGGGGTCTGAAAGCACACACACAGGGCTCCACAATAACTTTAACACTGGTTGCACAGCATATGATTTGGTCGCACTTTTTTTTTTTTTTTTTTTTTTTGCTACATGCCATGGGATTAATCAATGCATGTTGAATCTTAATCTGCATACCATAGTTTTGCTCTGATGTAAAAAGACTAACAGTGACAAGACCCCATGTTAGCAAAATGTTTTAATCTTTTAACTATCAAATCAAAATTTTCTCAAAAAAATATTAAAAAGTAAAAATAGTAGTATTTAATTAAATCAATGTATGGTGAGATTACTACATTTTATTTAATTAAAGCTGAAGTTGCAAAAAATCTGCAATTGCAGTTATTCGCAGATTTATAAACTTTACGTGAGTTCTACTTTGACATGGCTCAGGGTGGATGAACACAATGTTTGAGGAGAATGTGAGGCTGTCAGTCACCTTGCCGGTGTGGATACTGTCATTCAGAATCATAGATTATTCTTATTGAATTTTCACTGGAAAATGTCATCTGAACAACAAGTAACATCTACTTCTGTTCTGGTTCTGACATTGCAGTAAATCGTGCTGATTAAATCTAACAATCGCTTTTCATATCACGAAAAATCATGCGAATTATACTTTGTTCTCAAATTGTTAATGTTAACAATGTCAGCATTGCGTGACTAAATGTAATGTCCTTCTGATATTATCCTTGTTTTCGCATGGGTCCGGTTGCAATCTCTTTTTTTCTGTAGCCACTCCGAAGTCCGAACAAAGTGTTTTGCATTTTACAGTGGGGGAATCTGTTGTCATTGTTGATTGTCGTTTGAACCTTTATGGATCTGCCAAATTTATAAGTTTAATTATATCAAGTTCTGTGAGAAAAGGCTATAAATCTCCACCTCCAACATCCTCTTTCAAAATATAGCCTACTACCCGAGGCTCCTTCTTTATGTGTACAGATGTGTGTGTACACATCAAATCCGCCATTCACAATATAGCCTACTACCCGAGGCTCCTTTATGTGTACAGATGTGTACAAATCCACCAGTACTAGCACAAAGCTTACCGCTTTGAATCGAGCTTAGGCAAACAGATAGTTTTGAACACTGGTTGGTTATGTATTTACCCAAATATGTATTTTGGATAATTTTTAACCCAAAAAAGCTACTGTCTGCAGCTTTAAATGCATTTATGATGAAATTCATTGTCATGTCAATTTGTGATCATTTTGACCAACGAGCTGTCACTTTAATTCAGCTTGTGTAGCGCAGCAGGGATAGACTCTGTGTTAAATGATCTCTTCACTGCTACCTGCTCCTTGAACGGATGCAGTTTGAAAATACTGTGTCAGGCAGGCTACACAAATATTGATCTTGACACTGTTAGCGTCTTGTCTTTTATATGTCTACACTGTACATTTAACTTACACTTATTTTGACTTAATTTCTAATTGACTTAATTCCTGTGTATGGCGAGTCACGCAGGCACTGGGCAACTCCGCAGCCAAGCCGATCCCGGTAACCCTGATATATTTCAGCAAAAAGTGAATGAATCATACCACACAACAGAAAGTTTTGTTTTCAGGGCAGTCAGTTGGATGGATATGGATGGAAATGACACATCAGAGTAAATTGTGACTCATGAGTGGATTCAATAAGAATTATAAGATGGTGACATTATGATGAGAATAAGATGGATTTGGTTAGTCAGAGTGCTTTGATATGTATCTATTTTTTTTCCATGTCCCCATGGAACATCTTGAATCCAGTCTAGCTTGTAGTCAGACAGCATGTGTGTGGCCACTATTTGCAAAGCACGACTAATATCCACTTGAGTTCCATTACAATTGGTGTGGATTCCCATTGCTGGAATGACCATTGACATGAATTACTCTCAAACCTAGTAAATATTTTTAATATTAAGTTAAAATAATAAAGAAAAGGAGTGTAGCTATAAGGAAAATGGAAGTATTTACTTTCACCTCAGAAGGTTTTGTTGGTTTGACAGCAGTACAGCTGACTTCTGTCTGCACTGGTAAAATACTGAGACACCAGGCAGAAGCAACTGGAGAGGTCATGAGATTTTAACAGTGTGCATTTGTTTACTTGAGCATGACACTGAAACATAAACCCCTCTAGTAGTAACTGTATCTGGAATTGGTCGTTGATTGGATTTTTGTTTAAACTAGCCTATGGAAAATTTATTTATTTTGCCTTTAGCCTTTATTTGATATAACATTGAGAGCAGATAGGAAGCAATGGGAATAGGATAAAGAAAGCACCTCAAGCCTGGAGATGAAACCAATTCACCCAATACTGTATTTTAGAGAGCTGTCCTCAAGGCAATGTCTGCAAAAGCAAAGTGCAGTTATGTCATGTTATGTCCAAACAGCCTCTGTGGAAAATCTGCATTATTGTGACAGGTGCACAAACCATTGAAATGCCACTCAAACTCATGAGGTCAAACCAGCCACTCTTTTCTAATGTTACGATCTTTCGGAAGGATATATATGCAACCCCCACAGCCGGGTCCCACTCGACCCCCTCCGAGCGGGCCTCAAACCCGGGTCTCTGGCGTGAGAGTCGGGCGCTCTAACAAGGAGGCTAAAGACTGCAGCCTCTAGCGTCTGTCGCTAGAGCGCCTATTGAGATCAGGGGAGTGAGGTTTACTCACACAGCAACTACTAGCTGGCCTCCGTTACATATAGAGCAGTAGGTGCTTCACACAGGCTTGACTGGTTTTACGCTCATCATTAATTAACTTGGGTGTTTAGCAATAAAGTATCCTTTAGTGGTTTTTGATGTCAGAAATCGAAGTATTTTGGAATGAAATGTTTTTGCAGCTAATTTTAAATAGTGCTTTTTCCGAGATAAAGTTTTGAGTCAAGGTATGTTTTCATAGTACAGTAAACTATTTTAAAAGATGAAGGAAAGTTTTATTCCTTAATATAAACTGATTATTCTAAATCTTCTCAAATCTCAGACTTGACACTCTAAATAACCAGACACAAGCTTTGCCTTTCACATTTATCTGGGAGTCAGTTACCTCACAGCTAGGCAGCAACGGGTGTTTTTTTGTTTTTATCCTCAAGGTTGACCAAACTTGAATGACTTTATGAGAAGGTTACTGAGAAGGTTACAAAAAGACAAGAACGAATGGATTTCTCATTATTATTACAACCAGGTTCACTGCACATAGAAGCACACTCACACAAACAGATTATCCACTAGTTTGAGTAGATGACATCTTCCTTTGCTATTTAAAGCACTCTGTGGCCAAGGTTACTCATCAAGGATTCATAGTGGCATGAATGGAAGTCTAAGAACAGTTTCTAAAACTAAAATTATTTATATGGAAATGTTTTGCTTGTTGTTGTTGTTCTTCTTCTTTTTCTTATTTATTATTATTATTATTAATTATAAAGTATTTGTGATTTAAAATAGAATGAAAAGGGTCTGTCTTCAGGACAACACACTATCTTTTGTGGGGTGGCTTTTCAAATTAGTGTGGTTGACCATAATGAAACCATTTTTTTTTTGAGATGAGACCATATTTTTTCTTTCAAAACATTTAAAGTAATAATGTAGATTGATTATATGATGTGGAGAGAGAGAGAGAGAGAGAGAGAGAGAGAGAGTGAGAGAGAAAGAGAGAGAGAGAGAGGGGTTGAATTGCTTCTTTTTTAACCCCAAAGGAGGATAGCGTTGAGGGGTGAGAGAGAGAGAGAGAAAAATAGATTGAATTTCAACTTCTTTTAGAGTTCATTGAACATGGAGAGGGCTTTTGACCCTCAGCCTTTGCTCATTAGGAGGGGGGGGGGGGGGGGGGTGCATTCAAAGGCTGGAGGACAGGGGGAAGTGATAAAGAGGGCAAGGGAAAGAGACAGAGATGGGACAGGGTAAGAAGTAGTGTCTCCCCTTTTTTGTTCTGGTTGGTGATCATCAGTAGGCGCATTTCCATTACAGATTTGCGTAAAAAAATTGCGATATTTTCCAAATGTCGATAAAAAACTATTGCAAAATGACGGTGTTTCCATTAACCAATGTTATGCGACTAAAACGTCTTTTTTTCCCCTCTCGTGTGTTATCCAAGCATTAATGGCAGGGAAAGACACAGAGTTCTTGGTGTTTCTCCCTTATTTCTGCTTCGATGTCTTGATGGCATTTCTTTGAGGTGTAGTGAGGATATTCCTGTAATTATTGTTTCTTTTTTTAAATGTATTTAATAAAGAACTCTATCTTGTATTTTGTCCAAACGGTCGTTGCAAAACAAAAAATGAACGGTTGTTGTATTTTTAAAATGCAAAGTTGAACACCAACATTTTAGTTTGACCACACCAATGCTGCGCTATAGGCTATACATCTCAACGAAATTTTAGATGTTTGTTTGACTTTTTGCCCCCTTTAAAACATTTAAAATATTCACAAATTAATATGGGAAAAAAATATAGATTTTGGTTTTCTAAAGCCAAATTAGAACATGGATATTTATGATATTTTTCCCGCAGTGCTGTTGGCTGTAGGTGAGTTATTATAAATGCGTCTGAAAAAATAACGAGCTAAAAACATAATCTCTGGATGCACCTTTAGAGAGAACTGCACCTTTCATACGGATTACATAATCAGAAGATATTATTTTACGATTCGAATTTGTTCCTTTTAAAGTGGACATTTCAAGCTTTAGTCTATAAAGGATATTATTTCAGTTCTCGCGCTCCAGTTCACGAAGATCATACAGCGCGCCTGATTGTTTTATGTTATTTTACAAAAGCACAACTTTTTCTTGTTATTGTGACATTACGCAAATAAAAGTAGTTGCGAATATTGTATTATTATTATCTGTATAACCAGAAATGATAGAGTATTTTAAGTAAATTCCACTGTTGATAGGAAAATGAAAGCGGAGCGCCTGCGCCTGTCTGCCATCCAGTGCGTGCTCCAAACTCCGCACGCACTCTTGGATATTGGACAAAATCAAATGTTTATTTGTGATAATCTTAGCCCTGTTATTATTATTGTCCAACCTGTACTATGAATGAGATGTGACGAATTGCTTTGTTCCTTTTTTGGATAAAAGCGTCTTCTACATATGTAGCCTAATAAATGTTATAATAGGCTAATGATGATAATTATTATTATTATTATATGCGGACACGGACCTAAAACACACTCCGTCTTCTAAGTCAGGTGACTGTAAATGCACAAAATCAGTTTCCATTGCAGTTTTGCGAAAAAAATCCTTTTTCGAATTGCCTGAAAAACCTCCTCATGCGAGCGTAAAAACTTTTTTGCGATAAATGGGAGCTTTTGCGAAATTGACGTGTTTCCATTGAGCGTATTTTCATTTCGCAATTTCAATTTGCGCAAATTGAAGGGTAATGGAAATGCAGCTAGTTATGCTCCACAAATCTTTCTTTCTTGAGACACCTCTGAGACTTTGAGAAAAGGCAATAAAGGGGGCAAGTGGAATTTGCATATGCCACTCCCCCAGACATACAGGTATGAAAGGAGATTTGTATTTCGTAGTTGTCTACATAATTGCTCCTTCCATTCACCTCACAATTGATCATTTGGTGTTATGGTGCATTGCAGTGTAGGGGTTGACTGATATTTGATTTTCAGGGCCGATGCCGATTCCAGATAACCGATATGTCGTGTACAATGGGTTTTGACATATACTTTCTTTAAATGATTTTAAACATAATATCTTTGAATCTGATAACTAATAATAATAATAATTATAATAACTTAAAAAAAAGGAGGTAGAACAGGCTGTGAGAAAGGCAAGGGCTTCATCATCTCCAGGGCCTAATGGAGTTCCATACAGAGTGTACAAGAGTGCCTCAGGAGTTCTATGGAAATTGATAAAAGTGGCATGGGAAAAACAGGTTGTACCTAAAGCATGGCGCAGAGCAGGTGGAGTCAGCAATATTGCTCAGAGATTGTCAACCTACCTATTAAAAAAAATGGCATCACTGAAACTTCAGTTCAAAAAGCGAGCATTCCAGGGTTCTCAAGATGCTTAGAACACTTCAGTGTTATCTGGCAATGAATTCAATCAGCTTAAAAGGAGAGGAAGGAGCTCCATGTGACATTCCTGGATTTGGCTAATGTATATGGTTCAGTGCCACATGAGCTTCTTTGGGCAGCATTTGATTTTTTTCAGAGTACCAATGTCAATAACAAATTTAGTGAATGCCTATTTTGTAAATTTGCAATTTAGTTTCTCAACTCCAGAGTTCAGCACTACATGGCATTGCTTAGAGGCTGGAATAATGGCAGAATGCACCATTTCTCCACTGGCTTTTACTATGACAATGGAAGGGATCATCATTGGGGCATCAAGATGGGTAGTCCAAAAACTAGTTCCTTTGCATTTTGAATATGATAAAAAAATTATATAATGCTGCTTTCTGCTGAGCAGTCTAACAATTAAGCATGACGCCAGAATATAACATAATTTTCAATACAGAATGTGTGACTGAAACTATATAATTAGCACACATTATGTATTTAAAATTGTTATAACTCTTCAATTCTATAAACATGACTTCTTTCCAAACAAACTTAACCACTTGAAGCATAATGCATCCCCTCAGTGAGTCAGTTTTGAAACGCTAATCCTGCAACAAAAAAAAAAAAAAAAAAAAATGTAAAGGCTATATGAGGCAGATATGGGAGAACATGTGGTGGCAATTTTATGACCGGTGATGATGAATCTGACCTATGAAACAAATTGTACATTCAACAGCCATTAAATATATTATCATTCAAATATTTACACACCAAAATGCTTCAACATCTATCATTTTACACAATAAGAATGAAGATTAGCTCATTATTTCCTTATTAGAAGCATGCATGGATGTCATGCAAATGAGATGTTCGAGAATGTGTTATATGCACTCTGAGGGGATCCCTGTCCATGATTATTGATGCACATACATAAGATGTGATAGATGTGTCCTTCACATGATTTCTGTGTAATGTGTTCCTGTGTGTGGAAGGGAGGGAGGGAGATCTTGCCATCTTTTTTTAATTTATCCCGTGGGAGGCAGTTACGAACCAAGCTCAGCAAAGGGGCAAACTGCCTAGGCGCTCCTGCTCCATCCTTACATTCATACCTCACCTCTCTCCATCTTGGATGACCCTCAGGGGGGTAAAGATAAGGTCATCAAAGGGTGGAAAGATCTTGTACTGCAAACACAGGGCATGTGGGGGAAAAGCCCTAACTCTTTTTAGCTATTCGTCATTGATATGTAGCCAACATATATTCCCCAATCTAAAATAAATTATCCTATTTTAGAGACGCAGCAATGTATCAGCAAAATGAATTAAATTCCGTATCGACCATTGGATGATTTTTTTTTTTTTAAACTCGATGATCAGGGCCAATTGTATCCTGTTAATCAAAAGGGGGTGGGGAAATGTCAGGCGTGAAGAAAATATCTTGTGTTGAATTTAGGGCTGTCGTAGTTAATGTGAATAACACATTAACAGGTTTTTTTTTTTTTAATTGCTCTATTTAACCCTATGAGTCAAGCCAGGGTTGCCAGGCCTGCAGTTTTTCCCTACAACAATATTTCCTCCCATACAATAATCAAGCTTGCTGCCGGCCCCCTTGGTGCTGGAGGGGCGGCTGCTGTCCGTGAGAGAGCAGAGTCACCGTCGTTTGCCAGAGGTTGGAGCCTGCTGCCATCTGCAATGACGGGGAGGAGCAGGGAACGGGGGACTCCTGCCGACTGCCTGAACACAGATCTGTCTCCGTCCACCAGGCAGCGGGGGAGTGTTGAGCTGTCCAACGAGGGCTATCAGGCGCCACCGCCAGGCGCTGCAGAGTCGATCGCCCTGCTGGTGGAGGACCAGATGGCAGTGCGTTGTAGGAACTGGACCAAGATTTATTGTATTTTTTTATATACATCTATATATATAGCCACCAGCCCCTGGTGGACGACTCCTGGCCACACAAAACAGAAACAAAACATCACATAAAATCTGACTCCCGATCTTGTCAGCAGCCATATCACCTTGTAGCCCGAGACTACTAAGCAGGGCTGAGCCTGGTCAGTATCTGGATGGGAGACATCCAGAGAACACCAGTTTCTGCTGGAAGAGATGTTAGTGAGGCAAGCAGGGGGTGCTCATCCTGTGGTCTGTGTGGGTCCTAACACCTCAGTAAAGTGATGGGGACACCATTCTGTCAAAGAGCACAGATGACATGTTAAACCGAGGTCCTGACTCTCTGTGATGATTAAAAATTCGAAATTTGCCCCTTGTCTGTCCCTCATGGCCTCCTAATTATCCCCACATACTAATTGTCTCCTCTCCACCAGTAAGCTGGTTTGTGTTGACGTTCTGGCGCAATATGGCTGCCGTCGCATCATCCGGGTGGTTGAGGAGATTCCCCCTCCATGTAAAGTGCTTTGAGTTCCCAGAAAAGCGCTATATAAATGTAACAAATTATTATTATTATTTTACAGTGTCCTTGTTACACATTGCATGTATTTACTATAGTTATAACTTTAAATTATGCATAATTACATGCAACTAACCCTAAAACAAACTTAATCCTAACCCTATAGTAAGCAAATGTGGTTAATTAAAATGAATCTGTACTTGTCAAAAGGACACCTTAAAATGTAACCAAATGCAACCAAGTGTAACCAAAACAGCATAGTTTATATAAATTCAATTCTTATTTTTTCTTGAGGAATATTCTTATATGACCATCATTCTGTAGCACACGAAGAAGAGAATGAACTAGAATATTCTTTAATCAGGAATACTTTGGAAACGGAACCAAAAACATACAATAACCGACAAAGGGCTAAACTGAACAGTATACTCTACTGTTCATGCAGCACATAATCAGGAACTAAATATGATGTAGCTAATGATAGTCACAGAAACAATAGTGACTCCCCCTCCCGGAAGGCACGTCCTCGAATTGTAACTAATAGTTCGAGTATTGAGGGAGGGGGCCTGATGGAGTTTTGGTTCCTTGCCACTGTTGCCTTGGCTTTTGGCTTGCTTAGTTGGGGACATTTAATATTCAACAATATTATTGATCTGTGTTGTTGTATTATTTTCATGTTATCACTGTGAAGCTGCTTTGATACAATCTGTATTGTCAAAAGTGCTATATAAATAAAGGTGACTTGACTTAACTTGACTTGACTTGGAGGAGGGCTTGCCTTGGAGCTACTGGACAGGAATTTGGAGTCGGTGGAGAGACACACCATGGTGGAGCTGACAGGCGAAGGAAGCCAGGGTGGAGTTTTTATTGAATGCCTGGGCAGAACATGGAAGGATGGGGGAGCCTGGAGGAGTCCTAGGGCTGAAGGACCACAGTGGAGCTGAGGGAATAAAGAGCTATGGCGGAGGCAGCGGGTTGACAGGCCGAGGTGGATATATGGGCCTTGTAGTAGCCAAATGTAATTTGTTCCACCTCTAGATGGCAGTGTGATCTGTGGTGCAGGTGAAAACCACACCTGTTCCATCACATGGTATTTAAATGACGTGGGTTGAATCAGAAGGGGGGCAGGTGGTGGGAATTTATGGTTCTTACCATAGAACCACTGTTATGTATACCTCTTAAACATTGCATTAAAATGGACAAAACCAACTGTTCAACAGATTTCACTGTGTGAAGTGGTTTATTATGCGTGAGGAACACCTTACCACCTGTCTTGGGCTTATAGGGAAGTCATTACAGGCCTTAATGCTAGAGGTGAAGCTGGCGAGTCTGCATCTTCGTGCCAAACTGGTGATTGGGACGCCAGAGATGAATCCGATGAGCTGCATGGAGTTAGCGGTGGGTGCAAAGCCGAGAAGACAAAACCAGTGGAGCCGACAGATCCAGGGGACTGCATGTAACCAGTGGAGCAGTGGGACCAGGAAGTTGGGCAAGAATATTGGAGGAAGATCTCTGAATGGAACCAGAGAGAAGGCAAAGATTTGAGGGTGGGGACTCGGGTAACAATTGGATCTGCCGACTACAGGTCGACAAGATAGTGGTCCGCTCCTGACTGAACGGACAGAGTGTAGACTTCGAGACTGACTTAGGTGTTGCCTCAGGCTTGCACGTTGTGATGGGGAAGCTGCTCTGCTGGAGTATCCAACCCAAAAACTCCACCAGACTGTTCTGGAGGAGGAGACGCAACGCTGGTAAGTCCATGTTTCTTTTACTTGTCTTGAGGGTTGGTTATTCTGGAATGGTTAAAACGGAACTAAATAAGATAGAGCTGATGATAATCACTTAAATAAACAGGGACATAATCAGAAACCAAGGAAACCGAAACTGAATAGAGCATGGAAAGAAGAACTATAAGGAAACAAAAAAGAATATCAACATACACATGTGACTTCAGAAGCTAAATACAATTTTAATTGAATTGTTTTCTTACAGATTATTATGTATGAGAATACAACTGCCAAAATCTATATTAATGCATCTTCAAGAGAAAAAAAAATATTTGAATATGTTTTGGATGGATGGTACAATCGTGTGTGTGCATTCATATGTAGAATGTGTGTTTTCATGAGTGTGCAGGAATCTACAGTATGTCCTGCATGCACATGCTGTATGTTGTGAATGTGTGCTTATGTGATGCCTCAGTAACTGGGGCAGAACTGATTGCTGCTGATGGCTGTAGGCGCGTAAAGACCTACATTCAGCACAGACACAGGAAGGAGGCATAGAGAAAGAGGAAGAAGGTAATGTTGCAGACAGCGTGTCTACTGCCTTGGTTTCATTTTCCTCCACTAGATGTCCACCAAACAGCTGACTAAAAATTATTATATTTTAAAAAATCATAAAAGACAGAGTGAAAACCACTACAAATAGAAGAAGATTGACGAATGATTAACAGATGGAAGAGAAGGAGTGATAAAAAAAAAACTAAAAAAACAACAACAACGCTTATAGGTCAATCACCAGGGACAGGATCTGGCCCATCTGCTCAGCTGATATAACAGCGAATTATGCATGCAGATTGGCACTGCATCTCCATCCTCACCCCCAAACATGCTTCATGACGCATTTATGCCGTCTCAAAGATGTGGATGTGAGAGGATGAAAAGAGGAATGTGTTATGGGGGTTAACAGAAGTGAAAAGAGGGTGGGTGCATTGGAGAGACTTGACTCCTTTGTGAGGAGAAAAAAAATAAAAGGCGAAAGGAAAGAGTGTTGCTGCTTTAGGGAGTTTAAAGGATGAAGGTGACTTTTCTTCCTGTTTCCTCATGTCCTTTCACAGGTGTGTGTCTGTGCTCGTGAGAGAGGACCCCTGTGCGGAGGAAATCTGTTCTTCCTTCTAAGAATCATACTGCATGAGCTGACTAAAACAGCTTAAAGCAGGGGCAATTTTAGGGTTTCAATAATGGGGGCTCATTTAGAATATAGACAAACCTTATATTGCTGTATAGTTTGGCAATATGTTTGTCAATCAGCTACTGGGTCACAATCAGCTACTGGGTCAATGTTTAATACAACAAAATAACTACATGGACATCCTGAGGTGGAAATAAACAAACAAATGGAAAATAATTATTAGCATAGCTGCTGTTCATTAGGGGTGGGAATCTCTTGGCACCTCACGATTCAATTCGATTATGATTCAGAAGGCTGCAATTCGACGCTAAAGCGATTATCGATTATCTAAATCTTTAAAAAAAAGTGTGTTTGTGACTATAAATACTTTGCTTTAAAAGTACCAAGTAATGGCCCATAAAGAACATACAATATATTTTATTAACATTGCAAAGAACTAACAAGAAAATAAATGTGTGCCTGAACTAGCAGCATACTTGTAGTTTCCTCCTCTAGGTGGAAACGTGTCATGTGGCTTCTTATATTTGTTGTGTTTCCGAAATATCTTAGTTTGATTCTACAAAGCTTAAAAATAGTGTGGCTTTTGCAGCTCCTTTCCCCCTTCAACTTCATAGATCCAAAATATTTACACACATCAGCTTTTAACAAGGAGGGTGTTTGGATTTCGCGCTCAGCCATCGCGTCTATGTGCACGCCACAGACGGTCCGGGCACTGCACTTCCGCGCTTTAGAGTTCCGTCAAGACGTTGAAGACAACGTCTATAAAAGAGAGCCATATCTGTCTGTGTATAAACAGGAAGTTGAACCGAAAGTTGATGGCCTAGTACACGTGAACTCGGAACTTCGACGGGCATAGCCTAATACGTTATTATAAATGTACAGTATATATAAAAAAAACAGTTTTTTTTTGTTTGTTTTTTGAAAATCGATTTTTGATATTTGTGAATCGATTCAGAATCGTCCACGTCCGCATCGTGATGCATCTTAGGGGCCGTTTACACCTGGCCACTTCATGCGTTTTCTGTGATCGGATAGCTATCCGATCGTGAAAAGACCAGGGGCCTCATGTATAAAACTTTGCGTAGATTTCATCCTTAAAGTGTGCGTACGCACAAAAGTTTTCAGATTTATAAAACCGTTCGTACGCCAGAACCTGCGCAGAATTCACTTTATAAATCCCAGTCAGCGGGAGATTGTGCGCAGTCTCCTCCCCGAAATAACCATATATGGAGATTACAACGCCTAGTTTAAATGTGCATATCCTCATCTGCATATCATTTGCATATGATTATTCATCCACGTGATGCCAAGTTTAACGGTACAAGACATTAGGAAAATATGAAATGCGGATGTGCCGTCACATTATTACAAACATTTTTTTAGTAGCCTATATCCTTGCCTTTTTTTTGAATGAATAAATCAAATAGTGTTAAATACTTCAGAGAAAGTTTTTCTCAATCTTTTCCACTGGCCAAATAGTATTTTTAATTGATTTATATTTTAATGGAAAGAGATACTTGTAGACATGGTTGTGCATTATTTGCACGAAACAGTTTTCTCAGACAATCTCTAGTTAAAACATTAAAACACAGCATGCCAGAAGAAAAGTGTTCAAAAGCAATGCATCCACAACAAATAGGTCTATTTCTATTTATTGAATATATATATATATATATATTGTAACTTCTCAGTAATGATTGCATGTAGTTTAAGAGTTTAACTCCAGTAATGAGAATGGAATATTTAATCTAAATGTTTATATCAGAAGTAAAACATAGTTTAAACCATTTTCTTATTTATTTAAACTGTTATTGTGAATATGGACTGTATTTATGATTTGGACTCACAATGAAGATTTACGGTTTTACTCCATCTGCCGTTAGATTATAGGCTATATGTGCGTCAGTTTCACTAAACGGCCCAATGCGCGTGCTGGCGCGGTCATTTAAGAAGGGATGGATGTTTGCTTCAAGTGATGATAGGTTTGTGAAATTATATTTGTATTATCTTTCTGTAGATGTATAATTTTCTTTAGATTCTCTGTCTAATAGTAAGCAAAAAGACATTTGACTCCAGCTCACCATCGGTGTCGCCAAAACCTATAATCTTCTAAAAGAGTGCGTACGCACGGTCAAGAGCATCCTTACGGTGCGCACTTATTTACGCCAAGTTTATTTTTTATAAATCCCGATGTGCGTGTGGAAAAATGCGTACGCATATTTCTATGCCCATTTTGTGCGTACGCAACGTTTATACATGAGGCCCCAGGTGTAAATGCCCCCCGAAACGCATTCGAGACGAATTTGAATCCGATCGCTCAAACCACTTCAGGAGGTGGGCCGCATTCCAGACGAAACTGGACAAGTGTAAATGCTTCTGGTTCTTGAAATTGGAATTGAACAGGAACTACCTGTTCTGAGTCTATTGAGAGATCTACAGTATGTATGAATTGTGTGCCTGTTTCGAATCAATCAAGAAGATTGTATTTACCTAGAGATTTTTTGTGTGAAACCCCTGTCTACATTGCCCTGTACTTCAGCCTTCCTCTCAGCCCTTCGTCTTCCGATCGGTTCAGGTTGAGCGTTTGCCAGTCCAGCCCTGGAGTGTCGACCCACCAGAACCTCCCTGCCAATTACTCCACCTTAGCTCCTTGTCCCCTTGGCTCCACCTGGGACTCATCTCTGGCGTCCCAATCACCTATTTTTTTATTTTTTTTATTTAACAGTCAGACGTACATACAAACAACATAGTGCAGTAGTGAGCAATCTTGTAAATCCATAATTCCAGCAGTGACAAGAGTTCTTTAAGTGTTTGATCTAAGTGTGAATGTGAGTGGGTTTGAGTGTGGGTGTGTGTGTGTGTGTGTGTGTGTATGCGTAAACAAAGTAACCATTTATTATTTATTACCATTGTCATTACCATCACCATCCCACTCCCCTCTACCACCATACTGCCAATATTGTGTTGGTACATTTTTATTTCCATCCTTCCTCCTATGTAGCAATTGCCATCGTCAATCCTGTATAAAATAGAATATGATATAATAAGATAATATAAGATAACCTTCCCCCACATCTCATCAGTCCCTATCTTTTCCCATTTCTCTCTCTCTCTCTCTCTCTCTCTCTCTCTCTCTCTCTCTCTCTCTCTCTCTCTCTCTCTCTCTCTCTCTTTTTGTGTGTGTGTGTGTTATGTGCAATGTCTAAAGTGCATTAAAATAGGGAGTACAGTGCGAGAGTGTCTCAAATTGGGACAGAGATGCTGTCCCGTTGAAACCACTTCTCGCCTGTCTTGCCTGCCTTGTTGTTTGTGAGGTTTTTCCATATATACTTATTCCTTTTTTTTCCCCTATTCTATGTTGTGGTGCATTAAAAACCCATGAAGAGATAAGGGGGAAGTTATTTCAGTAGTGATGACAATGACACTTAATACTAATACAGCATTGACAATGGCAATATTGATGATGATAATAATAATAATAATAATTAATGACAATGATGATGGCAGTGGTGATCGCAACGGTGAGAGCAAAAGACAGCAACAACAACAATTACAACAATGAAACAACAAAAAATACAAGTGAAAATATCATAACAGTAACAGTAAAGATAGTAATAACAATGATGACAGAAACAAGTTCAAACAACTAAAATGCACTAATATTCGTGGGTTGATTAAGAGGGTGGGAGGAGTCGGAGTTCAGAACAGAGAAAGGATTCATAGCTGTAAGAGGTCAGAAAGTGTTGGACGGCAGGGGTTAGTTTCAGATGTGTAATTATGAAGGGGAGATACGAATTCCATTGCAATGAAGTCATTAATAAGATTTTTCCAAATGTTAATGTGTAATTTATTTCTGGTTTTCCAGTTCATGAGGATAGTTTTCTTGGCGATGGTTTGTGCTATGAGGAGTATTTTAGAGTTTATAGTTTTATCAGTGATTATTGTGAGGTCCCCCAGCAAGCAAAGGGAAGGGGACAGTGGGATGTGGCCGCCAACTATAGTGGATAGTGACTCTGTGACCTCTTCCCAAAAGTGTTTGATTGGAGTGCAGTGCCAGATTGCATGGATGTATGTATCTATAGAATTTTGATTGCAATGTGTGAAAACTTCTGATGTGAAACCCATTTTCGCTAATCTATTGCCTGTGTAATGTTTGCCTTTTAAAGGATTAGTTCACTTTAAAAAAAAAAAAAAAAAAAAAACTTGCTGATAATATACTCACCCTCATGTCATCCAAGAAGTCTTTCTTTCTTCAGTCAAAAATAAATTAAGGTTTTAGAAGCACAAATGCTCGCCTTGCTCTGTTCTGTGATGCGCGTTCGTGACTCTCCTGTTTGAACTCATTCATCAAAATGAACAAATCTTTTTTCGAGTCATTTCGTTCATTCCTCGGGCACACCGGCTCTGCCTCAGTCACCCTGGTTTGGCCTCAACCTTTCGTCCCTGTGGCTCCACCTCAGTCTCCAGGACCTTCAGTACCACCCAGACCCATTGGGTCTTCGGCTCCTCCTGGGTCTCCACCACCATCAGCTTTGTCTCAGTCAGTTGTCCCCCTAGTTCCACCAGTCAAGCCTCCACTATGGCCCCTCCCTCCCTTAACTCTGCCATGGGCTTATGTCATAGGAGTCTGGCAGGGTATTCCACTCTGCTTAATTTATTTTTTTGTGGACAATGATATATTGTTAAGGTTTCTTTGATGAATAGAAAGTTTAATGCATCCTTGCTGAAAAGTAATATCATCTTTATTTCTTTTTTTTGAATTACTCTGACCCCAACATAAAGTGTAATAAAAATAAATAATACAAAATAAATGTGTTTTACTCTACTAAATTTTAACATCACCACTTTAAATATAGCCACTCCAAAATAACACAAAGTATATGGATATTGCCCAAACAAATAATGTGATGTTGTGTAACATGAAGTATTAATAAAAGCCTGCATAATGAAGGCTGCTCAGATTTACCAATGTTCAGAAGTATTAACCTCCACAATCTCCATGATAAGTTTGTGAAATTTTACTGAAATGTCAAATGGTAAGAGTAGTGCCAGAGGGTGGGTGCCACCCTTGCCTAGGCACATTTGATGGACCTCGCTCTTTGTGGATTTTATTGCAGATTTTATATTTTTTATATTTTAAGTGTGCCTCTTTTTTAGTCTTTGTAAGACACCATTTTCTTATTGTATGCATCCTCATTTATGGTTGAAACATACATTTAAGCAGGAAAGTTCCCAACATGCACAATCACACAAGAATGTGTTGTTGTGTCTGATGGTTTGAACGTATATGAGCTGTTACAAAAATGTAGTTTCTAGTTATTGTCAGTATTTTAGTACATTCCAGTAGTTTGGATTGGGTGGATTAGCTGTCAATCAGGTGAGGCCTTATCACTGCCCCTCCCCTAGTTTGACAGCAGGTTGTGCTCGTGTTGCTGCTTCAAAGCAGTAAAAAAAATAAAAGACAATTTAAAATTCTGACAAGACTTATCGCAACATACGGCCATGGCCAAATTTTAATTTTTGCCAGTATGGTCAACTTCTACTTTCTACTTTTCATTTATGCCACAAAATTGTGTAATAAGGGTTTTGTGTTTTCGTTAGGGAAGTATTATGTGCTTACTCATTCAAAAATGCTGTTTCTTGAGTAAATTAGCCAAGAATGAAGCAAGGCACTCTAAAGGGTAGGTTTTCAGATAAGTTGTTGCCAGAGCATCTTTATTTTGTTCTTATGAGGTTTGCAGTGCATCCAAAGGGTAAGAAAAAAAGTCTGAATTCTGTTTTTGAGGACTGACATGTTAGATTTGTTACCAGAAATAATAATCCTAATTCAAGAGACCTCACAGTTACCCACAACACCACACTTTGTGGAAATCTCCATCTGTCACAGCACTAAGATGTGGCCTTTCAGAAAGATCATATAAACCAAAATAGGTTAAATGTGTATGGAGAGATGGATGATGGAAAACACAATTATGCTGAATTTAGTGGTCTGCACAGTGAAATGAAAGAAACCTTTATTTCTTAAGTCTGTGAAAATGTCTGATAGTTTGATGTGTCCACAAGTAAAAGAGCTGTGGGCGGTTCTGTACTGTCTAGCAGTGCTAAGGAGAGGCTAGAGAGAGGAAAAGGGGGAGGGGGTATGTCGTGAGAGTGGGTTGTATGACTCATTCTGACCTAGTTTATGGGCTAAGATGGGTAAGTAAGGGATAATGCAGAAACGTGATAATGAAAAAAAAAATTTTTTGGTCTCCAACATTTAATTCAAAGAATAGTCTTACCAGAACCACAAAACCTATTAATTCTGGAGGAAACTGAAACGGTTTGCTCTGGGTACTTTAGTTTGCTTTCTGATGTCCAGGTAGGCAGTCAAATAACTGATATGCAGTCTTACATCTCTAGAGTTTCTCACTGTTAACACTCTGCTTGCCTATGTTAATTTGAGTTAGTCTGTGTTTTTGTAGTGGGATTTTTCATTAACGTTCTGCAGGTTGCACCGATACACCGGAAGGTGGTGACAAGTGACTGTCTTTATGAGTGGATCCTTGAATCATTTATTCAACTGATTCGTTCAAAATATTGATTCCCTTAGAAATGAGAACAAATCCGAAGTTCCATATTTCCTGAGAAGATACAACATTTAAATAAGAACTGTTAAAACATTATGCCCTGTATATTGTGAATGAAATCTAGAAATGCTACATTCGTCTTGTCATTGTCATGTGGCAAGCGTTAGTTGCATCACTTAACTGCCATTCGCAAATCCTTGCTCATGGCCTGATGGGATATTAAAGTGTCCATTGGATGTGCACTTCAGAATCTCGTCGGAAGTAGAAAGTCATCCAGATACTTTTTAATACTGTTATTTCAGACATGTATATTATTTTCCTATACTGTTTTTTCCACCTATATAGTAGGGTAATATGCCCTTCACTCAACCAATTTGTTCAAAATGCTGAGGAACTAATCAAATGACTTTATGAGCAAATCATTCATTCAAAATCACTGATTCAGGGATGAACATTACAAAGGTTCTACTTTGACTTTGGAACTATTTCGGTTTACAGTGAGTAAGGTAATATTTTGTCTAAAATGTAAGTTACTCAGTATTAACTTCTTGTTTATTGAACCGTTGTATAAAAGCAAGATCCCACTCGTAGTCTTGCTGTTGGGTCTCAGTGTAAGCATTCTAAACAAACAAGGAGTACTATATAAGCGTTCAATCTCTTGTCAGGTCAGTGTGTATCTAAGATCAGACTCAACAAAAAGAGATCAACAAAAACCACTGGAACACAGCGCCATGTCACACCCACAGTCTTTAGATTCTTGCTTTATATCCTCACAAACTAGTTTATTTTTTGGGGGAAAGTGTCTAGTTCCTTGTTACCTTAAACCTTGATAACAGTGCCCCCATGAATTGTCATAAAGTAAGATTTCAAATGAATACAGTTCATTGTGAGTGGAAAAGGGAGCAAAAGATGAATTGTCAAGATGCCCTGTGGTCGTGCCCAAGTTATGTGTGGTGGAGCCTAATAAACCCTTGTGACTGGCTTGTGTACAAAATAACATTGGTGCTGTGAAGTTAATGCATCATTGAGCAAGTATGGGATGTTGCATACATATTAAATTATACCATAACACTGACGAAGTGATAGACCTGTGTTTGGGAGACTGCATAAAAGACCCCCAAAAAATGAGACATTGGTTTTCTTTGGCTTTGAAATGTTGAAATCTTTCCCAGAAATAGTTTGACGAAATGAATTAGTTTTTTTCCTTGTTATTCTCTCTCCATTTAAAGTATTAACAGTGTAAAGACCCAAGGAATCGGGGTTTGGAGGAGGGTTTATGTTTCACTTAAAATGAATCTGATGTAAGGTAATTGGAATTTGGTTAAGACTATATTAAAGCTTTGTGTTACTCTGTCTGGAAGAAAAGAAACAGTTGGGATTGGAATGCTTATCTGTATGGGTGCAGCAGAAGGTAAAATAATATGCTATGTAGTGCTATGGACAATAATCAGTATTTTAAAATAGAGGAAAATATTATGATTTGCATTAGTTTCTAAATACAAACAGCAACCACAATAATATAATAAACCTTTGTGTGGTTTTTCAGCAGACTCTGAAGTCTCATTCTCCCAAACTTAGTGCTTAATGGTATAGTTCTCATAGACAGTAAAAGAAATGGACACAGCGACCCCCTTGATTTCAATGGAGAGAATTGAAGCCCAAGAGAAGCACTCACTTCCTGCGTACTGCACAGTCTCAAACTGAGCTTGACGACATAGATGTGACATGAGAAACTGTTCTGACCTTCTAGTAGCTGTGCCAAGCCATATCTGAATTGAAATCTGAAATGAATCTGTGGTTGAAATATTTTGTCCCGTTGCTTTTTTAATGGACTCTATCTATTGGCTTCTGCCTTGACTTTGTCTCAATGTCCACCCGACTGCCTCGTAGACAGTAAAAGATTGCCTACAATCTTCTCCTTCTGTCTATACAGTAACTTCTCTTCTGTGCGACAGAGAGTCCCGTGGTTATAACGCAATCATTAGCCTATTTTTACAAAAAACGGCTTTTACGGGCTATAACGTAAGATACAAAGTAATTGAGCCTTTTATACATTGTCGTGTTTCTTTAGAAATTAATAATGGACAAATGTCTTTGGATGCCTCAGATGCTGTCAAAGTGATGCCAAAATGAATGGGAGTCAATGGATTGCTAATAGCAGATAGTCTGCTACAATGGCTGACCCCAGAGGAAGCTTCAGTTTCCGGCGGATGGATTACACCCTTGATAGTTCTTTTTCGGACATATTTTACAGTTGTTCCAATCAGTATGACCTTCTGTATAACACAAAAGAAAAGGAAAGTGAGATTATTTTAACCAACAGTAATCTACTGTTCTCTCAGGTAAAATTCTAATTCACACTCTGTAGATCTCTGGAGATTTTCATCATCGCTAAATTGCATATAAAACAAGTTCCAACAACCACAGCAGCACTGCTTAGTCCCAGAACATCCTTTGGTGGCAAGTATGTGTTCCTGGATCTGAGATAAGTGAATGTGAAGATACTAAATTCTAAACACGTCAAAACTTACTGAAAAAATATGAAAGGAAATGTTGAAGATGTGGTAATATATGTATTTTTAATAACTGGGGATGAAGGATGGCTGAAGCAGGTGGTTCGGCATAGTTGTTGGCAGGACAATTTGATGCTGATGCAAGCAGTCTAGCTGTCTTGCTGAGTAATGTATGAAATAGAGGGGAACCTTGTTATAGGCACAGACGGTGAAGATCAGAAGACACGGGATGAGAGAGTGCAAAAGAGAAAAAAGTTTTAGAGTGAGGGACATTTACATTTGTCCAGGCCGATTTTTTCTGACTAAAGTGACTTACAATAATGCAAAGTGGCAATAACCAACAATCAATACAGAACTGAATATTTCAATCTGTCCGTATAACCAATACGCATTGGCAGGCCATGAACAGTGTCTTGACTTATTTCTAGCAAACAGCAGGGCAGATCAGAGGTGTAACGTGATACAATTCCTAAAGGAGTTAAGAGGGAGAGACCCGTAAGGTATTTCTGTAAATGTCACCCGGTTTTGGAGGCAAAGGCCACTCAAGCACTGTGACCTTGCTTTTGAACCTTTGCGAACCAACTGCTTTTATTATTACAGCAGTACGACATAATCATTAAATCTTCAGCTTCATTATCATTTATCAGGGCATTAATGCAATCACTGAATATGCAGATTGAATACCACCCTTTATGAGCTCTGTTTCTCTGACTATTTTTGCCACTGCTGCAGCAGTGATGTCTCTACTCCCGCTGGAGCTCTGTTTCTCTGGCTATTTTCTCCACTGCCGCAGCAGTGATGTTTCCTCTGCTCCCGCAGGAGCTCATTTTTCTCCAGGTAAGTTTCTCCACTGCCGCAGCCGTGATGTCTCCTCTGTTCCCGCAGGAGCTAATTTTTCTCCAGGCAAGTTTCTCCACTGCAGCTGCAGTGATGTCTCCTCTGCTCCCGCAGGAGCTCATTTTTCTCCATGTAAGTTTCTCCACTGCCGCAGCAGTGATGTCTTCTCTGCTCCTGCAGGAGCTTTGTTACTCTTGCTAATTTTCTCCACTGCCACAGCAGTGATGTCTCTTCTCCAGTACCTGTTCACTATTCAGAATTAATATTCCAAAATTTGACACTCCGTTGTCGGCTGGTAGGGCCCACCTGCCCGACACTCTGAGCTGTTCCCATCGAAAGCTAAATGGGCCCTCTCGGTCGGCCATCTTAGATCTCGCTGCTCCCTGCCCATTGGTCGGCAGAGCTCACCCGTCATACCCAAATCTTGCTGCTCCTCATTCATCAGCCAATAGGGCCCATCCGCCTAGCGTAGTGAGTTTGCTTCCGCCAGAGGCAACATAGGCCCTCCTGGTCAGGCGGCATTAATCACGCTGTTCCTTGTTCATCCGCCGGTAGGCCTCGCCTTTCTGATGCTGTGAGCTGTGCCCATCAATTTAACGGTGCAAGCCCTCCCGACTGTTTGTTCCAAATTTTGACTGCTCCCCTTTCATGAGCTGAAGCAACCAGGCTTATTCTCAAAACACCAGCCCGCCAAATCTCTGCGTTTTAGGGGATCTTTAGTCTAGCGGCTGTTCTTTGCTCTTTTTGTCTTTTGGGGAATAATTTGTGGTTTGGGCAAAAATTTCGAGCTCTGAGCCCTCCCTACGGACAGCACGCCAAAATACACAATCTCTGTTTAATTGATGTAATTGTGAACTCGTGAAATGATGTTTTATTAACAAAGTTCTGGAGGAGCATATTCAGATAATCAAACCTAATTAGGCACGAGTGGAGCAGACTCTGTTAATCAACCCTATCAACAAGTTAAGCAGTATATATATACCCAAAACACCCCTGGCAGCTGCCAGTCAGTCAACACACTCAGCCACTGGCAACTGCCAGTCAGCAACTGCCATGCAACTGGCAGCTGCCACTCAGCCACTGGCAGCTGCCACAGTCAGCCACTGGCAGCTGCCACAGTCAGCAACTGGCAGCTGCCACAGTCAGCAACTGGCAGCTGCCACTCAGCTACTGGCAGCTGCCACAGTCAGAAACTGGCAGCTGCGTTATATTCGCTGATCAGCCGCTGCTGGCTGGATGAGCGTCCAGCAAGCGTCTGTAGCTGCCAGTCGGATCACGGCCATTTGACTGGTTTAATCGGGATAAACGGCCCAAAAATACCAATCATACACTAGAATAAAGGCATGACATTATATTCATAATAAGAAATTTATTTTATTTCCTTTCAGCGAGAGTGTCAGGCAACGCGTTATATTCGCTGATCAGCAGCGGCTGGCTGGATGAGCGTCCAGCAAGCGTCTGTAAGCTGCCAGTCGGATCACGGCCATTTGACTGGTTTAATCGGGATAAATGGCCCAAAAATACCAATCATACACAAGAATAAAGGCATGACATTATATTCATAATAAGAAATGGCAGCTGCCAGTCAGTCAACACACTCAGCCACTGGCAACTGCCAGTCAGCAACTGCCATGCAACTGGCAGCTGTCACTCAGCAACTGGCAGCTGCCACTCAGCCACTGGCAGCTGCCACAGTCAGCAACTGGCAGCTGCCACAGTCAGCAACTGGCAGCTGCCACAGTCAGCAACTGGCAGCTGCCACAGTCAGCAACTGGCAGCTGCGTTATATTCGCTGATCAGCCGCGGCTGGCTGGATGAGCGTCCAGCAAGCGTCTGTAAGCTGCCAGTCGGATCACGGCCATTTGACTGGTTTAATCGGGACAACAGTACCCAAAACACAGCTGGCAGCTGCCAGTCAGTCAACACACTCAGCCACTGGCAACTGCCAGTCAGCAACTGCCATGCAACTCGCAGCTGCCACTCAGCCACTGGCAGCTGCCACAGTCAGCAACTGGCTGCTGCGTTATATTCGCTGATCAGCCGCGGCTGGCTGGATGAGCGTCCAGCAAGCGTCTGTAAGCTGCCAGTCGGATCACGGCCATTTGACTGGTTTAATCGGGACAACAGTACCCAAAACACCGCTGGCAGCTGCCAGTCAGTCAACACACTCAGCCACTGGCAACTGCCAGTCAGCAACTGCCATGCAACTGGCAGCTGCCACTCAGCCACTGGCAGCTGCCACAGTCAGCAACTGGCTGCTGCGTTATATTCGCTGATCAGCCGCGGCTGGCTGGATGAGTGTCCAGCAAGCGTCTGTAAGCTGCCAGTCGGATCACGGCCATTTGACTGGTTTAATCGGGACAAACGGCCCAAAAATACCAATCATACACAAGAATAAAGACATGACATTATATTCATAATAAGAATTTTTTATTTATTTCCTTTAAGCGAGAGTGTCAGGCAACGCGTTATATTCGCTGATCAGCCGTGGCTGGCTGGATGAGTCAGTCAACACACTCAGCCACTGGCAACTGCCAGTCAGCAACTCTGGCAGCTGCCACTCAGCCACTGGCAGCTGCCGCTCATCCAGCCAGCTGCTGCTGATCAGCGAATATAAGGCGTTGCCTGACACTCTCGCTGAAAGGAAATAAAAAAAATTCTTATTATGAATATAATGTCATGCCTTTATTCTTGTGTATGATTGGTATTTTTTGGCCGTTTATCCCGATTAAACCAGTCAAATGGCCGTGATCCGACTGGCAGCTTACAGACGCTTGCTGGACGCTCATCCAGCCAGCCGCGGCTGATCAGCGAATATAACGCGTTGCCTGACACTCTCGCTGAAAGGAAATAAAAAAAAAATTCTTATTTTGAATATAATGTCATGCCTTTATTCTTGTGTATGATTGGTATTTTTGGGCCGTTTGTCCCGATTAAACCAGTCAAATGGCCGTGATCCGACTGGCAGCTTACAGACGCTTGCTGGACGCTCATCCAGCCAGCCGCGGCTGATCAGCGAATATAACGCGTTGCCTGACACTCTCGCTGAAAGGAAATAAAAAAAAATCTTATTATGAATATAATGTCATGCCTTTATTCTTGTGTATGATTGGTATTTTTGGGCCGTTTATCCCGATTAAACCAGTCAAATGGCCGTGATCCGACTGGCAGCTTACAGACGCTTGCTGGACGCTCATCCAGCCAGCCGCGGCTGATCAGCGAATATACCGTGCAGCTGCCAGTGGCTGACTGTGGCAGCTGCCAGTGGCTGAGTGGCAGCTGCCAGTTGCATGGCAGTTGCTGACTGGCAGTTGCCAGTGGCTGAGTGTGTTGACTGACTGGCAGCTGCCAGCGGTGTTTTGGGTACTGTTGTCCCGATTAAACCAGTCAAATGGCCGTGATCCGACTGGCAGCTTGCAGCCGCTTGCTGGACGCTCATCCAGCCAGCCGCTGCTGATCAGCGAATGTAACGCGTTGCCTGACACTCTCGCTGAAAGGAAATAAAAAAAATTCTTATTATGAATATGTCATGCCTTTATTCTTGTGTATGATTGGTATTTTTGGGCCGTTTATCCCGATTAAACCTGTCAAATGGCCGTGATCCGACTGGCAGCTTACAGACGCTTGCTGGACGCTCATCCAGCCAGCCGCGGCTGATCAGTGAATATACCGTGCAGCTGCCAGTGGCTGAGTGGCAGCTGCCAGTTGCATGGCAGTTGCTGACTGGCAGTTGCCAGTGGCTGAGTGTGTTGACTGACTGGCAGCTGCCAGCGGTGTTTTGGGTACTGTTGTCCCGATTAAACCAGTCAAATGGCCGTGATCCGACTGGCAGCTTGCAGCCGCTTGCTGGACGCTCATCCAGCCAGCCGCTGCTGATCAGCGAATGTAACGCGTTGCCTGACACTCTCGATGAAAGGAAATAAAAAAAATTCTTATTATGAATATAATGTCATGCCTTTATTCTTGTGTATGATTGGTATTTTTTGGCCGTTTATCCCGATTAAACCAGTCAAATGGCCGTGATCCGACTGGCAGCTTACAGACGCTTGCTGGACGCTCATCCAGCCAGCCGCGGCTGATCAGCGAATATACCGTGCAGCTGCCAGTGGCTGACTGTGGCAGCTGCCAGTGGCTGAGTGGCAGCTGCCAGTGGCTGAGTGGCAGCTGCCAGTTGCAAGTTGCTGAGTGGCAGATACCAGTTGCTGAGTGGCAGCTGCCAGTTGCTGACTGTGGCAGCTGCCAGTGGCTGAGTGGCAGCTGCCAGTTGCAAGTTGCTGAGTGGCAGCCGCCAGTTGCTGAGTGGCAGCTGCCAGTGGCTGAGTGGCAGCTGCCAGTTGCTGACTGTGGCAGCTGCCAGTTGCTGACTGTGGCAGCTGCCAGTGGCAGCTGCCAGTGGCTGAGTGGCAGCTGCCAGTGGATGAGTGGCAGCTGCCAGTTGCTGACTGTGGCAGCTGCCAGTTGCTGACTGTGGCAGCTGCCAGTGGCTGAGTGGCAGCTACCAATTGCTGAGTGGCAGCTGCCAGTGGATGAGTGGCAGCTGCCATGGGCTGAGTGGCAGTTGCCAGTGGCTGAGTGTGTTGACTGACTGGCAGCTGACAGCTGTGTTTTTGGTACTGTTGTCCCGATTAAACCAGTCAAATGGCCGTGATCCGACTGGCAGCTTGCAGCCGCTTGCTGGACGCTCATCCAGCCAGCCGCTGCTGATCAGCGAATGTAACGCGTTGCCTGACACTCTCGATGAAAGGAAATAAAAAAAATTCTTATTATGAATATAATGTCATGCCTTTATTCTTGTGTATGATTGGTATTTTTTGGCCGTTTATCCCGATTAAACCAGTCAAATGGCCGTGATCCGACTGGCAGCTTGCAGCCGCTTGCTGGACGCTCATCCAGCCAGCCGCTGCTGATCAGCGAATGTAACGCGTTGCCTGACACTCTCGATGAAAGGAAATAAAAAAAATTCTTATTATGAATATAATGTCATGCCTTTATTCTTGTGTATGATTGGTATTTTTTGGCCGTTTATCCCGATTAAACCAGTCAAATGGCCGTGATCCGACTGGCAGCTTACAGACGCTTGCTGGACGCTCATCCAGCCAGCCGCGGCTGATCAGCGAATATAACGCGTTGCCTGACACTCTCGCTGAAAGGAAATAAAAAAAATTCTTATTATGAATATAATGTCATGCCTTTATTCTTGTGTATGATTGGTATTTTTGGGCCGTTTATCCCGATTAAACCAGTCAAATGGCCGTGATCCGACTGGCAGCTTACAGACGCTTGCTGGACGCTCATCCAGCCAGCCGCGGCTGATCAGCGAATATACCGTGCAGCTGCCAGTGGCTGACTGTGGCAGCTGCCAGTGGCTGAGTGGCAGCTGCCAGTTGCATGGCAGTTGCTGACTGGCAGTTGCCAGTGGCTGAGTGTGTTGACTGACTGGCAGCTGCCAGCGGTGTTTTGGGTACTGTTGTCCCGATTAAACCAGTCAAATGGCCGTGATCCGACTGGCAGCTTGCAGCCGCTTGCTGGACGCTCATCCAGCCAGCCGCTGCTGATCAGCGAATGTAACGCGTTGCCTGACACTCTCGATGAAAGGAAATAAAAAAAATTCTTATTATGAATATAATGTCATGCCTTTATTCTTGTGTATGATTGGTATTTTTTGGCCGTTTATCCCGATTAAACCAGTCAAATGGCCGTGATCCGACTGGCAGCTTACAGACGCTTGCTGGACGCTCATCCAGCCAGCCGCGGCTGATCAGCGAATATAACGCGTTGCCTGACACTCTCGCTGAAAGGAAATAAAAAAAAAATTCTTATTTTGAATATAATGTCATGCCTTTATTCTTGTGTATGATTGGTATTTTTGGGCCGTTTGTCCCGATTAAACCAGTCAAATGGCCGTGATCCGACTGGCAGCTTACAGACGCTTGCTGGACGCTCATCCAGCCAGCCGCGGCTGATCAGCGAATATAACGCAGCTGCCAGTTGCTGACTGTGGCAGCTGCCAGTGGCTGAGTGGCAGCTGCCAGTTGCTGACTGTGGCAGCTGCCAGTTGCTGACTGTGGCAGCTGCCAGTGGATGAGTGGCAGCTGCCAGTTGCTGAGTGGCAGCTGCCAGTGGCTGAGTGGCAGCTGCCAGTTGCAAGTTGCTGAGTGGCAGCTGCCAGTGGCTGAGTGGCAGCTGCCAGTGGCTGAGTGGCAGCTGCCAGTTGCAAGTTGCTGAGTGGCAGCTGCCAGTGGCTGAGTGGCAGCTGCCAGTGGCTGACTGTGGCAGCTGCCAGTGGCTGAGTGGCAGCTGCCAGTTGCAAGTTGCTGAGTGGCAGCTGCCAGTTGCTGACTGTGGCAGCTGCCAGTGGCTGAGTGGCAGCTGCCAGTTGCAAGTTGCTGAGTGGCAGCTGCCAGTTGCTGAGTGGCAGCTGCCAGTGGCTGACTGTGGCAGCTGCCAGTGGCTGAGTGGCAGCTACCCGTTGCTGAGTGGCAGCTGCCAGTGGCTGAGTGTCAGCTGCCAGTGGATGAGTGGCAGCTGCCAGTGGCTGAGTGGCAGCTGCCAGTTGCTGACTGTGGCAGCTGCCAGTGGCTGAGTGGCAGCTACCAATTGCTGAGTGGCAGCTGCCAGTGGATGAGTGGCAGCTGCCATGGGCTGAGTGGCAGTTGCCAGTGGCTGAGTGTGTTGACTGACTGGCAGCTGCCAGCTGTGTTTTGGGTACTGTTGTCCCGATTAAACCAGTCAAATGGCCGTGATCCGACTGGCAGCTTGCAGCCGCTTGCTGGACGCTCATCCAGCCAGCCGCTGCTGATCAGCGAATGTAACGCGTTGCCTGACACTCTCGATGAAAGGAAATAAAAAAAATTCTTATTATGAATATAATGTCATGCCTTTATTCTTGTGTATGATTGGTATTTTTTGGCCGTTTATCCCGATTAAACCAGTCAAATGGCCGTGATCCAACTGGCAGCTTGCAGCCGCTTGCTGGACGCTCATCCAGCCAGCCGCTGCTGATCAGTGAATGTAACGCGTTGCCTGACACTCTCGATGAAAGGAAATAAAAAAAATTCTTATTATGAATATAATGTCATGCCTTTATTCTTGTGTATGATTGGTATTTTTTGGCCGTTTATCCCGATTAAACCAGTCAAATGGCCGTGATCCGACTGGCAGCTTGCAGCCGCTTGCTGGACGCTCATCCAGCCAGCCGCTGCTGATCAGCGAATGTAACGCGTTGCCTGACACTCTCGATGAAAGGAAATAAAAAAAATTCTTATTATGAATATAATGTCATGCCTTTATTCTTGTGTATGATTGGTATTTTTTGGCCGTTTATCCCGATTAAACCAGTCAAATGGCCGTGATCCGACTGGCAGCTTACAGACGCTTGCTGGACGCTCATCCAGCCAGCCGCGGCTGATCAGCGAATATACCGTGCAGCTGCCAGTGGCTGACTGTGGCAGCTGCCAGTGGCTGAGTGGCAGCTGCCAGTTGCATGGCAGTTGCTGACTGGCAGTTGCCAGTGGCTGAGTGTGTTGACTGACTGGCAGCTGCCAGCGGTGTTTTGGGTACTGTTGTCCCGATTAAACCAGTCAAATGGCCGTGATCCGACTGGCAGCTTGCAGCCGCTTGCTGGACGCTCATCCAGCCAGCCGCTGCTGATCAGCGAATGTAACGCGTTGCCTGACACTCTCGATGAAAGGAAATAAAAAAAATTCTTATTATGAATATAATGTCATGCCTTTATTCTTGTGTATGATTGGTATTTTTTGGCCGTTTATCCCGATTAAACCAGTCAAATGGCCGTGATCCGACTGGCAGCTTACAGACGCTTGCTGGACGCTCATCCAGCCAGCCGCGGCTGATCAGCGAATATAACGCGTTGCCTGACACTCTCGCTGAAAGGAAATAAAAAAAAAATTCTTATCATGAATATAATGTCATGCCTTTATTCTTGTCTATGATTGGTATTTTTGGGCTGTTTATCCCGATTAAACCAGTCAAATGGCCGTGATCCGACTGGCAGCTTACAGACGCTTGCTGGACGCTTGCTAGACGCTCATCCAGCCAGCCGCGGCTGATCAGCGAATATAACGCGTTGCCTGACACTCTCGCTAAAAGGAAATAAAAAAAATTCTTATTATGAATATAATGTCATGCCTTTATTCTTGTGTATGATTGGTATTTTTGGGCCGTTTATCCCGATTAAACCAGTCAAATGGCCGTGATCCGACTGGCAGCTTACAGACGCTTGCTGGACGCTCATCCAGCCAGCCGCGGCTGATCAGCGAATATACCGTGCAGCTGCCAGTGGCTGACTGTGGCAGCTGCCAGTGGCTGAGTGGCAGCTGCCAGTTGCATGGCAGTTGCTGACTGGCAGTTGCCAGTGGCTGAGTGTGTTGACTGACTGGCAGCTGCCAGCGGTGTTTTGGGTACTGTTGTCCCGATTAAACCAGTCAAATGGCCGTGATCCGACTGGCAGCTTGCAGCCGCTTGCTGGACGCTCATCCAGCCAGCCGCTGCTGATCAGCGAATGTAACGCGTTGCCTGACACTCTCGATGAAAGGAAATAAAAAAAAATTCTTATTATGAATATAATGTCATGCCTTTATTCTTGTGTATGATTGGTATTTTTTGGCCGTTTATCCCGATTAAACCAGTCAAATGGCCGTGATCCGACTGGCAGCTTGCAGCCGCTTGCTGGACGCTCATCCAGCCAGCCGCTGCTGATCAGCGAATGTAACGCGTTGCCTGACACTCTCGATGAAAGGAAATAAAAAAAATTCTTATTATGAATATAATGTCATGCCTTTATTCTTGTGTATGATTGGTATTTTTTGGCCGTTTATCCCGATTAAACCAGTCAAATGGCCGTGATCCGACTGGCAGCTTACAGACGCTTGCTGGACGCTCATCCAGCCAACCGCGGCTGATCAGCGAATATAACGCAGCTGCCAGTTGCTGACTGTGGCAGCTGCCAGTGGCTGAGTGGCAGCTGCCAGTTGCTGACTGTGGCAGCTGCCAGTGGCTGAGTGGCAGCTGCCAGTTGCTAACTGTGGCAGCTGCCAGTGGCTGAGTGGCAGCTGCCAGTTGCAAGTTGCTGAGTGGCAGCTGCCAGTGGATGAGTGGCAGCTGCCAGTTGCTGAGTGGCAGCTGCCAGTGGCTGAGTGGCAGCTGCCAGTTGCTGACTGTGGCAGCTGCCAGTGGCTGAGTGGCAGCTGCCAGTTGCAAGTTGCTGAGTGGCAGCTGCCAGTTGCTGAGTGGCAGCTGCCAGTGGCTGACTGTGGCAGCTGCCAGTGGCTGAGTGGCAGCTACCAGTTGCTGAGTGGCAGCTGCCAGTGGATGAGTGGCAGCTGAGCAGCTGAGTGGCAGCTGCCAGTGGCTGAGTGGCAGCTGCTAGTGGATGAGTGGCAGCTGCCAGTTGCCAGTTGCTGAGTGGCAGCTGCCAGTGGCTGAGTGGCAGCTGCCAGTTGCATGGCAGTTGCTGACTGGCAGTTGCCAGTGGCTGAGTGTGTTGACTCACTGGCAGCTGCCAGCGGTGTTTTGGGTACTGTTGTCCCGATTAAACCAGTCAAATGGCCGTGATCCGACTGGCAGCTTGCAGCCACTTGCTGGACGCTCATCCAGCCAGCCGCTGCTGATCAGCGAATATAACGCGTTGCCTGACACTCTCGCTGAAAGGAAATAAAAAAAAATCTTATTATGAATATAATGTCATGCCTTTATTCTTGTGTATGATTGGTATTTTTGGGCCGTTTATCCCGATTAAACCAGTCAAATGGCCGTGATCCGACTGGCAGCTTACAGACGCTTGCTGGACGCTTGCTAGACGCTCATCCAGCCAGCCGCGGCTGATCAGCGAATATAACGCGTTGCCTGACACTCTCGCTGAAAGGAAATAAAAAAAATTCTTATTATGAATATAATGTCATGCCTTTATTCTTGTGTATGATTGGTATTTTTGGGCCGTTTATTCCGATTAAACCAGTCAAATGGCCGTGATCCGACTGGCAGCTTGCAGCCGCTTGCTGGACGCTCATCCAGCCAGCCGCTGCTGATCAGCGAATGTAACGCGTTGCCTGACACTCTCGATGAAAGGAAATAAAAAAAATTCTTATTATGAATATAATGTCATGCCTTTATTCTTGTGTATGATTGGTATTTTTTGGCCGTTTATCCCGATTAAACCAGTCAAATGGCCGTGATCCGACTGGCAGCTTACAGACGCTTGCTGGACGCTCATCCAGCCAACCGCGGCTGATCAGCGAATATAACGCAGCTGCCAGTTGCTGACTGTGGCAGCTGCCAGTGGCTGAGTGGCAGCTGCCAGTTGCTGACTGTGGCAGCTGCCAGTGGCTGAGTGGCAGCTGCCAGTTGCTGACTGTGGCAGCTGCCAGTGGCTGAGTGGCAGCTGCCAGTTGCAAGTTGCTGAGTGGCAGCTGCCAGTGGCTGAGTGGCAGCTGCCAGTTGCTGACTGTGGCAGCTGCCAGTGGCTGAGTGGCAGCTGCCAGTTGCTAACTGTGGCAGCTGCCAGTTGCTGAGTGGCAGCTGCCAGTTGCTGAGTGGCAGCTGCCAGTGGCTGAGTGGCAGCTACCAGTTGCTGAGTGGCAGCTGCCAGTGGATGAGTGGCAGCTGCCAGTGGATGAGTGGCAGCTGAGCAGCTGAGTGGCAGCTGCCAGTGGCTGAGTGGCAGCTGCTAGTGGATGAGTGGCAGCTGCCAGTTGCCAGTTGCTGAGTGGCAGCTGCCAGTGGCTGAGTGGCAGCTGCCAGTTGCATGGCAGTTGCTGACTGGCAGTTGCCAGTGGCTGAGTGTGTTGACTCACTGGCAGCTGCCAGCGGTGTTTTGGGTACTGTTGTCCCGATTAAACCAGTCAAATGGCCGTGATCCGACTGGCAGCTTGCAGCCACTTGCTGGACGCTCATCCAGCCAGCTGCTGCTGATCAGCGAATATAACGCGTTGCCTGACACTCTCGCTGAAAGGAAATAAAAAAAAATCTTATTATGAATATAATGTCATGCCTTTATTCTTGTGTATGATTGGTATTTTTGGGCCGTTTATCCCGATTAAACCAGTCAAATGGCCGTGATCCGACTGGCAGCTTACAGACGCTTGCTGGACGCTTGCTAGACGCTCATCCAGCCAGCCGCGGCTGATCAGCGAATATAACGCGTTGCCTGACACTCTCGCTGAAAGGAAATAAAAAAAATTCTTATTATGAATATAATGTCATGCCTTTATTCTTGTGTATGATTGGTATTTTTGGGCCGTTTATCCCGATTAAACCAGTCAAATGGCCGTGATCCGACTGGCAGCTTGCAGCCGCTTGCTGGACGCTCATCCAGCCAGCCGCTGCTGATCAGCGAATGTAACGCGTTGCCTGACACTCTCGATGAAAGGAAATAAAAAAAATTCTTATTATGAATATAATGTCATGCCTTTATTCTTGTGTATGATTGGTATTTTTTGGCCGTTTATCCCGATTAAACCAGTCAAATGGCCGTGATCCGACTGGCAGCTTACAGACGCTTGCTGGACGCTCATCCAGCCAGCCGCGGCTGATCAGCGAATATAACGCGTTGCCTGACACTCTCGCTGAAAGGAAATAAAAAAAAAAATCTTAATTTGAATATAATGTCATGCCTTTATTCTTGTGTATGATTGGTATTTTTGGGCCGTTTGTCCCGATTAAACCAGTCAAATGGCCGTGATCCGACTGGCAGCTTACAGACGCTTGCTGGACGCTCATCCAGCCAGCCGCGGCTGATCAGCGAATATAACGCAGCTGCCAGTTGCTGACTGTGGCAGCTGCCAGTGGCTGAGTGGCAGCTGCCAGTTGCAAGTTGCTGAGTGGCAGCTGCCAGTTGCTGAGTGGCAGCTGCCAGTTGCAAGTTGCTGAGTGGCAGCTGCAAGTTGCTGAGTGGCAGCTGCCAGTGGCTGAGTGGCAGCTGCCAGTGGCTGACTGTGGCAGCTGCCAGTGGCTGAGTGGCAGCTACCAGTTGCTGAGTGGCAGCTGCCAGTGGCTGAGTGGCAGCTGCCAGTGGCTGAGTGGCAGCTGCCAGTTGCTGACTGTGGCAGCTGCCAGTGGCTGAGTGGCAGCTACCAATTGCTGAGTGGCAGCTGCCAGTGGATGAGTGGCAGCTGCCATGGGCTGAGTGGCAGTTGCCAGTGGCTGAGTGTGTTGACTGACTGGCAGCTGCCAGCTGTGTTTTGGGTACTGTTGTCCCGATTAAACCAGTCAAATGGCCGTGATCCGACTGGCAGCTTGCAGCCGCTTGCTGGACGCTCATCCAGCCAGCCGCTGCTGATCAGCGAATGTAACGCGTTGCCTGACACTCTCGATGAAAGGAAATAAAAAAAAATTCTTATTATGAATATAATGTCATGCCTTTATTCTTGTGTATGATTGGTATTTTTTGGCCGTTTATCCCGATTAAACCAGTCAAATGGCCGTGATCCGACTGGCAGCTTGCAGCCGCTTGCTGGACGCTCATCCAGCCAGCCGCTGCTGATCAGCGAATGTAACGCGTTGCCTGACACTCTCGATGAAAGGAAATAAAAAAAATTCTTATTATGAATATAATGTCATGCCTTTATTCTTGTGTATGATTGGTATTTTTTGGCCGTTTATCCCGATTAAACCAGTCAAATGGCAGTGATCCGACTGGCAGCTTACAGACGCTTGCTGGACGCTCATCCAGCCAACCGCGGCTGATCAGCGAATATACCGGGCAGCTGCCAGTGGCTGAGTGGCAGCTGCCAGTTGCTGACTGTGGCAGCTGCCAGTGGCTGAGTGGCAGCTGCCAGTTGCTAACTGTGGCAGCTGCCAGTTGCAAGTTGCTGAGTGGCAGCTGCCAGTTGCTGAGTGGCAGCTGCCAGTGGCTGAGTGGCAGCTACCAGTTGCTGAGTGGCAGCTGCCAGTGGATGAGTGGCAGCTGCCAGTGGATGAGTGGCAGCTGAGCAGCTGAGTGGCAGCTGCCAGTGGCTGAGTGGCAGCTGCTAGTGGATGAGTGGCAGCTGCCAGTTGCCAGTTGCTGAGTGGCAGCTGCCAGTGGCTGAGTGGCAGCTGCCAGTTGCATGGCAGTTGCTGACTGGCAGTTGCCAGTGGCTGAGTGTGTTGACTCACTGGCAGCTGCCAGCGGTGTTTTGGGTACTGTTGTCCCGATTAAACCAGTCAAATGGCCGTGATCCGACTGGCAGCTTGCAGCCACTTGCTGGACGCTCATCCAGCCAGCTGCTGCTGATCAGCGAATATAACGCGTTGCCTGACACTCTCGCTGAAAGGAAATAAAAAAAAATCTTATTATGAATATAATGTCATGCCTTTATTCTTGTGTATGATTGGTATTTTTGGGCCGTTTATCCCGATTAAACCAGTCAAATGGCCGTGATCCGACTGGCAGCTTACAGACGCTTGCTGGACGCTTGCTAGACGCTCATCCAGCCAGCCGCGGCTGATCAGCGAATATAACGCGTTGCCTGACACTCTCGCTGAAAGGAAATAAAAAAAATTCTTATTATGAATATAATGTCATGCCTTTATTCTTGTGTATGATTGGTATTTTTGGGCCGTTTATCCCGATTAAACCAGTCAAATGGCCGTGATCCGACTGGCAGCTTGCAGCCGCTTGCTGGACGCTCATCCAGCCAGCCGCTGCTGATCAGCGAATGTAACGCGTTGCCTGACACTCTCGATGAAAGGAAATAAAAAAAATTCTTATTATGAATATAATGTCATGCCTTTATTCTTGTGTATGATTGGTATTTTTTGGCCGTTTATCCCGATTAAACCAGTCAAATGGCCGTGATCCGACTGGCAGCTTACAGACGCTTGCTGGACGCTCATCCAGCCAGCCGCTGCTGATCAGCGAATGTAACGCGTTGCCTGACACTCTCGATGAAAGGAAATAAAAAAAATTCTTATTATGAATATAATGTCATGCCTTTATTCTTGTGTATGATTGGTATTTTTGGGCCGTTTATCCCGATTAAACCAGTCAAATGGCCGTGATCCGACTGGCAGCTTGCAGCCGCTTGCTGGACGCTCATCCAGCCAGCCGCTGCTGATCAGCGAATGTAACGCGTTGCCTGACACTCTCGATGAAAGGAAATAAAAAAAATTCTTATTATGAATATAATGTCATGCCTTTATTCTTGTGTATGATTGGTATTTTTTGGCCGTTTATCCCGATTAAACCAGTCAAATGGCCGTGATCCGACTGGCAGCTTGCAGCCGCTTGCTGGACGCTCATTCAGCCAGCCGCTGCTGATCAGCGAATGTAACGCGTTGCCTGACACTCTCGATGAAAGGAAATAAAAAAAATTCTTATTATGAATATAATGTCATGCCTTTATTCTTGTGTATGATTGGTATTTTTTGGCCGTTTATCCCGATTAAACCAGTCAAATGGCCGTGATCCGACTGGCAGCTTACAGACGCTTGCTGGACGCTCATCCAGCCAACCGCGGCTGATCAGCGAATATAACGCAGCTGCCAGTTGCTGACTGTGGCAGCTGCCAGTGGCTGAGTGGCAGCTGCCAGTTGCTGACTGTGGCAGCTGCCAGTGGCTGAGTGGCAGCTGCCAGTTGCTGACTGTGGCAGCTGCCAGTGGCTGAGTGGCAGCTGCCAGTTGCAAGTTGCTGAGTGGCAGCTGCCAGTGGATGAGTGGCAGCTGCCAGTGGCCGAGTGGCAGCTGCCAGTGGCTGAGTGGCAGCTGCCAGTTGCTGACTGTGGCAGCTGCCAGTGGCTGAGTGGCAGCTGCCAGTTGCTAACTGTGGCAGCTGCCAGTTGCAAGTTGCTGAGTGGCAGCTGCCAGTTGCTGAGTGGCAGCTGCCAGTGGCTGAGTGGCAGCTACCAGTTGTTGAGTGGCAGCTGCCAGTGGATGAGTGGCAGCTGCCAGTGGATGAGTGGCAGCTGAGCAGCTGAGTGGCAGCTGCCAGTGGCTGAGTGGCAGCTGCTAGTGGATGAGTGGCAGCTGCCAGTTGCCAGTTGCTGAGTGGCAGCTGCCAGTGGCTGAGTGGCAGCTGCCAGTTGCATGGCAGTTGCTGACTGGCAGTTGCCAGTGGCTGAGTGTGTTGACTCACTGGCAGCTGCCAGCGGTGTTTTGGGTACTGTTGTCCCGATTAAACCAGTCAAATGGCCGTGATCCGACTGGCAGCTTGCAGCCACTTGCTGGACGCTCATCCAGCCAGCTGCTGCTGATCAGCGAATATAACGCGTTGCCTGACACTCTCGCTGAAAGGAAATAAAAAAAAATCTTATTATGAATATAATGTCATGCCTTTATTCTTGTGTATGATTGGTATTTTTGGGCCGTTTATCCCGATTAAACCAGTCAAATGGCCGTGATCCGACTGGCAGCTTACAGACGCTTGCTGGACGCTTGCTAGACGCTCATCCAGCCAGCCGCGGCTGATCAGCGAATATAACGCGTTGCCTGACACTCTCGCTGAAAGGAAATAAAAAAAATTCTTATTATGAATATAATGTCATGCCTTTATTCTTGTGTATGATTGGTATTTTTGGGCCGTTTATCCCGATTAAACCAGTCAAATGGCCGTGATCCGACTGGCAGCTTGCAGCCGCTTGCTGGACGCTCATCCAGCCAGCCGCTGCTGATCAGCGAATGTAACGCGTTGCCTGACACTCTCGATGAAAGGAAATAAAAAAAATTCTTATTATGAATATAATGTCATGCCTTTATTCTTGTGTATGATTGGTATTTTTTGGCCGTTTATCCCGATTAAACCAGTCAAATGGCCGTGATCCGACTGGCAGCTTACAGACGCTTGCTGGACGCTCATCCAGCCAGCCGCGGCTGATCAGCGAATATACCGTGCAGCTGCCAGTGGCTGACTGTGGCAGCTGCCAGTGGCTGAGTGGCAGCTGCCAGTTGCTGACTGTGGCAGCTGCCAGTGGCTGAGTGGCAGCTGCCAGTTGCAAGTTGCTGAGTGGCAGCTGCCAGTTGCTGAGTGGCAGCTGCCAGTGGCTGAGTGGCAGCTGCCAGTTGCTGACTGTGGCAGCTGCCAGTGGCTGAGTGGCAGCTGCCAGTTGCAAGTTGCTGAGTGGCAGATACCAGTTGCTGAGTGGCAGCTGCCAGTGGCTGAGTGGCAGCTGCCAGTTGCTGACTGTGGCAGCTGCCAGTGGCTGAGTGGCAGCTGCCAGTGGCTGACTGTGGCAGCTGCCAGTGGCTGAGTGGCAGCTACCAGTTGCTGAGTGGCAGCTGTCAGTGGCTGAGTGGCAGCTGCCAGTGGATGAGTGGCAGCTGCCAGTTGCTGACTGTGGCAGCTGCCAGTGGCTGAGTGGCAGCTACCAATTGCTGAGTGGCAGCTGCCAGTGGATGAGTGGCAGCTGCCATGGGCTGAGTGGCAGTTGCCAGTGGCTGAGTGTGTTGACTGACTGGCAGCTGCCAGCTGTGTTTTGGGTACTGTTGTCCCGATTAAACCAGTCAAATGGCCGTGATCCGACTGGCAGCTTGCAGCCGCTTGCTGGACGCTCATCCAGCCAGCCGCTGCTGATCAGCGAATGTAACGCGTTGCCTGACACTCTCGATGAAAGGAAATAAAAAAAATTCTTATTATGAATATAATGTCATGCCTTTATTCTTGTGTATGATTGGTATTTTTTGGCCGTTTATCCCGATTAAACCAGTCAAATGGCCGTGATCCGACTGGCAGCTTGCAGCCACTTGCTGGACGCTCATCCAGCCAGCTGCTGCTGATCAGCGAATATAACGCGTTGCCTGACACTCTCGCTGAAAGGAAATAAAAAAAAATCTTATTATGAATATAATGTCATGCCTTTATTCTTGTGTATGATTGGTATTTTTGGGCCGTTTATCCCGATTAAACCAGTCAAATAGCCGTGATCCGACTGGCAGCTTACAGACGCTTGCTGGACGCTTGCTAGACGCTCATCCAGCCAGCCGCGGCTGATCAGCGAATATAACGCGTTGCCTGACACTCTCGCTGAAAGGAAATAAAAAAAATTCTTATTATGAATATAATGTCATGCCTTTATTCTTGTGTATGATTGGTATTTTTGGGCCGTTTATCCCGATTAAACCAGTCAAATGGCCGTGATCCGACTGGCAGCTTGCAGCCGCTTGCTGGACGCTCATCCAGCCAGCCGCTGCTGATCAGCGAATGTAACGCGTTGCCTGACACTCTCGATGAAAGGAAATAAAAAAAATTCTTATTATGAATATAATGTCATGCCTTTATTCTTGTGTATGATTGGTATTTTTTGGCCGTTTATCCCGATTAAACCAGTCAAATGGCCGTGATCCGACTGGCAGCTTACAGACGCTTGCTGGACGCTCATCCAGCCAGCCGCTGCTGATCAGCGAATGTAACGCGTTGCCTGACACTCTCGATGAAAGGAAATAAAAAAAATTCTTATTATGAATATAATGTCATGCCTTTATTCTTGTGTATGATTGGTATTTTTTGGCCGTTTATCCCGATTAAACCAGTCAAATGGCCGTGATCCGACTGGCAGCTTGCAGCCGCTTGCTGGACGCTCATCCAGCCAGCCGCTGCTGATCAGCGAATGTAACGCGTTGCCTGACACTCTCGATGAAAGGAAATAAAAAAAATTCTTATTATGAATATAATGTCATGCCTTTATTCTTGTGTATGATTGGTATTTTTTGGCCGTTTATCCCGATTAAACCAGTCAAATGGCCGTGATCCGACTGGCAGCTTACAGACGCTTGCTGGACGCTCATCCAGCCAACCGCGGCTGATCAGCGAATATAACGCAGCTGCCAGTTGCTGACTGTGGCAGCTGCCAGTGGCTGAGTGGCAGCTGCCAGTTGCTGACTGTGGCAGCTGCCAGTTGCTGACTGTGGCAGCTGCCAGTGGATGAGTGGCAGCTGCCAGTTGCTGAGTGGCAGCTGCCAGTGGCTGAGTGGCAGCTGCCAGTTGCTGACTGTGGCAGCTGCCAGTGGCTGAGTGGCAGCTGCCAGTTGCAAGTTGCTGAGTGGCAGCTGCCAGTTGCTGAGTGGCAGCTGCCAGTGGCTGACTGTGGCAGCTGCCAGTGGCTGAGTGGCAGCTACCAGTGGCTGAGTGGCAGCTGCCAGTGGATGAGTGGCAGCTGAGCGGCTGAGTGGCAGCTGCCAGTGGCTGAGTGGCAGCTGCTAGTGGATGAGTGGCAGCTGCCAGTTGCTGAGTGGCAGCTGCCAGTGGCTGAGTGGCAGCTGCCAGTTGCATGGCAGTTGCTGACTGGCAGTTGCCAGTGGCTGAGTGTGTTGACTCATTGGCAGCTGCCAGCGGTGTTTTGGGTACTGTTGTCCCGATTAAACCAGTCAAATGGCCGTGATCCGACTGGCAGCTTGCAGCCACTTGCTGGACGCTCATCCAGCCAGCTGCTGCTGATCAGCGAATATAACGCGTTGCCTGACACTCTCGCTGAAAGGAAATAAAAAAAAATCTTATTATGAATATAATGTCATGCCTTTATTCTTGTGTATGATTGGTATTTTTGGGCCGTTTATCCCGATTAAACCAGTCAAATGGCCGTGATCCGACTGGCAGCTTACAGACGCTTGCTGGACGCTTGCTACACGCTCATCCAGCCAGCCGCGGCTGATCAGCGAATATAACGCGTTGCCTGACACTCTCGCTGAAAGGAAATAAAAAAAATTCTTATTATGAATATAATGTCATGCCTTTATTCTTGTGTATGATTGGTATTTTTGGGCCGTTTATCCCGATTAAACCAGTCAAATGGCCGTGATCCGACTGGCAGCTTGCAGCCGCTTGCTGGACGCTCATCCAGCCAGCCGCTGCTGATCAGCGAATGTAACGCGTTGCCTGACACTCTCGATGAAAGGAAATAAAAAAAATTCTTATTATGAATATAATGTCATGCCTTTATTCTTGTGTATGATTGGTATTTTTTGGCCGTTTATCCCGATTAAACCAGTCAAATGGCCGTGATCCGACTGGCAGCTTACAGACGCTTGCTGGACGCTCATCCAGCCAGCCGCGGCTGATCAGCGAATATAACGCGTTGCCTGACACTCTCGCTGAAAGGAAATAAAAAAAAAATTCTTATTTTGAATATAATGTCATGCCTTTATTCTTGTGTATGATTGGTATTTTTGGGCCGTTTGTCCCGATTAAACCAGTCAAATGGCCGTGATCCGACTGGCAGCTTACAGACGCTTGCTGGACGCTCATCCAGCCAGCCGCGGCTGATCAGCGAATATAACGCAGCTGCCAGTTGCTGACTGTGGCAGCTGCCAGTGGCTGAGTGGCAGCTGCCAGTTGCTGACTGTGGCAGCTGCCAGTTGCTGACTGTGGCAGCTGCCAGTGGATGAGTGGCAGCTGCCAGTTGCTGAGTGGCAGCTGCCAGTGGCTGAGTGGCAGCTGCCAGTGGATGAGTGGCAGCTGCCAGTTGCAAGTTGCTGAGTGGCAGCTGCCAGTTGCAAGTTGCTGAGTGGCAGCTACCAGTTGCTGAGTGGCAGCTGCCAGTGGATGAGTGGCAGCTGCCAGTGGCTGAGTGGCAGCTGCCAGTTGCTGACTGTGGCAGCTGCCAGTGGCTGAGTGGCAGCTGCCAGTGGCTGAGTGGCAGCTGCCAGTTGCAAGTTGCTGAGTGGCAGATACCAGTTGCTGAGTGGCAGCTGCCAGTGGCTGAGTGGCAGCTGCCAGTGGCTGAGTGGCAGCTGCCAGTTGCTGAGTGGCAGCTGCCAGTTGCTGAGTGGCAGCTGCCAGTTGCTGACTGTGGCAGCTGCCAGTGGCTGAGTGGCAGCTACCAGTTGCTGAGTGGCAGCTGCCAGTGGCTGAGTGGCAGCTGCCAGTGGCTGACTGTGGCAGCTGCCAGTGGCTGAGTGGCAGCTGCCAGTGGATGAGTGGCAGTTGCCAGTGGCTGAGTGTGTTGACTGACTGGCAGCTGCCAGCTGTGTTTTGGGTACTGTTGTCCCGATTAAACCAGTCAAATGAGACACCCCTCGCTGCAGCCTGTAGCACGATGACGTAGCTGGATGGTCCAATACGTGTTGGACCCTGTAACGCGCGCATGCGCACTAGTCAAGTCATCTTGATTTATATATCGCTTTTAACAATTTAGATTGTTTCAAAGCAGCTTTAATTTAATGTAACAGATTGCTTTATAGCGGTTCATGAATAATGTTATTTTACAGCTACTCAGCTAGCTAGTTAGTTTTGATTCTGTCGAAATGATAATTTGTTATTAAATTAGGGGATGACACCGTTCTCTCTAAACAGACTTTAAACGCGATCCTGTGATAAACGCTGATGGCACATGCACATTAATAATTCATAGGCCTGGTTAGTGTAGAGAGTTGGTGAACAATCGTTGATCTTCCAAGAATACATTTAAATGTGGTCACGAGCGAAGCTCTTATTTTCAGAGCTTTCAGAATAAAACTTTTTTTTTTTATAATTGCGACTTTTTCCTAACAATTGCGAGTATACTTTTCGCATACTGACTTTACTTCTCAGAATTGTGAGATATAAAGTCAGAATTGCGTGAAATAAAGCCTCAATCGCATGTTATAAAGACATAATTGCTTGAAATAAAATCGCATGTCATAAAGACATAATTGCTTGAAATAAAGCCTCAATCGCATGTTATAAAGACAGAATTAGGTGAAATAAAGCCTCAATCGCATGTTATAAAGACAGAATTAGGTGAAATAAAGCCTCAATCGCATGTTATAAAGACATAATTGCGTGAAATAAACTAAAGCCTCAATCGCATGTTATAAAGACCGAATTAGGTGAAATAAAGCCTCAATCGCATGTTATAAAGACAGAATTAGGTGAAATAAAGCCTCAATCGCATGTTATAGAGAAATAATTAGGTGAAATAAAGCCTCAATCGCATGTTATAAAGACAGAATTGCGTGAAATAAAGTCGCAATTGTGTACTATAAAGTCAGAATTAGGTGAAATAAAGCCTCAATCGCATGTTATAGAGAAATAATTAGGTGAAATAAAGCCTCAATCGCATGTTATAAAGACAGAATTGCGTGAAATAAAGTCGCAATTGTGTACTATAAAGTCAGAATTCTGACCTTTTTTCTCGCAATTCTGAATGTATAACATGCGAGTTTATTATTACAAGATTTATTTTCCCCATGCTGTTATTATTTTAGCATTTTCCTTACTTATTCATCAATAATTACTTATAATTATTTAACAGTATTATACTACACAGTTTGAACATCATCTCAGTACAATATTGAGCTTACATATCACTTAAAACCAATGCATTCGAATTATAATCAGAGATCGGCACTGCGCATGCGTAAATGACGTCACCAAAACACACATCCATCCACTACGTATTGGACCGTCCAGCTACGTCATCGTGCTACAGACTGCAGCGAGGACCTCTTGAGTCAAATGGCCGTGATCCGACTGGCAGCTTGCAGCCGCTTGCTGGACGCTCATCCAGCCAGCCGCTGCTGATCAGCGAATGTAACGCGTTGCCTGACACTCTCGATGAAAGGAAATAAAAAAAATTCTTATTATGAATATAATGTCATGCCTTTATTATTGTGTATGATTGGTATTTTTTGGCCGTTTATCCCGATTAAACCAGTCAAATGGCCGTGATCCGACTGGCAGCTTGCAGCCGCTTGCTGGACGCTCATCCAGCCAGCCGCTGCTGATCAGCGAATGTAACGCGTTGCCTGACACTCTCGATGAAAGGAAATAAAAAAAATTCTTATTATGAATATAATGTCATGCCTTTATTATTGTGTATGATTGGTATTTTTTGGCCGTTTATCCCGATTAAACCAGTCAAATGGCCGTGATCCGACTGGCAGCTTACAGACGCTTGCTGGACGCTCATCCAGCCAGCCGCGGCTGATCAGCGAATATACCGTGCAGCTGCCAGTGGCTGACTGTGGCAGCTGCCAGTGGCTGAGTGGCAGCTGCCAGTTGCATGGCAGTTGCTGACTGGCAGTTGCCAGTGGCTGAGTGTGTTGACTGACTGGCAGCTGCCAGCGGTGTTTTGGGTACTGTTGTCCCGATTAAACCAGTCAAATGGCCGTGATCCGACTGGCAGCTTACAGACGCTTGCTGGACGCTCATCCAGCCAGCCGCGGCTGATCAGCGAATATAACGCGTTGCCTGACACTCTCGCTGAAAGGAAATAAAAAAAAAATTCTTATCATGAATATAATGTCATGCCTTTATTCTTGTGTATGATTGGTATTTTTGGGCCGTTTATCCCGATTAAACCAGTCAAATGGCCGTGATCCGACTGGCAGCTTATAGACGCTTGCTGGACGCTTGCTAGACGCTCATCCAGCCAGCCGCGGCTGATCAGCGAATATAACGCGTTGCCTGACACTCTCGCTGAAAGGAAATAAAAAAAATTCTTATTATGAATATAATGTCATGCCTTTATTCTTGTGTATGATTGGTATTTTTGGGCCGTTTATCCCGATTAAACCAGTCAAATGGCCGTGATCCGACTGGCAGCTTACAGACGCTTGCTGGACGCTCATCCAGCCAGCCGCGGCTGATCAGCGAATATACCGTGCAGCTGCCAGTGGCTGACTGTGGCAGCTGCCAGTGGCTGAGTGGCAGCTGCCAGTGGCTGAGTGGCAGCTGCCAGTTGCATGGCAGTTGCTGACTGGCAGTTGCCAGTGGCTGAGTGTGTTGACTGACTGGCAGCTGCCAGCGGTGTTTTGGGTACTGTTGTCCCGATTAAACCAGTCAAATGGCCGTGATCCGACTGGCAGCTTGCAGCCGCTTGCTGGACGCTCATCCAGCCAGCCGCTGCTGATCAGCGAATGTAACGCGTTGCCTGACACTCTCGATGAAAGGAAATAAAAAAAATTCTTATTATGAATATAATGTCATGCCTTTATTCTTGTGTATGATTGGTATTTTTTGGCCGTTTATCCCGATTAAACCAGTCAAATGGCCGTGATCCGACTGGCAGCTTACAGACGCTTGCTGGACGCTCATCCAGCCAGCCGCGGCTGATCAGCGAATATAACGCAGCTGCCAGTTGCTGACTGTGGCAGCTGCCAGTGGCTGAGTGGCAGCTGCCAGTTGCTGACTGTGGCAGCTGCCAGTTGCTGACTGTGGCAGCTGCCAGTGGATGAGTGGCAGCTGCCAGTTGCTGAGTGGCAGCTGCCAGTGGCTGAGTGGCAGCTGCCAGTTGCAAGTTGCTGAGTGGCAGATACCAGTTGCTGAGTGGCAGCTGCCAGTGGCTGAGTGGCAGCTGCCAGTTGCTGAGTGGCAGCTACCAGTTGCTGAGTGGCAGCTGCCAGTGGATGAGTGGCAGCTGCCAGTTGCTGAGTGGCAGCTGCCAGTGGCTGAGTGGCAGCTGCCAGTGGCTGAGTGGCAGCTGCCAGTTGCTGACTGTGGCAGCTGCCAGTGGCTGAGTGGCAGCTGCCAGTGGCTGAGTGGCAGCTACCAGTTGCTGAGTGGCAGCTGCCAGTGGCTGAGTGGCAGCTGCCAGTGGCTGAGTGGCACCTGCCAGTTGCAAGTTGCTGAGTGGCAGATACCAGTTGCTGAGTGGCAGCTGCCAGTGGCTGAGTGGCAGCTACCAGTTGCTGAGTGGCAGCTACCAGTTGCTGAGTGGCAGCTGCCAGTGGATGAGTGGCAGCTGCCAGTTGCCAGTTGCTGAGTGGCAGCTGCCAGTGGCTGAGTGGCAGCTGCCAGTTGCATGGCAGTTGCTGACTGGCAGTTGCCAGTGGCTGAGTGTGTTGACTCACTGGCAGCTGCCAGCGGTGTTTTGGGTACTGTTGTCCCGATTAAACCAGTCAAATGGCCGTGATCCGACTGGCAGCTTGCAGCCACTTGCTGGACGCTCATCCAGCCAGCTGCTGCTGATCAGCGAATATAACGCGTTGCCTGACACTCTCGCTGAAAGGAAATAAAAAAAAATCTTATTATGAATATAATGTCATGCCTTTATTCTTGTGTATGATTGGTATTTTTGGGCCGTTTATCCCGATTAAACCAGTCAAATGGCCGTGATCCGACTGGCAGCTTACAGACGCTTGCTAGACGCTCATCCAGCCAGCCGCGGCTGATCAGCGAATATAACGCGTTGCCTGACACTCTCGCTGAAAGGAAATAAAAAAAATTCTTATTATGAATATAATGTCATGCCTTTATTCTTGTGTATGATTGGTATTTTTGGGCCGTTTATCCCGATTAAACCAGTCAAATGGCCGTGATCCGACTGGCAGCTTACAGACGCTTGCTGGACGCTCATCCAGCCAGCCGCGGCTGATCAGCGAATATACCGTGCAGCTGCCAGTGGCTGACTGTGGCAGCTGCCAGTGGCTGAGTGGCAGCTGCCAGTTGCATGGCAGTTGCTGACTGGCAGTTGCCAGTGGCTGAGTGTGTTGACTGACTGGCAGCTGCCAGCTGTGTTTTGGGTACTGTTGTCCCGATTAAACCAGTCAAATGGCCGTGATCCGACTGGCAGCTTGCAGCCGCTTGCTGGACGCTCATCCAGCCAGCCGCTGCTGATCAGCGAATGTAACGCGTTGCCTGACACTCTCGCTGAAAGGAAATAAAAAAAAAATTCTTATTATGAATATAATGTCATGCCTTTATTCTTGTGTATGATTGGTATTTTTTGGCCGTTTATCCCGATTAAACCAGTCAAATGGCCGTGATCCGACTGGCAGCTTACAGACGCTTGCTGGACGCTCATCCAGCCAGCCGCGGCTGATCAGCGAATATAACGCAGCTGCCAGTTGCTGATTGTGGCAACTGCCAGTGGCTGAGTGGCAGCTGCCAGTTGCTGACTGTGGCAGCTGCCAGTGGATGAGTGGCAGCTGCCAGTTGCTGAGTGGCAGCTGCCAGTGGCTGAGTGGCAGCTGCCAGTTGCAAGTTGCTGAGTGGCAGATACCAGTTGCTGAGTGGCAGCTGCCAGTGGCTGAGTGGCAGCTGCCAGTTGCTGAGTGGCAGCTACCAGTTGCTGAGTGGCAGCTGCCAGTGGATGAGTGGCAGCTGCCAGTTGCTGAGTGGCAGCTGCCAGTGGCTGAGTGGCAGCTGCCAGTGGCTGAGTGGCAGCTGCCAGTGGCTGAGTGGCAGCTGCCAGTTGCTGACTGTGGCAGCTGCCAGTGGCTGAGTGGCAGCTACCAGTTGCTGAGTGGCAGCTGCCAGTGGCTGAGTGGCAGCTGCCAGTGGCTGAGTGGCACCTGCCAGTTGCAAGTTGCTGAGTGGCAGATACCAGTTGCTGAGTGGCAGCTGCCAGTGGCTGAGTGGCAGCTACCAGTTGCTGAGTGGCAGCTACCAGTTGCTGAGTGGCAGCTGCCAGTGGATGAGTGGCAGCTGCCAGTTGCCAGTTGCTGAGTGGCAGCTGCCAGTGGCTGAGTGGCAGCTGCCAGTTGCATGGCAGTTGCTGACTGGCAGTTGCCAGTGGCTGAGTGTGTTGACTCACTGGCAGCTGCCAGCGGTGTTTTGGGTACTGTTGTCCCGATTAAACCAGTCAAATGGCCGTGATCCGACTGGCAGCTTGCAGCCACTTGCTGGACGCTCATCCAGCCAGCTGCTGCTGATCAGCGAATATAACGCGTTGCCTGACACTCTCGCTGAAAGGAAATAAAAAAAAATCTTATTATGAATATAATGTCATGCCTTTATTCTTGTGTATGATTGGTATTTTTGGGCCGTTTATCCCGATTAAACCAGTCAAATGGCCGTGATCCGACTGGCAGCTTACAGACGCTTGCTAGACGCTCATCCAGCCAGCCGCGGCTGATCAGCGAATATAACGCGTTGCCTGACACTCTCGCTGAAAGGAAATAAAAAAAATTCTTATTATGAATATAATGTCATGCCTTTATTCTTGTGTATGATTGGTATTTTTGGGCCGTTTATCCCGATTAAACCAGTCAAATGGCCGTGATCCGACTGGCAGCTTACAGACGCTTGCTGGACGCTCATCCAGCCAGCCGCGGCTGATCAGCGAATATACCGTGCAGCTGCCAGTGGCTGACTGTGGCAGCTGCCAGTGGCTGAGTGGCAGCTGCCAGTTGCATGGCAGTTGCTGACTGGCAGTTGCCAGTGGCTGAGTGTGTTGACTGACTGGCAGCTGCCAGCTGTGTTTTGGGTACTGTTGTCCCGATTAAACCAGTCAAATGGCCGTGATCCGACTGGCAGCTTGCAGCCGCTTGCTGGACGCTCATCCAGCCAGCCGCTGCTGATCAGCGAATGTAACGCGTTGCCTGACACTCTCGCTGAAAGGAAATAAAAAAAAATTCTTATTATGAATATAATGTCATGCCTTTATTCTTGTGTATGATTGGTATTTTTGGGCCGTTTGTCCCGATTAAACCAGTCAAATGGCCGTGATCCGACTGGCAGCTTACAGACGCTTGCTGGACGCTCATCCAGCCAGCTGCTGCTGATCAGCGAATATAACGCGTTGCCTGACACTCTCGCTGAAAGGAAATAAAAAAAAATCTTATTATGAATATAATGTCATGCCTTTATTCTTGTGTATGATTGGTATTTTTGGGCCGTTTATCCCGATTAAACCAGTCAAATGGCCGTGATCCGACTGGCAGCTTACAGACGCTTGCTAGACGCTCATCCAGCCAGCCGCGGCTGATCAGCGAATATAACGCGTTGCCTGACACTCTCGCTGAAAGGAAATAAAAAAAATTCTTATTATGAATATAATGTCATGCCTTTATTCTTGTGTATGATTGGTATTTTTGGGCCGTTTATCCCGATTAAACCAGTCAAATGGCCGTGATCCGACTGGCAGCTTACAGACGCTTGCTGGACGCTCATCCAGCCAGCCGCGGCTGATCAGCGAATATACCGTGCAGCTGCCAGTGGCTGACTATGGCAGCTGCCAGTGGCTGAGTGGCAGCTGCCAGTTGCATGGCAGTTGCTGACTGGCAGTTGCCAGTGGCTGAGTGTGTTGACTGACTGGCAGCTGCCAGCTGTGTTTTGGGTACTGTTGTCCCGATTAAACCAGTCAAATGGCCGTGATCCGACTGGCAGCTTGCAGCCGCTTGCTGGACGCTCATCCAGCCAGCCGCTGCTGATCAGCGAATGTAACGCGTTGCCTGACACTCTCGCTGAAAGGAAATAAAAAAAAAATTCTTATTATGAATATAATGTCATGCCTTTATTCTTGTGTATGATTGGTATTTTTGGGCCGTTTGTCCCGATTAAACCAGTCAAATGGCCGTGATCCGACTGGCAGCTTACAGACGCTTGCTGGACGCTCATCCAGCCAGCCGCGGCTGATCAGCGAATATAACGCGTTATCTGACACTCTCGCTGAAAGGAAATAAAAAAAAAATTCTTATCATGAATATAATGTCATGCCTTTATTCTTGTGTATGATTGGTATTTTTGGGCCGTTTATCCCGATTAAACCAGTCAAATGGCCGTGATCCGACTGGCAGCTTATAGACGCTTGCTGGACGCTTGCTAGACGCTCATCCAGCCAGCCGCGGCTGATCAGCGAATATAACGCGTTGCCTGACACTCTCGCTGAAAGGAAATAAAAAAAATTCTTATTATGAATATAATGTCATGCCTTTATTCTTGTGTATGATTGGTATTTTTGGGCCGTTTATCCCGATTAAACCAGTCAAATGGCCGTGATCCGACTGGCAGCTTACAGACGCTTGCTAGACGCTCATCCAGCCAGCCGCGGCTGATCAGCGAATATAACGCGTTGCCTGACACTCTCGCTGAAAGGAAATAAAAAAAATTCTTATTATGAATATAATGTCATGCCTTTATTCTTGTGTATGATTGGTATTTTTGGGCCGTTTATCCCGATTAAACCAGTCAAATGGCCGTGATCCGACTGGCAGCTTACAGACGCTTGCTGGACGCTCATCCAGCCAGCCGCGGCTGATCAGCGAATATACCGTGCAGCTGCCAGTGGCTGACTGTGGCAGCTGCCAGTGGCTGAGTGGCAGCTGCCAGTTGCATGGCAGTTGCTGACTGGCAGTTGCCAGTGGCTGAGTGTGTTGACTGACTGGCAGCTGCCAGCGGTGTTTTGGGTACTGTTGTCCCGATTAAACCAGTCAAATGGCCGTGATCCGACTGGCAGCTTGCAGCCGCTTGCTGGACGCTCATCCAGCCAGCCGCTGCTGATCAGCGAATGTAACGCGTTGCCTGACACTCTCGATGAAAGGAAATAAAAAAAATTCTTATTATGAATATAATGTCATGCCTTTATTCTTGTGTATGATTGGTATTTTTTGGCCGTTTATCCCGATTAAACCAGTCAAATGGCCGTGATCCGACTGGCAGCTTACAGACGCTTGCTGGACGCTCATCCAGCCAGCCGCGGCTGATCAGCGAATATAACGCGTTGCCTGACACTCTCGCTGAAAGGAAATAAAAAAAAAATTCTTATCATGAATATAATGTCATGCCTTTATTCTTGTGTATGATTGGTATTTTTGGGCCGTTTATCCCGATTAAACCAGTCAAATGGCCGTGATCCGACTGGCAGCTTACAGACGCTTGCTGGACGCTTGCTAGACGCTCATCCAGCCAGCCGCGGCTGATCAGCGAATATAACGCGTTGCCTGACACTCTCGCTGAAAGGAAATAAAAAAAATTCTTATTATGAATATAATGTCATGCCTTTATTCTTGTGTATGATTGCTATTTTTGGGCCGTTTATCCCGATTAAACCAGTCAAATGGCCGTGATCCGACTGGCAGCTTACAGACGCTTGCTGGACGCTCATCCAGCCAGCCGCGGCTGATCAGCGAATATACCGTGCAGCTGCCAGTGGCTGACTGTGGCAGCTGCCAGTGGCTGAGTGGCAGCTGCCAGTTGCATGGCAGTTGCTGACTGGCAGTTGCCAGTGGCTGAGTGTGTTGACTGACTGGCAGCTGCCAGCGGTGTTTTGGGTACTGTTGTCCCGATTAAACCAGTCAAATGGCCGTGATCCGACTGGCAGCTTGCAGCCGCTTGCTGGACGCTCATCCAGCCAGCCGCTGCTGATCAGCGAATGTAACGCGTTGCCTGACACTCTCGATGAAAGGAAATAAAAAAAATTCTTATTATGAATATAATGTCATGCCTTTATTATTGTGTATGATTGGTATTTTTTGGCCGTTTATCCCGATTAAACCAGTCAAATGGCCGTGATCCGACTGGCAGCTTACAGACGCTTGCTAGACGCTCATCCAGCCAGCCGCGGCTGATCAGCGAATATAACGCGTTATCTGACACTCTCGCTGAAAGGAAATAAAAAAAAAATTCTTATCATGAATATAATGTCATGCCTTTATTCTTGTGTATGATTGGTATTTTTGGGCCGTTTATCCCGATTAAACCAGTCAAATGGCCGTGATCCGACTGGCAGCTTATAGACGCTTGCTGGACGCTTGCTAGACGCTCATCCAGCCAGCCGCGGCTGATCAGCGAATATAACGCGTTGCCTGACACTCTCGCTGAAAGGAAATAAAAAAAATTCTTATTATGAATATAATGTCATGCCTTTATTCTTGTGTATGATTGGTATTTTTGGGCCGTTTATCCCGATTAAACCAGTCAAATGGCCGTGATCCGACTGGCAGCTTACAGACGCTTGCTAGACGCTCATCCAGCCAGCCGCGGCTGATCAGCGAATATAACGCGTTGCCTGACACTCTCGCTGAAAGGAAATAAAAAAAATTCTTATTATGAATATAATGTCATGCCTTTATTCTTGTGTATGATTGGTATTTTTGGGCCGTTTATCCCGATTAAACCAGTCAAATGGCCGTGATCCGACTGGCAGCTTACAGACGCTTGCTGGACGCTCATCCAGCCAGCCGCGGCTGATCAGCGAATATACCGTGCAGCTGCCAGTGGCTGACTGTGGCAGCTGCCAGTGGCTGAGTGGCAGCTGCCAGTTGCATGGCAGTTGCTGACTGGCAGTTGCCAGTGGCTGAGTGTGTTGACTGACTGGCAGCTGCCAGCGGTGTTTTGGGTACTGTTGTCCCGATTAAACCAGTCAAATGGCCGTGATCCGACTGGCAGCTTGGAGCCGCTTGCTGGACGCTCATCCAGCCAGCCGCTGCTGATCAGCGAATGTAACGCGTTGCCTGACACTCTCGATGAAAGGAAATAAAAAAAATTCTTATTATGAATATAATGTCATGCCTTTATTCTTGTGTATGATTGGTATTTTTGGGCCGTTTATCCCGATTAAACCAGTCAAATGGCCGTGATCCGACTGGCAGCTTACAGACGCTTGCTAGACGCTCATCCAGCCAGCCGCGGCTGATCAGCGAATATAACGCGTTATCTGACACTCTCGCTGAAAGGAAATAAAAAAAAAATTCTTATCATGAATATAATGTCATGCCTTTATTCTTGTGTATGATTGGTATTTTTGGGCCGTTTATCCCGATTAAACCAGTCAAATGGCCGTGATCCGACTGGCAGCTTATAGACGCTTGCTGGACGCTTGCTAGACGCTCATCCAGCCAGCCGCGGCTGATCAGCGAATATAACGCGTTGCCTGACACTCTCGCTGAAAGGAAATAAAAAAAATTCTTATTATGAATATAATGTCATGCCTTTATTCTTGTGTATGATTGGTATTTTTGGGCCGTTTATCCCGATTAAACCAGTCAAATGGCCGTGATCCGACTGGCAGCTTACAGACGCTTGCTAGACGCTCATCCAGCCAGCCGCGGCTGATCAGCGAATATAACGCGTTGCCTGACACTCTCGCTGAAAGGAAATAAAAAAAATTCTTATTATGAATATAATGTCATGCCTTTATTCTTGTGTATGATTGGTATTTTTGGGCCGTTTATCCCGATTAAACCAGTCAAATGGCCGTGATCCGACTGGCAGCTTACAGACGCTTGCTGGACGCTCATCCAGCCAGCCGCGGCTGATCAGCGAATATACCGTGCAGCTGCCAGTGGCTGACTGTGGCAGCTGCCAGTGGCTGAGTGGCAGCTGCCAGTTGCATGGCAGTTGCTGACTGGCAGTTGCCAGTGGCTGAGTGTGTTGACTGACTGGCAGCTGCCAGCGGTGTTTTGGGTACTGTTGTCCCGATTAAACCAGTCAAATGGCCGTGATCCGACTGGCAGCTTGGAGCCGCTTGCTGGACGCTCATCCAGCCAGCCGCTGCTGATCAGCGAATGTAACGCGTTGCCTGACACTCTCGATGAAAGGAAATAAAAAAAATTCTTATTATGAATATAATGTCATGCCTTTATTCTTGTGTATGATTGGTATTTTTGGGCCGTTTATCCCGATTAAACCAGTCAAATGGCCGTGATCCGACTGGCAGCTTACAGACGCTTGCTAGACGCTCATCCAGCCAGCCGCGGCTGATCAGCGAATATAACGCGTTGCCTGACACTCTCGCTGAAAGGAAATAAAAAAAATTCTAATTATGAATATAATGTCATGCCTTTATTCTTGTGTATGATTGGTATTTTTGGGCCGTTTATCCCGATTAAACCAGTCAAATGGCCGTGATCCGACTGGCAGCTTACAGACGCTTGCTGGACGCTCATCCAGCCAGCCGCGGCTGATCAGCGAATATACCGTGCAGCTGCCAGTGGCTGACTATGGCAGCTGCCAGTGGCTGAGTGGCAGCTGCCAGTTGCATGGCAGTTGCTGACTGGCAGTTGCCAGTGGCTGAGTGTGTTGACTGACTGGCAGCTGCCAGCTGTGTTTTGGGTACTGTTGTCCCGATTAAACCAGTCAAATGGCCGTGATCCGACTGGCAGCTTGCAGCCGCTTGCTGGACGCTCATCCAGCCAGCCGCTGCTGATCAGCGAATGTAACGCGTTGCCTGACACTCTCGCTGAAAGGAAATAAAAAAAAAATTCTTATTATGAATATAATGTCATGCCTTTATTCTTGTGTATGATTGGTATTTTTGGGCCGTTTGTCCCGATTAAACCAGTCAAATGGCCGTGATCCGACTGGCAGCTTACAGACGCTTGCTGGACGCTCATCCAGCCAGCCGCGGCTGATCAGCGAATATACCGTGCAGCTGCCAGTGGCTGACTGTGGCAGCTGCCAGTGGCTGAGTGGCAGCTGCCAGTTGCATGGCAGTTGCTGACTGGCAGTTGCCAGTGGCTGAGTGTGTTGACTGACTGGTAGCTGCCAGCGGTGTTTTGGGTACTGTTGTCCCGATTAAACCAGTCAAATGGCCGTGATCCGACTGGCAGCTTGCAGACGCTTGCTGGACGCTCATCCAGCCAGCCGCTGCTGATCAGCGAATGTAACGCGTTGCCTGACACTCTCGATGAAAGGAAATAAAAAAAATTCTTATTATGAATATAATGTCATGCCTTTATTCTTGTGTATGATTGCTATTTTTGGGCCGTTTATCCCGATTAAACCAGTCAAATGGCCGTGATCCGACTGGCAGCTTACAGACGCTTGCTGGACGCTCATCCAGCCAGCCGCGGCTGATCAGCGAATATACCGTGCAGCTGCCAGTGGCTGACTGTGGCAGCTGCCAGTGGCTGAGTGGCAGCTGCCAGTTGCATGGCAGTTGCTGACTGGCAGTTGCCAGTGGCTGAGTGTGTTGACTGACTGGCAGCTGCCAGCGGTGTTTTGGGTACTGTTGTCCCGATTAAACCAGTCAAATGGCCGTGATCCGACTGGCAGCTTGCAGCCGCTTGCTGGACGCTCATCCAGCCAGCCGCTGCTGATCAGCGAATGTAACGCGTTGCCTGACACTCTCGATGAAAGGAAATAAAAAAAATTCTTATTATGAATATAATGTCATGCCTTTATTATTGTGTATGATTGGTATTTTTTGGCCGTTTATCCCGATTAAACCAGTCAAATGGCCGTGATCCGACTGGCAGCTTACAGACGCTTGCTGGACGCTCATCCAGCCAGCCGCGGCTGATCAGCGAATATACCGTGCAGCTGCCAGTGGCTGACTGTGGCAGCTGCCAGTGGCTGAGTGGCAGCTGCCAGTTGCATGGCAGTTGCTGACTGGCAGTTGCCAGTGGCTGAGTGTGTTGACTGACTGGCAGCTGCCAGCGGTGTTTTGGGTACTGTTGTCCCGATTAAACCAGTCAAATGGCCGTGATCCGACTGGCAGCTTGCAGCCGCTTGCTGGACGCTCATCCAGCCAGCCGCTGCTGATCAGCGAATGTAACGCGTTGCCTGACACTCTCGATGAAAGGAAATAAAAAAAATTCTTATTATGAATATAATGTCATGCCTTTATTCTTGTGTATGATTGGTATTTTTTGGCCGTTTATCCCGATTAAACCAGTCAAATGGCCGTGATCCGACTGGCAGCTTACAGACGCTTGCTGGACGCTCATCCAGCCAGCCGCGGCTGATCAGCGAATATAACGCGTTGCCTGACACTCTCGCTGAAAGGAAATAAAAAAAAAATTCTTATCATGAATATAATGTCATGCCTTTATTCTTGTGTATGATTGGTATTTTTGGGCCGTTTATCCCGATTAAACCAGTCAAATGGCCGTGATCCGACTGGCAGCTTACAGACGCTTGCTGGACGCTTGCTAGACGCTCATCCAGCCAGCCGCGGCTGATCAGCGAATATAACGCGTTGCCTGACACTCTCGCTGAAAGGAAATAAAAAAAATTCTTATTATGAATATAATGTCATGCCTTTATTCTTGTGTATGATTGGTATTTTTGGGCCGTTTATCCCGATTAAACCAGTCAAATGGCCGTGATCCGACACTTGCTGGACGCTCATCCAGCCAGCCGCGGCTGATCAGCGAATATACCGTGCAGCTGCCAGTGGCTGACTGTGGCAGCTGCCAGTGGCTGACTGGCAGTTGCCAGTGGCTGAGTGTGTTGACTGACTGGCAGCTGCCAGCGGTGTTTTGGGTACTGTTGTCCCGATTAAACCAGTCAAATGGCCGTGATCCGACTGGCAGCTTGCAGCCGCTTGCTGGACGCTCATCCAGCCAGCCGCTGCTGATCAGCGAATGTAACGCGTTGCCTGACACTCTCGCTGAAAGGAAATAAAAAAAAAATTCTTATTATGAATATAATGTCATGCCTTTATTCTTGTGTATGATTGGTATTTTTGGGCCGTTTATCCCGATTAAACCAGTCAAATGGCCGTGATCCGACTGGCAGCTTACAGACGCTTGCTGGACGCTCATCCAGCCAGCCGCGGCTGATCAGCGAATATACCGTGCAGCTGCCAGTGGCTGACTGTGGCAGCTGCCAGTGGCTGAGTGGCAGCTGCCAGTTGCATGGCAGTTGCTGACTGGCAGTTGCCAGTGGCTGAGTGTGTTGACTGACTGGCAGCTGCCAGCGGTGTTTTGGGTACTGTTGTCCCGATTAAACCAGTCAAATGGCCGTGATCCGACTGGCAGCTTGCAGCCGGTTGCTGGACGCTCATCCAGCCAGCCGCTGCTGATCAGCGAATGTAACGCGTTGCCTGACACTCTCGCTGAAAGGAAATTAAAAAAATTCTTATTATGAATATAATGTCATGCCTTTATTCTTGTGTATGATTGCTATTTTTGGGCCGTTTATCCCGATTAAACCAGTCAAATGGCCGTGATCCGACTGGCAGCTTACAGACGCTTGCTAGACGCTCATCCAGCCAGCCGCGGCTGATCAGCGAATATAACGCGTTGCCTGACACTCTCGCTGAAAGGAAATAAAAAAAAAATTCTTATTTTGAATATAATGTCATGCCTTTATTCTTGTGTATGATTGGTATTTTTGTGCCGTTTGTCCCGATTAAACCAGTCAAATGGCCGTGATCCGACTGGCAGCTTACAGACGCTTGCTGGACGCTCATCCAGCCAGCCGCGGCTGATCAGCGAATATAACGCAGCTGCCAGTTGCTGACTGTGGCAGCTGCCAGTGGCTGAGTGGCAGCTGCCAGTTGCTGACTGTGGCAGCTGCCAGTTGCTGACTGTGGCAGCTGCCAGTGGATGAGTGGCAGCTGCCAGTTGCTGAGTGGCAGCTGCCAGAGGCTGAGTGGCAGCTGCCAGTTGCAAGTTGCTGGGTGGCAGATACCAGTTGCTGAGTGGCAGCTGCCAGTGGCTGAGTGGCAGCTGCCAGTTGCTGACTGTGGCAGCTGCCAGTGGCTGAGTGGCAGCTGCCAGTTGCAAGTTGCTGAGTGGCAGCTGCCAGTGGCTGAGTGGCAGCTACCAGTTGCTGAGTGGCAGCTGCCAGTGGCTGAGTGGCAGCTGCCAGTGGATGAGTGGCAGCTGAGCAGCTGAGTGGCAGCTGCCAGTGGCTGAGTGGCAGCTGCTAGTGGATGAGTGGCAGCTGCCAGTGGCTGAGTGGCAGCTGCCAGTTGCATGGCAGTTGCTGACTGGCAGTTGCCAGTGGCTGAGTGTGTTGACTCACTGGCAGCAGCCAGCGGTGTTTTGGGTACTGTTGTCCCGATTAAACCAGTCAAATGGCCGTGATCCGACTGGCAGCTTGCAGCCGCTTGCTGGACGCTCATCCAGCCAGCCGCTGCTGATCAACGAATGTAACGCGTTGACTGACACTCTCGCTGAAAGGAAATAAAAAAATTCTTATTATGAATATAATGTCATGCGTTTATTGTTGTGTATGATTGGTATTTTTGGGCCGTTTATCCCGATTAAACCAGTCAAATGGCCGTGATCCGACTGGCAGCTTACAGACGCTTGCTGGACGCTCATCCAGCCAGCCGCGGCTGATCAGCGAATATAACGCAGCTGCCAGTTGCTGACTGTGGCAGCTGCCAGTGGCTGAGTGGCAGCTGCCAGTTGCTGACTGTGGCAGCTGCCAGTTGCTGACTGTGGCAGCTGCCAGTGGATGAGTGGCAGCTGCCAGTTGCAAGTTGCTGAGTGGCAGCTACCAGTGGCTGAGTGGCAGCTGCCAGTTGCAAGTTGCTGAGTGGCAGCTACCAGTTGCTGAGTGGCAGCTGAGCAGCTGAGTGGCAGCTGCTAGTGGATGAGTGGCAGCTGCCAGTTGCCAGTTGCTGAGTGGCAGCTGCCAGTGGCTGAGTGGCAGCTGCCAGTGGCTGAGTGGCAGCTGCCAGTTGCATGGCAGTTGCCAGTGGCTGAGTGTGTTGACTCACTGGCAGCTGCCAGCGGTGTTTTGGGTACTGTTGTCCCGATTAAACCAGTCAAATGGCCGTAATCCGACTGGCAGCTTGCAGCCACTTGCTGGAAGCTCATCCAGCCAGCTGCTGCTGATCAGCGAATATAACGCGTTGCCTGACACTCTCGCTGAAAGGAAATAAAAAAAAAATGTTATTATGAATATAATGTCATGCCTTTATTCTTGTGTATGATTGGTATTTTTGGGCCGTTTATCCCGATTAAACCAGTCAAATGGCCGTGATCCGACTAGCAGCTTACAGACGCTTGCTGGACGCTTGCTAGACGCTCATCCAGCCAGCCGCGGCTGATCAGCGAATATAACGCGTTGCCTGACACTCTCGCTGAAAGGAAATAAAAAAAAAATTCTTATTTTGAATATAATGTCATGCCTTTATTCTTGTGTATGATTGGTATTTTTGTGCCGTTTGTCCCGATTAAACCAGTCAAATGGCCGTGATCCGACTGGCAGCTTACAGACGCTTGCTGGACGCTCATCCAGCCAGCCGCGGCTGATCAGCGAATATAACGCAGCTGCCAGTTGCTGACTGTGGCAGCTGCCAGTGGCTGAGTGGCAGCTGCCAGTTGCTGACTGTGGCAGCTGCCAGTTGCTGACTGTGGCAGCTGCCAGTGGATGAGTGGCAGCTGCCAGTGGCTGAGTGGCAGCTGCCAGTTGCAAGTTGCTGGGTGGCAGATACCAGTTGCTGAGTGGCAGCTGCCAGTGGCTGAGTGGCAGCTGCCAGTTGCAAGTTGCTGAGTGGCAGCTGCCAGTGGCTGAGTGGCAGCTACCAGTTGCTGAGTGGCAGCTGCCAGTGGCTGAGTGGCAGCTGCTAGTGGATGAGTGGCAGCTGCCAGTGGCTGAGTGGCAGCTGCCAGTTGCATGGCAGTTGCTGACTGGCAGTTGCCAGTGGCTGAGTGTGTTGACTCACTGGCAGCTGCCAGCGGTGTTTTGGGTACTGTTGTCCCGATTAAACCAGTCAAATGGCCGTGATCCGACTGGCAGCTTGCAGCCGCTTGCTGGACGCTCATCCAGCCAGCCGCTGCTGATCAACGAATGTAACGCGTTGACTGACACTCTCGCTGAAAGGAAATAAAAAAATTCTTATTATGAATATAATGTCATGCGTTTATTGTTGTGTATGATTGGTATTTTTGGGCCGTTTATCCCGATTAAACCAGTCAAATGGCCGTGATCCGACTGGCAGCTTACAGACGCTTGCTGGACGCTCATCCAGCCAGCCGCGGCTGATTAGCGAATATAACGCAGCTGCCAGTTGCTGACTGTGGCAGCTGCCAGTGGCTGAGTGGCAGCTGCCAGTTGCAAGTTGCTGAGTGGCAGCTACCAGTTGCTGAGTGGCAGCTGCCAGTGGATGAGTGGCAGCTACCAGTTGCTGAGTGGCAGCTGCCAGTGGATGAGTGGCAGCTGCCAGTTGCTGACTGTGGCAGCTTCCGGTGGCTGAGTGGCAGCTGCCAGTGGATGAGTGGCAGCTACCAGTTGCTGAGTGGCAGCTGCCAGTGGATGAGTGGCAGCTGCCAGTTGCTGAGTGGCAGCTGCCAGTGGCTGAGTGGCAGCTGCCAGTTGCAAGTTGCTGAGTGGCAGATACCAGTTGCTGAGTGGCAGCTGCCAGTGGCTGAGTGGCAGCTGCCAGTTGCTGACTGTGGCAGCTACCAGTTGCTGAGTGGCAGCTGCCAGTGGATGAGTGGCAGCTGCCAGTTGCTGAGTGGCAGCTGCCAGTGGCTGAGTGGCAGCTGCCAGTTGCAAGTTGCTGAGTGGCAGATACCAGTTGCTGAGTGGCAGCTGCCAGTGGCTGAGTGGCAGCTGCCAGTTGCTGACTGTGGCAGCTGCCAGTGGCTGAGTGGCAGCTACCAGTTGCTGAGTGGCAGCTGCCAGTGGCTGAGTGGCAGCTGCCAGTTGCAAGTTGCTGAGTGGCAGATACCAGTTGCTGAGTGGCAGCTGCCAGTGGCTGAGTGGCAGCTGCCAGTTGCTGACTGTGGCAGCTGCCAGTGGCTGAGTGGCAGCTACCAGTTGCTGAGTGGCAGCTACCAGTTGCTGAGTGGATGAGTGGCAGCTGCCAGTTGCCAGTTGCTGAGTGGCAGCTGCCAGTGGCTGAGTGGCAGCTGCCAGTGGCTGAGTGGCAGCTGCCAGTTGCATGGCAGTTGCTGACTGGCAGTTGCCAGTGGCTGAGTGTGTTGACTCACTGGCAGCTGCCAGCGGTGTTTTGGGTACTGTTGTCCCGATTAAACCAGTCAAATGGCCGTGATCCGACTGGCAGCTTGCAGCCGCTTGCTGGACGCTCATCCAGCCAGCCGCTGCTGATCAGCGAATATAACGCGTTGCCTGACACTCTCGCTGAAAGGAAATAAAAAAAAATCTTATTATGAATATAATGTCATGCCTTTATTCTTGTGTATGATTGGTATTTTTGGGCCGTTTATCCCGATTAAACCAGTCAAATGGCCGTGATCCGACTGGCAGCTTACAGACGCTTGCTAGACGCTCATCCAGCCAGCCGCGGCTGATCAGCGAATATAACGCGTTGCCTGACACTCTCGCTGAAAGGAAATAAAAAAAATTCTTATTATGAATATAATGTCATGCCTTTATTCTTGTGTATGATTGGTATTTTTGGGCCGTTTATCCCGATTAAACCAGTCAAATGGCCGTGATCCGACTGGCAGCTTACAGACGCTTGCTGGACGCTCATCCAGCCAGCCGCGGCTGATCAGCGAATATACCGTGCAGCTGCCAGTGGCTGACTGTGGCAGCTGCCAGTGGCTGAGTGGCAGCTGCCAGTTGCATGGCAGTTGCTGACTGGCAGTTGCCAGTGGCTGAGTGTGTTGACTGACTGGCAGCTGCCAGCGGTGTTTTGGGTACTGTTGTCCCGATTAAACCAGTCAAATGGCCGTGATCCGACTGGCAGCTTGCAGCCGCTTGCTGGACGCTCATCCAGCCAGCCGCTGCTGATCAGCGAATGTAACGCGTTGCCTGACACTCTCGATGAAAGGAAATAAAAAAAATTCTTATTATGAATATAATGTCATGCCTTTATTCTTGTGTATGATTGGTATTTTTTGGCCGTTTATCCCGATTAAACCAGTCAAATGGCCGTGATCCGACTGGCAGCTTACAGACGCTTGCTGGACGCTCATCCAGCCAGCCGCGGCTGATCAGCGAATATAACGCGTTGCCTGACACTCTCGCTGAAAGGAAATAAAAAAAAAATTCTTATCATGAATATAATGTCATGCCTTTATTCTTGTGTATGATTGGTATTTTTGGGCCGTTTATCCCGATTAAACCAGTCAAATGGCCGTGATCCGACTGGCAGCTTACAGACGCTTGCTGGACGCTTGCTAGACGCTCATCCAGCCAGCCGCGGCTGATCAGCGAATATAACGCGTTGCCTGACACTCTCGCTGAAAGGAAATAAAAAAAAATTCTTATTATGAATATAATGTCATGCCTTTATTCTTGTGTATGATTGGTATTTTTGGGCCGTTTATCCCGATTAAACCAGTCAAATGGCCGTGATCCGACTGGCAGCTTACAGACGCTTGCTGGACGCTCATCCAGCCAGCCGCGGCTGATCAGCGAATATACCGTGCAGCTGCCAGTGGCTGACTGTGGCAGCTGCCAGTGGCTGAGTGGCAGCTGCCAGTTGCATGGCAGTTGCTGACTGGCAGTTGCCAGTGGCTGAGTGTGTTGACTGACTGGCAGCTGCCAGCGGTGTTTTGGGTACTGTTGTCCCGATTAAACCAGTCAAATGGCCGTGATCCGACTGGCAGCTTGCAGCCGCTTGCTGGACGCTCATCCAGCCAGCCGCGGCTGATCAGCGAATGTAACGCGTTGCCTGACACTCTCGATGAAAGGAAATAAAAAAAAATTCTTATTATGAATATAATGTCATGCCTTTATTCTTGTGTATGATTGGTATTTTTTGGCCGTTTATCCCGATTAAACCAGTCAAATGGCCGTGATCCGACTGGCAGCTGACAGACGCTTGCTGGACGCTCATCCAGCCAGCCGCGGCTGATCAGCGAATATAACGCGTTGCCTGACACTCTCGCTGAAAGGAAATAAAAAAAAAATTCTTATTTTGAATATAATGTCATGCCTTTATTCTTGTGTATGATTGGTATTTTTGGGCCGTTTGTCCCGATTAAACCAGTCAAATGGCCGTGATCCGACTGGCAGCTTACAGACGCTTGCTGGACGCTCATCCAGCCAGCCGCGGCTGATCAGCGAATATAACGCAGCTGCCAGTTGCTGACTGTGGCAGCTGCCAGTGGCTGAGTGGCAGCTGCCAGTTGCTGACTGTGGCAGCTGCCAGTTGCTGACTGTGGCAGCTGCCAGTGGATGAGTGGCAGCTGCCAGTTGCTGAGTGGCAGCTGCCAGTGGCTGAGTGGCAGCTGCCAGTTGCAAGTTGCTGAGTGGCAGATACCAGTTGCTGAGTGGCAGCTGCCAGTGGCTGAGTGGCAGCTGCCAGTTGCTGAGTGGCAGCTACCAGTTGCTGAGTGGCAGCTGCCAGTGGATGAGTGGCAGCTGCCAGTGGCTGAGTGGCAGCTGCCAGTGGCTGACTGTGGCAGCTGCCAGTGGCTGAGTGGCAGCTGCCAGTGGCTGAGTGGCAGCTGCCAGTGGCTGAGTGGCAGCTGCCAGTTGCAAGTTGCTGAGTGGCAGATACCAGTTGCTGAGTGGCAGCTGCCAGTGGCTGAGTGGCACCTGCCAGTTGCAAGTTGCTGAGTGGCAGATACCAGTTGCTGAGTGGCAGCTGCCAGTTGCTGACTGTGGCAGCTGCCAGTGGCTGAGTGGCAGCTACCAGTTGCTGAGTGGCAGCTACCAGTTGCTGAGTGGCAGCTGCCAGTGGCTGAGTGGCAGCTGCCAGTTGCCAGTTGCTGAGTGGCAGCTGCCAGTGGCTGAGTGGCAGCTGCCAGTTGCATGGCAGTTGCTGACTGGCAGTTGCCAGTGGCTGAGTGTGTTGACTCACTGGCAGCTGCCAGCGGTGTTTTGGGTACTGTTGTCCCGATTAAACCAGTCAAATGGCCGTGATCCGACTGGCAGCTTGCAGCCACTTGCTGGACGCTCATCCAGCCAGCTGCTGCTGATCAGCGAATATAACGCGTTGCCTGACACTCTCGCTGAAAGGAAATAAAAAAAAATCTTATTATGAATATAATGTCATGCCTTTATTATTGTGTATGATTGGTATTTTTGGGCCGTTTATCCCGATTAAACCAGTCAAATGGCCGTGATCCGACTGGCAGCTTACAGACGCTTGCTAGACGCTCATCCAGCCAGCCGCGGCTGATCAGCGAATATAACGCGTTGCCTGACACTCTCGCTGAAAGGAAATAAAAAAAATTCTTATTATGAATATAATGTCATGCCTTTATTCTTGTGTATGATTGGTATTTTTGGGCCGTTTATCCCGATTAAACCAGTCAAATGGCCGTGATCCGACTGGCAGCTTACAGACGCTTGCTGGACGCTCATCCAGCCAGCCGCGGCTGATCAGCGAATATACCGTGCAGCTGCCAGTGGCTGACTATGGCAGCTGCCAGTGGCTGAGTGGCAGCTGCCAGTTGCATGGCAGTTGCTGACTGGCAGTTGCCAGTGGCTGAGTGTGTTGACTGACTGGCAGCTGCCAGCTGTGTTTTGGGTACTGTTGTCCCGATTAAACCAGTCAAATGGCCGTGATCCGACTGGCAGCTTGCAGCCGCTTGCTGGACGCTCATCCAGCCAGCCGCTGCTGATCAGCGAATGTAACGCGTTGCCTGACACTCTCGCTGAAAGGAAATAAAAAAAAAATTCTTATTATGAATATAATGTCATGCCTTTATTCTTGTGTATGATTGGTATTTTTGGGCCGTTTGTCCCGATTAAACCAGTCAAATGGCCGTGATCCGACTGGCAGCTTACAGACGCTTGCTGGACGCTCATCCAGCCAGCCGCGGCTGATCAGCGAATATAACGCGTTATCTGACACTCTCGCTGAAAGGAAATAAAAAAAAAATTCTTATCATGAATATAATGTCATGCCTTTATTCTTGTGTATGATTGGTATTTTTGGGCCGTTTATCCCGATTAAACCAGTCAAATGGCCGTGATCCGACTGGCAGCTTATAGACGCTTGCTGGACGCTTGCTAGACGCTCATCCAGCCAGCCGCGGCTGATCAGCGAATATAACGCGTTGCCTGACACTCTCGCTGAAAGGAAATAAAAAAAATTCTTATTATGAATATAATGTCATGCCTTTATTCTTGTGTATGATTGGTATTTTTGGGCCGTTTATCCCGATTAAACCAGTCAAATGGCCGTGATCCGACTGGCAGCTTACAGACGCTTGCTAGACGCTCATCCAGCCAGCCGCGGCTGATCAGCGAATATAACGCGTTGCCTGACACTCTCGCTGAAAGGAAATAAAAAAAATTCTTATTATGAATATAATGTCATGCCTTTATTCTTGTGTATGATTGGTATTTTTGGGCCGTTTATCCCGATTAAACCAGTCAAATGGCCGTGATCCGACTGGCAGCTTACAGACGCTTGCTGGACGCTCATCCAGCCAGCCGCGGCTGATCAGCGAATATACCGTGCAGCTGCCAGTGGCTGACTGTGGCAGCTGCCAGTGGCTGAGTGGCAGCTGCCAGTTGCATGGCAGTTGCTGACTGGCAGTTGCCAGTGGCTGAGTGTGTTGACTGACTGGCAGCTGCCAGCGGTGTTTTGGGTACTGTTGTCCCGATTAAACCAGTCAAATGGCCGTGATCCGACTGGCAGCTTGCAGCCGCTTGCTGGACGCTCATCCAGCCAGCCGCTGCTGATCAGCGAATGTAACGCGTTGCCTGACACTCTCGATGAAAGGAAATAAAAAAAATTCTTATTATGAATATAATGTCATGCCTTTATTCTTGTGTATGATTGGTATTTTTTGGCCGTTTATCCCGATTAAACCAGTCAAATGGCCGTGATCCGACTGGCAGCTTACAGACGCTTGCTGGACGCTCATCCAGCCAGCCGCGGCTGATCAGCGAATATAACGCGTTGCCTGACACTCTCGCTGAAAGGAAATAAAAAAAAAATTCTTATCATGAATATAATGTCATGCCTTTATTCTTGTGTATGATTGGTATTTTTGGGCCGTTTATCCCGATTAAACCAGTCAAATGGCCGTGATCCGACTGGCAGCTTACAGACGCTTGCTGGACGCTTGCTAGACGCTCATCCAGCCAGCCGCGGCTGATCAGCGAATATAACGCGTTGCCTGACACTCTCGCTGAAAGGAAATAAAAAAAATTCTTATTATGAATATAATGTCATGCCTTTATTCTTGTGTATGATTGCTATTTTTGGGCCGTTTATCCCGATTAAACCAGTCAAATGGCCGTGATCCGACTGGCAGCTTACAGACGCTTGCTGGACGCTCATCCAGCCAGCCGCGGCTGATCAGCGAATATACCGTGCAGCTGCCAGTGGCTGACTGTGGCAGCTGCCAGTGGCTGAGTGGCAGCTGCCAGTTGCATGGCAGTTGCTGACTGGCAGTTGCCAGTGGCTGAGTGTGTTGACTGACTGGCAGCTGCCAGCGGTGTTTTGGGTACTGTTGTCCCGATTAAACCAGTCAAATGGCCGTGATCCGACTGGCAGCTTGCAGCCGCTTGCTGGACGCTCATCCAGCCAGCCGCTGCTGATCAGCGAATGTAACGCGTTGCCTGACACTCTCGATGAAAGGAAATAAAAAAAATTCTTATTATGAATATAATGTCATGCCTTTATTATTGTGTATGATTGGTATTTTTTGGCCGTTTATCCCGATTAAACCAGTCAAATGGCCGTGATCCGACTGGCAGCTTACAGACGCTTGCTAGACGCTCATCCAGCCAGCCGCGGCTGATCAGCGAATATAACGCGTTGCCTGACACTCTCGCTGAAAGGAAATAAAAAAAAAATTCTTATTATGAATATAATGTCATGCCTTTATTCTTGTGTATGATTGGTATTTTTGGGCCGTTTGTCCCGATTAAACCAGTCAAATGGCCGTGATCCGACTGGCAGCTTACAGACGCTTGCTGGACGCTCATCCAGCCAGCCGCGGCTGATCAGCGAATATAACGCGTTATCTGACACTCTCGCTGAAAGGAAATAAAAAAAAAATTCTTATCATGAATATAATGTCATGCCTTTATTCTTGTGTATGATTGGTATTTTTGGGCCGTTTATCCCGATTAAACCAGTCAAATGGCCGTGATCCGACTGGCAGCTTATAGACGCTTGCTGGACGCTTGCTAGACGCTCATCCAGCCAGCCGCGGCTGATCAGCGAATATAACGCGTTGCCTGACACTCTCGCTGAAAGGAAATAAAAAAAATTCTTATTATGAATATAATGTCATGCCTTTATTCTTGTGTATGATTGGTATTTTTGGGCCGTTTATCCCGATTAAACCAGTCAAATGGCCGTGATCCGACTGGCAGCTTACAGACGCTTGCTAGACGCTCATCCAGCCAGCCGCGGCTGATCAGCGAATATAACGCGTTGCCTGACACTCTCGCTGAAAGGAAATAAAAAAAATTCTTATTATGAATATAATGTCATGCCTTTATTCTTGTGTATGATTGGTATTTTTGGGCCGTTTATCCCGATTAAACCAGTCAAATGGCCGTGATCCGACTGGCAGCTTACAGACGCTTGCTGGACGCTCATCCAGCCAGCCGCGGCTGATCAGCGAATATACCGTGCAGCTGCCAGTGGCTGACTGTGGCAGCTGCCAGTGGCTGAGTGGCAGCTGCCAGTTGCATGGCAGTTGCTGACTGGCAGTTGCCAGTGGCTGAGTGTGTTGACTGACTGGCAGCTGCCAGCGGTGTTTTGGGTACTGTTGTCCCGATTAAACCAGTCAAATGGCCGTGATCCGACTGGCAGCTTGCAGCCGCTTGCTGGACGCTCATCCAGCCAGCCGCTGCTGATCAGCGAATGTAACGCGTTGCCTGACACTCTCGATGAAAGGAAATAAAAAAAATTCTTATTATGAATATAATGTCATGCCTTTATTCTTGTGTATGATTGGTATTTTTTGGCCGTTTATCCCGATTAAACCAGTCAAATGGCCGTGATCCGACTGGCAGCTTACAGACGCTTGCTGGACGCTCATCCAGCCAGCCGCGGCTGATCAGCGAATATAACGCGTTGCCTGACACTCTCGCTGAAAGGAAATAAAAAAAAAATTCTTATCATGAATATAATGTCATGCCTTTATTCTTGTGTATGATTGGTATTTTTGGGCCGTTTATCCCGATTAAACCAGTCAAATGGCCGTGATCCGACTGGCAGCTTACAGACGCTTGCTGGACGCTTGCTAGACGCTCATCCAGCCAGCCGCGGCTGATCAGCGAATATAACGCGTTGCCTGACACTCTCGCTGAAAGGAAATAAAAAAAATTCTTATTATGAATATAATGTCATGCCTTTATTCTTGTGTATGATTGCTATTTTTGGGCCGTTTATCCCGATTAAACCAGTCAAATGGCCGTGATCCGACTGGCAGCTTACAGACGCTTGCTGGACGCTCATCCAGCCAGCCGCGGCTGATCAGCGAATATACCGTGCAGCTGCCAGTGGCTGACTGTGGCAGCTGCCAGTGGCTGAGTGGCAGCTGCCAGTTGCATGGCAGTTGCTGACTGGCAGTTGCCAGTGGCTGAGTGTGTTGACTGACTGGCAGCTGCCAGCGGTGTTTTGGGTACTGTTGTCCCGATTAAACCAGTCAAATGGCCGTGATCCGACTGGCAGCTTGCAGCCGCTTGCTGGACGCTCATCCAGCCAGCCGCTGCTGATCAGCGAATGTAACGCGTTGCCTGACACTCTCGATGAAAGGAAATAAAAAAAATTCTTATTATGAATATAATGTCATGCCTTTATTATTGTGTATGATTGGTATTTTTTGGCCGTTTATCCCGATTAAACCAGTCAAATGGCCGTGATCCGACTGGCAGCTTACAGACGCTTGCTAGACGCTCATCCAGCCAGCCGCGGCTGATCAGCGAATATAACGCGTTGCCTGACACTCTCGCTGAAAGGAAATAAAAAAAATTCTAATTATGAATATAATGTCATGCCTTTATTCTTGTGTATGATTGGTATTTTTGGGCCGTTTATCCCGATTAAACCAGTCAAATGGCCGTGATCCGACTGGCAGCTTACAGACGCTTGCTGGACGCTCATCCAGCCAGCCGCGGCTGATCAGCGAATATACCGTGCAGCTGCCAGTGGCTGACTATGGCAGCTGCCAGTGGCTGAGTGGCAGCTGCCAGTTGCATGGCAGTTGCTGACTGGCAGTTGCCAGTGGCTGAGTGTGTTGACTGACTGGCAGCTGCCAGCTGTGTTTTGGGTACTGTTGTCCCGATTAAACCAGTCAAATGGCCGTGATCCGACTGGCAGCTTGCAGCCGCTTGCTGGACGCTCATCCAGCCAGCCGCTGCTGATCAGCGAATGTAACGCGTTGCCTGACACTCTCGCTGAAAGGAAATAAAAAAAAAATTCTTATTATGAATATAATGTCATGCCTTTATTCTTGTGTATGATTGGTATTTTTGGGCCGTTTGTCCCGATTAAACCAGTCAAATGGCCGTGATCCGACTGGCAGCTTACAGACGCTTGCTGGACGCTCATCCAGCCAGCCGCGGCTGATCAGCGAATATACCGTGCAGCTGCCAGTGGCTGACTGTGGCAGCTGCCAGTGGCTGAGTGGCAGCTGCCAGTTGCATGGCAGTTGCTGACTGGCAGTTGCCAGTGGCTGAGTGTGTTGACTGACTGGTAGCTGCCAGCGGTGTTTTGGGTACTGTTGTCCCGATTAAACCAGTCAAATGGCCGTGATCCGACTGGCAGCTTGCAGACGCTTGCTGGACGCTCATCCAGCCAGCCGCTGCTGATCAGCGAATGTAACGCGTTGCCTGACACTCTCGATGAAAGGAAATAAAAAAAATTCTTATTATGAATATAATGTCATGCCTTTATTCTTGTGTATGATTGCTATTTTTGGGCCGTTTATCCCGATTAAACCAGTCAAATGGCCGTGATCCGACTGGCAGCTTACAGACGCTTGCTGGACGCTCATCCAGCCAGCCGCGGCTGATCAGCGAATATACCGTGCAGCTGCCAGTGGCTGACTGTGGCAGCTGCCAGTGGCTGAGTGGCAGCTGCCAGTTGCATGGCAGTTGCTGACTGGCAGTTGCCAGTGGCTGAGTGTGTTGACTGACTGGCAGCTGCCAGCGGTGTTTTGGGTACTGTTGTCCCGATTAAACCAGTCAAATGGCCGTGATCCGACTGGCAGCTTGCAGCCGCTTGCTGGACGCTCATCCAGCCAGCCGCTGCTGATCAGCGAATGTAACGCGTTGCCTGACACTCTCGATGAAAGGAAATAAAAAAAATTCTTATTATGAATATAATGTCATGCCTTTATTATTGTGTATGATTGGTATTTTTTGGCCGTTTATCCCGATTAAACCAGTCAAATGGCCGTGATCCGACTGGCAGCTTACAGACGCTTGCTGGACGCTCATCCAGCCAGCCGCGGCTGATCAGCGAATATACCGTGCAGCTGCCAGTGGCTGACTGTGGCAGCTGCCAGTGGCTGAGTGGCAGCTGCCAGTTGCATGGCAGTTGCTGACTGGCAGTTGCCAGTGGCTGAGTGTGTTGACTGACTGGCAGCTGCCAGCGGTGTTTTGGGTACTGTTGTCCCGATTAAACCAGTCAAATGGCCGTGATCCGACTGGCAGCTTGCAGCCGCTTGCTGGACGCTCATCCAGCCAGCCGCTGCTGATCAGCGAATGTAACGCGTTGCCTGACACTCTCGATGAAAGGAAATAAAAAAAATTCTTATTATGAATATAATGTCATGCCTTTATTCTTGTGTATGATTGGTATTTTTTGGCCGTTTATCCCGATTAAACCAGTCAAATGGCCGTGATCCGACTGGCAGCTTACAGACGCTTGCTGGACGCTCATCCAGCCAGCCGCGGCTGATCAGCGAATATAACGCGTTGCCTGACACTCTCGCTGAAAGGAAATAAAAAAAAAATTCTTATCATGAATATAATGTCATGCCTTTATTCTTGTGTATGATTGGTATTTTTGGGCCGTTTATCCCGATTAAACCAGTCAAATGGCCGTGATCCGACTGGCAGCTTACAGACGCTTGCTGGACGCTTGCTAGACGCTCATCCAGCCAGCCGCGGCTGATCAGCGAATATAACGCGTTGCCTGACACTCTCGCTGAAAGGAAATAAAAAAAATTCTTATTATGAATATAATGTCATGCCTTTATTCTTGTGTATGATTGGTATTTTTGGGCCGTTTATCCCGATTAAACCAGTCAAATGGCCGTGATCCGACGCTTGCTGGACGCTCATCCAGCCAGCCGCGGCTGATCAGCGAATATACCGTGCAGCTGCCAGTGGCTGACTGTGGCAGCTGCCAGTGGCTGACTGGCAGTTGCCAGTGGCTGAGTGTGTTGACTGACTGGCAGCTGCCAGCGGTGTTTTGGGTACTGTTGTCCCGATTAAACCAGTCAAATGGCCGTGATCCGACTGGCAGCTTGCAGCCGCTTGCTGGACGCTCATCCAGCCAGCCGCTGCTGATCAGCGAATGTAACGCGTTGCCTGACACTCTCGCTGAAAGGAAATAAAAAAAAAATTCTTATTATGAATATAATGTCATGCCTTTATTCTTGTGTATGATTGGTATTTTTGGGCCGTTTATCCCGATTAAACCAGTCAAATGGCCGTGATCCGACTGGCAGCTTACAGACGCTTGCTGGACGCTCATCCAGCCAGCCGCGGCTGATCAGCGAATATACCGTGCAGCTGCCAGTGGCTGACTGTGGCAGCTGCCAGTGGCTGAGTGGCAGCTGCCAGTTGCATGGCAGTTGCTGACTGGCAGTTGCCAGTGGCTGAGTGTGTTGACTGACTGGCAGCTGCCAGCGGTGTTTTGGGTACTGTTGTCCCGATTAAACCAGTCAAATGGCCGTGATCCGACTGGCAGCTTGCAGCCGGTTGCTGGACGCTCATCCAGCCAGCCGCTGCTGATCAGCGAATGTAACGCGTTGCCTGACACTCTCGCTGAAAGGAAATAAAAAAAATTCTTATTATGAATATAATGTCATGCCTTTATTCTTGTGTATGATTGCTATTTTTGGGCCGTTTATCCCGATTAAACCAGTCAAATGGCCGTGATCCGACTGGCAGCTTACAGACGCTTGCTAGACGCTCATCCAGCCAGCCGCGGCTGATCAGCGAATATAACGCGTTGCCTGACACTCTCGCTGAAAGGAAATAAAAAAAAAATTCTTATTTTGAATATAATGTCATGCCTTTATTCTTGTGTATGATTGGTATTTTTGTGCCGTTTGTCCCGATTAAACCAGTCAAATGGCCGTGATCCGACTGGCAGCTTACAGACGCTTGCTGGACGCTCATCCAGCCAGCCGCGGCTGATCAGCGAATATAACGCAGCTGCCAGTTGCTGACTGTGGCAGCTGCCAGTGGCTGAGTGGCAGCTGCCAGTTGCTGACTGTGGCAGCTGCCAGTTGCTGACTGTGGCAGCTGCCAGTGGATGAGTGGCAGCTGCCAGTTGCTGAGTGGCAGCTGCCAGTGGCTGAGTGGCAGCTGCCAGTTGCAAGTTGCTGGGTGGCAGATACCAGTTGCTGAGTGGCAGCTGCCAGTGGCTGAGTGGCAGCTGCCAGTTGCTGACTGTGGCAGCTGCCAGTGGCTGAGTGGCAGCTGCCAGTTGCAAGTTGCTGAGTGGCAGCTGCCAGTGGCTGAGTGGCAGCTACCAGTTGCTGAGTGGCAGCTGCCAGTGGCTGAGTGGCAGCTGCCAGTGGATGAGTGGCAGCTGAGCAGCTGAGTGGCAGCTGCCAGTGGCTGAGTGGCAGCTGCTAGTGGATGAGTGGCAGCTGCCAGTGGCTGAGTGGCAGCTGCCAGTTGCATGGCAGTTGCTGACTGGCAGTTGCCAGTGGCTGAGTGTGTTGACTCACTGGCAGCAGCCAGCGGTGTTTTGGGTACTGTTGTCCCGATTAAACCAGTCAAATGGCCGTGATCCGACTGGCAGCTTGCAGCCGCTTGCTGGACGCTCATCCAGCCAGCCGCTGCTGATCAACGAATGTAACGCGTTGACTGACACTCTCGCTGAAAGGAAATAAAAAAATTCTTATTATGAATATAATGTCATGCGTTTATTGTTGTGTATGATTGGTATTTTTGGGCCGTTTATCCCGATTAAACCAGTCAAATGGCCGTGATCCGACTGGCAGCTTACAGACGCTTGCTGGACGCTCATCCAGCCAGCCGCGGCTGATCAGCGAATATAACGCAGCTGCCAGTTGCTGACTGTGGCAGCTGCCAGTGGCTGAGTGGCAGCTGCCAGTTGCTGACTGTGGCAGCTGCCAGTTGCTGACTGTGGCAGCTGCCAGTGGATGAGTGGCAGCTGCCAGTTGCAAGTTGCTGAGTGGCAGCTACCAGTGGCTGAGTGGCAGCTGCCAGTTGCAAGTTGCTGAGTGGCAGCTACCAGTTGCTGAGTGGCAGCTGAGCAGCTGAGTGGCAGCTGCTAGTGGATGAGTGGCACCTGCCAGTTGCCAGTTGCTGAGTGGCAGCTGCCAGTGGCTGAGTGGCAGCTGCCAGTGGCTGAGTGGCAGCTGCCAGTTGCATGGCAGTTGCTGACTGGCAGTTGCCAGTGGCTGAGTGTGTTGACTCACTGGCAGCTGCCAGCGGTGTTTTGGGTACTGTTGTCCCGATTAAACCAGTCAAATGGCCGTGATCCGACTGGCAGCTTGCAGCCACTTGCTGGAAGCTCATCCAGCCAGCTGCTGCTGATCAGCGAATATAACGCGTTGCCTGACACTCTCGCTGAAAGGAAATAAAAAAAAAATTCTTATTATGAATATAATGTCATGCCTTTATTCTTGTGTATGATTGGTATTTTTGGGCCGTTTGTCCCGATTAAACCAGTCAAATGGCCGTGATCCGACTGGCAGCTTACAGACGCTTGCTGGACGCTCATCCAGCCAGCCGCGGCTGATCAGCGAATATACCGTGCAGCTGCCAGTGGCTGACTGTGGCAGCTGCCAGTGGCTGAGTGGCAGCTGCCAGTTGCATGGCAGTTGCTGACTGGCAGTTGCCAGTGGCTGAGTGTGTTGACTGACTGGTAGCTGCCAGCGGTGTTTTGGGTACTGTTGTCCCGATTAAACCAGTCAAATGGCCGTGATCCGACTGGCAGCTTGCAGACGCTTGCTGGACGCTCATCCAGCCAGCCGCTGCTGATCAGCGAATGTAACGCGTTGCCTGACACTCTCGATGAAAGGAAATAAAAAAAATTCTTATTATGAATATAATGTCATGCCTTTATTCTTGTGTATGATTGCTATTTTTGGGCCGTTTATCCCGATTAAACCAGTCAAATGGCCGTGATCCGACTGGCAGCTTACAGACGCTTGCTGGACGCTCATCCAGCCAGCCGCGGCTGATCAGCGAATATACCGTGCAGCTGCCAGTGGCTGACTGTGGCAGCTGCCAGTGGCTGAGTGGCAGCTGCCAGTTGCATGGCAGTTGCTGACTGGCAGTTGCCAGTGGCTGAGTGTGTTGACTGACTGGCAGCTGCCAGCGGTGTTTTGGGTACTGTTGTCCCGATTAAACCAGTCAAATGGCCGTGATCCGACTGGCAGCTTGCAGCCGCTTGCTGGACGCTCATCCAGCCAGCCGCTGCTGATCAGCGAATGTAACGCGTTGCCTGACACTCTCGATGAAAGGAAATAAAAAAAATTCTTATTATGAATATAATGTCATGCCTTTATTATTGTGTATGATTGGTATTTTTTGGCCGTTTATCCCGATTAAACCAGTCAAATGGCCGTGATCCGACTGGCAGCTTACAGACGCTTGCTGGACGCTCATCCAGCCAGCCGCGGCTGATCAGCGAATATACCGTGCAGCTGCCAGTGGCTGACTGTGGCAGCTGCCAGTGGCTGAGTGGCAGCTGCCAGTTGCATGGCAGTTGCTGACTGGCAGTTGCCAGTGGCTGAGTGTGTTGACTGACTGGCAGCTGCCAGCGGTGTTTTGGGTACTGTTGTCCCGATTAAACCAGTCAAATGGCCGTGATCCGACTGGCAGCTTGCAGCCGCTTGCTGGACGCTCATCCAGCCAGCCGCTGCTGATCAGCGAATGTAACGCGTTGCCTGACACTCTCGATGAAAGGAAATAAAAAAAATTCTTATTATGAATATAATGTCATGCCTTTATTCTTGTGTATGATTGGTATTTTTTGGCCGTTTATCCCGATTAAACCAGTCAAATGGCCGTGATCCGACTGGCAGCTTACAGACGCTTGCTGGACGCTCATCCAGCCAGCCGCGGCTGATCAGCGAATATAACGCGTTGCCTGACACTCTCGCTGAAAGGAAATAAAAAAAAAATTCTTATCATGAATATAATGTCATGCCTTTATTCTTGTGTATGATTGGTATTTTTGGGCCGTTTATCCCGATTAAACCAGTCAAATGGCCGTGATCCGACTGGCAGCTTACAGACGCTTGCTGGACGCTTGCTAGACGCTCATCCAGCCAGCCGCGGCTGATCAGCGAATATAACGCGTTGCCTGACACTCTCGCTGAAAGGAAATAAAAAAAATTCTTATTATGAATATAATGTCATGCCTTTATTCTTGTGTATGATTGGTATTTTTGGGCCGTTTATCCCGATTAAACCAGTCAAATGGCCGTGATCCGACGCTTGCTGGACGCTCATCCAGCCAGCCGCGGCTGATCAGCGAATATACCGTGCAGCTGCCAGTGGCTGACTGTGGCAGCTGCCAGTGGCTGACTGGCAGTTGCCAGTGGCTGAGTGTGTTGACTGACTGGCAGCTGCCAGCGGTGTTTTGGGTACTGTTGTCCCGATTAAACCAGTCAAATGGCCGTGATCCGACTGGCAGCTTGCAGCCGCTTGCTGGACGCTCATCCAGCCAGCCGCTGCTGATCAGCGAATGTAACGCGTTGCCTGACACTCTCGCTGAAAGGAAATAAAAAAAAAATTCTTATTATGAATATAATGTCATGCCTTTATTCTTGTGTATGATTGGTATTTTTGGGCCGTTTATCCCGATTAAACCAGTCAAATGGCCGTGATCCGACTGGCAGCTTACAGACGCTTGCTGGACGCTCATCCAGCCAGCCGCGGCTGATCAGCGAATATACCGTGCAGCTGCCAGTGGCTGACTGTGGCAGCTGCCAGTGGCTGAGTGGCAGCTGCCAGTTGCATGGCAGTTGCTGACTGGCAGTTGCCAGTGGCTGAGTGTGTTGACTGACTGGCAGCTGCCAGCGGTGTTTTGGGTACTGTTGTCCCGATTAAACCAGTCAAATGGCCGTGATCCGACTGGCAGCTTGCAGCCGGTTGCTGGACGCTCATCCAGCCAGCCGCTGCTGATCAGCGAATGTAACGCGTTGCCTGACACTCTCGCTGAAAGGAAATAAAAAAAATTCTTATTATGAATATAATGTCATGCCTTTATTCTTGTGTATGATTGCTATTTTTGGGCCGTTTATCCCGATTAAACCAGTCAAATGGCCGTGATCCGACTGGCAGCTTACAGACGCTTGCTAGACGCTCATCCAGCCAGCCGCGGCTGATCAGCGAATATAACGCGTTGCCTGACACTCTCGCTGAAAGGAAATAAAAAAAAAATTCTTATTTTGAATATAATGTCATGCCTTTATTCTTGTGTATGATTGGTATTTTTGTGCCGTTTGTCCCGATTAAACCAGTCAAATGGCCGTGATCCGACTGGCAGCTTACAGACGCTTGCTGGACGCTCATCCAGCCAGCCGCGGCTGATCAGCGAATATAACGCAGCTGCCAGTTGCTGACTGTGGCAGCTGCCAGTGGCTGAGTGGCAGCTGCCAGTTGCTGACTGTGGCAGCTGCCAGTTGCTGACTGTGGCAGCTGCCAGTGGATGAGTGGCAGCTGCCAGTTGCTGAGTGGCAGCTGCCAGTGGCTGAGTGGCAGCTGCCAGTTGCAAGTTGCTGGGTGGCAGATACCAGTTGCTGAGTGGCAGCTGCCAGTGGCTGAGTGGCAGCTGCCAGTTGCTGACTGTGGCAGCTGCCAGTGGCTGAGTGGCAGCTGCCAGTTGCAAGTTGCTGAGTGGCAGCTGCCAGTGGCTGAGTGGCAGCTACCAGTTGCTGAGTGGCAGCTGCCAGTGGCTGAGTGGCAGCTGCCAGTGGATGAGTGGCAGCTGAGCAGCTGAGTGGCAGCTGCCAGTGGCTGAGTGGCAGCTGCTAGTGGATGAGTGGCAGCTGCCAGTGGCTGAGTGGCAGCTGCCAGTTGCATGGCAGTTGCTGACTGGCAGTTGCCAGTGGCTGAGTGTGTTGACTCACTGGCAGCAGCCAGCGGTGTTTTGGGTACTGTTGTCCCGATTAAACCAGTCAAATGGCCGTGATCCGACTGGCAGCTTGCAGCCGCTTGCTGGACGCTCATCCAGCCAGCCGCTGCTGATCAACGAATGTAACGCGTTGACTGACACTCTCGCTGAAAGGAAATAAAAAAATTCTTATTATGAATATAATGTCATGCGTTTATTGTTGTGTATGATTGGTATTTTTGGGCCGTTTATCCCGATTAAACCAGTCAAATGGCCGTGATCCGACTGGCAGCTTACAGACGCTTGCTGGACGCTCATCCAGCCAGCCGCGGCTGATCAGCGAATATAACGCAGCTGCCAGTTGCTGACTGTGGCAGCTGCCAGTGGCTGAGTGGCAGCTGCCAGTTGCTGACTGTGGCAGCTGCCAGTTGCTGACTGTGGCAGCTGCCAGTGGATGAGTGGCAGCTGCCAGTTGCAAGTTGCTGAGTGGCAGCTACCAGTGGCTGAGTGGCAGCTGCCAGTTGCAAGTTGCTGAGTGGCAGCTACCAGTTGCTGAGTGGCAGCTGAGCAGCTGAGTGGCAGCTGCTAGTGGATGAGTGGCACCTGCCAGTTGCCAGTTGCTGAGTGGCAGCTGCCAGTGGCTGAGTGGCAGCTGCCAGTGGCTGAGTGGCAGCTGCCAGTTGCATGGCAGTTGCTGACTGGCAGTTGCCAGTGGCTGAGTGTGTTGACTCACTGGCAGCTGCCAGCGGTGTTTTGGGTACTGTTGTCCCGATTAAACCAGTCAAATGGCCGTGATCCGACTGGCAGCTTGCAGCCACTTGCTGGAAGCTCATCCAGCCAGCTGCTGCTGATCAGCGAATATAACGCGTTGCCTGACACTCTCGCTGAAAGGAAATAAAAAAAAAATGTTATTATGAATATAATGTCATGCCTTTATTCTTGTGTATGATTGGTATTTTTGGGCCGTTTATCCCGATTAAACCAGTCAAATGGCCGTGATCCGACTAGCAGCTTACAGACGCTTGCTGGACGCTTGCTAGACGCTCATCCAGCCAGCCGCGGCTGATCAGCGAATATAACGCGTTGCCTGACACTCTCGCTGAAAGGAAATAAAAAAAAAATTCTTATTTTGAATATAATGTCATGCCTTTATTCTTGTGTATGATTGGTATTTTTGTGCCGTTTGTCCCGATTAAACCAGTCAAATGGCCGTGATCCGACTGGCAGCTTACAGACGCTTGCTGGACGCTCATCCAGCCAGCCGCGGCTGATCAGCGAATATAACGCAGCTGCCAGTTGCTGACTGTGGCAGCTGCCAGTGGCTGAGTGGCAGCTGCCAGTTGCTGACTGTGGCAGCTGCCAGTTGCTGACTGTGGCAGCTGCCAGTGGCTGAGTGGCAGCTGCCAGTTGCAAGTTGCTGGGTGGCAGATACCAGTTGCTGAGTGGCAGCTGCCAGTGGCTGAGTGGCAGCTGCCAGTTGCAAGTTGCTGAGTGGCAGCTGCCAGTGGCTGAGTGGCAGCTACCAGTTGCTGAGTGGCAGCTGCCAGTGGCTGAGTGGCAGCTGCTAGTGGATGAGTGGCAGCTGCCAGTGGCTGAGTGGCAGCTGCCAGTTGCATGGCAGTTGCTGACTGGCAGTTGCCAGTGGCTGAGTGTGTTGACTCACTGGCAGCTGCCAGCGGTGTTTTGGGTACTGTTGTCCCGATTAAACCAGTCAAATGGCCGTGATCCGACTGGCAGCTTGCAGCCGCTTGCTGGACGCTCATCCAGCCAGCCGCTGCTGATCAACGAATGTAACGCGTTGACTGACACTCTCGCTGAAAGGAAATAAAAAAATTCTTATTATGAATATAATGTCATGCGTTTATTGTTGTGTATGATTGGTATTTTTGGGCCGTTTATCCCGATTAAACCAGTCAAATGGCCGTGATCCGACTGGCAGCTTACAGACGCTTGCTGGACGCTCATCCAGCCAGCCGCGGCTGATTAGCGAATATAACGCAGCTGCCAGTTGCTGACTGTGGCAGCTGCCAGTGGCTGAGTGGCAGCTGCCAGTTGCAAGTTGCTGAGTGGCAGCTACCAGTTGCTGAGTGGCAGCTGCCAGTGGATGAGTGGCAGCTACCAGTTGCTGAGTGGCAGCTGCCAGTGGATGAGTGGCAGCTGCCAGTTGCTGACTGTGGCAGCTTCCGGTGGCTGAGTGGCAGCTGCCAGTGGATGAGTGGCAGCTACCAGTTGCTGAGTGGCAGCTGCCAGTGGATGAGTGGCAGCTGCCAGTTGCTGAGTGGCAGCTGCCAGTGGCTGAGTGGCAGCTGCCAGTTGCAAGTTGCTGAGTGGCAGATACCAGTTGCTGAGTGGCAGCTGCCAGTGGCTGAGTGGCAGCTGCCAGTTGCTGACTGTGGCAGCTACCAGTTGCTGAGTGGCAGCTGCCAGTGGATGAGTGGCAGCTGCCAGTTGCTGAGTGGCAGCTGCCAGTGGCTGAGTGGCAGCTGCCAGTTGCAAGTTGCTGAGTGGCAGATACCAGTTGCTGAGTGGCAGCTGCCAGTGGCTGAGTGGCAGCTACCAGTTGCTGAGTGGCAGCTGCCAGTGGCTGAGTGGCAGCTGCCAGTTGCAAGTTGCTGAGTGGCAGATACCAGTTGCTGAGTGGCAGCTGCCAGTGGCTGAGTGGCAGCTGCCAGTTGCTGACTGTGGCAGCTGCCAGTGGCTGAGTGGCAGCTACCAGTTGCTGAGTGGCAGCTACCAGTTGCTGAGTGGATGAGTGGCAGCTGCCAGTTGCCAGTTGCTGAGTGGCAGCTGCCAGTGGCTGAGTGGCAGCTGCCAGTTGCATGGCAGTTGCTGACTGGCAGTTGCCAGTGGCTGAGTGTGTTGACTCACTGGCAGCTGCCAGCGGTGTTTTGGGTACTGTTGTCCCGATTAAACCAGTCAAATGGCCGTGATCCGACTGGCAGCTTGCAGCCGCTTGCTGGACGCTCATCCAGCCAGCCGCTGCTGATCAGCGAATATAACGCGTTGCCTGACACTCTCGCTGAAAGGAAATAAAAAAATTTCGTATTATGAATATAATGTCATGCCTTTATTCTTGTGTATGATTGGTATTTTAGGGCCGTTTATCCCGATTAAACCAGTCAAATGGCCGTTATCCGACTGGCAGCTTACAGACGCTTGCTGGACGCTCATCCAGCCAGCCGCGGCTGATCAGCGAATATAACGCAGCTGCCAGTTGCTGACTGTGGCAGCTGCCAGTGGCTGAGTGGCAGCTGCCAGTTGCTGACTGTGGCAGCTGCCAGTTGCTGACTGTGGCAGCTGCCAGTGGATGAGTGGCAGCTGCCAGTTGCAAGTTGCTGAGTGGCAGCTACCAGTGGATGAGTGGCAGCTGCCAGTTGCTGACTGTGGCAGCTGCCAGTTGCTGAGTGGCAGCTGCCAGTGGCTGAGTGGCAGCTGCCAGTTGCTGACTGTGGCAGCTGCCAGTTGCTGACTGTGGCAGCTGCCAGTTGCTGAGTGGCAGCTGCCAGTGGATGAGTGGCAGCTGCCAGTGGATGAGTGGCAGCTGCCAATTGCTGAGTGGCAGCTGCCAATTGCTGAGTGGCAGCTGCCAGTGGCTGACTGTGGCAGCTGCCAGTGGCTGAGTGGCAGCTGCCAGTTGCTGAGTGGCAGCTGCCAGTTGCTGACTGTGGCAGCTACCAGTTGCTGAGTGGCAGCTGCCAGTGGATGAGTGGCAGCTGCCAGTTGCTGAGTGGCAGCTGCCAGTGGCTGAGTGGCAGCTGCCAGTTGCAAGTTGCTGAGTGGCAGATACCAGTTGCTGAGTGGCAGCTGCCAGTGGCTGAGTGGCAGCTGCCAGTTGCTGACTGTGGCAGCTGCCAGTGGCTGAGTGGCAGCTACCAGTTGCTGAGTGGCAGCTACCAGTTGCTGAGTGGCAGCTGCCAGTGGCTGAGTGGCAGCTGCCAGTTGCAAGTTGCTGAGTGGCAGATACCAGTTGCTGAGTGGCAGCTGCCAGTGGCTGAGTGGCAGCTGCCAGTTGCTGACTGTGGCAGCTGCCAGTGGCTGAGTGGCAGCTACCAGTGGCTGAGTGGCAGCTGCCAGTTGCAAGTTGCTGAGTGGCAGATACCAGTTGCTGAGTGGCAGCTGCCAGTGGCTGAGTGGCAGCTGCCAGTTGCTGACTGTGGCAGCTGCCAGTGGCTGAGTGGCAGCTACCAGTTGCTGAGTGGCAGCTGCCAGTGGCTGAGTGGCAGCTGCCAGTTGCAAGTTGCTGAGTGGCAGCTGCCAGTGGCTGAGTGGCAGCTGCCAGTGGCTGAGTGGCAGCTGCCAGTTGCTGACTGTGGCAGCTGCCAGTGGCTGAGTGGCAGCTACCAGTTGCTGAGTGGCAGCTACCAGTTGCTGAGTGGATGAGTGGCAGCTGCCAGTTGCCAGTTGCTGAGTGGCAGCTGCCAGTGGCTGAGTGGCAGCTGCCAGTTGCATGGCAGTTGCTGACTGGCAGTTGCCAGTGGCTGAGTGTGTTGACTCACTGGCAGCTGCCAGCGGTGTTTTGGGTACTGTTGTCCCGATTAAACCAGTCAAATGGCCGTGATCCGACTGGCAGCTTGCAGCCGCTTGCTGGACGCTCATCCAGCCAGCCGCTGCTGATCAGCGAATATAACGCGTTGCCTGACACTCTCGCTGAAAGGAAATAAAAAAATTTCGTATTATGAATATAATGTCATGCCTTTATTCTTGTGTATGATTGGTATTTTAGGGCCGTTTATCCCGATTAAACCAGTCAAATGGCCGTTATCCGACTGGCAGCTTACAGACGCTTGCTGGACGCTCATCCAGCCAGCCGCGGCTGATCAGCGAATATAACGCAGCTGCCAGTTGCTGACTGTGGCAGCTGCCAGTGGCTGAGTGGCAGCTGCCAGTTGCTGACTGTGGCAGCTGCCAGTTGCTGACTGTGGCAGCTGCCAGTGGATGAGTGGCAGCTGCCAGTTGCAAGTTGCTGAGTGGCAGCTACCAGTGGATGAGTGGCAGCTGCCAGTTGCTGACTGTGGCAGCTGCCAGTTGCTGAGTGGCAGCTGCCAGTGGCTGAGTGGCAGCTGCCAGTTGCTGACTGTGGCAGCTGCCAGTTGCTGACTGTGGCAGCTGCCAGTTGCTGAGTGGCAGCTGCCAGTGGATGAGTGGCAGCTGCCAGTGGATGAGTGGCAGCTGCCAATTGCTGAGTGGCAGCTGCCAATTGCTGAGTGGCAGCTGCCAGTGGCTGACTGTGGCAGCTGCCAGTTGCTGAGTGGCAGCTGCCAGTGGATGAGTGGCAGCTGCCAGTTGCAAGTTGCTGAGTGGCAGCTGCCAGTGGATGAGTGGCAGCTGCCAGTTGCCTAGTGGCAGCTGCCAGTGGCTGAGTGGCAGCTGCCAGTTGCTGACTGTGGCAGCTGCCAGTGGATGAGTGGCAGCTGCCAGTTGCTGACTGTGGCAGCTGCCAGTTGCTGACTGTGGCAGCTGCCAGTGGCTGAGTGGCAGCTGCCAGTGGATGAGTGGCAGCTGCCAGTTGCTGAGTGGCAGCTGCCAGTTGCTGAGTGGCAGCTGCCAGTGGATGAGTGGCAGCTGCCAATTGCTGAGTGGCAGCTGCCAGTGGCTGAGTGGCAGCTACCAGTTTCTGAGTGGCAGCTGCCAGTGGCTGAGTGGCAGCTGCCAGTGGCTGAGTGTGTTGACTGACTGGCAGCTGCCAACGGTGTTTTGGGTACTGTTGTCCCGATTAAACCAGTCAAATGGCCGTGATCCGACTGGCAGCTGAGTGGCAGCTGCCAGTGGATGAGTAGCAGCTGCCAGTTGCTGACTGTGGCAGCTGCCAGTGGCTGAGTGGCAGCTGAGCAGCTGAGTGGCAGTTGCTGACTGGCAGTTGCCAGTGGCTGAGTGTGTTGACTGACTGGCAGCTGCCAGCGGTTATTTGGGTACTGTTGTCCCGATTAAACCAGTCAAATAGCCGTGATCCGACTGGCAGCTTGCAGCCACTTGCTAGACGCTCATCCAGCCAGCCGCGGCTGATCAGCGAATATAACGCGTTGCCTGACACTCTCGCTGAAAGGAAATAAAAAAAATTCTTATTATGAATATAATGTCATGGCTTTATTCTTGTGTATGATTGGTATTTTTTGGCCGTTTATCCCGATTAAACCAGTCAAATGGCCGTGATCCGACTGGCAGCTTACAGACGCTTGCTGGACGCTCATCCAGCCAGCCGCGGCTGATCAGCGAATATAACGCAGCTGCCAGTTGCTGACTGTGGCAGCTGCCAGTTGCATGGCAGTTGCTGACTGGCAGTTGCCAGTGGCTGAGTGTGTTGACTGACTGGCAGCTGCCAGCGGTGTTTTGGGTACTGTTGTCCCGATTAAACCAGTCAAATGGCCGTGATCCGACTGGCAGCTTGCAGCCGCTTGCTGGACGCTCATCCAGCCAGCCGCTGCTGATCAGCGAATGTAACGCGTTGCCTGACACTCTCGCTGAAAGGAAATAAAAAAAAAATTCTTATTATGAATATAATGTCATGCCTTTATTCTTGTGTATGATTGGTATTTTTGGGCCGTTTATCCCGATTAAACCAGTCAAATGGCCGTGATCCGACTGGCAGCTTACAGACGCTTGCTGGACGCTCATCCAGCCAGTCGCGGCTGATCAGCAAATATAACGCAGCTGCCAGTTGCTGACTGTGGCAGCTGCCAGTGGCTGAGTGGCAGCTGCCAGTGGCTGAGTGCTGCTATATATATTTATGCAGCTTACCTCTGTTCATTAACAGTTTAACAGCATCCCCCCACCACCCCATCTCCTCATCTTCTTACAACAATGGGGGGAGTACTCTGGGTTTGGGCAAAAATTCCAAGCTCGGAGCCCTCCCCCTGGACAGCACGCCAAATACGCATAATCTTTACTCTGTTTAATTGATGTAAGTGTGAATTCGTGAAATGAAAGTTCTGTTTTTTACTCACCCTCATGTTGTTTCAAAGCTGTATTTCTTTCATTCTTTGGTGGAATATAAAAAAATATGTCATACTATGGAAGTAAATGATTACCACAACTTTGTGGCTAGCAACATTGAACAAACCGCCCCTTTAGTAGCTAATCAATCACTAATCTGTCATACTTAACTGGATACACAAAACAATATGCAACATGACAGGATGAATAATAATAACAATAATTAATGTTATTATAATGTGAAATATTTAATTTAAAATAATTGTATGTAGCCTAATTAGCCATTATTAATAATTCATTGTCTTCCAGAATTTTAAGCTATTTATATAGGCCAGTATAGTATGTTCTCGTGGATGGCCCCATAATAGTCACAGTCATCTTCGGACAACGAGGCTGTAGCAGCCTTTATAATCTTTTGGAAATGTCTGTCTTTCAGAGTTTCATATTTAGACTGAACCGAACGAATGAGTCGCTTTGGTCTGTTGTGTGTTTGTTTCCCATCTCTCCTCCCTTTGGCCTCCATGTGACAAGAGAAACTGTTCTACCCAATACGATTCGCATAGATCGAGTTACTGGCCCTGCCGCGCTGCGCCGCTGCTGCTCAGTTCACTCACTCACTAGTCTCAGCCGGGCGGGTGGCGCACCGATGCACCGCTCCACTCACACTCTCCGCTTCTCACATCTATTCAGCTCGATTCAGCCTCGTTGTGCGAAGATGACCGTGACTATTACGGGGCCATCCACGAGCCTAACCTCCTCTAACCGCGGAGAGTAGATCCGGAGCCGAGGAGAGAGAGAGTTAACCCCACATCTCTCTCGTCTCTCCCCATCATCTGCCTCAATCCTCTGGGCAGCAAAACCAACAGCTTCTGCTGAAATCTAGCTCTCTCACCCACTAACACTCTCCTGCTTTTAGCTCTCAACACGCTTTCTTCTGGATATTGTGGGAGTAATTCAACACAAGGATTTATTTTTTTTTTGGTTCTGTATTCACTGAAGATGGATAATATAAACGTGGAGTCTGTGGAGAAGGAGTGCGGGGCTCTTGGTGGATTATTCCAGGCGATTGTCAATGATATGAAGGTGAGAGGTTTGACACGACGCTTTAAACACATGAAACCGTAAATTCTTCATGAGCGTGACCAGCATGCAGATGTTGAAAATCTGAAACCTGTTATCACGAAAGTAGCTTTGAGCAAATAACCATAATGCAATATACAATCGCCTTGTTATGTTAGACCAAAATGACAGGGGGAACTACTGTATGACACTATCCTTATAGATAGATAGGAGATAGATAGATAGATAGATAGATAGATAGATAGATAGATAGATAGATAGATAGATAGATAGATAGATAGATAGATAGATAGATAGATAGATAGATAGATAGATAGATAGATAGATAGATAGATAGATAGATAGATGGATGCATACATAGGCTACAGACAGACAGACAGACACAGACAGATGCATACATACATAGCCTGCACGCACGCACGCACAGTTTACTATACAGGCATGTTGTATCGTTCAGCTCGATACATTTTTCCTTAAAGCCGGTTCGGCTGATGTAGAGAGGGGGTTTTACTCACACAATGGGAAACAGACTCAACTGCTGCTGATTAAGCAGATGTGGCCGCGCGCCATTCCGTGTCACACACCGTGAGATATGTTGCGTCTTGCGTTCCGTCATATCATTGGGTCTATTAGCGTAAAAGAGCGACCGCGCTCGCGTGAGAGCACTGTATCGATCTTCTGTCAGGGTTAATTTTTTAACCACAGCGTGAAAAAAACACACAATCGTTCTGAATGTATTCTGACCGGTTTTTTGGGGACTCGTTTCCATGCAATTTATTCTGGCGTTCTGGAAATAACAGCCGATGATAGCGACCATGACTTCTCTTATCAGACGCTTTCAAGCTGCTTGTTAATTTCACAGTATTTTACTGTATTGACAAAAAAACGTTCTTTTCTTAAGATCTGACAGCTTTAAACAGCACACCCACCCCATCTGCATCTGATCTCTGCTCTCCTTACACAGAAATTCTCTTCTCATTCATAATTTAACTCTTACTTCTCCAGCATGCTCATGGTGCCATTTGCTTCTGTTAAATGGGGCATTGCAAAATATGGGTCAGCTATCATGCCAACATGTCTGACTGTCTATATGTCTGTCTATTGAGCAGACAGTGGCTTTGGCACAGTGGGTCGATGATATTTGCCTCAGAGCCCCTCATTTCAGTGTGGCACAGTTCAGTAGTGAACGAGTGCTAAAGATCCAGATCCAGGCTTCACCTTTAAGATGTAGGTAGGTTGATTCAGATTCTGCACTGTTCCTGATCTCACTCAAGCTCGCTCTGTGATTGGACCTTGTTGCCACGTGGATCCAATGCAGACATGCAGTTTGTCCTTGCCAGTCTCTCATGTTGCTATATTGAGATGGGAAAAGCAGGGAAGTACAGTATAGTTGTTTAAGTTGAAGAATTTTATGATGGTTACTCAAAGAAAGTGCAGACATTTCATTCAGTAATGAAATGAAAATGAAGTTATTGTTCAAGAGCCAAGATTTGGAAAATCTACCACTGTCTTCTCTCTGTTTCTGCCTTTGCGTGTCTTTGTTAGTGGGTTGTAGGCAGCCCGTGGCTATGCCAGCTCACTTGTCATATGTGTCTCATCACCAGAATGTCAGCTGGATCTTCTTTGTTTCATCTCTGAGTTCCTAACACTACTGGAATAAATAAGAGGCCCCAATTCCCCACCCGAATCAATGTAGTATAGATTCAGCTCACTGTTTTAGAGCTCTTCTTCACCCAGAAGGTCTGCCGGAAACTATCATGTGGGGAAAATGTCACTGTATGTGAATGATTACTGTTTCCTGTCAAATAGGAACAGAAAGGAATATGCCATGCAAGACTCTTTTATGAATGTGATTGTATTTTAAAACCAGCATCAGTTTGATTTCGATGCAGAGCTGTACATGTGTGTTTTTATGTCTGGCTCTTGGGGGGGAGACATTGCTGTAAAAGGGTTGTTATGATGAGTATGGCTCTGGATCATGGGGGGAGGTTGATCGGATTTGAAGGGAGGGGGATGGAGAAATGAGATGGAAGGGGTTGAGGAGTGGAGTGGGCTGTCATATTTAGACCCACATTCTCACCCCCCTTCTTGAGGTGAAAGGGTCCTAAGCAAGCGAGAGGGACACCAGCATTAGACGTGATGATGACACAAGCACACAGTTGTCTGTTTGCCAGCTGGACCTGTTGTATATCACTGCTGTTTACATTCACGTGCCTCACACAGAGTTGTGCATACCAGCCTAGAGTAGAGACGCTAATATAGACTCACACACTTGGTCTAGATCTCATTCTGCCCGGCTACTGAATCTGAACTGCCTTTAGTAATCCTTTGAATGTTTGCCTGGAAATGGACCTGAAATCATGGTACAGGGCTGTTTCTTTGGCTTCTGGCACTTTTAAATTCCAGGGGTTGATTTTTTAGTACAACTACATTTAAATGTAAATAAAACAAAACTAAATTTACTTTTAGATTTGATTTCAATCTTTTCTTTTAGTTATACGTATAATATCACATTAAAACCAACTTGGCTCTGTTCTTACTGTTGTTCCAGAGCCAAACTTTTAATCTTAAAGTATGAAGAAAAAAAAAAACCATCACTTTATATTAATTGTCAGCTTTGACATAAGCATTCAGTTATTTACATACAGATAATCAAAAGAGAAGAAAGGGAACAAATTAATATATAAACTTATATACACCAACAAATACATACACAAACACACAAAAATACACACAATACACACAATAAATTTATGCCTCCTAGTACAAGACTTATCCAACAATAATTTTCTTACGTATCTTCTAAAATACAACCAGATATATTTCTTTTTCTGAGAAAATCATAAAGGGGTTTGAGCATCTTCAAAAGCCCTATATCTGCCTTTGATAATATACGTTATTTTCTCCAACGACATATTCATTGCCATCTCCTTGAGCCATCTCCTCTTGGTGCCTCCAACTTTTTCCTATGAAGCGCTATAAGACACTTAGCTATTTAGACACAAATATATTCTCTTCTTCTCAATTTAAAATGACTAGGATATAAGTTTAATATAAACATTTTTGGTTCAAGTGAAATTGTAGCATTGATTATTTTCTCTATTGTAGTCTGCACTCCCTTCCAGAATTTCAAGATCTCTTTACACTCCCATACACAACGAAAGACATTACATTTTACATGAATTGCATTTAGAACAGATGTCTGTAATATTCTTGTTGAATTTGTTTAATAATACTGGGATTACATAAACTCGCATTAGCCGATTATACTTTAACAATTTCAATCTTGTATTAGCCTTCATCCATGCCTCTAATTGAGAATTTGCAGACTTGTCAGATCCTTCTACAAACATGTTATAAGTGTTGGACATTATTAGTGGACACATGAAACAAACTATAGAGAATCTCCGTGACCTAAAGTGCCCTAGTTGAAGAAACAGCTGTAAATGTAGCTTACTAATAACTAAATTTAGGTTAACCAACATCATTGTCTGATTCACTTTTGCAGAGCAGTGCAGTATGAGTGAGTATGAGACAATAACTATTTGTCTGTATTAAGGCCCGTTCACACCAAAGGTGATAACTATAATGGTAACTTTAACTATGAATAAACAGGGAAGTCAACACCACAACTATAACAATGACAAGGAACAATATTGTTGGAATCACTTTCAGAGGGATTTTTTTTCCAGCTGATGAATGATAAAAACACTGACAGACAATCAGAATCCACAAGACTTTAACAAGCTTGAGCATTTAAACCCCATACTTATAATATACAGAATGGTGTATATGCTAATATAGTTAACAATATAGTTATTTGAGTGTGAACTGATCTTTACTGCTTTATTCAAACAATTAGGCTTGAGAATCCTCACGAGCACTCAACTCATGTCCACTCATCGTTTTTTCTTTTAATTTGGAAAGCCCTGAGACAACAGGTTTTCGCCATCTAAATGAGCATGTGTTTTCACTGGCCCCTTGTTAAGCTTGTTAAAGATGAATCAACTTGTTTTGGATGACGGAGTGTTCTTGGCAATTTTCCAGGAATACTCAGTGCGTCTTTGTTTGGACTGTCAAACTCATCTCATCTCTTATGTCTGCTGACATGAGGAAAATCTCCCAAAGAGTGATGGTTATGGGTATAAGCACTGAAATATGTGTCAAATGAACATTTTACTACTCAGGTTCAAAGCGGGGATCTTTGCTGTTGGGAATACTGTTATATGAGCCCAGTGGCCTCTTGGTAGACTCAGATCAGATTTTAGAGCAGAGGATTGTGGGTTTGAGCCCCATCTGGGTTGCCTTTTAAGCTCAGCTGATCCTGCAGCTGAATATGTATCAAACTGCATTTTATTTTAAAGCTCTATCTTTCACACATGGTGCAGCCTAATGGCAAAGGATCAGGGGTGTTAACAGAGGGCTTTAAATGCAGTGGCAATTAAGGGACAGGAGAGGCACTGCTATTTAGACCCATTCTTGACATTAGAAATCTATGTAAATGGCTCTGAACAGAAACAGCGTTCAAGGATCCCCAGAGATCCGCAATGGTTCATGGACGTCTGTGAATGTGAATGATCAAGAAACATTTCTCATTTCTTATTTTTATCAATGTTGAAAATATTTTGTGGAAACCATGACATTCCAAAATTTGGGGTAAGTAAGATAATAATAAAAAAGCATTGGTGAGAAAAAGAGACTTTAAAAAAAAATCATGCATAGATGATTATATATACAGTATATAAGGATCATCATTGTTGGTCTTTGGTGTTTAAAAAATCAGTTTTAAAGGAAAGTAAGTGTTTCTCACTAGCTCTATCCAGAGCTATAGACAGATATTGTTGTGCACAAGGGCACCTGTCCTTTCTGCTTGATGACAACCCTGTCGTTAAAGTTGCACCATTTCTCAGACTGGTAGTCAAACACAGTAACCTCCCTATACATCAGTATATAGAACATCGAGTGTATCAGAGTGGTATAGCTTTCAATCAGACTAAGTACCCTTATTGAACTTGAGGCAGGACAACAAGAATAGATTTGAGTTGGGTTGGTGGGCTGTGTTAGAAAGAGATAGGGAATATATGTTTATACAGTCTCTATCTGTGCCTAACTGCTCTCATCCTTATGTTGGTATGTTCTGTTATTATCAGGAAACTGAAGAGAATGGAGATTACTGGTGGTTGCGTTTTAGAGAAGGATTCATATCGGAAGGAAAGGGAAATGAAAATGAGCAGTTCAAGGAAAGACACATTTATATTAGAGAATGGATGAGAAAGAGAGATAGAGAGAGGTGGAGAGAGAAAAGAAGAGCTTGTATAGCGCTCATGTTAAGTGATTTCCATTATTCATTAGGGCATGGCTTCAGGCGGCTGTGGTAAATGTCAGAAATAGAGATGATTTTCTTCCATCTTTCGTTCGTTCATTCATTCGTTCGTTCGCACCAAAGACTTTTATGTACTGTATTGAGTGCTTTGAACACACTGGCAGTTTCTGTCCTCTGCCCACAAAGGCACAAAGCCAATCAGTGCCGCTTCAAAGAAGCCCAGCGGAAGCAGAACAGCCAATCACGTTTCACGGCTTCCACTAGCCCCTTGATGTCTGTTCTCCAAATACGTGCATTCCTCCATTCCCCCATTCATCCCTTTATCTGCTCGTTGTAGAAGTGGAGGAGGTGAGGAGAGATTGTTTTATTAAGAGCATATCAAGAGTCAGAGGTTCTATCACAGACCCATCATTAGTTATAGCTGAGGAAAAAATAAATCAAATGGAGCAAATCTTCTAATCTTTTTAGACCCTAATGAAACATGCATAATTTGTTTGTATTAGTAGGTTAGAGTAAGCTTTGCTCATAAATTATGAAGCATACAATCTCACTGTTTATTCTGACAACTGCTTGTCTGCCAGTGCTATTCAGGTTTGGTGATTTTCCAAAGAGTCTTTAAGAACGTAATGCACAAGTAGCACTCTGTTAATATCATTTAGTGTAAATTTTTAACCCTTATCAATACAAACTTTGCAGTGTAACATTGATCTGTTAGATTAATTTGTATCAGCGAGATAATTTTAAAAGCACAATGTTAACATTGCTATTGAACAGTTAAATTTTCATCATCTACATTTAAGCTCCACAACTCGCATAGTGCTAATGAAAACATTAACAACGTTTTTTAGAGGCCCTTTTAAGATTTTTTTAATGAACTACTGATCAGGGACCAGTCCTCGTGGGTCACTTGTTAAAGTCGAGCCTTCCCAGTATGAATCTTTGAAATACAGACCTAAGGTTAGTCTCTATAGAAGCCAGATTATTGCAGATGTTAAAGCACTTCCAAAAAAGCACAAAATAATTTTATCTCTAAAAATGCACCTAAGTTGTGTTCCAATTTTGAAGTTGATTTCACAAAAATTTGGCCTGACGGTGGAAAAGCAGCTATACAGTTCAACTATACCGAATACTTCAGCTTAGACATAGAAAGAAAAGGCTGACAACAGAATTCAGTTGCAAAACTTCTCTATAAAAAACACTCTAGATAAGTGTATGAATTATGAAATAAAAAATCCACTATTGTTTGATGGCTCAAGCCTTTGTTTGAGCATTTGAATTGATTCAGTTGTAGAAATAGAATTATCTAATGCAGCTCTGCCTTTGTCTTCCACAATCATTAGCGAAGCAGTGGGGAAGAAAAGAGAAATGAAGGCAGCAGTGAGCTATTCATTTTAGGATCATAAATGAAAATGAGTCATTTGAACTTTGACAGAATGTGTCTTTTAAGATCTGAGGCAGTGGCTCCTCATGGGATTCTATTAGCAAGAATAATGCCAGAGAGGGCGTCCTTTGTTAAGCCAGATCAATAGCAGCAAAATCAGTCTTCTCTGGTGATTTCATAGACATCTATGGAACTAGACTGCCTCTTTTAGTTTCATATGTCACTTTTATAGGAAGTACAGCAGACATAATGTGGTTCTGAAGTTTAGGAATCATTTGCTTAAGGATCATTGACAATGATGGAGCTCAAAATGAGCAAGGAGTACTTCTCTGACCTGTACAAGCACCATCATCATAATCAATTGAATTTAATCCTCCTCAAGACATTATCGAGGCACATGGGTTGTGTGTCATGTACACCTCTACAACAAAACCTGGGATAATGGCTGACAGAAAGTATTTAAGCTCAACGAGAGTAAACAAAACAGTGACTGACAAATACAGTACATGTGTTCGTCTGGGGTTGATACACCATTTGATTCTCAGAGATTTTTAGTAATGTTGATTGAATTAAAGTATCTCTGCACCTGGGCTACATTTCTCAAAAGCATTGTTTGTGAGCTAGGCTGATTGTAGCAATGCAATAGCTCTATGGTGTACTTACTGTAGGCTTACGTTTTGGGAAACGCAGTCCTGCTATGTACAATCACAGTGGTTTGGGAGGTGTGACACTTTTTTTTCATGATCTGTTACATTGTTCAAAATACTTTAAATTTAGATCATATAGGTTTATTTATTTATTTTCAGATTTTTCTCTTAATTGTCATTGACCTAAATCCAGCTGCTGCCTGCTGTGGTAATGTGGCAGATTTTGTAGTATCATTATTTTGTGCTTTTGCTTATGGAATGTGTGAAATGGCTTTGGCCTTATTAAGGCACCGTTTACACGATGGGAAAACGCAGATATTTCTCTGCGTTTTGCCCTCTCATTTACACGAAAACGCCGTTTTTATCACTGAAAACGATTATTTCTAAAAACTCTGGCCAAAGTGGAGATTTCTGAAAACGCCGGTTATGTGTTGTCGTGTGAACTGGGAGAAACAGCGTTTTAGGTTCTCTCTTGTCGTTTCTGAGGATTCTGATTGGCTTGAATGGCTTTATCCTTTCAGAGGGGGAAAGGGGGAAAATATTCGTTTTGCTAAATACCCGGCTTTGTGTAAACGTGGCCTAAAATTCACCTTTAGTGCCGTTTTTTTCCACTTGGTTTGGTAAAACAGAAAATAGCCTGCTTCCTTTACAGAGCTCATCTGAGCATGCTTTATCTAAAATGGTGTGGAGAGGTACTTACTCAATTGTTTGTGGATCACTTGGCAAGTCAAGAAAGAGACTAAATAAAGACAGGGATCGAAAGATGTGAAATGATTTTAGTAAAAATGAGCCAGCTAACAGTATTTGCATAATTGGACACAGTGCTGCCCTGCTATTGGATTAGCCTATGAATATGCTAATGTCCGGAGATGGATGAGGGGGGTGGGTCTCGTGCCTTATCACTCTCCCACAAGCCCCTGAAGATGATGAACCTCTGTCCCGTGCTGCAGATTAGAGCACTTCAAACAGTGCAGGGGTCCCCTCTGGAGTAACGTGTTCAGATTTCAGAGCAAATTAACAGACATCAAACAAGCAGGACGAGATGCTGGATCAAAGGAGAGACGCTCACAATCTTTGTCAGCGTACCAGCCGCTTTTGTACTGTCACCAGTGACTGGGCCCTTCTGCGCTCACCCACTGTCCTATGCGCCGTACTGTTCTTTCTTTCTTTCTTTCTTTCTTTCTTTCTTTCTTTCTTTCTTTCTTTCTTTCTTTCTTTCTTTCTTTCTTTCTTTCTTTCTTTCTTTCTTTCTTTCTTTCTTTCTTTCTTTCACATTTGATAGATTTGACATTTTATTTTAATCCCCTTCTAAAACAAACACAAATCTAAAGGCACAAATCTTGCACACTGAGTCCGAAATTCTCGTCTGAAGTTTTCACGTCAAAAAATAAATACGACCTCACGTTGTGTCAGTCACGTTTACACACTGCCTCCAAAACTTTCGTCCGTCATTAAAATTATTTGGATCGGATTCAATTTTCTGCATTTTTCGCATCCGTGTTCCAAAGGTGTTTTGTCAATTCTGAGCCACCGTACAAGTGAACGCCAAAATCCAGAACTGTTCAGGATCAATTGGTTCACGGAAATTGAAGGTCTTCTTTTTAAAGAGTAACTAAACACTTAACCAACTTTTTTTAGTTAATGATCTGTAAGAATGGATCTTTATTAATACCAGTCATTGATTCGAGTAACTTTTTTGACATTTGTTTATAAAGTGTTCTATTTCTACAATATATGGTGTAAAAACGTCTTAGTGCTGCCCTCTTAAGGTTGAACGGTGGCTACTGCAGTTGAATTTTCCTATTGGATGTTTGAGGTGGTGCGTGACACAGCGGTTGTTGGTGACGTAGGCAAGTTCCATACAAAGAGATGCGTCTCAGGTGTACGCCCCCCTCCGCTGGGCCCTGCCCACTTTTCCAGCATTTTTCAAATATTGCCAGTGGGTGGAGTCAGGCTCTGACCAGGGGTTTAACCTTTAATATGTAGCTCCAGTATCGCTAGCAAAGCATCAAACTGAGCCACTGACATCCTGAAGTAAACTTTGAATCGCTCAGCATAATCCCACAACTCCTTGATAAGGAGGTGGAAATCTCCTTCCTCCCTATGCAATCTCAGAATTTCTCCACCGTGCTCGAAGCACCGGCAGTGGCTCTGTGTTTTGTGTAGAATGTCTACAAATCAGAAGTTTGGTGGTTCAATCCCCGTTTCCACCTAACCAAGTGTCGAGGTATCCATGAGCTAGACACCAAACCCCAGTTGCTCTCACGAGCTTCAAGAAAGTCTACCGCTTGCAGTACACGACGGAACCAAAATGTCCATATCTTGTATACACAGTGATATGAACAGTATCACATGTTTTACCATATCAAGTAACCACCTCATACTTAGTGCATGCAAAGTGGATTTTCTTTCCCAGCCAACGCATTCTCATCCTTTAACGTCATATAGAACAATAGATAGAACATATAAAACGGCGCTATACTACGCTATACTATACTACGCTGTGGGGTAGGGTGTGCGTGTCATATTCACGCTAAAGGATTTATAACTCCTTGGGTTCGCGCGTTATGTTAACGATAAAGGGTGCCATGTGCGTAGTATAGCGCCGTTTTTGCATATAGCGTTCTATATGACGTTAAAGGATGAGAACGGGCTGTCCCAGCACAGAAAACAGTATCTTCTTGACATGTTGACAACATGAGCCAAACTCTTTCAGGCTACAACTACATTGTTTAGGGGCTTTCGCACTGGAGGAATCTTTTCATAATTCCTAGAACTATTGGCAGAAGTTCCCGGATTTTGGCGTGTTTGCGCCGCAGGAACTAGGAATTATTTTAGTTTTAGGAACTCCTTTTGGAGGAACTAATTTAGCTCCTACTTCAGAGTACGGTCTAAACCAGCACAAAAGAAACTACCAGTGATGTTTGTGTACGCTGAATGGCCAAACACCAGCACCCATCATTTAAAAAAAAGCTGTGTACACACACAGATTATAGCTTATATTTATATACTACACAAACTAACTCTACGAATATGGAAAACAGTGATAGATGGGCCCCCTAACCTTTACGCTAAGGAGGAAATCCAACGCAACTTTGAGAGGACCAAACAAAACATGACTATATATTTCTGCTCAGCTAGCGAAACTGGTTGTCAACCACACTAATACCTTCTTCTACCTACTTTCTATATATAACAGTTCTATCTAATAACGTATTAGACAGGACTATTAGACAGATCGTAAACTAATGAACACGGAGAATGCGAGCGTGATGCACTCACTGCTCAGGCTGGCTTTCTCAGCTCCATCAAAATAAAAGCCACAACAAAGAGCGCGGATTATGTTGTTCCAACTGGCGGTGCGAATGCAACCAGGAAAATGTTCCTTAGGGAACCATTAGTTCTTGGGGAACCACCCTGGTGGCTAATTCCTAGAACTTAGTTCCTAGAACTACCCGATGCCAAAGCCCCCTTTAAAAGCAGGTCAAAGTAGACATAGGTTCTTACAGGAAGGAAGACTGGAATTACTGATGACTCGTTTCAGGCAGTTGAGATACGGAATTCAGATACGCTACTTTCTTTTGAGAGACAAGAACTCCATTTATTGTGGATTTTGCAACTTTGCACACCTTTTACATTCACAAAGTGTGTACAACACACTACATGAAAGGTAATGTTTGAAAAAGCATAATAGGGGCACTTTAAAAAGTTAATTAAATTAATAAAGAGAGATTTTGTAAATCCTTGTTAACATTAGAGAACCCGATTCTGCCCGATTCAGTAGATGAAATGACAAACGTCCTTAAGAATAGTAAGCCAGATGTCATGAATGAAACAAATCCCTTCTGAACAGCGCTCTAGGCTATTTTGCTCAAGTCCTCATGTGTCAGTCTCTTTTCTCTTTGTCTCAAAATTGTTCTCTCTTTTTGACGTGTCAGGCAAGGTGAGACACGGCACAGGGGTTATTTGGGTAATGTGTGGGTGTGTGAGGAAGGGGAGGGGTCTTCTTCCTGTTGTTGAGCACAATCTTGACCTCCAGCTATGCCCTGAAGTGTGGCTAATTTCACCCCTTGACACACAACGGTCTGAATCTGGCCTGCTCAAAGCCCAACTGAACTCAGCAGTCTTAAAATGCTAACAAAGACAGCTGTGGCGGTTTATGGAGATACTTTCAAAAGAGCTGGAAGTGGAGATGCAACAATGATAGTGAGCTCACTAATTACTTGCTGATGATCATGCTTATTGATAATAGTTGAAGATTCTTGGGTTTATTATCTCAAAAACGTACATTACATTGAAGTAACAAGGTGATATTTCATACATTTTGCTAATATTTTGAGAGCTGATGTCCTCCATGAAAATAAAAACATACCAAGTTAAAAAAAAAGATTCACATGCTTATATTCTACACTCCTGTTTACATGATACTCTGATATCACACTGTAAAAACACTGTAAAAAGTAATCTGTAATTGTTACTTTGAAGAACTAACCTGGTCTTTCCGCTAAATTTAGTTTTGTTGGTGTAACCTACCATATTTAGGTCGATTCAGTAACACTTTTAAATGTGCTGTATGTAACTTTTTCACTCTACTAAAACATAAAAATACATTTTTTCTGAAAAACAATTCTACAGCCAGTTATTTTGCTTTGAAATGTGCGTTCCGTGTTTGAATGTCTGTTTTTGTTTTGGTCGGTGTAATCTTGCTCAACTTGCAGTGTGTGTAAGTTTCCTCGGGTTTCAATTCCGCTTGTTCCTGTTGCGTGTCCTCAAACTGGCAACCCGTGTGAACGTCGAAGCGGGGGAAACATCGATATAAGCAACTGATGTTTCACAATCTCCGATATTTTGAATTTCTACTACAGTACCTATTTGACCACTTGTCATTCTTACAAACTGGACCTTTAATGTGAATACAGTTAATTTAAATGTTACCTTATGTAGCATATTTTTTAAGTAGTTATATAATTGTAAGTTGTAATATCATGCCCAAAAACATGCCATGTACCATGTTATGTTATTGTGATGTATCAAAATGTCTTGCTATAATAAAATTAATTTCAAGAAAGACAGATCAAGAAAGAAATTTAATATAAGAAAAATTTTCGAATTTGTCGAAATTGACTTAATATAAATAGTGGTAGAGAGTTTCATAGTATATTACTGTCCTAGAAGACTATTTTGACTGTTTTTGAAGCAAGATCGTTATTGAAGTGATTTCAAGAGAGAAAAAACACCATAACAGCTCAGGATGACGGTCACAAGATTGTGTGTACTAGTCGACATGCTTGTTAGTTTCTGCTCGGTTACTGTGATATTGCATTTAGCCTGTGGCCAGTAGTAAAGCAGACTTCACACAGAATACTTCTCTGCTGCGTTTCCGTGGCAACTAGGCAGAGACGTACATGGCTCGTCCCCTTATCATCAGGCGACACTCCTGTTCCTGCCCCAGGACAAAACACAACTGCAAATTATCATATCCATATAGATACACACACATATAAAGGCCCGCATGACTACAGTGTTTTATCTATAGCTAACGTCCTGCTGCAATTACTACACAGACTCCATTAAATATATTCACCTTTATTTATTTACACATACTGATTTTTTTCACACATTTGCTATTAGGATTATGGATGCCACAATGAAATTTTAGTTTAGAATGAAATTAATATGTTTATTCAACAAGGGTGCATTGAATTGATCAACAATAACAATAAAGACATTTATAGTTACAAAAGGTGCTTTATTTCAAATAAAGTCTGTTCTGTTTGTAAAAAAAAAAAAAGATTATCACAGTTTTCCACTAAAATATTACTGTTTTCAAAACTTCTCACAAAAATTACACAAAATTTACACAAAGGACGCACTCATAACTCGCCTCGTGTCTTTGTTATTTTGCAGTGTTCATATCCTGTCTGGGAAGACTTCAGTGCCAAGGCCACCAAGCTGCACTCTCAACTCCGGTAAGTTCATTCTCCGGCTCACATCCGCACCTGTCATGTGAAGAAGGTTTTATTGAATGCTAAGAAAAGACAACGACATCAATTTATCCCATTGGTTTTGTGCTTTTCAGAACCACCGTGCTAGCAGCAGTGGCCTTTCTGGATGCCTTTCAGAAGGTGGCGGACATGGCAACCAACACAAGAGGTATAGGCATGATTACGGATGTGTGGAGAGTGTGTGTGCGATTTCTGTCCAACTATGTGTGTGCGATTTCTGTATGTATATCCCATTATGAGTGTTGTGCTTGGCAGAAAACACTACTGGAAAGAGAGATACTGAGTGTCCAAAACAAAGGATTATAGAAGGGACAGAGCCAGACCCTCTAGATTTAATGCTCTCATTTGGCTGATGATGGTATGTGAGGGTGTATTTGTGTTCATTTTTGCATTTGTGTGCATGTAAGACAAAAGCGTAACTAACTTTATCAGCAAATAATTAAACACAACTGCATTATTCATCTTTATCTCTGGTGAGTTTTGAACAGTATGTTCACATGACAGAAATAAACAGATTGGTATAATGGATACATGAGAGGGAAGAAAGACGTGGTTCATAGCTGCAGAGTGTTTTTGGATATTTTCGGCATGATGGTTCATTAATGATTTGAAAGAGTCAAGATCTTCAAGGGGAATCAGCTGATGAAAAAGAGTTGTTTGGAAATAAACCACCAGCCTCATTATGATCATATTACTGTTTTGGGCTTTTTTTCTCTTGGTTGGGGGATTTTCTCATTTCATCTTGTCTCGTGGCTTGCCTGAGGTAAAGACTGTGTTTGAAGGAGTATGATGATCTGCGTTATTATGGGTGCGTGTGGGCATGTTGTGTTTTTAATGAGCTGACGGAGCTGGGAGCCTTCCCGGATGCCTTATAAAGGCAAGAAGGATCGCATCCAATCCCACTTGTGACACAAGCTTCAGATAGAGGCTGTTGGGGTGCAAAAGGAAAGTGAGTGAGAACAATAAACAAAAGGAGCATTAAATAGACGAACGTGGTTAGAAGAAAGTGAGGCATTTTATTACACACATTTTTACAGATAAATGTACTTTTGTCTCATGCAGTGTTCAAAAATGTGCAATTTTCTCAAGATTGCATATATCTCTTTGTGAATTAAATTCATATTCTCCAAAATTCATTTCCACAAATCTTAACTTCTCATACTGAATAAATTTCCATTTGTACATTTTTTCCATCACTTGCTTTATGCTTAAACCTTAGTAAATATATTATTTTATGTCTTATTTCTGGCCAATTCTCATGTTCACTGATGAGTAACTCACTGCCAGAAGGAGAAGGACAGATGCCAGTAATTTACAGATTGTATAATTATTGATGACGGTATAGTTTTGTAGCGTCCTGGATGTAGGTCAGATTATGCTACGCATCACTTGTTTCTTCTTTAACACTTTTTGATATGCAAGCTTTTCCGTGATATTTCTTCTGTTGTGATTTAGACATGCATCAGCCCACATCCAGCCTTTGGCTCAGAATAGACTTAAAATTTCTGTAGTTGAAAGGATGACAACAGCTTTCATAGATATACAAATCAGAATGATATGAACACCTATTTTTATTTTATTTTAGCAGCCCTAAATGTGGATTAGGGAGATGTGGAGTATATAAAAGTTGGCTAGATAACCCGAGAATTTAGCTCATGGCACAGGTGAGTGCTCTTAAACACAGGTCACTCTATGGGAAGGAGGGGTCACGTACTGCTGAGTGATCATGTGACCTGACTGATGTCAAATTTGTTGAATGCCAAAAGGAGAATGACCACCAAGCTCTAATATACCTCCTTGTCACTTTAGAGAGAGAGAGAGAGAGAGAGTGCGTGAGAGTGCAAGCAGACAGTCTATGGATGTGACAGTGTGTTGAACTTGACCACATCAGGGCTGCTCAAAGATATTTTAAGACAAAAGGAGAGAATATGAGGGCACGGTTGGGGTGTCGTGTAACATGATAAAAGTCAAGTGAACTCTGAAAGGAGGATGTATCGTAATGCATGCATCACATTTATTTTTGGGAAGTTTCATTCTAGCAGGGACATCCATCACCGGACAATCTGTGGGACCCACAAAGATCGTTAAAGGGGTCATGAACTGGCATTTTAAATTTTAGTATGTTGTTGTCTGAGGTCAACTTATGACGTTCGCTTTGTTTTTGCATTCAAAAACATCCAAATGAATAAGTAATAGGCTATTTTGTACCCAAGTTTTGAGCCTACCTGAAAAAAGCTCGGTTTTTATGGGCATCTCGCACTGAAGACTTGGAAGTAAACGCCCACTGCTGTGAGTGGATAACAGTATTGCATATTATAATGAGTTTCAACTCACCCGTCGATGCACTTGGGGGAAATCAGTTTGTTTTGAAAACGTCCAATGTTGTAAAATGGCAACCGGAATGATTCGACCATACTTGTTCGACCCAGAGTCCGTGTGTTGCACCATTCCTGTCAGATCCAATATGGACGGCACAGCACCGTTCTTTACTCTTAATCGGTCTGCAAATTCAGTCTTGTTGACAAAACAATCCTCAGTGAAATGAAGCGAACAGACAGACGATGTTTTACCCTCATCAGCTGGAGTGGAACGTCATTAAAAATAAAGTTTATCCATGCATTCCTATTGGAATCCAGAGGAAGCATATGCAGCGACTGTCTTCTTCCACAACCAGGCACTGCACAATATTCTGTATTGCTCGGTAGCTTAATCCGGTTTGTCATCACGAGGTAGGCATCTATGTTATTTAGTTTTGTGTGTAATGCGCGAATTGGTGGGCAGGGCTAAACCGGCCGTGTTGAAGTAAGCATTGATCTTCTTCTGGGGTTTTATCCTCTTTGTCGTCATAGTTCCTCACTTTGAAAAACGAGTCGTTTGCTGAGCCTGGTGTCAATAAAAGCTTTTATTGGACTAACAAGGACGTTTTCAGTTCTGAAACTTACAGGATTTTTTTATAATATGATAACCTCTTAGATGTCAAAATCTCAAGGAAATTTTGATTTCTCAGTTCATCACCCCTTTAATTGGGCCCTGAGAACTATTATTATTATCATTATTATTATTGTTGTTATTTAACCATTACTTTGAAATATCAATGATCAAAACTGACTCTGAAAAGAATACAAATGCATCTCATATTTACAACCTAGCTTTATGGGAAAAAAAAGTGTCTCTACCTACATTTTGTAAAATCCAAAAAACACACAAACCTATACATGTAATTCAGTGCAGGCTCCAACTGAAATTTCACATGGTTCTTGTACAATAATATGTTATGAACTCAAAACACTTTTACCACAGTGCATGATTTGCAAACTAATACATTGTGGCATTTACATCACATAATTAGCTCAAAATGCCTGGCTTTTCTGACACTTTCTTAGTAGTTCACCTGGTACAGCATTGCACTTATGATACGGTGCGCTCAGGTACGAGTCTCGTGAAACAAGTCATGAGAAAAGAGCTCAAAGACTTAAAATGGCATGCTTGATTCAACCAATTCATTTTACTCACTTTTGCTTTTATTAAATCCTAACTGTTGGATAGGTTTAGGGTAGGGTTTAGAGTTGGTGGTACATAATTTTCAAGCACAATAGAGAATTAAACTTTTAGTGACACTCACCTGACATTTCATTTCTAAACTGCCACAATATGCACAACAACCAATATAATAAAATCTTGCCAGATTCACGCTCATCTATTCCAGATAAAACTGACAGTGCTTTTAGTGCCACTCACTAGACATTTCACTTAGTATCACACACACAAAAAAAGAGTAAAAGCAATGTAAAATTATTTTGCGGAAATATTGCCACAAGCACGTTTTTCCAATGAATTGCATATTCATGTTTAGCTGGTAAGGTTTATGTTTGGGACAAGTTTCACCCCCTCCCCATCATAGCGCCACAAACTGCCACGAAGCAATGAGGAGGGAATGGCAGTGAACCGCAACGAAACGGAAGCAAACACACAAACACAACCACACACACACACACAAACACACTCCAGGCCTTCATCCTCACAATGGGGGTCCACCACTATACTGAGGGAGGAAACTGATGCTTCCTGCCAGTAACTGCCTATAATCTGCTTCTCATTTACTTTCTTTACTGTTCTTCTTCCTTCAACTCATCCTCCTCTTCTCCTGCTGAGATTGAGTCTAGCTAACTCTCTTTATCACCAGCACTTTTTCTTGTGTTCTCACATTGGCTATAAAATTACTAAAAGGGATAGTTCACCCTGAATTTAAAATTATGTCATCATTTACTCACCCTCATGTCATTCTAAAACTAAAAATATAAAAACATATATTTTAAAAAAAGTTGGGTTTTTTGCACACAGTTGAAAGTCGCTTGGGTCCAGTGTTAATTTGGACCCCTTTAAGTTAAATTGTTCAGATAGACCAGTCAAGAAACATCTTCCTTTGTGATATACAAAGTCATACAGTTTTAGATGACAAAATGATGATAATGTTTTCATTAACCATTTAAGATAATGGTCTCACAATGTCTCCTTTAAGGAAAATGGGGGCTTTAGCCAAGTTATTGGCTTTTTCACATGTGTACAATAAGTGGCAGGGGAAAAGAACACAGCATTGGGAGGCCTAGATAATAATCTTGTTCTGTTTAGACGGATTCAGTGGAGGGAGTCTGGCTGTGTGTGTGTGAAAACCCTAATTCATGAGCCAGAATCAAAACAAAAAGTGCTTTGGCTTGTCCTCTCGATCTTCCTTTCGGCCTCTCACTCTCTCTTTTTCCTCTCGCTCAGTCTCTCACACAGAGACTCTCTTTCCCACTCTTTTCTTGGCTGTGGTGGGAATAAATGTTGATAGATCACAGTCTGTCCTGGAAGCCTGGCACGGGAGCTTGTAAAAAAAGGCGTTCTGCAGATGTGTGCGCGCCGCATAAGGCTCGTCCGGCGCTTCATACTGGTGTTTTACTGCCCTGCCTGCATGAGCGGAATAGTAGCAACCATAATGAACATCATAAATCTGATTCATACACCAGGGGGCAAAATGGCTGCCCCTCATAGTCATGAGAAACATTAAAAAAAAAAGTCTGCCAGCTCAGCAACCGGCAAGCTATTTGGAGGATCAGTTTGTGTGTCTGAGTGTTTGTGTGTGTGATGGGGGTTAGTATTTCCCCAGATGTTTTAAGTAGACTGGTGTAGGCAGCAGGGTGTTACCATTCACACGGCCGTGTAAGCAAACACCAGCCAAACAGTCTGAGAGGAACATTCTCAGTCGCCTTTACACATCTATTTCTGATAGGGTCTAGTGTAGATTTGCAAGGCACACTCTATAATATCAATAAGAGATAGTACATTTTGCTTTAAGTGGTACACATATGTAGCATGAATAATCCGAAATGAAACCCGAGGAGCACCTTAGCCATCATTTTAGTGTAAGAACAAAACACCAATGTATGACCAGTTGTGCTTAATATGGGAATGGTCTCCAAAAAATAATTAATGATCAGTGAGTAAAACTGCAATGGAATTATTTTAATAATTAGCCGATTCTTTCTGACCTGTTATTGTCTTGCTCATGTTGCATTACTTTTGCATTTTTAAGGGTTTCCGGACTCTATTTTTTTTTTATCTTTACTAGATAAAAATGGAAGAATGAACATTATCTATTCAGTATGTATTAATTTATATTTATATTTTTATATTTTATATATATATGTATATATATATATTTATTTATATTTATATATATATATATATAGAAATTACGGAAAAATTCAAGACTTACAACGTTACAAAAGTCTATTTCAAATGTAATATATTTTTATATATTTTATATTATATATATATATATATATATATTTTTTTTTTTTTTAAGAAATTACGGAAAAATTCAAGACTTACAATGTTACAAAAAATCTATTTCGAATGTAATAATTCATGAATGTAGTCCTATATTTTTGCAATCTTTAGATTAATAAGCATTTAGCATTCTTTAGTTCTCTCATTTGTTTTGCTTCTTGAATGTAAAGCATGTCTGTGTGTGTGTGTGTGTGTGTGTGTGTGTGTGTGTGTGTGTGTGTGTGTGTGTGTGTGTGTGTGTGTGTGTGTGTGTGTGTGTGTGTGTGTGTGTGTGTGTGTGTGTGTGTGTGTGTGTGTGTCAACCAAATGAAAGGGAGCAGGTGCAATTCTGAATGCTAAATGTACAGATTTTAATTAATTCACTTTTAATTCATTTCTAATTGAAGAACTTTTGTAGTAACTCTAAGTGCTATACATTCCTTTTTCACAAGGAAGAATAATCTGACACTGCATTTAAATGACTGAGGATCAAGTGAAGTCCATCTGTGTCTGCCAGTCTATCTCTCTATAGCCAAGCCTTTGACAGCCAATGACCTTGAATGATCCCATTTCAGTACAGTACAGCCACACACTATTATGGCATCTTCTTTTAGAGCTGTTTATTCTTTTCTTAATAACGGGATGCATTATCTGAAAAGACAGAGTGTTTTGAATATTTTGAAAATACAGGCTCTGTTTATTAATGTAATGTCAGCTTAAGGACATAAGAGGGTTTGTGTGATTAGAAAAGAAAAGTGAAAAGACACAACACACAACACAGCCTTGTGATATATGTTTGATAGCAACGGCTGCCAGAAAAGGTATTAAAAAGGCAAGAAGATACAATCTCTTCTTACCAACCATCACTGGCTTTGTGCTCCCCATCAACACTCTCTTATTACAGGAAAATTACTGCTGCTCTTTAATTCTACAGGGCGGTTTGATGGTGCAGGACCTCCCGCCAGTATGGTGAGCCTGACTCAGCTTTCCCTGTATACCTCCCTGAATACACACACACACACACCCTGACCTCCTCTAGGGAACACCTGTTCTTACTGAGAGACTTGTACAGCTCAGCAATCCTTCATCATCCCAAACTACACTATCATTAAAACCTTATAATCAAAAAAAAACACTATTAACAAAATACAGGATGCTTGAAATTAGCTCCTCAACTAAAAACCAGACATAAAGATTTCCATGAACAGGTTCTTTGAAGAGAAACACACATTTGTTCACACTCTAATAAAGACCACCAAGAAAGAAGGACGCTCTTTTTCGCTGTAAGTGTTTATTTCTTCTTATATCGGTAATTTACAAGCACTATAAGTTGGATTCTTTTGTTGATTTTATTTTAAGCTCTTGGCTGCAATATCCTTCATTTCTCACTCCATTCTATAGTACTTAAATAACTGCTAAAACAGTTATTTCTGGACCTAAAATTTGACTGGACGTAATGTAACTTATTCCCTTTGTCTCTGTTTGTTTTGTGGGTAAACATGGCCTTTCTCCAGGTTACATTGTTACACCAGTCTTTATGACTAAGTCATTGATTCATTCGCTCATTGAAAAAATACTGATTCATTCAAAAATACTGATTCATTCAGGAACAAAACATCACTACTGGGCTTTGCTAGATGTCAGAGATGATTCTGCAGTGGATTTGGAACTGTTTTGTTGGACAGGCAAAACTGGACAAAGTAACTTTCAAAGTAATTTACTACAGTTTTTCTTATTTGCAAACATATAGCCGATTCAGTTGGCCAAATTTCCTAAACCATTCATTCAATTCTCGAAATAAAGACATGTTTCTCAAAACGTTTAACACATTTTACTTGTTTTCACACTCCATCTGTAAACATTTAAGTAGTTGTTTTGTGTCATCTGATGCCAAAGTTTGATTTTGACAAAAGAAAATATGTTTTTGACTGGCAGTGGAAATTTGAGGTTTGTACAAACTGGTAGATGATTTCTTTGAGATTGTGTTTATAGTTGTGAGAAAATGATAATTTGTTTCGTGAATTGTGTGTAAGCAATCAAGACAAACTGTAACTTATTGCTTATTGAACTATTGTGTATAAGCAATATCACACTTGCAGTTTTGCTGTTGGTCTTATGAACAGCACTGTGTACTGCCTCTGTGATATTACCTAAATACCAGTTCACACAAAAGGCAATTTTTGAATTCCACCGCGCAGCTTGTTTTTGTTTGTAAACATGCATACCGTAAAAGTTTTGAAAAACTTGCTTTACAACTTTAATAATTCGTTACATTTATATAGCACTTTTTCTGAGACCTCAAAGCGCTTCACATATGGAAGGGGGGAATCTCCTCAACCACCACCAATGTGCTGCATCCATACCTGGATGATGCGACGGCAGCCATATTGCACCAGAATGCCGCACACACACCAGCTTATTGGTGTGATGAAGCCAATTAGTAAGCTATATAGGGATGATTAGGAGGCCATAATGGACAGAGGCCAAGGGGCAAATTTGGCCTGGATGCTGGGGTTACACCCCTACTCTTTTTCGAAAGACATAGAAAAAAGAAGAAAATAGAAAAAATATTGGACACTTCACAATTGCAAATATTGGTTCGCACTTGTTTTGAGTAACAGATTGTTACTCATACTTTTTAGTGAAATTATTTGGTCATCAGAAGTGGGGTGGGTTTTGGAAGGTATAAAAAGGGGGGCTTGACCAAAACAGTTAGAGAACTACTGGTTTAGAGTGTGCTTTTGTTTTGTAGTCTTAGTTTGTAGTTTTATTCATGTTTCCTGCTCCGCTGATAGTCTAATAACCCATGCGTATAGTGTTTCCTGTGTTTATTGTTAGGTTTTGTCCTTAAGCTTACATGTGCACAGTTTTGGTTTTCATGTCCTTTTGTAATCTACTTTGGTTATTATTTTATTAAGGAATCTGCATTTGGATCCATTTCTCTTGTGTTTTTTTTTTTTTTTATTTACGGGCGTGACGGTACATTTACATCCGTACATTTACATGCTCTGAAACAGCATGCACAATATGGATGTTCGGAGGCTCGATTTTGCCTTAATGGCAATTAAATATTAACAGTGGTTTGAGTTATAGACCTAATTAAGATAGGATCCTGTGTAGACCCTCCAGCTCTTGTCCTCTGAGAGGATTCATAAAGCTATTCTGAAGCTGATAGAGATGTCAAAAACTGATCGAAAGACTGGTGTGTATGGATTATATTAATCAAAACATAAGTTCCTGTGCCCAATGCAAGTAATAGCATCTAGAGAGATCATGTCGGCTCTCCCTCATGTAACTCTATCATCTTTTTCTGCTTTTCCTTAATTCCTATCTTCTGATTGGTTCTGACAGCTCAATATGACCAGACCCTTGTAATAACAGACTAATCCATATGGGAGAGTGTGGGCTTTTTGGTGCTCTTGGCATTTACCACAGGATGTCGACTGTTTTTTCCCCCAAGCTAATGTGAAACACTGGATGTAGTGCTGTGGCACATAACACACAGGTAGACTTTATACCTCACCACCAGCCAGCTCATTGCAAAAAGGAAGGACGATCGCTGCATTGTTGCCTAGCAACAGAGAGAGATGTGCCCCTGTTGCTTATAGTGTTGCTAAGAAACTGGGAAAAATGTTGCAGTCATTTACAGTGTTTGCAGAGTGGCAAAGAGTAACATGGTAGGCTACATGCAAAGCTGCTTGTTGCCACAAGCTGTTTTAGAGTTTTTTTTACAGTATTAAACGATTGCAAGGGTTCAACAGAGGATACAAGCTCAAACCTTAAAGCTGTAGGTGAAGACTGAGATGAATCTGAATCAGGATTTACAGTGTGGGCGAACTGTGAAGAGGCTGTATCTTTCGTCATTAGTAACAGATTCTCTGTCTAGCACATATACTCCCATGCGCTCACACACACATACCCACCGCTCTCATTAAGAAGACGGGAGACTTGCCTTGGCAGCGGAGTCTAGTTTCTGCCGCTTCCCACGTACATGCTGCTGGCTGCAGGCACAAAGAGAGCCTGTGACACAAGGAAGTGTCCTAAAGAGAGGCTAGAGAGTGAGGGAGAGAGCGAGGGGGGGGGGGGGGTGCAGAGGGAGGAAGAGAACCAAATAGATGAGCATTGTGAACGCAGCTTAATTAAAGACAATAATGTTGTTTTTGTAGCACATTCTCAAAAACAAATGGCTGACTCAGAGAGGTGGAGATGACCTAGTTTTCCACTCGAGAGAAACTCTCAGCTTTTAAGAGAGTTCAGATGAGATTGGCTTTAGATGAAAAGCATTTTCTTGAAAGACTCCTCACTTAAGGGTTTGCATCTGTATACATTGACATTAAAAAAAACCCCCAAAAAACACTGAAACATACAGGGGTTGGACAATGAAACTGAAACACTGGCCAGTATATGAATGGCCTATGTATACGTGCCCTGGTGGCCAATCATCTCTAATTTTACATTCCATCAGTAAGAGCAGAGTGTGAAGGTTGGATTAGCAGAGCAATAGAACAGGCTGTACTGCTAATGCCAAACCTTTGGTTAATCAAGCCAATGCCCAAATGTCAGTTTCATTGGTGTCAACAGTGCAAACCTTGGCTATGGACAATGGTAAACATGCATTGTTCTCTGATGAGTCCACCATTACTGTCTTTCTCACTTTCTTTGATGACAGAATTGTCATTATTGGGTGAATTATACCTTTAATTTGAACCAGTGTGAAGTCAGTGCATATGTATGGAGACATTGTATCAGACTCTGTTTACATTTAACTTAAATGGGTCAGATCATAAGGAGAGTTCCTTGATCGTTGGAGATGTAAAATATACTGTAGAGCTGTATATAACTTCCAGCCCAAAAACAGCATAAAATAAAATGAAGCTGCATAAGCACAGTTCTTAATTTTGGTTGAATTATACAAAAGGTAGGATACATTTCAGGTTTATACATTTCAGGTAGTCCCAATGAATTTGACCTTGTTGTTGTCTCATGACCTTTTTTTTTTTCTCGGCAAGGACTAGCACAAAATGAAGGGTTAGTTGCCAAATCATATATTAAAAGCCATTTGCTCTTATTCAGTCAAATGATTGTTCTCAAGGACTCTTTGTATTTGCTGATCTGGCAACATGGGAAGTAAGATACATTTTCAACATCTCCATGCATTTCTTCCAGTTTGATCCATTCTGGCTCATTTGTGAATGTTTTTAAACATAAAAGATGACCAAAATTGTATTGATAGGCTAATCATCCAAACACGGTGCTAAGGAGGCACTGCATGCCTTGTCGTGACTGTTTTCACCTATATTTTGTTATGCTCCTTTGTCCTTTCACATGCACACTTTTAGGCCCCATCCACATTACTGTGTTTTAGTTTAGAAACGGAGAATTAAAACAAATACAATCTCCGTCCACACCAGCGTTTTCGCTCACTATTAGAATTGATCTCCATCCACATTAAAATGACTGAAAATGTGACCATTCACCTATGAATGTGGCATGCAAGTGCCAGTGTAAACAGGACACAGATTGACTATTCCTCAGATTTGACGAAGAAGAAAGTAGCTAAGTTACCTCTGCAAAGAGCTACCCTCCATGTACTGTATGGTCGATACCACCGCTGCACATGGGAATTTTCACAGATATTTCAAATAATAACTTGCCTCCGGTGCATGTAGGCAGTTTTAGCATTGTAAAATGCAGAATTTACTTGCTCAACTGCTGCTAGCAAAGACATCAAAGTCAGTAAAGCTTGTAATTCGTTATCCATGTTGCAGTCACCAACGTAACTGGTAGTCAAGGCTGTTGTTGTATGTTTTCTTCCCAAGGAAGGGTCATGGGATGGGTGGCTGACGAATCAGGGAAAAGGATACGACATAACTGATGACAACCAATTAAAGTGCCGATTGTGAGGCTCTGCGTCATCATTTCTAAAGTCCTCCGTTTTGACCCGTTTTCACAAAAATGCTCTCCGGAGATTCAAAATGTAAAACGGGTTGGCGTTTCTAAACTTCTCCTTTTTAGGTCTTCGTTTTTGTCGTTTCAGTCTGGGTGGGAGGTGCACACGTAGCAAAAGGTCTCCATTTCTAAACTAAAACGTAGTAGTGTAGATGGGGCCTTAGAACTTTATAAAGGCCTGTTAACACCAGTACAAATGTCCATTACATGTACAAATGTGAAAATTCAGCACAATAAACATTTTATTTGAATGAATAGCTGTTAATGTGTCTGTTTAGACTGACACAAACATTTACATGTGGCAATGTGACTGATTTAGAAGAGGGGAAAAAAAAACTGGCCAACCAATAAGATTTGCTTTTTTTGGTCACATGCCCGGAACAGCTTTAATATAAACAAACAAATTGCATACTAAAATCAGACCGAATTTTCGTTCCAAACATTCATGTTATGAACACACCTTGAGAATACATGGAATTCTAAGGAAGTAATATAGACACTGCCTCCATTTGGAAGAATTTCACCTTGTGTTTTGTAATCTTTGTTTTATTTAGTTTGTTGTATTTTCAGTTATTTTCTCATCCAACGATTGAGGAGGTGCTGTTTCTCTCTAGCTCAGAGATCAGTAAATGTGTATTTTTTTTAATTTTTTTTAGTGCCAGTGGAATTTGTGTCTATGCCTTTTGTGTAATTTCGCCATGGAATTTACAGGAAAAACTGCCTAGAAAAACCTAACAATTGTCTATGAGTCCAGTTCACTGATAACGAAATCATAGATTGCATAATCTATGATAATGATGAGTGTGATATGTGTTGTTTTCAGAATGTGTGTGTTTTCACCTGTGTGTATGTGGAGCATGAGTGTTGTAGGGTGATCAGTGGGTGAGCCCAGGCCGGACTGTGCATAATCCCTGCTATTAAGAATCAGCATTCAGGCGTGATCTACCTCTACAGGCTCTACTGCTGGCTCAGCTGGTGCTATCATCACACATTTCATTAACCCTACACTGCCATTCTCTCTCTCTCTCTCTCTCTCTCTCTCTCTCTCTCTCTCTCTCTCTCTCTCTCTCTCTCTCTCTCTCTCTTTGCGCGCATGCGTGAGCGTTTGTTGAGCGAGCGAGTGGGAAGCGTGGTGAGTGTGTGGACTATTTCTCTTTTTTTGGCCGCTGTGTCAAAACTAGGTTTTCTATTTTTCTATCTTTTATCTTTCTACTTTGTGGTATACGGGTTTGGGAGGGTTAAGATAGTGGTGTGTTGTCTGTCTGCCAGTTTTTATAACTGGCAGGATGACTTCAGGTGTGAGGACGCTAGATTTCCTCACACGGCGTCATGCGGTGAAGTTAAGTTTGAACGCTAGTGTGGAAGAGTGCAGTTTGGCCATAGGAGAGGTGGTTGGCTGCGAAAATGTTCTGTCAGCATCGAGGATGAACAACGCAATTGTTGTTTTTTTGAAAACCGTTGAATTAGCAAACTTGTTGGTTGAAAGTGGTGTTGTCATTGACAATGTTTTTGTTCCAGTGTTACCGCTGTCTACTCCGTCCAAAAAAGTTACTCTATCAAACGTCCCACCATTCATAAAAAACGAAGTGTTGGTGAAATTGTTAGAGAGGCATGGTAGATTAGTTTCCCCAATCAAAATGATTCAGATTGGTTGTAAGTCGACGTTGCTGAAACACGTAGTGTCTTTCAGACGTTTTGTTTACATGGTATTAAAGGACAATAAGGAGGAATTGGATTTGACGTTCAATTTTAATCACGACGACTTCAACTACGTAGTTTATGCTACGACCAATAGCATGAAATGCCTTAGTTGTGGGGAAATAGGACATCTCGTGAGGGTTTGTCCAAAAAAAGATGAGAAATCAAGGAAAAAAGTTTCAGCAGCCTCAGTTGAAAGGGTTGGTGAGGTTGAAGGTGCAGTACAAATTGTCAGGAGTGAAGTGCCTACAACAGTGGTAACGTTAGTTGATGAGAACACTGTACAAAAACATGTAGATGCAACTTCAACAGATTCATCAGGTGATGCTGCAGCCTTGAAGGAAAAGGGGGGTGAGCGAGAGGCAGTGGCAGTAGGAGAAGCCTCTGTCCCTGAGGAGGGGCACCAGTTAACTGATGGTTTAGAAATGCAGGGTTCAGTAATCAACCAGGACATGGAGGTGGAAGGCGAGGATCTTTATTCTGGGGGGGAACAAGCTGATTGTGTTTTCAAAACACCACAAAAAAGGAGAATGGAACAGAGCCACTACAGTAATTCAAAAAAACTGGGAAATAGTCAAACTGATACTGAAAGTGACACTGACCTTTCAGAATGCAGTGTTACTTTTGATCAGACGAAAGACGAAACTACAGAAAAATCTTACAGTGTGGATGATGTTAAGCTCTTTTTGAGAGCAACAAAGAATGCAAGAAATGTGCGTATTTCAGAATACTTTCCTGATTTGATGCAATTTGTAGAAAAAACAAAGAGTTTTAGGAGTGAAGGTCTTTTCTCTGATCAAGAAGTTTACAGACTGAAAAAAATTCTCACAAAAGTACAATTTCAATTAGGAATCAATGCTGAATAGTTTTAAAATTACGCTTATGAGATGAGGCTTTTTTGTGTCTTGATTATCCTTTTCTTTTCTTTAATGAAGGAGTTTCATTTTGCTTCCCTTAATTTAAATGGGGCACGAGAAGGGAAGAAAAGGTTTGAATTATATGAGTTAATGAAGATAAAGAAAATAGATATTCTGTTTGCACAAGAAACTCATAGTGATGTTTCCAATGAAGAAGATTGGGCAAGAGAATTTGATGGGTTAACCTTTTTTAGTCATAATTCATCTCTAAGTGGCGGTGTTGCTATTTTATTTTCTAAAAACTCCATTCCAATTTCTTATGAAGTAGAAGAAGTTGTAAAAGGCAGATTTTTAAAAATAAGGGCTCAATTTGACAATGCTTTTTATTGCTTCTGTTGTATTTATGCTCCCACCAATGCAGTTGAAAGAATGGGCTTTTTGAATATATCATGTAAAGCATTAAGTGATTGTAATACTGAGGATTTGTTCTTATTTGGAGGTGATTATAATTGCACTGAATTTGCCTCAGATAGAAATCATGTTGAGCCTCATATGGCTTCTCGAAAAAGGCTAATTCAGTTAATAGAAACACATGATCTGGTTGACATTTGGCGGAATTTTCATAAGACGCACAGACAATATACATGGGTTCATTCTTACAATAATAGGTTGTCTTTAGCAAGATTGGACAGATTTTATGGTTTTGGACATCAACTTAATCTTTTTAGAGATTGTTCTATTATTCCAGTTAGTTTTTCGGATCATAGTTTAGTACAGTGTTTTTTAACTTTAGGATCCGTAAAACCAAAGAGTGCAATGTGGCATTTTAATAACAGTCTTTTAAATGACATGGAATTTAGAGATATTTTTAAGTTTTTTTGGAATGAATATAGAACCACTAAATCTGATTTCCAATCTTTGCAGCAGTGGTGGGATTTTGGAAAAACGCAGATCAAGCAATTGAGTCAACAGTATGCTTACAACATCACTAAGGAAATAAATACTTCAATGGTAAATCTAGAAAAAGACATAAAGAAACTACAAGAATCTATTGGAACTGAACAAAATCAAGAGCTTATTGAAATTTTAAATCGAAAAAGCAAAGAATTGGCAGGAATTCTAGACCTGAAAGCACAAGGGGCTATGATCAGATCCCGGTATAAGAATATAGAGTGGATGGATGTATCTTCCAAATTTTTTTTCAATCTGGAAAGGAAAAATGGCCAAAAAAGATGTATACATGCTTTGCGTTCTAAAGATGGGGCACTCTTGTCAAATCATACAGAAATTCGGAAGAGAGCGGTAGAATTTTATAAAGAACTATATAGCAGTGAACTTATACACGGGTCAAACACTAATGTGTTTATTGAGGATCTTCCTCAGGTGACTGAAGAGGCGAACAGCGGTCTCTGTAGAGAGATAACGTTAGAAGAGCTGAGGAAAGCTCTTCAAGGCATGGAAGGCGGCAGAGCACCAGGTATAGATGGCCTATCTGTAGACTTTTACAAGTCTTTTTGGCCTGAGATTGGTGCCGATCTGCTTGCAGTCATCAACAAAAGTCTAAACAGTGGAAGATTACCACTGAGCTGCCGTAGAGCAGTGTTGACTTTACTGCCCAAGAAGGGAGACCTGAGTGAAATAAAAAACTGGAGGCCTGTGTCATTGCTATGTAGCGATTATAAAATTCTGTCCAAGGCATTGGCAAATAGATTGAGTGGGGTTTTGGAAGAGGTCATTCATACTGATCAAACCTATTGTGTGCCAGGAAGGCAAATTTTCGATAATATTTCTTTTGTTAGAGATATGTTTGACATCAGTAGGCTCTTTGATGTGGATTTTGGTTTGATTTCAATAGATCAAGAGAAAGCGTTCGATAGAATTGAACATAGTTATTTATGGGAGGTTTTAGAAGCTTTTGGGTTTAATAGCATTTTTATTGATAAGTTAAAAGCTCTTTATTGTGATGTTGAAAGTTTACTGAAGGTAAATGGTGACTTATGTGCCCCTTTTAGTGTTTTTAGAGGTATCAGGCAAGGCTGTGCTCTTTCTGGTATGTTATATAGTTTAACAATTGAACCCCTTTTACGGAAGTTTAGAGCAGATTTAAAGGGTGTAACTATTCCAAATTGTGAAAAAGTATTTAAACTATCAGCTTACGCTGATGATATTGTGATTTTCATTAAAGAACACAGCGATGTGTCAACGTTAACAAAGATTTTAAGGGATTTTATGTTTGTTTCCTCCGCTAGAGTAAATTGGAATAAAAGTGAGGCTATCTTGGTTGGAAAGTGGACTCATGGACAACCCAGTCTCCCCGCGGGGTTAAAGTGGAGTAGAGATGGGTTTAAATATTTAGGTGTGTATTTGGGAGATGATATAACTGTAAAGAAGAATTTTGAGGGGATAGAAGAGAAAATTGTGGGTCGTTTGAATAAATGGAAGTTTTTACTTTCTAACATGTCATATAGAGGGCGGGTGTTAATTATTAACAATTTGGCAGCCTCTACTCTTTGGCATTGGCTAGCATGTATTGACCCCCCAGTAATTCTTCTGAAAAAAATTCAATCTATTTTAGTTAATTTTTTTGGGGATAATTTACACTGGGTGCCACAAAGTGTTTTGTATCTGCCTAAAAATGAAGGGGGACAGGGTCTGATTCATCTACAGAGTCGAGTGGCCGCCTTTCGGCTAAAGTATGTACAAAGGTTTCTTGAAAGTTCTGAGAATGAGAATTGGAGTTTGGTTGCTTCCATTATTATTAGGAACTTTGAAGGCCTGGGTCTTGACAAGTCTTTGTTTTGGACGAACCTCAAGAAGTTTTCTGTATCTAAGTTACCTATTTTTTATTGTAATTTATTCAAAGTATGGTCACTTTTTAAAACATCGAGAAGTGAAATAACAGACTCTTTGTACTGGACTCTTCAAGAACCGTTGATTGGTGGATCACGTTTGGATGTGTCAAAGGAGGGATGTTTTCCTGCTTTGATGGACGTACTCATTAAATCTCACATCGTTACTCTTGGAAGCCTAGTTCGTATAACTGGACATGATTTATCTGACTCTAAAGCAATGGAAGAGAAGTTGAGGATGAGGTCAACACGGGTGGTAACTCGGCTGTTGTCTAAGTGGAAAGAAATCATTACCAAAGAGGAGTTACAAATGTTAAAAGACTTTGAAGAAGGGTGTGTTCAACCAAAGAATGATGATCCGTTTCCGAATTTGTCTTTGAGTCCTGATTTGGAAATGTGTGATGGTTTTTTTTTTAAAGTGTAGTAATTTGAGGTTGCTGGGAAAAGAAAAAGCATCTAGTAAAGCTATGTACGAGTGTTGTGTTAAAGCTTTCAATAAGAAGAGTCTTGATGGTAAAATAGATACACCATGGCGCAATGTCTTACATTTAAGTGAGAATACTAGACCTAAATGGGGGGCACTTTATAAGTCACCATTGCTTAAAAAAACAGGGGACTTGCAATGGAGAGTTTTACATGGAATTTTAGCTGTTAATGCATTTGTTTCAAGGATAAATCATGAAGTTAATCAGGAATGTCCTTTTTGTTCCCAAAGAGAAACTGTGTTTCATACTTTTATGCATTGTATAAGACTAAAACCGTTGTTTATTTATTTACAAGATGTATTTAAACAGTTTGATGAAGCCTTCTCAATGGAGATTTTTATTTGTGGTTTTAAGTACTCGAGAAAACGATCTTATGAGTGTCAGTTGTTTAACTTTTTCTTGGGTCAAGCAAAAATGGCAATTTATGTAAGCAGAAAAAGGAAAATTGAAAAAGATTCTGATACAGATGTAATATTGATTTTTTCAATGCTGGTGAAATCAAGAATTCAAATTGATTTCCATTATTACAATGCAACAAAGAATCTAAGGTTGTTTGAGCAAAGATGGTGCATAAAAGGTGTTCTTTGTCATATATTTAGTAATACTTTGATTTTTAACTCTATATTGTGAGTTTTTGATTCAGCTGTATATGTACTCCTGTGTGAATTAAAACCGATTTGTAATAAAATGTATTTTTAAAATCTCTCTCTCTCTCTCTCTCTCTCTCTCTCTCTCTCTCTCTCTCTCTCTCTCTCTCTCTCTCTCTCTCTCTCTCTCTCTCTCTCTCTCTCTCTCTCTCTCTCTCTCTGTCTCTCTCTCTCTGTCTTTATGTCTCCTTCTCTGCTATGCCATCCACGATCTGAATATGTCAATCCAGGGAGCTTTTGATCTACCTCTGCTTTGTCTGCACTGCACCCTTGTGTGTTCTCCTCACTTACATGTAGACGTCAATCCAGCGCAATAAGGTGTTTCATATGTTTCTACGCCCTACCCCAGCACCCCAGACAGTCAAAGAATGTCTTGAAGGGTCGTCTTATTGTCTTAAAAAAACACAGCTAAGACAGAAGCCTAAAATTCTCGGGACAGCATCAGTTGTCCAAATTTCAATCTTAACCGTTCTATTTCATCAGAAACGATCTTAGAACAGGGCTTTAAGTGTAAAATACCGAACTAACCATCCACGTAGTCCACACACCACATTCGCAGTGTGCACCATGTGATTGAGAGATGACAGGGTCTGATGTACAGAGAGAATGAATATAGATCGGAATAATGAGATTATTAGAGCATGAATGGAGAAAAAATGAGTAGACATTGACAGGTTTATTGATGGATATGTGAAGTGGCTGTACTGTAATTACATGTTCTGCTCTCTCAATCTGTTATGGTCTCTTTCCTGTCCACTTTCTCTTGTTTCCAGTGGAAGAAGGATGTTTATAGTGCTTCTCTTTTTGTCTTTGGGAAACTTCTCTCTCTTTTGAATATGTCTGTTGTTATATTTTACTTTTCCTGTTGTTTCGATCTGATTTTACCCGTATCTCTCCGTCTCTCACTGTATATCATTTCTATTTCTGTTGGTCTGACTCCTTTGTGTGTGATGGCATGGCAATCACCTCTGCAAAATCCTGATTTGGGATTTGCTGTCTTTTTGTGTTTGCATATCTTTGTTATACAAAGTACTTCATTTTGCTGCATGTGTTCATGTCTAGAAATAGACATCTGTAATGCACAAACACCACTGGAATACTTGAAGCTTCAAGTATTATGTGTATGGACAGTGGCCAAAATACATCTAAAACAGAAAATGACTACATTATGGGGACAAAATGTCTCTACAAAGATGGCTTTATTCAAAATCATTGTCCTTGTTGGGACCTTTTTTGGTCTCCATGAGGAAAACTGGCCATAAATCATATAGAATGATAATTTTTTGAAAATGTAAAATTGCAGGAAGTTTTATGAGATGCCGGGTAGGTTTTGGGGTTTGGGTGATGGAGTAGAATATACAGTTTGTACAGTATAATAATCATTGTCTATGGAATATCCCCATAAACATGGAAACTTTGGATACCGATTAGGCCTAGAGAGAGTGGGAGAGGTTAGAGTTTGGCAGCTCTTTTCACTCTGAATCTCTCAGTCTCCCCTGGATGTGCATGGAGCACACTATTGGTGCAGAATTTGTGTCCCTAAAGTTTTCCTGTGAATGGTCTTCTTGGCTATTGGTGTGTGTTTGTCTAGTTTGTTACCATTGTCTTGTCATGTTTGAAACGCTGGACACGGAAAAGGTCAGCAAGGGCTCTGTGTTTTCATTCCTGGTGAAATGATTACAGAGCTCTGCAGTGCCGGACACTTTTTCCCACAGCCTGTAGAAAAAGGAGGGCTGGAGCTCAGCCAGATGGGATTGCTATTAGCAAAGCCATTCTCAGGGAGCCTGTCCACCCAGCGAAAGAGGGAAATCTGGACCCATGACAGAGGGAAAAGTGTTTAAATCTCATGCTGCAATAATGCTAAATTTACACAAAATGGCAGCAGTTGGCAACATGTTGGAGTCTCACCATTTTCCCAGACCAAACTTATGATGAATGTCTTTTTTTGTCTTTTTCTACTTATTTATCAACTGCCACCTCTTCTTTCACATAAAATATCTGATGCATATTCTTCAGTTTCTTATTACATTCATTGTCACAATTTATTTTCTTTTGATATAGAGCAGGCTGGAGACTTACATTTTTCCCTTGTTATTAGATCCTGTTTGGACTCTTGTCCTTGTAACACTGATTCAAAGATTCCTACAGTACTTGCTTTGCAGACATCTAGGATTTCCCAAAAATGTAAGGAGTTGTGAGGATCCCATTAACCCTGTGGAGTGTTTGGAATGCCTAAAATACCCAGAATTCTGTTCTGCTCTCTGTAATGAACTCACTGACAGGAACTTTTTGTTTACTTGAAGAGTTTATGTTATTAACAATTGCTTTAATAACCTAATTTGATAACATAATTTGATATTATTCTTCTGAACAATCAAACAAATTCTGTATAAAGCAACATACATTTTATTTTTTTATTTTTTGTGGTGATCTAACGGCACAAAACGTTTAAGAACATAATTACTCCGATCTATTCTGTTCAATTCTAATCTACACAGGTTTTAAATGGATACTCCACCCAAGTAAATACTATGGAAGTCAATGGTTCACCAGAACAGTTTGGTTCCAATCGTTCTTCAAAATATATTCCTTTGTGTTCAGCAGAAGAAAGAAACTCATACAGGTTTGAAACAACTTGAGGGTGAGTAAATGATGACAGAATTTTCATTTCTGGGTGGAGTATTCAACGCATTCTCATCCTTTAACGTCATATAGAACGCTATATGACAAAACGGCGCTATACTACGCACATGGCACCCGTTATCGTTAATATAACACGTGCTGTGAGGGCTAAGTTTAGGTGTGGGGTAGGGTGTGCGTGTCATATTCACGCTAAAGGATTTATAACGTCTTGGGTTCGCGTGTTATATTAACGATAAAGGGTGCCATGTGCGTAGTATAATGCCGTTTTTTGCATATAGCGTTTTATATGACGTTAAAGGATGAGAATGGGCTGGAGTATCCCTTTAAAACTTTATGTGAAACATATTTTTTGTATGCCCCATTTTTAATCTCACTAGACAATGATTTTTATGAGTTATTTACAAAATTGTTTAAAGGTGCTATACAGTATGTATGTATCTTTTAGTGGCCTCTATCGGTGATGTTTCAGATTGGAACCAATTTTTACAAGAGTGCTCGTGCTCTTGCGAAGTACTCGGTCTCGAACACAAGAGCGAACACTCACGGTACACGGCCGGAGAAAGCATCACACAACATTCTGGAAACTCATGTAAACTCCCACTGCAACCTTACAATAATAGGCTACTTATTTTTATCAGCTTGATGTTGAACTAATGCTCCATGCTCTTACCATGATAACATTACATTTGTGGCGCAAATGTAATGTTGCATAGGGCATAAGGCATTTCACTAACTATTCATGTATCTTTCACAATCAGAAATGTCAACATAGGTTAATGTATAATTTGACAACGAAAACGGTTAGTGAACTAGACTGAAAAATTTCAGTGGTAAGATCGTAGTAAGTAACTTTACTGTACTGAATGTGTCTGGAAATGTGTATTAGCTATAAACAACATGATAGTAGTGGATGAGTGACGTTAGACAGTAAATCTAGTATATGAAATAAAAGTTACATCATAAAGCACCTACTTTTTGTTATCCTGGAACAGTCTTTTGTATTCATTTCATGTCTCATGTATGTTGTAGTTTACCTTGCTACTGGATTTCATTATAGTTTACCATTATTTTAGCATATCTGAAAACTTGTAATTTATCAAAATAAAAATAGCGGAGGTCTCTCCATAATTCAAACGCTCTTTGTCCTAAGTCGATCCGATTCACGTTTGGCCTGACGAGCTTCAGCAGATACATTTTTGTTTTGTTTTTTATATTTATGTGGAGTTTGTGTTGGAGTCTGTGTTGTGCTGGAGGCAGGTCATTTTCTGGTGTTATCAGACTCCATGCCCTTCTCTGCAGTGTCGTCGCATAGACTGTATATAAAAAGGAGAGAGGCTTGGGAGTGCACATGCATGTCGCATCCGATGGATTTCGCAGAAAATCCGACCCAGAGACTTCACATAAAAATAGGAATACTGGCCTTCAGAGCTAATAGCAAAACCTGACAAGTGGATCCTTGTAATATGTGATTAAAAACCCTTCACACACAGGCAATAAAAAGGGATTCATTTTAAACGAAAAGTTCCATATAGCACCTTTAATATATTCTATAGATTGAGTTTTATTGAATGATTGCATTTATTGAATGATGAATCTGTTTCTGCTTTTATATAGCCTGTGACACTGATATGGCAAAAATCTTAACAGCTACAGCTGTATGTGTGTGTGAGAGAGAGAATATGAGATGGCGTATTGATGGGTGTATTTATAGTTAGGCTATTTTGAGAGTTTTCTGAATGAAATAATGTTTTCATGAAGACACTGATAAACTGACTAGATCATGCATCAGTATGTTGATTGTGTGTATGTAAAATGCCCTTGGGTTAGTGGTTAGATCACCACAGTCAGTTAAAGTGGGATTATAGCAGATCTAAAACAGTAGTTAGTGGATATTATAGCACTACTGTGTGTGTATTTGTGTGCGTGTGTGTGTACATGCACTATGTCTGTGGTCGAGCATGTAATCCTCTTTGTTACTGCGACACACAGACCGAGTTTTTATGAGACCTGGCATGCCTCTACTTTTATACGCCTGTGTGTATGGGGCAAAACTCAGCAGATGGTGCGTAATATTGCAGACATCAGGTTTAGAGGTAGACGGCACGTGTGAAAGAGGCATGCATATCCATGTGCGTTAACACACAGTCACATACAATTCTCCACTGATCATGTAGACAGTTGCAGTGTTGTAGCATTATATTGATTTATGTAATGATTTTTGTAGATTATTTGATTGTTCTGTACACTAAAACTAAAAATATATTCTTCAAACATTTTTCTATACCCATTAAATTATGATAAAGTTATTTATGAACGTTTTCTGAACATTCAAAACATCCAGTTGTTTGTATTTTATTTTATTTTTTTAATTACATTTTTCATACATTCCAATATAAATTTGTAAGATGAGAACTTTACTCCCTAATGTTTTGAATGTTCTGAAACAAGTAGTAACATTTAAAAAACGTCTTTACATTTTTCAGAGAAAAAAAAAATCCATGAATGATATATAAATAATGTTTTTGGGCTAACATTTTCAGAACATTATTAAAGACCAGATAACTTTGAACAAACTATGAACTTTACTGCAATAATGTATATTCATAACTGAGAGAACCTTAGCTCAAGTGTTGAGAAAGTTCCCTGTTAGCTGATGAATTGCTCATCACTGTATTCGATTTTGGTGTTGCAATTGTTTATTGTGTGGTTATATGTACTTCTATCTACTTTTTGTTTTTTCCATGATCTTGTCCAAGACTCACTGGTAGAGGAGATACTGTATTTCAACGGGACGTTCCTGGTTAAATCAATCAATCAATCAATCAATCAATCAATCAATCAATCAATCAATCAATCAATCAATCAATCAATCAATAGGGCTCCATTACAGTTTCATGGCACACAGAATATTTTTAAAAGTGAATAATAATAATAACCCATATGAGATGTAACTTATTACCATTAAGTTCAATAATATTTGAATGCTTCATGTGTTAACCCCCCTGCCTGGCAGTATATCATGAGGATCTAGTTAAAGGAAGAGTAAAACAGGTTTTGGCTTCTTTTTCTTCCTTCTCAGAGCTGCTCTCCCTATGTGTAGTCTAGAGGCTTCTGCCCAGGGAGTTCTAATATAGTTGGTAAAAGCTATCCACTAGTGTCCCATTCATCTCAATGGCAGTTGCTTGGCTGGTCTCTTCAGCCTTAAAAATATGTGAATTGGAAGCTGCTTTTGGAAACACTTTTTTGAGCCTGTCAGCTGAGCCATAAATGCCATGTGACTGATTATTCTGGAACTGATGTAATTTTCCAACATGACTTAATGGTGTAGTTTCAGCATCAACCAGACACGACTGACTGCTAGAGATGACCATCCAAACCTTGACCCCTGGTTTGGCCTCTCTTGCCCTGGAGACTGTCTTTGGGCCTTTCTCTTTCCATCCCGTCAGCACTTCTCCTGATAGATGCAGAAACACACTTCCTCTTTTCTCATTCCCATGCATATAGCATACACAGTCTTTCCTGATCTCATCTCAACACCATTCCTCGGTCATTATCTGTGCATCAGGAAACTTGCTATGAAACATCAGTGGGTCACATCCTAGTCATTTAGTCATTTTCTGTCCCTAGAGATTGGGTGAGATTTCCACCAAAATTCTTTATCTCTTGAATGCTTTATAATACTTATAATCATGCTCAGTTGTATCAGGAACTTTGTAATTTCAGGAATGCAATCAAGACAACAAAAAGAAAAACTACCGCACATCAGAGTGGATTCGTGGCTGTGATGTTTCAGGTGGTTTAACCCTTGAGTACATTATTATAACTGTGAGCTCACTTTACAGTCTGCTGGAGTGCAAGAAGTATAATTTATTACAGATTACCAAAGTTTAGGTTTGGTGAACTGTGACCTGTGAAAACATATAGCAAAGATAAATGTTTGACCATCTGACATTGGTTCTGAATATCATTTTTGGCTCAGTACAGCAAAACCTATCTTTGTAATTTGCATTGTTGTGGGAAAGTATAGTGTAAATGATTCATTGAACATACTGCTATTTTGCTTTTTTTATTCATTAATAACAAAAGCCTTGGGATTTCTTAATTTTCTTGCATATTCATATTAATAGCAGCTTCTAAAGTAATTTTACATAATAATAAACAGTCAGAGATATTATTTCCAGGGCGTTTTTAACCTTTCGTCGTTACTGCGGCAAAGGTCCCCCATCAGTAATCAAGCTGCACAAGTGCACATACAATAAAGAATAAATTAAATATTATTAGGGGAAGGAATTTTTTAGAAATATTTTACTGGGGCACACCGGTATTTTACCGGCCTCGTGCCCTAGTAAAAAGGTTCATGTTCAAAGGGAAACTCTGATCTTCCTCTCAAGAACGTCAGCAATTCACACTATCCACATTGATGAAACGTTATTCTTCCTTATCTCCAAAGACTGTGGGAAGGGGTGAAAAAAATAGAAATTTTGGACTGTGCACTATGGCAACAGCTCAAATGAGTGAGCGTTTGTATTGTTTAGTGCTGGTGAGCTCATGTCTTCCGAGTGCTGTTTTTACCGCCTACTGTACATGGATCCGTCAACCATGAGGTCATTTTGTTTCCTGAAATACTTTGGCAAATATCCGAAAGAGCCGGAACAAAAAAAGAAAATGTGAGCAAGTTGGGGTGGATTGATCCAAGAGCAGATTAAAAAAAGTTCAACGGTGGAAAGCCAAAAAATTGGCAGGGGTGAGGTTGTGCTATGAAATTCTTGTTTGGCTAAAACTTCTAGTCTATTTTTTCCCCCCATACCTTTTTATTTTTTTAATGAAAAGGACATCTGGTGTCGGCAGTGGCGTTGGAGTATTTTTAGCCATAGCAGTGTCCTTTGCCAAGAACTTCCCTTTAGAGTAAATATTCCTTCCCCTGTGTCTGCTTCATTCTCCCTTCAACCTCAGGAGGGCTGGGTAAGTGCTTGCTAATCAAACCCAGATCCTGTCATTGGCCCACAGCCCAGCTATTTCCAATCATCCTCCATTACTACACCATAGTTAACAGCTGCGCTGATTGGCCTGCTGGATTTTGTCTTGCACCTCGGGGCCAATCGTCTGTTTCGGTTCACGTTAAAGCAGGTGATCAGAAGCTTTGAAGTGAAAGCCATAAACTAAGCCAACATGCCCGATTATCTGCATTACAGCATAGCTCAAATTGCTACTAGACCAGCTAATGAAAAAGGTTCACCCAGCATTCACCTTAAAAAAAAAAAAAAAAACAATCCAATAACGCCTTTAAATTCTCAATGCTTAGTCCTTTGCTTTGAGTTTCCATCTGGAAAGCATCAAACCCACAGCCTTATGATGGTTTAGAGTTGGAAATTCTTTCTGACGCTGAAGAGTGTTAAGACGTGAGTGGAAGGTTAATATGTTAATGTGAGTTCTCTGTAGTGTTAAAACGAAAAATGTGCACATCAACATTACTGATGTGATCTTGCACACTGAACTGAGCAATTGAGGAGTCTTGTTTGGTTTTGTTCATCTGTCAGGTAAAAGAATATCCAGGTTGAGTTTTTGAAAGTGGTCAATTATGGCGGTTTTCCACTGCATGGTATGGTACGGCACGGTTTGGTACGGTACGCTTTGGTGCTTTTCCACCACATGGTACAGTACGGCTCGGTACAGCTCACTTGTGGCGCCTTTCCACTGCATGGTACGGTACAGTATGGCATGCTTCGGCTCGCTTTAAATTGTACCCCCTCTGTTGAGGTTCCAAGCGTACCGTACTGATACTAAAATGTTGTGAACACACTGCACATCACTGATTGGTCAGAGTCAGACAGAATCGTCACTACCAGCATCACTGTATTTGCGAGACATCAAACATTGCTAGATTTAAATGGCCAGTAACAGCCACCGCTGAAGCACCTGTTTTAAAACTTTAAAACTTAAATCGTTGTCAGTGGACAAAGTGCAGATGTTCCTCTCGCTGGTTGCCAAGGAGCGGATAAACGTTAACGGTCAGACTATAATCCCACCCACTTACAGTAGTAGCGGTACTAACTAACTGTGAGCTAAAGCGAACCGTGCTGAGCCGAGTCGTACCGCGCAGTGGAAAAGCAAGGTGAGTCAAACCGTGCTGTGCCGAGCCGAACCGTACCGAGCCGTAGCGAGCCATGCCAGCAGTGGAAAAGCGCCATTAGGGTGTTGGGCCTGGGCCTGGAAAGACGGTGTTAATTTGCATTGAGCTGGTGCGATATAAATGGAGTCTGTGACAGATGCTGAATGAGGCTTCTTCATGTCTAAAAAGAGGCCTGGTCAGGAAGATCAGAAGGTTGCAAGAGGAGCAACATACTGACCTAGTGTTGTGTGGTAATGAATGACCAGAGGGCCTGGCTGATCTGGATCTATGCTTCTAACTTTGGGGACGGAAAGTTTCACGTCTCGATTAGATGGCACATGATTGGTGCTTTAATGTCTCTGAGGGATGGTTGGCCTCAATCAGAGGGACATTGAGGCCTGGAGACCTACTTTCTTTCCCTCTTAATTAGACTTTTTTTTTAACTGCTGATGTGTGTTAATGGACAGTATGGCTTGATAGAGGATTGGAGACACTTGGCTCCTCTCAGATATGAACTTACCTTGCTATTGTGGGGCTTCTGCTAGATACAGATTTTCTCCTGGGCCTGAAAGAATATGGATTTTTGATATTTTTGGAATCTCACTTACATTTGGGATTCTCAACAGAGTATATCCAAGCAAACGGCAGTAAGATGATTGAGTACTGTGCATTAAATGCTCTTGCGCTATGTATGTAGAAAAGAGCTTTGTGGTTTTGCGTTCAGGGATCTGTTAACCCAGCTGTGCATAAGATACTTCGCTTAGCTGTTGCTTAAATGGGAATTATGAGACAGATGTTTGTCATGAGTTAACTTTTCTTACCTTTTGTGATGGATGCCAGCCCAAACCCCGCCCCCTTTTCATTTTTTGGTTGAGAAGTTCAGGTCTGGACTGATCCATTGAGGAGTAATTATAGTCGGGCCAATCAAATTGCCAGGGCGGGCTTTATACGATGATGAACAGATGATCTGCAGTTACGTAATCATTACGTAATCAAAGAGCGCTTGGGTTGAACTGGTTTCCCTAAAACATGACTGCAGCTGGAGAATTGTAATTTATAGATTCCGCTATCACGTCTGTTAAAATAAATCGACAGCGCATTAATTTTAAAAGACGAACAGAGACCTACAATCAAGGCATTTGTCAGTTGGAAAGATGTGTTTGCAGCCTTCCTACGGGATTCAGCAATTTATCAGCTGGCTCCGATGGTCGCTAAAAAGATGGGATGTAATGAAAACCCTGTGGTCATTGTGGTTTGTCCTTTTATTGCACTCATGTAAGACCTAGTAAAATAAGCAACACTCATTATTTTCCTACTTCTTCCAGTGTGCGTGCAGTGAAGTTCTGTTTTTTTTTTTTTCGAATACAAAATTATATAAAGAACCAAGGCAAATGTATTATTTCTACAGTGCGTAAAAATATGAAATGAAAGGCTCAACACAGTTTAACAAAAAATAAATACAAAATTTGAAATCATATCTTACATTAACTTAGGGTTAAAAGCATTTGAGTCCTGTTGACAACTATGCGTAGCTCAACATATGTCACTTACTGTGTTGCTCTGATTGGTTGTAGGTCTATCCAATTGAGTGCAGAGTTGTTGTTTTTTCCTGGTTTGGTTAAGACACGTTTCATAATCAAAGCCCTATGAAGCTGTATAAGACTCACATTCTGACTAGAATACGAGTATGACGAAGTCAGGCTAGAGAAAAACGGGTTCTCGAATGAGAAACTATTTTGGCAGGACTTGGTTCATTGGGAATAGATTAGATTGTTGCTGTCCACAAATATTGCTGTGATCTCATGTGTGTGACTGGTTGTCTTTACTGTCTCTTTTAATCAATTTTATGCATCAAAAACACAACGCTAACAGAGTTATTTTTAATGCATCAGTTTAAGTAAGATTATAGCTGGTGCAACCCTTAACTGGTATAAGTGTTCTCTGAGGATAAGTGTGACCCCTTCCAAATGTGTCAGATGTTCTACCTCACAGTCATTAAAATATGAGGGCAGCATTATCCAGAGAGACAGCCTATCTATGTCCCTGCAGGTCAGCCCACTGTCTGAATTAATATGTCAGTCAATAAAAAATGTCAGTCAATGCAAAATGTTGAATACTTCCAATACATTATTGAAGGTGGTGGTGAACATTTAGGATGATCAGTTTTAGATGTTCCAGATCTCACTCTCTGATCCTTAATGTGCTACAGTTGTCATGCAGAATGACTTGAGTGGTGAGATCTGAGTGAGCATGACCTGGTGTTGACTGTGATGTGAGGTATGGTTCACCACTGTAGTGCATAACTAGTGTATCACTGCCCAGATAATGTAATGCAAAGTGACACACACACACTCTGACTCAGTGTAGCACCTCACCTGACCTTACGATTCACTCTCTACAGGAATTGAGCTCAGCCAGTGGCCACTGCACTGCCACACTACCTATGCATGTGTGTGTGTTTTATGTGCCACAGCAAAATATATAACATGCCACTGACTTCCATGTTAATTAATAGCATTAATAATCCATTAATTTTTTTTTTTTTTTTGCATTGATTTGTACTTAGACTTTACACATTACATTCACTCTGGTGTTTTTAGAAATTTAAATATAACAATTATGATGATCTCTCTCTCTTTTGCGTCCACATTCCCAATCCAGCACCATTGGGTTACTGATTGTGAATGATTATCAATCCAAATTGGGTCAAATCGTCCCAGCTTCCTTACCCTTGTTTTTATGCATGTACTCCCCCTTTTATTTATTTGTTGAAATTCATGCGGTGTCAGGTTTGACATATAATTCAATGCCAGTGATTCTCTAAGCTGCTCTTTCTGAGTATCTCAGTCTAATCAGAAGCAGTTTTTGGGGCAAAAGCTCTGAGGTACAGACGCATGCTGAGAGGGGAATCAAGGCTTGCATGAATTATGCTTTTTCATGTGCTGCTGCAGTCATCGTTTGTTGTCTTTCTCTTTCTTCCTGCTAGCTTTTCTTTGCATCAGCATGCACCCTCAAACAGCACAGTACTGCTGTTTAATTGTATGTAGTGTATAGTGTATTCATGCCTCTTTATAATAACTGCACGAGTGTCTGTGCCAAACAAGACTTTTCTATGATGTGGAGACAATATAGCTTTTCTTGTTTTGAGTATTTAGGGACATTTCTTTTTAAAGTCACAATGTAGAAGTAGATAATTTGTCCTGTATTGTGACATACTGTACATCTGAGTGAAATGTATTTTTGAAAAAAAAAAAAGAAAAAGTTACATTAACATTTAAATATAATTTTAATTCATTTTTTTTTCAAATAAAACAACTTTCATTTCTGTAACTTTTTTTAGTTTCACTTTTGTTTCTCTTCAGCAATAATCTTCTTTAAAATGAGATCAAACTTAAGTATGTGCTCCAATGCATTCAGGATTTACAACAGTTTAAGTTGGATATTTCATTTCTATACTCCGAAAGTGGTTAACAGATTATAAATGCATCATAATTATAATTTACCATACATATAATTTACTTCACCTAAAAATACAAAATAGTAAAAAAAAAAAAAAAACATTAGCGAACTAAAATATTGTACATTATTTTTAACAAAATTTCATTTGCAGGCAGCAAGCAGCACAGAGAATAAATGTCTACTTTATTTTGAGTACTGGAATTTCTTTTTTTTTTTTGTATTTTCTTATATATTTTATGTAATGAGGGCTCTCGAGATGTCCACGAATGTCTGATGAAAAGGGACACAGACTGTTGGGAACTAGACCAGCTTTATACTGTAAACATTTAAACAAAGAAGCCCCCACTATACTCCATTTGATCTTTAGGACCCAGTTCTTCATAATCTATAGTTCTTAATGTGGCCTGTATTTGAGTCCTTACTGGCATCTCTACATTAACTCATACTGTGTATAGTATACCATGCTTATGTCTTCCATAATCAAACAGATTCACTTATAATCTGCAAATGATGATCATCCGATCGTGCTCAGTTAAAATTACTATAAGGAAGCCCCTTTAGAATTTTCTCATATATGAGTTGAATAAAGTATTAGTGTTCATGCAGTTGCATAACAGTGAAACCTTGAGTATGTCTGCATTATATGAATTGTGCATAGAAGAAAATTAGCAGGCAAAAATCCTTGAGCAGATTTAATGTCTCCTGTTGCTATGGCAAAGCATGAAGGGCATAAAGCCATAGGAGCAAGGCAAAGGAAACACTTTCGTATGACGTATTTGCATGAAGTGGAAATGATAATAGCACTATTGCCTCATTGAGGTTAATTGATAGTCCATGAAAAATGGGCTTGATGTAATTTATAAGCTCAATTCTCCCTCACTGAATGATTAAATGGATTTGAGGGTCTAATAATAACACTAATGTAAAATAAAGGTCATTTGTTACCTTTCTAAGTACTGGAATTGTTGTGTAAATGATCGTTATGATAAAGCTAGTTTAATGTTAGAATCCCTGTGTGTCACTATCTGTTGTTATGATTTAGATACATATTAAAGCACCTGTGTTATTACTGATTATTGGCAGAAAAGGTTTGGTCTGGTGAATTGAGAGCAGGAATGTTCTGGAGAGGTGAGGGCTGGTCTGTGTGGGGGTTTGAGGCCCTGCAGTCTGAAGTCTCTCTGACAGTCTTTCATGTTCAGCAGCTCAACAGGGAGTCATGAGGCAACATGTGCCACACGTCATCAGCTCTCGTGACGGAGAAAAAAGGGATGTCTGAATTACTTCTAGGAAAGGGGTCGTGTGGGGTTTGGTGAGTAGTGAGAAAATTGACAGGTGGGAGAGAGGGAGAGGAGGGGGTGGAGAAAGATGTGAAATAAAATCACTTTTAATGCATATTCTAATATTTTCATAGTCCATATACTATGGTACAGTGATTATATTTCATTACGTTTTTTTTTTATACTGTACATTATAATGTTGTGAAGCAAACATTCACTGTAGTATCTTTTAGTGTTTCATTTTTCATTTAGGTTGACAGAATAGTATAGAAGTTTATCATACTTTTTTTTTTTTTACTGTGCAATGTCGGTTATGCATTTATCGGTTATTGGCCATAACATGGAAATATTTTTCAATTTATTTTATTTGTATCAGCCAGAATATTAATATTTAAGTTTATTCTAGTGATTTTATTTGGCACTTTTAACCTGATCTCGTTAGAAAATTTTACTATTTTACGTTTTGGAGAATTGGTGGCAAATTTGAATTAATTTTCATGAAAGCATGAAGGTCCTAAATTAAACCCTCAGAAACTAGACCGTACAAAAACTTACAAATAAGATCTTAGGAATTCATACAAATTCTCTAAAATGTTAAAGTAATGTAAATTGCAAATTGCATGAGAGAGTGTTGGCTCTTTTGTTAAAAAAAATAACTTTTTTTATTTAATGTAATTATATAGTGGACATTTCCAAAATTGACAAAACTTTCAAAACACAATTTAACATAATTTAAAAGAAGGCAATAGAGTAGCAATAGAATAGATGCCTGGCGAGCAGCACTCCCTGTCATGGCAGTAACTGTCCCATCATTCTGCACAGACTAAATGATTTTTGGACCACTCACTGGCCTGTATGTCCTGAGACCTGTACTGCTACATGTCTCACCCATCATCTGATTCTCTAGAAAAAGTAAAGATACTGGACAGTAGAAGCTCCCCAACTGCCCATAGAGAGAGTGAAAACAATAATCACAGTACTTGAATATTAGCAGAGCCATTACATGTTTCTGTTTGCATTCATTTACTGTATATGGCTAAGTACCTGTACATCTGCTGTTTTTATTGCCTCTTCTATGTTACTGGTGCTCAACTACTTTGGAAGACCTAGATTTCAAACCAGTTCTGTACCAATATTGTTTATTGTACAAAAAAAGACATGTAAAAAATATTAACAGGAGTGAAATAGGCTGAATGTTTTACGTGAATGTTTTATAAGGGCCCGGCTTGTTTGCGTTGACTTAATTCTGCTCACCTACTAAGTTGTTAATATTTTGCTAATATTTAGGTTTTTTTTTAGCTATATATACATCACTGTTCTGTGTTCATCTTTATGCTAGTTTTTTTTCTTTATGGGTTGAGAGATGGCAAGTTTATTGTTTGGTTGTTTGCCAAGTAAATGGCCCTCTTTATCCAGTTACTCTATTCAATTAAGTTCGGAAGCCACAGAAGCAATTCACAACAGGCAGATCTCATCCATTTGTCTCAGATGTAAAATGATGGTAGATGATCATACAGTACACGCTGACACAGAAACACACACACACACACACACACACACACACACACACACACACACAGAGATATTATGTGGTCACCAGTATGATGTAGGGATGCATCGGAATTGGTAACAGGAAACCCGGAAGTCCGTAGTGGAAGCTAATCGACAACTGACTGAGGTTGATCCGAAGGTTACTTAATGCCCACAAAGTTACTTGCGCTTGATACTTGCATTTCAGATTGTTAAAATAGGGCTCATAGCGTTCGTACATCTCACTAAGTTACTCTACCCTGCCAGTATACAAAGATAGATGAAAGTGACATTATGTTAGCCAACCATTCAGAAACGTCCTGTTCAAGCCTTAATTGTCGAACTTCATTGCGGCCGTCATCTTGTTTCGGGTCCGACTCCGGTTCAAATTGATACGGTTGCACAGATGTGTCCTCAGAATCTCCCGCTGCCATTCGCTCTATATCTCTAAATATACCCTCAACTGTTGTCAAGGCAACACTCCACGTGCATTGTGTCAAAACGCCCGCAGAACAGAGGGGCAGAGTGAACGAAGATCATTATCATTTAAAGACATAGGCGCTGAAACGGTGCTGTTTTTGATAAAGTTAGTGTTTTCTTACAATACTAACAAGAATTTTTAATTAAAGTATATTACAAACTTTTCATTTAGAGACTAAACAATCGAATAAACTTGTATGAAAATGGTATTGTATGACACCTTTATATTTTTGTGAATATATTGATACATGGACTCTTTAAAAGAACAGTATTTATAACATTATAAATGTCTTTACTGTCACTGTTGATCAGTTAAATTCAATAATAAAAGTAAATTTAAAATAATAAAGTAGGAATTCTGTATCTGCAAATGACCTTTATGGTGCCCATATTGTATGCAAGCCTATGAGACATTACATTTATATTGATTTATTCATTGTATTGACAATGTTATTATATTGTGAATATTAGACTTAGTGAAATACAGTCATTCAGTCATGAGGAAGATGATGAATTTATTCACTCTTTTACAACAGTCCACCAGTTTGTTAACGCTTTCCGCTCATCTTTCCCCAGGATGGTCGTTTTCACATTGTGGTGACTAAATGTCATGAGAAAAATCAATATGTGGGGGCTAGTGTGGCAGTGCGGGTCTTAGCGATGAGGCTAACAGTAAACACAGGCTGCTGTAACAGATGGAAGCGACAGCGCTGTGTGAATACTGCCACTCTGTACAGATTACTGCGGTAATAACAGTACACTGCTTCGGAGCACATGCTGAGCTGGACATTCTCAAGTGGCCATCACATTTCAGTTTGATATTTTCTCAGAAAGGTTTGCAAGAGACACTCACTCGGAAAACTGAGCATGCACCAGGAGAACTTGTATCATTAGCCAGATGTTTGCTGTCTCCCTTTACGTTAAAGTAGCGATAAAAGTAGCATCAGATCTTATATAGCGTATTTTGACGTACATTGAAGTTATCGAAAAAGAAAAAAAAAATAGAGCGGGGACTTGGTTCTATCAAAATCCTTTTAGGCAAGTCCTGCCACTCGGCCGCCGTCTTGGCAACGCCTCCGGGCAGCTATTTCGGACTAACAAGACCAGGCTCCTATCTAAATGAATGGGCAGAGAGTCAGAACTGCACTTTTACTGGTCACCGGGACATAAAAACAGCTTTTATAGAAACAGCAGTAAAATATGATAAAAATCGCTAAATAAGTTTGATGACTTTACCCCAAAATATGGTTTAAAATACCCTTTTCCCCACAGGTTATATGTTTTCAACGCATGTGCAAGGGTTCTCGTCTCTGCTGTTTTAGTAGGGGCGGGACATGTGCATACAACTGCCATCTATGCCGTTACGGGTTTTCCCTATATAGTTGTATTGAGCATTTAGGAATGTCTCTATAGAAAGTGGCATGTCTCTATATAAATTGTCTCTGGTTCTATCCATTGGTTGTTGATAGGATGAAGGCAGATTTGAATCTTAACTTGCAGATGATTGGTGCAGAGTTCAAGCAAACTAAATGATTGGAGAAATCGGTTACAAACATACAAACAAACATTAAAGAACGTCTTATTTTAGAAGCAATTAAAATGTGCAACCTCACTTGGTTCTTTCTACTCTCACGCTTGTTCCCGGTTTTTGTCTTTCGTAATGTTTTCTCACTATCTTAAGGTATGGTGGTACTTTGACATTAGACACTGTATCATCTCACTCTGCTGTGTGTTTGTGGGATGGATTAATGAATGGTTGCTGGGTAGAACAGGAGGCATGAGGCAGGAATGTGTTAATTATGAATGGAGCTTCTCTCGTGGCTTACGGGAGGCTCTCATTGGAGAAACAATGTTTGTATGCATGTGTGCCCTGTGTGTGTGTGTGTGTGTGTGTGTGTATTGGCACACATGCATGTTTAACTCAATGCACTCAGCCGAAATTCTGTGTCAGTGAACACCGTACTGCTCTCGTAAAATGGCAATAGATTGTTGGCAAAACAGTAGATAATAAATAATGACAATGCAAGTCAAAGGCATGTCAAAGGTCGTTGTGATTTTACCAATACCCAATCCTACCCCAAAACATAGTCTTAAATTAACCCTATTCCTACCCCTAAACTTAACCATACTCATAACTTGGTTGGTGTAAATGGTGTAGAAACCCCTAAACCTTGTTGTAAGCCAAAACCTGACTTAAAGGTATAGCGGAGGATTTTCTTTTACCGGGTGGGTAGTCTATACTATTGGTCCACTTAAGTGTCAATCATTCTGGTGATATGTTTACGTAAGGCCGTCGTAGGCTACGTGCTCATCCCTATGTAGTTTTCACTTTCAGGTGTATTATGTCGGAGTTACGGTTTCAGCCATTCCTTTGAAAATGGCTGAGGGTCGAAAGAGAAAAAATGTTTACTAAGTGTATGATAAGAAGAGAAAGGCCGCAGAATATAGAAACAAGACCAGAGAGATTTTGGGTGAATATCACACACTGGCGTGCGCTAAAAGCACAGGTTGGGCTTCTCACTGATGCCGCAGTCGCGAAGATTCTACCAGACAGGTAAAGTTTGTCACTCTATTTGGAGAAATCCATTTAAAATCACTAGTAAAAGTTAATGCAAGCTACAATGCTAGCCCTGGCACGAGTCATGCACCGCATAGACACGGTAAACATCTCAATTTGTCTAAAGTAGCCTTTTGTCCAAAATGGTAAATGGTATCACGCTGAAATATTCTAAAATCTTGTGTGTTTATTATTACACAAATGCAACAAGCTACTTCTCCATATGCAACTATGTATAAAAATAACGTATTAACAATGAGAGCTATGTATGTTGCTATGTAACGTAATTGCGATTTGCAAAATAGTTTCCTCAGAACGTATTTCGTGTGATACAGGGTTGCACATATCATGTCTTGAGTCCTCGGTCACTCAATCGATCAGTATAATAAGTAAATAAAACACGGAAGGGCATTTGACATGTTGTCTTTTTTCTGAATGTTTTTTAGTTAGTTTAGAATTTGCAACATAATTGTGCAAGGCGTATAGACGTTCCCTAGCTCTCGGGAGCAAGAGTGTTGTGTTGTTTGTGCATGTGCATTTTTTTAAAAAATTGGAGAGGGCGGGTCTTCTCTAAAATTCGGAAAGATCCTCCGCTATACCTTTAACTTGACTTAACTAAACTAAACTTAACTGATAACCTATCCTTCCAACTGATTGGTTGATTGGAATGTTGTTCCCGGATCAATAAGGATGTTGATCCAGTACTTGTTCGAAAAATCTGTCAAACATTCTCATCAATGTCTCAAATTATTATCATATTTGTCAAGACACTAAGTACAAATGTCTGACATTTCAATATTAACAAATTCTTTCAAAACCAAACAATCTGATTCAGATTTATTTTATATCTGTAAACACTCAATTGTCAACAATTCAATTCAAGCCTCGTTTATGTCTTTATATCTCCTCAAATTGTAGGAGAAACATCTGAGACAGTGTGAATACTTAAGAATATAAATGAGAACCAAATTAGGCTCTCGAGATATGAGCAATTAAAATAATAAAATTACTTAAAATTACAGGTGGTGATTTATTTAACAGATATGCTGAAATAAATACCAGTGAGATATAAATAGGCCTATATCATTTTCCAACACAGTCTCATGAAGATGCGTATCTATACCACGAGTGTCATTTCTCGTGGCATTTATACGCCAAAAGTGTTTTTTTCGTGTATATGGTACGCACTAAAAAACCCTGGGTTAGGTTTAGGGGGGTGGGGAGTTCGTGCGTATTATACGCAAAAAAGTGTGTATCATATGTACGCGAAAATCGCGTGCCATATACACGCAAAAACTGTTTTTGCCGTATAAATGCCACGAGAAATGACATTCGTGCCATAGATACGAACTTTCATGAGATCGGGCTGCATTTTCCATAAATGGTAAAAAAAAATAGATTGCTCTTAAACCCAATGTTTAAGGCATAGTTTTTACCTTTTAAGGGCCATGGTTGATATGTTAGGGTTTGTGCCTGTTTGGCAGGCCTAGATTAACCCTGTAAAGCCTAGATTACTGAACTTCTCTAATCTGGTTGAATCTCATTCATCTGGTGGTACTGGAGATCTGAGGTCAGCACAGACCAGGATTTCATGGTGGAATGTAGGTTTTCATCACCCTGAGAATAAGCTGAAAAGACTCATTTGGAGAATAATTCGCCGCAGCCACCCCGGTAACAGAGAAACATATAGGCTACCTTTAATGTTTATTGATATGATGACATGACATTGAGTTAGATTGTTAGTCAAATTTCAACTTGTCATCTTCAAAAGTGTCTTCTTTCTTTTTTTGTATTGTGCTGTGACAGTCATATGAAATACAGTGTTTTTATATTGTAAATAAAGAATTGTATCCTATTTTGAAGGTCATGGTACAGTTAAATCTAAAGGGTTGTTGTGGTTCCAGGCAACACTTACAAACTTCTTAGTTTAAAAATTCAGTTTGACATTTTAAACACTTCAGGAAAATTATAGCTGTCCAGGCCACCTTCTTTGGAAGAAAGCACACTGCCTCTTATAAACAGGGTCAGGATTTTCCAAAGGGTTTTTTTTTTTCTTTTTTTTTTACAACCTGCTACTAAAAATAGCCTAGTTTATACTATGGCTACAGGTTACACACGCACTTTGAGGAATTTGATAAATTAAACCACTCTATTTGGACTTCAGTAAGCATACATGCTTACATTACTGGTCTATGTTAATCTGGTCTATATTATGTTAACTACATTGGTCTAACATAGACATACTGGTCTATGTTATGTTATGTTAACTACATTACTGTTCTATGTTAATCCAGTAGTATGTTCCTGCACAACCCCAGTTCTAGGACCCTAGTTTTTTTTTTTTTTTTTTTTTTTTTTTTTATTATTATTACAGCGCCACCTATCAAACTGGATTATATCCACAAGTTTCCGAGGGGCGCTCCTGTAAAAAATAAAGTGGGTGAAACTTCCGGTGACGCGGCGGAAGTAGCATTCCAATGGTATTTTGTGTGTTAGTTAGCGAAGAGGCTAGCTGTTTTTCGGATAATTATTTTACTATTTAAAGACGCAAATCTTTATGAGAGATGTCGTTACGGAGCTCAGGGACAACATGTGCTGTTCACGGTTGTATGTATAACCGGACTAAACTAGTTCAGTGGCTTAAACGTGATTGTTTTGAACATAAGCTGAAAACGAAATCACAGTGATCCTGCCAGAGCCCGTCTCTGATCCTGCCAACGACTGTAGTTTCCATCACCTCCCAAAAGACGACGAATCTTCCTGTGTACATTTGTTTAAATTCTTAATATTCTATAAACTCTATCAGCATGTGTTTGGCTGTTCGCTACTGATGTTACACCTAAACTCAGGATCAAAGCCTGTGTTGACAGAATACCAAATGTGCCAGTTAATGTATTCCAGTAGCACATTCATTTATAATTTTGAATAAACTCCAGAGCACAATGACTAAGTGTGTATTTTTTATTTTAATTGTTTGTCAGCTCACACAACTGTCTGTCACCATGCCTTGATAAGTATTGATTATTAATAATGTTATTATAATACTCCCAATCAATTACTGCAGAGGGTAAAGGTACTGTTATTTCACCCTTTTTAATTTCGTTGTGGTTGTGTTCCCACATCGTTAGCTAGTTTGGATCGCTATAACTTGAATGACTGTCAACTGTTGAATGAACGAGTATCAAGCATGTCAAGTCGCGCTTTGTTTACTTCCAACCGGAAGTCGCGCCCACTTCTTCTGACGCAAGGCCTCATGGGGCGTAGGAAACTTGTGAATAGCGGCGGCTACGGTTTCAAGACTGCAGCTCTAGGATCCAGGTGGTTTAGTTACATTGTATCAAGATCCACCTATTAGCTTAAGTCTTGTTAGAAAAAAAGAAACCTTGCTTAGCAATACTGTAAACATTTTTTTTCATATGAAAATATCAAAATTCTCACAATCCACATATACTGAAAATCGTGCATTTATTAGCTTCTTGTTTCAAGGTCAAGTTCAAAGTTTATTTCTGGGGGCTTCCGGTATGCGACGGAACGAGATGGACGTGTGAAACGTGAGCTCCGTAAAGTCAGGCGATTAAAACCCCTTGAATTCAGAGAATATTATCCAAGTTTAGGTAAAAGACTGGAATATGAGTGGGGGTAAAACAAGAAACCAAAAGATGACTGGAAAAGCGGAACAAGAGGGACGCAAAGGAGGTGAAGCGAATACACCCGAGGCAAACAATGCTAACATAAACGCACACAGCAGTGCCTCGACTTCTCAAAGTTTATTTCTATAGCACCTTTTAACAACACAAATGTTGACCAAAGTGCTTTACAGAAACATCAAAGGTACACATACAGTTAAGAATAGCATATAAAAAAAAAAATCAAACTACGTAGACCTAATGAATAGAATTTTTATAATAAGTACAAATTTTAAACATAGCGTCTAGCGACTCTCACAAGATCTGCAACCTCTTAGTATTTCATAGATGCAAAAAGTATAGTTAAGAGAATTTTCCAATTTAATAAACTTGAGAAAAAAGGTAGGTTTTAATTTGAACGGTGAAACGGTGATATGTTAGGGTTTGTGCCTGTTTGGCAGGCCTAGATTAACCCTGTAAGGCCTAGATTACCGAACTTCTCTAATCTGGTTGAATCTCATTCATCTGGTGGTATCACACTATCAGAGTTACTCTGAAACACTCCACCTCCCTCAGCTCCATCTGCCTAGATCTGCTACGGGATTTATGTATGTTTATTTATGCAGCAGCAGCATATATCTTACAAATAACAATGGCAGCAGCGTGCCCGTGTATTTATTAGCTCTAGCAAGGCCATACTTGCTTAGAATTGCTACATGCTATTCTAAGAGTTGTCATACATTAAGTATTTTAATGTCTTGAATTTGAAATGCTAGTGATTAAAGTGCAGCGTATAAAAGTACAGTAATTTCAGTGTTGTTCTGACAGGTTTTCTTTCACTTGTGCATCCTGTAGGTGCCACCAGGGATATCGGATCAGCGCTGACCCGCATGTGTATGAGGCATCGCAGCATTGAGGCGAAACTACGCCATTTTACTAAGTACGACCGCACTCCTCCTGTTAACTACTTCCTAGTGTATGTGTTATAGTTCAGAAGTCTATATACAATACAAATATACTTAATACTGCATATGATTCTACACAACATAAGAACATACTAGAGCACAAACAAGGGCAAAAGTAATTGCTATACATTTCATATGGAAATCATATATGAAACTGAACAGTGTTATCTATGCATCATTATGACAAGTCACCTGGAGTACTGGACTCTCATTGGTTTATTGGGGCATTACATGGTCCATTTTTCTAACATTAATTACAACCCAAATCAGTAAATCAATCAATATTTTGTGTCTGTTTTATTTTGTGTTTTGTTTTGCACACTATAATCGCAGACTCACTCTCAAAATCTAATGACACTGGCATGGCAAGAGAACACAAAAACTCACACTTCATTAGTGGACATCTGCAGACAATTCCCTCTGACTGTCCAATGAATGGTAGCCTCAAACTCTAAGCCACACTGTAAATCAACGTTTTCATTTTGCATGATCAGAACCTGCCACCGATTTGATGATATTTCCTATTAAATGTTTATATCCCTCTGTAACTGAATGAGAACCTCTGACTCAGCTATGAATGGTTGAAAACCATTTTCTCTCCATTGCTCTCAGTGCTTTGATGGAGAGCCTGATCACTCCTCTACAAGACCGCATTGAAGACTGGAAGAAGACCGCAAATCAACTGGACAAGGACCATGCCAAAGGTGACTAAGCACTTGATTTTGTCTATATGTACACTGTGTCAGTTCTTAAAAAGTAAGCAACACATTCATTTTCACATACTTCTATTTTCACAGAGTACAAACGGTCTCGTCATGAAATAAAGAAAAAATCTTCAGACACCATGAAATTACAGAAAAAAGCCAGGAAAGGTAACACACCTTGTTTTCACTAAGAACTTTTCAGCAGGACAAAAAAAATTGGTCAATTTATTCTGTGAAATATTGTCATAGTAGCACCCACCAATGACACACTAGCATACCAGTGTTTTAATATCAGTGAACCTGATGGAGCAGATAAATATTACATAACTTTGCCCTATTACAAAGCAGAAATGTGTTGGGAATAACTCAAGGACATTTCCTCAAGGTCAAAACTTGCTGTTTTATTTGACGTTCAGAACAACCAGCTGATTGGAGGCCATCAGCGTTCACTGTGTTTTTAGTGGCTGTAATGGTCGATGATGGACAGATGAATCTTGGTGCTGTTGTTAAAGCCGCATAGACTGCATAGAGTGCACAATGTGAATGCGCTTGGTGAAAATACTGATCCTTTTATATCAGGCAAACAATCCTCTGTAATGTAAGCAACCCCCTCTGCCGGCTGAAATGCAGAAGTGCAACTCTCACCTCATTTGCTAAGCAGTTCGTGTTCATATCCCAGCAGCCAATAATTTCTGCTTTTGAAGATAGGATGACAATCCTGTGTTACTAGGAAGAGTCCGGTGTTAAAGGAAAAGCTCCCTTTTATTCTTTTTATTCTTTTTTCTCTTATTACAAGTCTGGAATCTCATTCCTTCTAAGACCAGACTACCTCTTTGATTTTCTTTTGGATCCATTGCACATTAAATCGTACATTTTTGGCTCGTTTTTGATTAATTTGGCTGTGGTGGTTGGCTTTTCTGAAACAATTTGGCCGTGAAATGAGCTGAATTGCTTCCTAATACTAACCCTAACACAGTGCTCTCCCTCCTCTCTTTCTCTGTATCTCTTTCTCTCTGTTCTTTGGATTCCCACCCGCGTTGTGTTCTCTCTCTCTTTCATCTACTCTCCCTCTATAGAGCTACAGGGTAAGTATGTTTTTCCACGCAAAGCTGTGGCTCACTTAGATTCTTCTCACTCTTTTCTCTGCATGGCCCTTTAACCCGGCCTCAACTTGAAAAAGACCCCAACACGTCTGCAGACAGCTTCTGTGGTTGTCGGATTTAACACCCACATGACATTTTGGCTTGACAACTTACAAGTGATTTCTCCCGTTATAACAGCTAAGGGTTTGCTTAGTGCATGATTTTGCTGATACCGTCCCAGCATGCAAGCTGCTTGTGTTCCTGGAAGCAGTTCTTCTGCGGCTAACTGACTTTGCTTCCTCAGCAAAGGTCACGACCATCTCTAACAATCTAGTCTGCATGAGTTAACCTTTTAACTTCCTCTGGGAGGTTCAATGTGTTTCATTAAGAGTAGAAGATGTTCGATCGCAGAGTTCAGAGGTGTCTGTCTCCGTCTGTTGTGTAGGTGCTAGTCGGAGTAGTTCTGTGTTCGCATTACGTCTGTATTGTTGGAGGCTGGAAAAGAGAATGATCATCATGTTCTAATGCTGTATTCCCTCTTGTGTCACTTTTTTTTTTTCTTCTGATTGTTCTTTACAATCTTTTCATTTTTCCATTTGACCTTTTTTGTCTGATACTTTGGCCATTTTCATTCGGTCCATTCTCCACCTTGTTTCATCCCTCTCCCTGTCTTCCTTCCCTTTTTTTCTGTTATGCTCTCTGTCACCCCCTTTAGGCCGGGGGGACCTTCAGCCTCAGCTGGACAGCGCCATGCAGGATGTGAATGACATGTACCTGCTGATGGAGGAGACCGAGAAGCAGGCAGTGCGGCGAGCTCTAGTGGAGGAGAGAGGACGCTTCTGTACCTTCATCGGCTTCCTGCAGCCTGTAGTGGTACTGCCCATCTCAACCCCACTTACATCAACTGTATACCTGCTCCATTTATTAACTCTTTCCCTGCCATTGACAGAATTTTCTGTCATTTACGAGACAATGCTTCCCCAGCCATTGATTTCTTGCTCTGGAAAATCTCCAAATCAAAACACAGACAAAAAAGGCGCAGAAACAATCAATAAAAGCATTTCTTAGTGGCTGGTGACTTTTTTTTAAATGCTGACAGGGAAAGAGTTAAGAGGCCATGTGATTTTAGATTTGACAGCACTTTTAATCTCATTCTCAGTTGACTTTGTTTTGAGGAAATAACTATATATGGACATTTATTAAAGCAAAAGACAGGCGGAAAAATAATGAAGTTAATGAAGTTTACTTTTCTTTTTATTGTGAATGCAGTAAAATTTTAACAAAGCAGGTATCGTTTAAAAGAATTTAACTGGTGTCAAGTGTTCCCATGTACATCACCGTTCAAAAGGTTTGGGTCGGTAAGATGTTTAAATGTTTTTAATGTTTTAGAAAAAAACTGCAACAACTCGAGGCACAAATGCCCAGTCGGAGGTCGCCCAGGCCTCTGTTAAAGCAAGCTCTTTGTACATGGCCCCTCAGTCGGTGAGGGTTTGGCAGCAGGCCAGAGTGATCTGTTGTCACCCAGGGCATGCTGCTCTGCCACAGTCACCTCGGGACTTGATCATGAAGCTAGTGCTGAAGTGGTCATTATATGGAGGAAGCCAAGTGGCTGTGTCTGCCATATGCCCCAGTAGCCTCTGAAAGTTCTATCAGTGGGACCCTTTCTCACTTTTACATAACACCAGCCAAACGCACTCTCCTCTTGAAGAGAAATGTTGGGCCGAGTCCTTCTCCAAACTGAGAAAGAGATACTCAATCCGTGGGTGAGATTACTCTCTCCCAGTTGACCTGAAGACCCAACTGGCTATGGAGCACACAAAGGGTAGGACCCTGTTCTGATACTTCGAACCCTCACACGTAAGACACAGGATGGCCTGTGGTGCGGAAGGTAGAGGTCTGAAGTACATGTCAGACAGGAACAAGGTGCGAGGGCTTAACCGGGGACCAGAGCAAAACACAGAGTCCAGCGGGCGGTCAGGGCGAAACACAGAGTCCAGCGGGCGGTCAGGGCGGTGATGCCCTCTCAGGACCAGACACCGGCTCGGCAGTATCTTGGTTTTATTCTAGTCAAAAAATGTATATAACATATTGAATCAACCTTAATAATACCAACAAAGCTCATTTTTATTGACTCAATTTGGTAAAAAATAACACTTGATTGCAGGCTACTACATTTTTGATCTATGAACTATTTGTTCTTCTCCTTTGTGTAATTGTCAGAATGGAGAGATTGCCATGTTGGGAGAGATCACTCATCTCCAGGCCATTATTGATGACCTCACCGTGTTAACCACAGACCCCCACAAACTGCCCCCAGCCAGCGAGCAGGTGCACATACTCCTTATACACTTCAGTCATCATGAAGCATGTGCAGTGCTTTAAAGAAACACAACATAGTAAGACCATTCATATTTCATTTGTGTGTATCTCTGTAACTTTCTCTCAGGTAATAAAAGACCTTAAGGGTTCTGATTACTCTTGGTCGTACCAGACTCCCCCCTCCTCTCCCAGCAGCTCCGGATCCAGGAAAAGCAGCATGTGCAGGTAAGAGCAAGAGTGATGAAGAAATAAAGAGAGACATGTAAAATCTTTATTTCTGCTTATTAGCCTTTTATCTCCTGGATAGGTTTGTTGCTTGTGCTGTGAACTATGTTGCTTGGCTTTTCATTGTTGTAATTGCTGTTGCAAAAAACAGTACAGTTTACTGGAAAATATGAATTGCTGAATTGAAGCTTATACTTGTAACTACCTTGCTAGAAAATCAAGCTTATGCTCTTTGAAATACGGTCGCTGGTATTGAGCTGATCTAAGCTGGTAGACCATTTTGGAGCAGCAAACAAACCAGATGGCTGCTGGACATTCCATCTTAAAGGGATAGTTCACATAACAATGAAAATTTTGTCATTGTTTACTTACCATGAAATTGGTTTAACCTATACTTTTGTTCATGTTCAAGACACAAATTAAGATGTTTTTTTTAACGAAACCTAAAATTTCAGTCCCTTCATTGAAAGCCCATTGCACCAAAACTATGACGTTTCAAAAAGTTCATAAAGACATCATAAAAGTAATCCATATTAATTGAGCTGTTTAATAATAATACAAAAAAAAACACTTTTTAATCACTTTTTATTTTTTTTTATTGAGGCTTCATACATGCGTCTTTATAAACTTTTTGAAATATCAAGTTTTAGCTGAATGGACCTTCAATGGGACAGAAATCTCTCAGGATTCATTAAAAATATCTTCATTTGTGTTTCAAATAAGAATCTTAAGGGTTTGGAATGACATAAGGGTGAGTAAATGATGACAGATTTTTGGTGAATTTTCCTTTAAGGGAATGCTAATGCCAATGACCATCTTGCATCTAGCTAATAACTTCATTTTCCAACATGGTTATATTTTGTGTGAAAGTGTGTATATTTTGAATGCAAACTGTGCGTACTATAAGAAAGCTGCTGCTGCTGATGCTACTGCTGCTGCGCTACACAATCACCCTGTACTGTATGTCGGCATCCCATGTAACCTCCTGACTGCATAATAGTCACAAGAGACAGATCACTGCGGTCCTTGAATGTTATTTTGTATTCCTGTAAATACCTTGCTTTCAACGACAACAGTTGAATGCTTATTGATTCATGATATTCATCCTTTGAGTCCTTGTGATTACAATTAACAAAATAAGACTAAAGTAGCTTGTTTAATAGGATTTTATTACTTTTCTAATTCTCTAGCAATTAGTGCGTCTGATGAGCGTAACTTCAGTGCTGTGCTCTTTTAAATGAATATTCCAGGTTAAATACATTTTAAACCCCATTAGCAGAATATGTCTAATATCCCTGTATTGTTTTTAACCCAAAATATGATGAAACAATTACTTCAATAGAAGTGAAAGCTTTTCAAGATCACTTTTACATAACTATCCAGCCCCTTTAGAGTTTTTGATTAGACCATTATTGTTTTGCTTTGGCTCCAGGGCCAATTAAAGCTTCATTTTGTAATAGTGTCATTTAGTACCTGTTTGTGTGTGCCACCTCGCATGGAGTCATGGGGGTTGATTCAAGTGCGTTGGCTGCAAAGTGCCGACACATCTGAACACAGCCTTCAATCTCCATACTAGGCCTCCTGTGTCACACCTGTCAAACTTTGTCTTACATATGTTCTCCCTCTGCCTCCCCCCCACCCTGACCTCCATCCTTACCCATCAACCCCTGCTCGAGACCTTTCTTTGTCCATCTCCTTTTCACCCACAACTTTTTTTCTCATCTATCATTATTATGTCAATTTTCTTTACATCAATCACAAAATGCTTGACTTTATCTGTTCCTGTCATCCTGTAAAAACCTCTCATTTTCATTCTGACTTTGTGGATGTGGTTCACACTTCTCACAAAATAACCTGCCCATATTTGACGCTCCGTACCCCACCCTTGTACCCTGGTCCTCTGCCCTGTCACACTTTCCCTTGCCCCTGCAGCAGTGTAAACAGCGCCCATAGTAGTGCCTCTCGATCCTCTGGTGGCTCTCAGACTCACTCACCCAGTTCGTCCTGTCGCTACCGCAGCCTGGCCCAACCGCTAACAACCGCTGCACACCGCCTCAGCAGCGTCTCCTCCCACGACTCCGGCTTCATCTCCCAGGACGCCAACGTCTACTCCAAACCCCCATCACCCATGCCCTCCGATATAACCAGCCAGGTATTTATTTCTTGTTTATTTGTGTTTGTTATTACCCTGTTGTCTTAAAGAAATGTTGGTAATGGAAAGTTATAAGGTACATTTAACTAATTTTCAGTCACGTTCAGATATATCAGTCAAATTGACCCTTGCAAAACAAGAGCAAACTTATCTATTGTTGTAATAGATGGTAAATATTTATGTATTATATACACTACTGTTTGTGGTGGTCAGTAATATGTTTAAAAATGGCTGACACTTTTGTCTTGATGCACAAAAATATTTTATTTCTCCCTTTTTGGTTTGTTTTCATCATATACTGATCAACAGTTTGGGGTCAGTAAGATGTTTTTTGAAAAAAAGTCTGTTACACTTACCAAGACTGCATTTATTTGATCAAAAATATATTCAAAACAGTAATATTATGAAATATTGCTTTAATTTTAATAGCTGTTGTCTATTTGAATATATTGTAATTTATTCCTGTGATGGCAAGGATGAATTTTCAGCATCATTGCTCCAGTATTTCAGTGTAACATGATCCAAAATTCATGATCCTAAATTAAACCTAAAATAAATAAGTCTTTAACTGACATATTTGATAAATTTAATGCACCTGTATGTGTTAAATACAAAATAAGTTTGTAAGCATGAGCTCACCAAGTTGTGCTAACTCATTTGCCGCTGACACGGCAATGACAAACTGAAACTGAAGCCCCACATAATTGCTTGAAGAAGCCACATTGTTACCACACATCTGTCTCAGATTTAAACATGAAGCAATATTCCCTCTTTGAAAGATTACAGTGACCTCTTGTGGACAAGACTCTGTATATCAAACAGTTCTTGACCAATGTTCAGAACGTGGGTGAGGCAGAATTGTTTACATGCTCTGGGAAAAAGTGTTATAGAAAGAGCTTTGAAATTAGCTTGTGAAGCTTGATATGTGGAACATAGGCTTTACATTATGTACACAGACAAGGTACTTTTACTTTCTTAAGCACGTTTCTTGGTGTAAAGCAAAAGAAATAGACTTGTCTCGGAGCTCACATGCTACTCTCTCAATGGGATAAAAATAGGATTTTTTAATACATGGCCGAGATGCGACACTGACGAATAAGCATGTTGCGGGTCAACCTAGCATAGAAAATTTAAAAGCACACTAGGTAATGTAAATTTTTTGATGGTACCTTAAGCACACGAATAAACAACCCTTTGAATCGTTTAGTTTCTTTTTAGTCAAACGGTCAAGATAATTAATTACAGAGGTTTATTACATTAACCAGGATGCTAAAGTACTAGCCATAAACACTCACACACCTCTACAATGTGCTAGATATGAAAACAACCAGCAGATGGCAACATACTCATTAAATGAGAGAGAATGAGTGCTCTCCTATAGCGCTAAAAAAGTAGCTCTTAAAATACATTAAAAGTATGATAAAATATTATAGGTATTATAAATGTTAAAAATTATAAAAGATTTTTAAAATGTCTCTAAGGCTGAATTGATTTTTTTAAACAGTAAAAACAGTAATATTGTAAAATATTATTGCAATTTAACAGTTTTCTATTTAAATTGTAAATCACTGACCACAAACTCTTCTCTTTTCAATAGTAATTAATATGACAACACTAAATATGAAAAGACAAATGACTTAAAGTCCTTTGGTTAAAAAATGTTTTAAATTTAAAATGTCTTTTATCTGTTTGTGAAGTGTGCATTTATTATAAGTATATATTATAAGAGCCCCTCATTGACTGGTTCCCTCGCTGTAAATAGAAGTTGCTGCTTTAAATTTTTTAAGTTCAATCCACTTGGATGTTTAAGTCATTTCAACTTAAATTATATTACACTGAAAAAATGAGTTGAATCTTAACTTATAACTTAACTGAAATAAGTTGAAAATTGCTTAACTTATTTTGATGAGAAGCAATTTAAAAACATGTTGTCATAACGTATTGATCATATACTTTTTTACAGTTCTGCTTATAGCCTGTCTATTCTTATCTCTCTTGCAGAAGTCATCAAGTTCAGCGTCCTCAGAAGCATCTGAGACCTGCCAGTCAGTTAGTGAGTGTAGCTCTCCAACCACAGTAAGTACGGGCGCTCTGTCCACCAGACATACATGTGCTGAAACTGTCAGGGATATTTTGTACTTGTCCATGTGACAATGCATGAGGGTTTTGATGCTGACTGGCAGGTTGGGGTCTTCACGTTCTTTCTTGCCGTCATCAGCTTTGTGCTGCTGTAATCAGATCTGATCTTCCCTGCCACTCTCAGCGTGCATCTGCAAAGTCACACGCAAAGGCTCCCATACCATTGTGTAAAGGGGGTCTCTTGCTACTCTGACGGTCTCGATCTTATCTCTCCATTCCGCAGTTTGGCTCGTCCTTCGCTACCTTCCGCCCTGCTCTCTCTCACACTGGCTCCATCAGGCCTTTCTCTGTCATACTTCCTGCGTCCCCACCCTATAACCGCTCCCCTGGATCCAACACACCCTCTCCCACATCCAAGGTTCCTTGCTGGAAGGTTTGTCTTCATTGGCACTTGTCATTGCAGTTTTGTTTATTTCCTCTTCTTTTATGTGCGTTCTTGTGTGTTGAATACGTGCCTCCTGAATAACACTTTTTGACAGTGCTCCGTTTTGGTTTCATTCTGCTTAACCTCATCCATTACCTCATTTTGCTTTTAAACACGCACTTTTGCTGTTGGCTGTTTGATCCTGGTTTCAAATCTCTGGCTGTGAGATTTGCTAAACCGAGCAGGCCACGGAAGGTACAGTACCTGTTAGTTTATCCAACTCAAACAGTGGCACAAACACTGAGATTGGGCTTTTTCTAAAGCACATTGTTGAAAGGACACTCAAACTGCTGGATCGTGGGCCAGGCTTCTCTCCCGCCCCTGAGACCGTTGCATTTGTTGCTTTACACTGCCTTGAACTAACCGCTTGTACTTCCTCAGGACTGGTCCAAGGTAGGTTCCAGTGAGCAGCCGTTGGCCAGCACGCTTCAGAGGAGGAAGGAGCCTCTTGATAGGCTGAAGGAGGCAGAAACCTCTCCTCAGTCACAGGGGTATTCTGGGATGCATTCAGAAGACCCCCAGAGGCCAAGGATGACCCCAGCTACAATAGCTGCCAAGGTAACTTTCACCATATAAAACATTCATCATGCAGATTTTAATTTTGAAAATGCCTAGCGTTTTTTATTTGGGTAGAAGACATAATCTGCTCGTTTGCTTAGGGCTGTTTTTACAAAGATGGATGGTTCTGGCCTTGAGAATTGAATAAGGCAGTGGCTTAACATTATTTTTTAAAAATTACTCAAAATAAAGCTAAAACCATTAAAAATCTAAGTGTAAACTGATGTCATATTTATTTTAATTTATTAAGTTTTTATACATTTAAATTTTATTATTAAGTTTTCATGCTCTTCTAAACCTGGAGGGAATTTTAAAACTGAATATAATTTTTTATAGTTATGTTGAGCTCTAAAATATAATATATAAGGTAGAAATTGCAATTTGTGAGTAAAAAAATCATGAATAAATAAAAAACCCTGGAATGACAAACAACTAGAAAGGTTATTTAAATTCACAATAAAAAGGAAATACAAAGTGTAAACCCTGAAGAACGTTCGGTTGTTGAAACGTCTAGAATTTGGGAATTTGATTTTGTTTTAATACATTGCCACTAAATTAAAAAGTTTGAAAATAAGCAGCCTTCAAATATTATGATTGGGAGTTCTTAGAGGCAATAAATTGAGAACCACTGTAATAAAGGTAACAGTCTTAAAACACATTTTACTCTTACTAGCTTATTAAGTTTGTCAAGTCAAATATATTTATATAGCGCCTTTAACAATATAGATTGTATCAAAGCAGCTTCACAATATCAATCAAAAAAACATAATAACAATGTTCGTTTCTTAGTGGAAAAACTCCCACGTTTGGCAGAGCTGATTAATGATATTACTGATTGGTTAATTCATTTGATTATCCCCAACTGAGCAAGCCATTGTCCATTAACAGTTTCCAACATTGACATCCATTCATCAGATTACATTTTTCTAAATTTTTGCAACATAATGAACATTTCAATCACAGTGTACGTAATTTCCACCACATCTCAATTGATTTATTGATGTATTGCATTAAGCATTTTCAGCATATCTTCATAGTTAGCAGTTAATGTATAATAAATAAAAATTTCACTTATACTTTCACAGATTTTACATAATTGTTAGGAATTGGCACAAAATAAAAAAAATCATTTGTTTAACAATTATTCTCCTTTTTTAATATTAGTAATATTAAAAACATTTTATATCACTTTTTACTTACACGTGTTTCTTCTTGATAAACAAGTGTGTGGAGTCTGTGCTTAAAATAACTATATTGTGTTATGGTGCAGCATGGTGAGGAGGTCTCTCCAGCTGCTAGTGATCTGGCCATGGTTCTGACTCGAGGCCTCAGCATGGAGCAACAGAAGAGCAGCCGAGACTCCCTTCAGTACTCGAGTGGATACAGCACTCAGACAACTACTCCCTCCTGCTCAGAAGATACCATCCCCTCACAGGGTAATGCACAGTCAGAAACACTCAATTTACACAGTAACTAACCGCTATTTACTCATTATTCAATTAAAAACAAGTTTTGAAATTTGAAAAGTGGGATTTTTTTTTTTGTTAGGCTCCGATTATGATGGTTACTCAGTGAATGGAGACACTGAGGCTGACGGTCAGGCTGAATTCGACAAATCCTCCACAATTCCTCGCCACAGTAACATCGCACAGAACTACCGGCGCATGATACAGACTAAGCGTCCTGCTAGCACAGCAGGCCTGCCCAGCGGAGTGGGCGCTCTGGGCGGACCACCCGGCGGAGGCGGAGGCACGGCCACCATTCGCCGAACACCATCTACGAAGCCCGGGGTGAGACGCACCCTCTCTAATGCTGGCCCTATTCCTATACGCCCACCCATCGTGCCAGTCAAGACCCCCACTGTGCCTGACTCACCCGGCGGGAACGCAGGCCCTCCCGCCCGCGTGGGCAGCGAAGAATGTGTCTTTTATGTGCCGGATGACGCCTCCCCGGGAGCGCTTGAGTACGTGAAGGCCTCTCCAAAGCGGCTTAGCCTGCCCAACACAGCCTGGGGTTCAGGGGGCGTGGGCGGCCTAGAGATGAGCGTGTACGGCCAACCGGGTGAAGAAGATCACCTGCTGGCTGCAAACCGCCACAGCCTGGTGGAAAAGATCGGGGAGCTGGTGGCCAGCGCTCACGCCTTAGGTGAGGGCCAGTTCCCCTTCCCCTTGCTTCCGAATCAGCCCCCGCCGGGCCCCGAGGCCGAGCCGGACCCTGAAGCGGAGGGTGAGGACATGCTGAGGTCTATTCGTCGAGGGGTGCGACTGCGCAAAACCGTCTCCAACGACCGCTCGGCGCCCCGGATTTTGTGATGCCTCCTGGAGAGATGGGGAATAAGAGAGAAGTAACCCAGAAAAAAAAAAAAAAAACTTCACAATGACTCTCTTTAGAAAGCGAGCTATGAAAAGAGGATTAAAAAATTAAATGTTTAAAAGTCATTATAGAAATAATGAATAACAGTAATGAAAAAAAGTAAATGATATGTAACAGCAGGCTCAGGCCACTATAACTCTTAGCGTGTTCGAACGCATGTTTGTCTTATTAACACGCCCATCACTGCGGGATAGTTGAACTGTAGTGAGACAATGAATTAATAAAAGAATAAGGGGCCAGGATGTTTGGGGGATTTTTGTGGTCCGCTCCAGATCTTCGCATGGTCCCCCTAGAATAACGGCCCTCCTCAAACTATGGACCCCAGGAATCAGTGCTGGAGAAGCTCATGGGGTACGCAGGTCCTCTTTGAAAATCCTTGCTCTCTCTCTAACCCCACCCTCACCTCCGGTAAATTTAACATCACATCCTGAAAGTCTAGTTGGTATTGCTGTTGTATGTTGGTCTGCAGTCTGGAGGTGAGCAGGGCTCTGCTGCAGGTCAGCTTGTGGTTGCGTAGAGGGACAGGATTTCTCTTTTATGTGTACACTTCTGTGGTTTCGTTTTATTTACAAGCAAGTAATCACCTCCTAGCTCCTATGAGTAGGAAACGTATATGTCAGGTATGTGGATTTTTTGTAGAATTAGGGTTTAAAAACCACCATGATAATGTGGAGCAATAATGCTTTTCTTTTTTCTTTGATGGGGGAAGGTGTCAAAGATCAGCTTTTAATAAAGCTGTACGTTTTTGATGTTCAGGTGTCTTCGGGGAAGCAGATGCTTTCGAAGACTTCTTGTCGAGTCGAATTGTGGCTTATTTTAAAAGAAAATGAGAAATAGAGAGGATGCAGAGCACTTTCAAGGTGTAGTTTAGACCACTAGTTGTCACTGTGGCCACACTATGTGTGGTGAATGCTGTGAGACGCCGCGGTCACGTGCCCTGGTACTTAGGGAGACAAATGTGCATAGCAATGTCAGGATATAGAAAAAAGAGAGTGGTAAGATGTGAAAGAGGTAGGAAAAATGATTTGGAAGCTCTTTACAATAGGGTTCAATTTCTTAACATTATTTGTTAATGCATTAGCTACCAGTAACTAGCAATGAACAGCAATTAGGTTCATGTTAAATTCTACTTGTTCTAAATCTTAATTTTTTTTTAAATTTCAAGCAGTATAAATTTGCCCTTTTTTTCCAACAAGGACACATTCATCTGATCAAAGTTTACATAAAGATTTTTATAATGTGTCATAAGATTTGTATTTCAAATAAATACTTTTATTTCAAACTCGCTATTCATTAAATAATCCTGAAAAAAATAAATAAAATGAATCACAGTTTTCCCAAAAGTTTTAAGCAGGATTGATCGTAGATCATGTGACACTGGAGTAATGGCTGCTGAAAATTCAGCTTTGCAATCACAGGAATACATTTCATTTTAATATATATATATATATATATATATATATATATATATATATATATATATATATATATATATAGACCATTTTGCAAGATGTAAACAACACTTTTTTATTAAATAAATGCAGTTTTAGGGAGCATAAGAGACTTTCGCACACACACACACACACACACACACTCATATATGTATATTGTTCATTGTTAGTTATGATACCTATTGCGGTAACTGTTAACCAATTGAATCTTATTGTAAAGTGTGACTAATGATCTTGAAAGGGAATTGGTTGATGCATTATATTTAATTTCCAATTTGAGTTTTTCAGAAATGATCTTTTCCTTGTCAAGCCTCAAACCACAGTCCCCTGATTTATATCCGTCGGAGGAGTGGAGAGAATGAGCTAAGATGAAGGCACACACCTGGCTGCCATTTTTTGGGACATAAGAATTTTGGTTCTGCAGAGGGAAGAAGGGGATGAATAAAGGAGGTGGAGAGAATGAACTCTGGGAAGAAACTCATCCAGTTGTTTATGATAAAAGCATTCCACTGCCTGTTATAGATAATGTAGGAGTAAATACCTATGACGCGAAAGGTCGCAGGTTACCCCGGTTCACCGGACGTGAAGAAAAACAATGCTCTGTGATGATACTGGATGTGGAAGTGATATGTAGGAGGTCAAAACATAGTTTTAGTCATGTAGTGTCTGTTTGTGAGTGACTTTCTGTTCTCCCAAGACTCCCTAAAACCCCTGCAGTCATAAATAGTGCTGTTGCGCCAGACACTTGCTCCATACTCAGACTTTCGGGTTGTTGTTTTTTTTTTAAATTATTTATTTTGCATAGAGCACTCTGTTTTAGGAATGCCTGTAGCGTGTTCAAAAGGAAAAGTATGTCTGCTTTGTGAAAGTATGTACGAGTGTACCGATATCTTGCCTAAAATAATGCCGTTCTGGAACTCGGAGGGCGTATTGAGAGCGGGCTGGAATGAGAGAACAGGGTTACAGCAATGCAAAGCCCACACTGCCAGCCGGTGAAAGAGCAGGTCAGATATAATTTGTATATATTCATATGCATACGTACATACTGTAAAAGAAGGTGAACAGTATTTGTGGCTTCACTAAAAACAAATGTCCCACATAAATGTTGTCTTGCTATGGGGTGCGTGAAGAATCAACGACAAGTGCATTGACTTTGGCAGCAATATAGTGAAGTTTGCTGGACGAAGAGAAAAAAAAATATCTGTTACATATCAATATATTTCATGTGAAGCTTCATCGCCTGCAAATCACACAAAGCTCTGAGAAGTTCAATGTACAGCATTAAATACACAGACACGTAAAGGCAGGAGAGAAGGAAGATTGGACGAGAAGTGAAAGAGAAAGAAGGATGAGACGAGTAAGCGTGAGAAAGACATGGTCAGCTGAGAATAATTGCTGAAAGAAACAGGTGCGAAGTGAAGCGAGAGGGGAAAAAGACACAAAAGCCTGATTGCAGGTAGTTGGTTTACTGTTGTCTCTTTATTGTAAAGTCAGTCTCTGCTGGTTTCTGCTCTTGAGGTCATGAAGCAAGGGGACAGTTAAACGCCCCTTTAGTCGAAACTGGGGGGACAGAAAAACTATCACTTATGAGCTCAGCCTTCAGTGTCTATATACCCACATACTCACACAGCAGATTGACTATTTTGGTTCTCAGGTGATTCTAAACATTTTTCTTTTCATGTGTGTTCTCTGTGTTTAACATTACTCGCGTCATGTTCATTTGTCTCCTGCTGAATGTCATACTCTCACTATAAGTCAAGCAATCACAATTCAGCAGTGAAAATGTGATTTTATTAGCCTGTTATATCTTACACCTGAAATTTGTGAAGCTCAGAATTCAGAATTTGTCCAATACACTCTCGTGGACATTCTGAACTATTTTATGTTTTGCTGAATTTTTGGAGTGGAGCCCAGTGCGGTCGATAAGGTTTAGACTTGGACCTTCATGTTTTATTATTCTAAAAATCATACTTTTTCATACAGATCACATTGTACAAAACTTATACGAAATCACCACCCTCACTCTAAAAATGTTTGGGATGTTTCAACCCATGTTTGGGTCAAATTTGAACAAACCCAAGCGTTGGTTTAAAGTTTTTTTCTTGAATTTTTAAACCTAATGGTTGGGTTTGTACATATTTGACCCAAACATGGATTGAAACAACCACATTTTCTCATGAGATTGGGTTGTTTGTTCCTAGTTATTATCAGGGAAGAAGTGCTTTAGAAATATATGTGCTTTGATGTGTAAATGTGATTTTTGAGAGCAATACTTTATTTTAATCCTAACATCATCTCACAACAAAGGGGCCAAACGTCTCCCACTCTCACCTAAAAATAAATCATTAAAAAAAAATTAAATGCATCCCTTTCAGACATTTTGATGGGATTTGCTGTTACCTGAAGAACCATTATTAAGTAGGCAAGCACATTGGATATATTTTTTTAAACTGTAAAATTGTCTTGAGTTTTGCCTTCACATCAAATTTGTTGGTAAACCAAGCAAATGCCAAAAAATAAATCTATTGGCTATCCTTTATATTTACATTATTGACCAAATCCTATAGAGTTAGCACAATCAATAGTATAATGTTAGCCTTAAGCAACTTTATGCCTTTTTGATATTCACTGTCCATTCACTAACTGCACTCAAGCCTTTTCTCTGTCGTCCCATTTCCTTCTGCGTTGTGTTTCACATCTCTAAAATGGCTACAGACAATAAATGATAATTTGTTTCGGGTGACAGAGGGATAAAATGCTCATTTAGACCGTAACGCGTAGAGCCCCCCAATCTTCCTTAGCCACCCGCTGCTCCTGGAAAATGGAGAAATGCCCTGAAAGACAACCGTCTCCCACGCTCGGTTCAGCCACGACACTGCGATTTCCGCTCACTGCCATCTCCACCGCGCGCTCGTGGAAAGAGTGCTTGGCAACCGGGTGTCATGGAAACTGGGCCGTATGTCTTACGCCGTTAGCCTGAGCTGAGAGTCTTTTCTTTTCCGCTCGCATACAAGTAGCATCACCCATGCCTAACAAAAGGCCCTACCGCTCAACACTTGACTATTTCTGAATACTTACTTCTCATGTAAAAGATATGACGTGTGTATTGTTTTTTTTTTTGTTCTTTTCGTCCGATCCCATCCTCCCCCCCGTCATCCTCTGACTGAAGTTGAGTAAGTTAACGCTACAGGTTCTGTCGTCTCTTTCTTTCTTATTTCTCGCTTCCTCTTCTGCTTTAATTTATTGTGCTGTTTTCCTAAGGCTAATTTGCCACTGTTGCTGATAACATCATTTCCCTTTTGGTAATATTTATCCTTCTAATTTTTGTTAAGTTTAGTCACAGCTAATGTAACAAAACACACTGTGATGATTCCAGTATTAATAAAAGTTGTACTTAAACTGTGTGACGTGAAGAATATTCATTTGTATTATGTTAACATTTTTGTGAGGAAAAAGAAAAAAGAAAATCAATTTCCTAGGGTCAGACTCGGAATGGTGTATGGAAGCACATAATAAAACAATCTTTCATTGTAAAAGGTCGAAATTATGAGATGAAAAGCATTCAAAGTCATAGGTTAGTTATGAAATAAATGACCAAAAAATACAAAGTTATGACAAAAAGTCATTTGGCAAATTATGACAAATATGTCAGATTTCAATGTTAACATTGATGTTAACATAACATCAATGTTAACATAACATTAACTAATGTCATTCAACGTTTTACATCATACAATCATATATTTTTCTCATTACTAGCTACGACGTTTAGGCCAATTTTGACTCGGTGGCCTGGTTTCACAGACAAGGTTTAAAAGCCAGGATTAGACTTTAATGCAATTAGGGCATTAAATTGCTTTGATAAACGTGCTTTAGAAAAAAAAACAATATCAATGATGCCTGCAAGATCATTTTAGGCAGAAATGGGATCCAGAGTTGGTGGTTGTGATAATAATGTAAAACCAGATTCTGTCCTGCCTTGTGCGCGCGCAAACACAATAAAAAAAGAAACGAGATGATTGAAGTTCAGTTTAAAGGTGCACAGCAGGTAATAAAAGATCAAACTGATGTGTCCAATGTTTATTTCAGACGCCAGGTGGCGTCAAAGCGTTGCGACTGCAATACAGCCAGATAGCCTACTCCCCGTTCACACTACACGCGACTTTGTTGTCGGTGCAGGTCGCCTGTGGCTGCGCTGGAAGGCGTTCCCCACTACTGGTTGCCTAGTAATGTTTGTGACTGATATTCACGGAAGTTACTCTATGTTAGACAACAAATACGTTTCATTGCTGCTACAAACAAATATTTTGTAAGGAAAAGTCTAAATATAAATGGAATCAGCATAAAATGCAAAATATTAAAGATGAATGAAAAACAGTGCTCTTTGCCATCGCGGCAATTTAAGTTAACTGCAGCAGTTAACTGGGTTCCCTGAAACCATTCATTCACGGAGTCAGTATGATGAACACCACTGTATGTAGCCTACACGGAGATATATCATGAATTATACTAGGACAGTTTCTGAAGGCTAAAATGAGCTTCTCGTTCAACTTGCCTCGGTCAGACTCACTCAGCACTGAAGAGTGAAGCGCTCCACTGACTTCACTCCTATGGGCTCTATGCACGGCGGTACTTTCGGTGAAGGTGTAAGGATGCTCGATAACTTCCGCCGATCATAGAGTCCAATGCAATAGCGAGAATTTATATTGAATTTTATACTCCATGGTTATAATAAAGAAACGTTAGTCACAAAAACAGATAAAACAGACACCCCTCGTTGTGTTTATGCTTCTTTTTAAAATTATATTAAATAAACATAACTGTATATAAAATTACATCTAAACGTAGGCTATGTACGTTTCGTTTCAAAGACGGGAGGACAGTAAATATTGAAGACTCTGCCATAATCCCGTTTTCTCCGGTTTTCCTCCGCTTTAATCTACACAACCGGAAATAGACGAGCATCCTTGCGTCAAATGCGGAACTTATGCGTGCATATAGCCCATTGGTTGTCGCTCGCGAATATACCATTTGCATAAATTTAAACATTTCTCAATTTTGTCGCGTCGCTAGACATGCCCCAACGGTCGCTGTCGCGCGTGTCGCCGGATGTCGCCCGCTCACCATTGAAAATGAATGGTATCGTGTAGAATTTGTAGAATGTGTAGAATTTGAAGTTGAAACACAAATAAATCTTGTTTTTCACACTGAAAATAAACAACTTGCAAAACCCCTGTAATTAAAATCCCAAGTCAGTCTCTAAGCGCCAATTGTGTGCTTATCAGTCTTATAATAACAACTTTCAAAAGTAGAGAGAAAGACAGAGATTAGCAGCTATGTTATTTGCTGAGAAAGCTCTTGAATGTGTATAAGACAGTCCCAGCTGCACACTGGACTGTTCAGGGCTCAAGTGTGTATCTTTAATGATAGTCAAGTCGCTTCATCTAGAAAACATTCCTCAACTTAATTAGAACGTCTTCTGAGCTCGTCATCTCTCCGGAGTGTTCTTAAACCACACGAATGCAACTTTAATTAAAAATAAGTAGGCCACGATTAATTTAAGAAATCTTAACAATGATATTCAACGGTACAATAAAGGGATTAGAGAGTTAGAACGAGAAATATAAGTGCTCGAGCTCATTCAGTTTTCCATGCTGGATACCATGGCTGTCTGCTGAACCTGCAGGTGAGTAAATGATCTTGATTTCTGATTTGAGTAAACTGTTGGTTGTGGGGGAGCTATTTGAAAGTGTAGTTTGTCTAGCAACATTTGAATCACCATTTGATAGGTCATGTTTTATAGGTCAACAGTCAGGAACCATTCATTCTCCAAACCACTACGTGATCATTCGAATCCGAGATCCCATATGAATGATTGTCTATGCTCGAGATTTTATAAATGTGACATTTTTGTCTTTTTTTTTTCCTCTGGCAAAATGTGAAGCATTTTTAACCTGCTAATTTCAAACCATTATAAGATAAAAGATAAGCTGGCAACATTACACAGAGCTGAGCGCCTACAGAAACGCTACAAAAAAGAAGAAACGTGCAAATTTCTATAAAGACCCATTCAAATCCGTAAAGAAGTTATTCACCAGGGAGAAGAAAGGCACTTTAAAAGCATCTAGGGTTTAGCTAGAGAGATATTTGTAGGACATGCATACAGATGCAAAAAAGCATGAGAGTATGTCAATTCCATCAGACAACCTATCAATCCCCCAGAATACCAAATGGAGGTCTGTGTACCCAAGTGGAAAGAGGTAGAGCAGGCTGTGAGAAAGGCAAGGGCTTCATCATCTCCAGGGCCTAATGGAGTGGAGTAGACTAGAGACATCAGAGCCAGCGGCAAACGTCAGAAGCACTAGCCGAGGCAAGGCTGTTCCATGCAGAGTAACGTTACATGAGCGCCCGGCGAACCCCTGGATACAACGAAAATGTCAGATCAAATTTTAATAGGCGCAATCTTTATAAATAAACCACAGATTTGAGCTTTAAACAACTACATTGTCGACTGAAAACTATTAAAACTACATGTTGTGACGCAATAACAGCAATATTTTTAAATTTCGCAGCTTTTCAGTTAGCTGCTAACGTTAGCTTATTTTACCTAGAAGTTGCAAACACAACTCCATTCATTCGTCATAGTATTAACTTGTCACATGAGTTTACCCAGATAGTACCTTGAACTGGTTTGGAACTGGTGCTGGTTCAAAGTTGGTTCGTTCAGAACCTGTTTGTTTTTCCACTGAGAGCGCCCAGGGAACGATGTCGTTACGTCACTGTGTACGTCGCCATACGTTTTAGCTCCTTTATTATGGTCAGAAAAGATGTTTAGAACACATCTAAACGTGTCCCAGCCCCCTACGTAAGCATGACATGGTAAAAGAACGGTTCTAGTCCAGCAAAGATTCTGTGCTGCTTTGGAACCAGTTTTCCCGGCCGAGAACTGGTTCTTTGTCGAAACACAAAGAACTGGTTCGCGCGCAGGGACTGACTCCGAACCGGCTCTCAAAATGCTTTGGTGGAAAAGGGGCAATAGACTCTATGGGTGACGTCACAGATGCTTTGTCCATATTTTTTTTACAGTCTATGGCTTCAACGTGTATCTCCCACCATGACAAGAGGAGTCACTAATCACTAATTAGTGAGGAGGCACTAATCTGCCCCTCACACCCCCTGCTGCTCTTTATAGCCCATAATACATTTATATCTACCACCTTCCACCCTTCTCCTACATGTGTGGATGTGTTCAATAAAATGTGAAATGAAATTCGTGTCCACTCTGTGCCTTATTATCCCGCTAGTTATCAAGGAAACACAGAAAGCTGGCACAGGACACAAGGGGGATTCTTCACGCCTCTGTTCCACCTACATAATCCAGAGTGGAAGACAGGAAGAAAGCAATTTTAAAACTATTGACTTTGCTGAAAATTACTATACCTAGATGTTCAATTACAACATATTTGATATTTTCATCAAATAAAAATAAAATATATGTTTTATCTCTATCTTTTAATTTCTCAATGCCTATAGACTAATTCGTTCAGCTAGGCCTACTGTATTTCAATGGTGTGGTATTTTTTCAATCAAAATTCTTATAGGCTTTGACTAGACAGTGCACATTTCAGTCAAGGTGTTTATTCATTTAAAAATAATTGCATGTTTATGTCTTAAATGATAACAAATAAATTGCATCAAGTGTGGTCATGGGTTAGATGTTTTCTACGTTGTGACTTTTTTTTCAGAAATTGGGCATTATGAGGAACATTCTTGACAACTCAAATGATGTCATAATTATAAGTTGACTAATTATGCTGATATATTCTTCCTGTGTATCATTCCCAGTGGCCATTTAAACATGGATGTAACATGATTTTTAAATTTGCATCCATTACATAACACAAACATAACCTCAATATCATCAAATTGAAATGTTTTGAATTGACCAACTGAATTTGTCTCAGTGGTTCCCTGATTAAATCAATCTTATACACATTTTCTGTCACATCACAGAGTTGTACGATAGTACTAGTTAGCTAACAAACTGTTAGCAATAAATAGCACATATTAGCAAGCTAAATGTTAAGTTTGCTCCTTAAGGGTGTACTGTGTAGTTTTTGAAGTATTTTATCAGGTAAAATCAATGTCTTTATTTATAAATACATCCTCATTGGTGTAAAAACCTCTGCCAATGATCTGACTCATCCTCATAAGGGAAGAATTTCTTATCTTTATTTACATGGGACGGGTAAGTCCCACCCAAAGCAAAAGCTTCAGTCTTTAGCACAATATTACATTGAACATTAAACATTATCATCTTCTGTCTCTGAGTTAATTTTGAAATCCAATCTTGTCGTCTTGACCCTGTTCCTACTCCGCTTCTAAATCTCTGCCATTCAGTTATCTCTGCATCTATCTCTTACTTCATCAATGCATCTTTTACCTCTGTTTCATTCTCTCTGCCATTCAAAACTGCTGCTGTTACCCCTGTTCTCAAGAAACACAACCTTGATCCTCCAGTTTAATCTAATTATCGTCCTATTTCAAATCCACCCTTCATAACAAAATTACTGGAAAGTACTGTTGCCTCCCACGTTCAATATTTTTTAGTTGAAAATAAGTCACCCTACTCATAGTACTGAAACTGCACTAGTCAAGATATTGAATCTCTCTGACAGACAGTTCACCTTTGGCTAAGCCACGCCCTAGAATGTAGATTGACCAATCACAGAGCAGCCAAGAACGAGCTCCCACAGAGGTCCGACACTTTTTCACAGCGCTCCATTGACTTTCAACACAGGCGTCTCATATTTTTGGTCTCGGCAGGCTACTACCGTCGTAGTTTTATCAAAAATATGGTTAAACGTTTGTGCCTGGGGCATTTGTAACACAGATACGCGTTTCCCAGAGAGGTTGGAGGGGGGTGTCTGTTTTTTCCCTTCCCAAAACCGAAGTCAAATCCTTACAAGTGTCGTCTTTGAAATGGACGTCCTCAGTCAGCTAAACCCCTCAAACATCAACAAGCACCTCTTTTTTGCTTCTAACCTTACTGTGAAGTTAGTTAGACCTTTTTATAATGTTTTAGGTTCTCATACCGGTTGTTGATGCGCTAGCACACACAAATACAAAGTTATACTCATGTAGTCCGTTTGCTTTGTAATAACGATTATAGAAGTGAATAGAGACCAACCCAGCTTTGCATGAACAGTGTTGCTCCCTGATATTGTTAGTCCCAGCCTCCATCTCAATTAGGATATGCGGTAGTTCATTTTTTGACTGACCGGTAACGTTATGCTTTAGCCTCTAGCCTATTTGGATGCCTTGTTGTTTCTTGCGTTTCACCTGTATGTCTTAAATATAGCCTTCGAACGTATATTGCAGCCCCCTTTGCCCACTTATCGGACACTTTATTTGCTGCTTCATAAAAGTTTGATAACATTTCAGCAGGAAGAGCTGTCACAGCATAAGCTATGCAGAGCGCAGATGAAGTTTGACGGATGTAGCAACAGTAACTAAGGGAGGCAGGGCTTAGCCAAAGGTGAATTCTGCATTCAGTTTAAGATTTGCGCTCACCTAATGTTCCCCTGAAGCAAGGTGTCCCCCAGGGATCTGTTCTCGGGCCATTATTATTCATAATCTACATAATACCTCTGAATCAGATCTTCCACCGTCATGGTTTTAATTATCATTTTTAGGCTGATGACATCTAATTACATACTATCTGTACACCTGCTTTATCTGTCACAATCGACAAAATCTCTGCTTGTGTGCATGAAATAAAAGATTGGCTTCATTCAAATTTTCTGAAACTTGACAAAACCGAGATCATTTTTACTGGATCTCCGTCACTCACTTGCAAAATTCCTACCAACTTCACCTGTGAGATTGCTGGCTCTCACATGAAACCATCTAGTACTGTTAAAAATCTTGGTATAATCTTTGACTCCTCTCTTTCTTTCCTGACTCATTTTAATTCTATCACTAAATCAGCATTCTTTCATCTACATCGCATCAGTATCAATGGCGCTGAAACTGTCATCCATGCATTTGTCACATCATGTCTTGAGTACTGTAATGCCCTTTTCATTGGCCTATCTGCCAGCTCCTTTTCCAAATTGCACTACATTCAAAACTCTTCTGCTAGAATACTTTCTCACACCAAACGTTCTACCCATATCACCCCAATTTTGTATGATCTTCGCTGGCTTCCAGTGGCCTATTGTATGAAATACAAAATCCTCCTGCTCAATTTTAAATCTGCACAGCTTGGCTCCCCCATCTCTGTAACCACACTTACACTCCGAATCACTCTCTACGATCCTCCGACTCTAACCTTCTCGTTGTCCCTCTGCATCGCCTAGCTTCAGCGGGGAGCAGATCATTCAATGTCGTTGCACCCAAACTATGGAACTCTCCCCTGATCACTCTGTTGTGTTAATACTATTTCTAACTTTAAAACTACACTCAAAACTCACTTATTTTCTCAATGTCACCATTCTTAAGTTGTACTACATTTCGTTGTGTCTGATTGTATGCTGTATGCCGCCCATCTACATAATTTTCCTTTCTTGTACGCTCATCTACCTACTGTTGTTTTGTTTTTTGTCATTGTCCATTGCCAGTATTGTTGCTTGTTCATTGTAAAGCATCATTGAGCCCTGGAAAGGCACTATATAAATACAACTTATTATTATTATTTTATTTTATGCAACTTCATATTTTATGCAAACTTTCCATAGACATAATTATTTTTATATGTGCAAACTATATTCTAACCTTACCTTTCACAAAAAAAACTCTTAATTTTCACTGTAGCAAAATAAGACATTGTGGGAAGGAAGAGGCGGGAACCAAGGAACATTCAAAGATTTTAATAACGTAAAATAACCAAACAACAAAATGAAAAATCAAAAGACAACAGCCCCTCATGGATGACTGCTGTCACATATTATATATATATATATATATATATATATATAAAAACAACATAAAAACTTCCCTGTCATCGCTCCTCCTTTTATGTTTCCGATCGTCCATGAGAAAAATGAGACCGAGAGATATGAGATACGTCACATGAGGCGCTCTTTTTTTGTTGTAATTTAAACAAATTGCTTTAAATTGAAAATTGACCTTTCACACAACTTTCATTGTTGTTGTTTTTTTTTTTTTTTTTTTTTTTTTTGCCCAGAAATACACAATCATAAGGACTCCATAACAAACACTAAAACAGACAGGGTGTATAGACCATTTCAAAAGATGTAAACAACACTGGTCCAGAAGCACTTCCTGTTTCAGTTTTTTAACACTACATAAAAGCTGGGATAAAATACAACCAACAGAACATTTAAAACTGAATCAAAAAGTTCAACAAACATCTTTAAGATGTTTTCTTTACATGTGAAATAAAGAAAACAGTTAGAAACTGAAACAGGAAGTGCTTCTGGACCAGTGTTGTTTACATCTTGTGAAATGGTCTATACAAGTGCTAACAGGGTGACGAGAAACAGCTGTAAGGCAATAAACAATCAGTGACAGGCAGGATCTTGTAGTGAGAACGCACATACACTGTGAAAACTGAGGACATCCAGTGTTTAACCCAGGGAACAACAAAACACTGTAACATAACCCCCCACATCTCTCATTATCTCTATTCTTGAAGGAGGAAGTTACTGCACACTGAATGCCTTGAGTTTTCCCTTTTGTTTCTTCTCTTTATACCCGGTAATGGAAAATATGTAATTACAGTAGTTTTATTCCCGTGTTGAATTTACGCTTAGTTGTGTCCTAGACATTCATCCCTATAGGTGTCTGTTCTGTGTGAACTGGCATGATCTCTTTACTTTTTCCTCTTTTCCCTCAGGACCTCCCCTCTCCTTGCATGGTCATAATTGAGTCTTTCTTTGTATTTTTTTGTCCTTTCTTTATTTGACATTTCTGCCTGACAGACAAAACATTGCATCTTTTAACATGCAAAGCATGGCAAATATGGTGGAACATGGTTAAATAAAATATAAAATTGAAAAGAATCACGTTAATTGTATAGGTAATTTAATGTTCACCCCAAGCATGATAGATCAGAATGATAAGCTGAGGAAAGAACTTACGAAAGTTAAAAGGCAGAATCAGGTACTTATGAAAAAAAAATCAAAGCACTCAAAAGCAGAAAAAATACAGTAAAAAAATGTGAAAGAAAAATAGAGAAAAAGCCTGTTCATACTGGCTCACCCGGATCTGGTTCTCCGAACTTGTACTCCTCACGACAGCACCTCCTTGACCGATTCCTCTGAGGAAGGACCTCCTTTCTCAGGGACGAGGCACCCTATGGCACCCTCATCCAGATCTTTGGAACCTCCAAGTGTGGCTCCTGGATGGGACGAGGGAGGTTTGAGTATCCTACCACCAGCGGTGGTGGCTACCACCACTTCCGCTAGAGTGTCGTCCACAAGACATGTCTATGCATTGATGTGGAACCTCTTCATCATTGATGTGATGTTGAATCTCTTCATCAACTGGTGCTCTTCTCACAGAGAAGACCCCTGGAGACCTCCGATCATTGTCATGCTTTCCTTCCTTCATGATGGTTTGCAGCGAAGACTGTCTCCCTCCACCCTCAAAGTCTATGTTGCCGCTATTTCCGCACATCATGGCCCAGTCGAATGTAAGTCTGTGGGGAAGCACGGCCTGATCGTGTCAGGTTCCTGAGAGGAGCGAGGAGACTGAATCCTCCTCGCCCCTCTCTTGTTCCTTCTTGGGATATCTCAGTGGTTCTAACTGCCCTGCAAAGTGCTCCCCTTGAGCCTTTGCAATCAGTGGAGCTTAAGTTTCTGTCAATGAAGACAGCACTACTGGTTGCATTGGCCTCCATCAAGAGGGTAAGGGACCTGCACACATTCTCCTTGACGAAGCGTGCCTGGAATTCGACCCGGCCTAGTCTCATGTGATCTTGAGACCCCGGTCTGGATATGTGCCCAAGGTTCCTACCACTCCCTTTCAGGACCAGGTGGTGAACCTGCAAGCGCAGCCCCTGGAGCATGCAGACCCAGCCTTGGCAGTGCTCTGTCCAGCATGCTCTCCGCGCCTGTGTAGACAGAATGCAGTGTTTCAAGGCCAGCTATTTGTCTGTTATGGTGGGAAGCTGAAGGGAAAGACTCTCTCCAGGCAAAGGCTGTCCCACTGGATAGTGGACGTCATTGCTTGGCATACCAGCAGCGAGGTCTACTGTGCTCCCTTGGTGTGACTGCCCACTTCACCTGGAGTGGGGCGTCCTCTTGGGCTCTAGTGCATAGCCCCTCGCTAACAGACATCTGCAGAGCTGTAGGCTGGGCAACACCTATCACCTATTCACCAGATTCTACAATCTCCGAGTGGAGCCTGTGTCCTCTCATGAACTCGTTTCAACCAGCTAGTACCGGACCCGCTCAGGTGTCTTTGCTTGCTCGCCATTACACTCTACGGACTGGATACTTGTGATATTTTCCTCAGATGAGCTTCCCCAGCACTCCTGACATCGGCACCAGTGTCTATTAACTGTGCATCGGCTAGGTGCCTCCCGTGTGCATAGTCACTCCCCTGAGCGACCCCCACATATGTATTTCCACCTCTCAGAGCATGTCTTTCCCGTGGCAAGCCACCTGACCACCCCTGGGGTTGAAATATTCCACCTGTGGCTGGACACCCCAGTTTTCTCCATATGTATCCCTCCAGGTCATATGTGTATTCTCTCGATTTGTATACTCGAAGTCGATAGGCTTTCTAAGCGAAACCCCATTTGTCATCATTCGACTAAACGTTTGTCTTTTTTAAAGATACAGATGTTGAATGACAACAGTTTGGAGACATTGTATTCCAGTCAGAAGATAATGGTAAGTAATTGGTCTGTTTTTGGTAAGAGCAGTTGAATAATGACTTAACTCTCTGAGTAAGAATTTGTTTGTTTTTTGCATGTGTGTCTTTCAGATTGTCCAGAAAGATGAAGCACAGAGAGAACTTGGGCAGGCCACCATGGCCATTATTGTGCTCTGTGAAAGTGATGGTCTAAGCACTCTCCTGGACATCAGCATTGTCATTGATGGTAGTGAGGTTTTACATGAGTAAAAGTTGCATCTGTAGAAGAGGAACACATATTAAGGTATTTTTTTATTAAATCTGAGAGCTGGCTCACTCCTGGCTGCTCTGTAATTGCATATGCCGGCCCAGAAAAGTTAGTTAAGACATTGTTAAAATAGTCCAAGTGACTACAGTGGCTCAAACCTGAGTTTATCAAGCAACAAGAATACTATTTGTGTGCAAAAAATAAAGACTATTTGACCATTCATTACCTTCTGTGTGGGCCTCTGATGCGAGTTCACGAGAGCGTCATGACACATGCGGATAACTGAGAAGATGACGCAGATGGGTCTCGATGTAGTGTTTAAAATGGTTCTAAAGTGTGCATTTATTGGATGTCCGAATCGTGAGAAACCAACGAGAAAACATAAAAGTACCTTACCAATCCCGCAAAATGAACGGCTTACCTTTCACACTTTCCCATCAAATGATTGTGAGCGTCATCATCTCAGTTCTCGCACATGCGTCGTGACGCTCTCGTGAACTCACTCTGAGGCCCACACAGAAGAAAATGAATAGTCGTTATTTATTTACATTTTTTTTTTTGCACTGTAATGGAAAAAAATTGTTGATCCCAGTGTCAGAAGTATGATGAATAGGAGCATGTGCAAAAGTGTGCCCAAGTTTGTGGAAAACTACTAAGAAAAGAAACAGCTGAAAAAGACCTTGGTAGAATATACTGTAAAAGGTGTTGCACAGCTCCTCCTCCTCGTCTTACACTCTGGAGGCAGGGAGGCTCTGAATGTTTGTATAACTGTCTGACCTTCCCTTGCAAGAGAATAATTAAGGGCTTATTAAGGGCTTTTAAATGTTTTCTGTTACATTCCTAAATTTAATGCAAGGTAATCTGAAATGTCAGAGTGACCATTTTACTGTAGCAAATGGAATTGATTTACACATTTACTGATGGATTTTTTTTTTTTTTTTTTACAAAATGACATTGTTGACGGTTTTATTATTGAATGTTTTTTTTATTAAGTCATGCACTAAAACGGTTTCAGTATTCACTTTTGTAAATAAAATACATTCTTCCTTTTGCATTCTTTTGAATTCTTTGGATTGCACTAAAATAAATAATTAAATGTTTGATTCCAGAGTGTAAAAGGCTATTTTTTTCAGACAATATTTGTGATTAAAAAAAAATTACACACAAGATAGTGATATTGAAAAATAGTGATATTTCATGTTGTGTGCAATTTTTTATTTATTTATTATTTATCAAGTTTGAAAAATTAAGTTAATCCAAATAATAATTTATAATTGAATGCTAATTAAACAAATCTCTTTGGTTGAAAGAGTATTTTTTTACTTTCAATTGACTATAGAAATGTGATTTGGGTAAATATATACTGTGTGTGTGTGTGTGTGTGTGTGTGTGTGTGTGTGTGTGTGTGTGTGTGTGTGTGTGTGTGTGTGTGTGTGTGTGTGTGTGTGTGTATATATATATATATATATATATATATATGAAAAGTTCAGATGCAAAAGCCTCTAAATGCCATTTGAAATTTTCTTCTTTAATGATGATTTTTATCCAACTTGGATATTTAAGTTCAGTAATTTCACTTAAATAACAATTAATAGGTAATTATCATTGCCATTTAAGTGAAATCACTGAACTTAAATATACAAGCTTGATAGAAATGATCATTCTAGAAGAAAATTTCAAATGGCATTTAGAGGCTTTTGCATCTGAACCCCTAATATATACATATATATATATATATTATTTTTAATTTTGACAAAGCAAACGATTATTTGTAGCAAGTTTTTTTTGATCCAACAACATTTTTTTTTCAGTGCTATGATCTATGAATGTTTTTAACTTATTCTATCACAATGCACCTTTTGCAGCATTATTTATTCCATCAAAGTGATTCACCCTGTTGCTGGCATTACAAAGTTATTAAACTAGATAAGAGGTTAAGATGTGCTCCTGATAAAACCCACACACTAGATGTCTCTCTGAGTGTGAAGATAAGAAAGCAAATGAATGCTGCAGGAAAGATGTGGTTGAATAAATAAAAAAAGAGAAGTGAAGCTCTGTATGTGCCTTCAACTGCATGTCAATGCTCTTTACAAAGAACAGCCATCTGTTACAAGTAAACAGACACATTTTATTAATACATTAGTTATTTTGTAGCCTTTCAGACAGTTGGAATTGTTATGTACAACTGAAAATTTTGGTCTGCTAACAGTGAATTCCAATTATAGGGATAGGGGCGCAGACAGCTGGGTCTGATTATCATTGTGATAGGCTGAGGGTTGACTTGCTCAAATCAGATTACAGGATGACATGTATAAATGTATAGATTTTGCACAGAGACAAATGGAGATGAAACCTTTTGCAAGGAAACCTTTGATGTGAATATTTGAAAGAATGTCCAGGCGATTAACAATCATTTGTGCTGGTGAAAGAAAGCGGCAATGAGGAGGGAATGTGAAGGCATGTTGTAAAGGGGTGGGACAATGTGAAGAATGAGAAGAGAAAATAATGTCCAGAGAGAGAGAGAAAGCTCCCCCCCCCTCTTTCTCTCTCTCAACACACACAGCAGAAGGTGCATGTGATGATGATGATGAAGGCTGTCAGAGCAACAAATCCCATGACTTCAGACTGGCAGACACACCCCAAGGGCATCCTCTGCCATCTCTCAAGACAGGAGAGATAGAGATGGAGAAAGCCTCTCTCTCTCTCTCTCTCTCTCTCTCTCTCTCTCTCTCTCTCTCTCTCTCTCTCTCTCTCTCTCTCTCTCTCTCTCTCTCTTGTAGTGAGAAATGTGTTTGGAGAGTTATGGTTTAATTGGTAGAGTTTTCATTTATTTATTATTTTGATGTATTTTATTTTAATCTCTATATATATATATATATATATCTGTCTTGTCTGAGGGGTGAAAACAATGCTTTTTAACTAGCTGTTTGATTAAAAGAGTTTTAAAAGTCAAAGTCTCTCTCTCTCTCTCTCTCTCTCTCTCTGCGCATGCGTGGGCGTTTGTGGAGCGTGAGTGAGAGCGTGAATTTTGAGCGCGTGTATTTGTTTCTTTCTCTTTGTGTTTTTTCTTTCGCTTTTTTCTTTCTTTTGAATTTGTTTGTTTCACTTGTTTTTTTTGTCTTGTGTGGTGTTCATTTGTGCTGCCTGCTTTCTTGGAAAGCATGGCAGCTCAGGCTGGTACTGGGCTCGATGTTTTAACACGCCGTCACGGAGTTAAGATCGTATCCGTGGCGAGTGTAGAAACTTGTTGTCTGGGTGTAGGAGAGATTGTTGGTCACCAAAACATTCTCTCCGCATCTAGAATGAATGGTGCGACCGTGATTTTTTTAAACTCGGTGGAAAGAGCAAATGAGGTAGTTGCGAGAGGCATAATCATTGATGAAATACTTACACCTGTTCTACCGCTGTTGTTACCGTCAAAAAAAATCACAATATCAAATATCCCTCCGTTTCTCAGTGATGATATTTTGAAACAAGCACTATCAAGGTATGGAAAGTTGGTTTCACCGATTAAGAAGATCACGATCGGGTGCGAGTCTCCTTTATTGAAACACATAGTTTCATTCAGGAGATTTGCGTTCATGATCATCAAAGATGACGCGGAATTGGACTTGGCTCTAAATTTTCGTGTGGATGATTTTGAATATGTTGTGTTTGTTACCACTGATAAAATGAAGTGTTTTGGATGTGGTAAATCGGGCCATTTAATACGTTCATGTCCTGATAAGAGTGCAGCTGGAGGTAGTGCTTCAACTAAAGATAAGCCTGCGTCTGAACCGGCTGAGGTCGGTCTGGCTGAAGCAGTGCCGACTGTGGATATACCTGTTGGGGAAGGAGCATCTGTTGAGGGGCCTGTGGAAGCCGGATCGACCTCGGTGGAATCATTAAATGAAGGTAGGGACACTTCTTCAGAAACTGTTGCTGCAAAAACTGTTTTGTTGAACAGTGATGTTGAAAACATGGGCGATGTGTCTGATATAGAAACAGAGAGTAGGCTGTTCAAAGTGCCAACAAAACGGAAACATGTGGAAAAGATCAGTCACATAAAGTGTTTTAAAAAAGGTGAGGTGGTCGAGGGTGATGAGGATCAGAAAGAGTCAGAAAGTGGAAGTGAAATGTCTGACTCGAGTACAGTGTTGTCACAGAGTGAAGCTGCTATAAGCAGAAGTTATGACGTTGATGACATAAAACGTTTCCTGAATACCACAAAAAACAAAAGGGGTGTGGTTGTAAAGGATAATTTTCCTGACTTGAATCAGTTTTATAACAAAGCTAAAGGTTTATTAGTAGATGGGTGCCTTTCGAACAGGGAGGTGTATCGTTTGAAAAAGATTGTGAGGAAGTTGGCACGGAGTTAAATGAAAATGAAGACTAAGAACTTTAGTTATATGATTTCACTTGTGTTTGTTTGTTTGTTTATTTATTTAAGTATGGCTGAAGTGCGGATTGCCTCCTTGAATGTCAATGGTGCTAGAGATTATAGAAAAAGAGCTGAGCTGTATGAAATTATCAAGCAGAAAAAATTAGATGTCACTTTGATTCAGGAAACATTGACGTGAATAATGTGAATGATTGGATGAAGGAATGGGAAGGCTTATCTTTTTTCAGTCACAATACCACTTTAAGTGGAGGAGTAGCAATATTATTTGCAAAAACATTTAATCCAGCTTCATATCAAGTTAAATAATTTTTGAAAGGTCGACTTTTAAAAGTGAAAGCACAAGTTGAGAATTGTAATTTTGTTTTTATTTGTGTGTATGTCCCCAACAATTGATAGGATGTTGTTTTTGGATACATTATGTTCTGTTTTACAAGATGTTTCTAATGATGATTATTTGTTTCTGGGGGGAGATTTTAATTGTACAGTGAGTAATTGTGACAGAAATCATATTGAACCCCATATGCCGTCAAGAAAGCGTCTCTTTCAAATAATAAATAAGTATGAATTAAGTGACGTGTGGAGGTTTTATCATGAGGATAAAAGGCAATATACTTGGGCACATACACGTGGTAATGTTTTATCTTTGGCAAGATTGGACAGATTTTATGTGTTTAAACATCATACTGGTATTTTTAAAAATTGTTGTATTTTTCCTGTTGGTCTTTCAGATCATTGTATGGTGCAATGTTCTTTTATTTTGAATTCTGTCAAGCCAAAAAGTGCGTACTGACTCTACAAAAGGTCAATGGCATATACAGCTAGATCAATAGCTGATCAAGTTGGACTTAGATCAGAAAGATATGTTGAAGGGTTAATTGAGGATGTTAAAAAATCTTTTCCTCAATCTTTCTTGACCTTTGTAAACATTTTTTTTCAAAATGATGAAAGGTCTGTGACTTTTCCTGATCTTATAGTAGAAATATGAATTGGGTGACAATTTAAATAATACTTTTTTATTAAAGGGAGTTAATGAGGTATTGTTTCAAAATGGGCAAAAAAGGATGTTGTATGTAATGTGTGTGAAATCTTTGTTTTATGCTCAGCTGAAAAGTCGCACTGATACTAAATGGAGAGAATATTTATCAGTTTCTTCAGAGATAACTCCATCATGGAGGTCTTTGTATAAACTCCCTATTCCCAAGAGATCTGGGGATCTCCAATGGAGAATACTCCATTGTGCTGTGGCAACAAATAGCTTTGTGTCAAAATTTAATGCAATGGTTTCATCTACATGCCCGTTTTGTAATCTTCTTGATTCTACTTTTCATCTTTTTTCTGATTGTTTTAGATTAACTCCCTTGTTTGAATTGTTGCATAAAATATTCGCTGTACTTGGATTTATGTTTACAAAAAATCTGTTTATTATGGGTTTGAAGCACAACAAGGAATGGAAAGCACAGTGCACTCTTGGAAATTTTCTATTAGGACAGGCAAAGTTGGCAATTCTAAAATCCCACACATGTAAAAATGAGGGGAGAAATACTGATCTGGTTGGAATGTTTAAATCATTGGTAAAGTATCGGGTTGCGGTGGAATATGCCTATTGTAAATTGACAAATAATATGGATTTTTTTGATGCAAGGTGGAGTGTGAAAAATGCTCTTGTGGTGAGAAATGTGTTTGGAGAGTTATGGTTTAATTGGTAGAGTTTTCATTTATTTATTATTTTGATGTATTTTATTTTAATCTCTATATATATATATATCTGTCTTGTCTGAGGGGTGAAAACAATGCTTTTTAACTAGCTGTTTGATTAAAAGAGTTTTAAAAGTCAAAGTCTCTCTCTCTCTCTCTCTCTCTCTCTCTCTCTCTCTCTCTCTCTCTCTCTCTCTCTCTCTCTCTCTCTCTCTCTCTCTCTCTCTCAAGAGATCAGTCTCTGCTCTGAGATGAGTCTTATGACTCAGCGCTTCCTCTCTGTCAGATCCACTATCTGTTCAGGACAGGTTTGGCATCCTCACTTTGGTGATATAGAAATGACACTAGACGAAGAAATCAGATATCTTTGAGGAGTGTATTCACTGGTTTAAAGTTGAGGATCACTGCAGGTTGCTGATTACATTTCAAAAGCATACTGTATACTACCATTCAAAAGTCTAGGGTCAGTTCGATGTTTTTCATTTTTTTTTTTAGATTTATTCAATCTAAAAAGAGTTACGTTGTGAAATATCTTGCAATTTACTATTTTAATATATTTTAAAATGCAATGTATTTCTGTGATGACAAAGCTGACTATTCAGCATCATTACTTCAGTCTTCAGTGTCACATGATCCTTCAGAAATCATTATAATATGTTGTATATAATGTGTGGCGCTTGTCAGGATTGTTTGAGAAAGTAAAAAAAAACCAAAAACAGTATTTTTATTAAATAGATTTTTTATATATAAAAAAACATTAAAAAGTAAACAATAAAATACACAATTCGGCAATTTCAAAGTGCACATAATGATCATGCCTCATTGCAATTAACAATGTCTGTAACATCATCCAATATCTGCTCAGAAATTGTAATAAATCCCATTTTAAATTTTAAAAGTATTAAAAAACATGAAATAAGATCAAACTTGGACTCTAAAATGCACTGTTTGAAATTATAATAAGCAAAACTAGAACTCTGTCTGGTTTTACATGTTAATGCTAAGTTTGTGTTAAATGTTGAGATTAATTGATACAAACAAATGAAAACTAAAAGTACTGAGTTTAGCTAAATGAGTAGTGTTGCATATCTGCCCCCATGAGACTCCATCAGGGTTGCTAAGTTCGCGGGTGCTGCTATCAGTTGAATTTTTTTCTTGGTTGAGACTGAGAGCATACATTTTATTTGACGGAAATCCTTGAATTCATATATTAATATTCTACCAATCATGAAACTGTGATAAACTTGATGTTAAGTTCTGAAGGAGGGCCACTGCTAGGGAGCCTTTGATCTGTGTTTACGATCACTAGTACGATATAATGTGTATTTTAGGTTTAGGAGTGGCATAATTTGGGTTTTGATAGCCTATTTGGGATATGGTCATACTTTGGGCTGTTTTTGATTTGCCATTGGGCTAATTTTGTGACGGAATTATCCCTTTTAAACAGCCAGAACAGTTAATCCTTTGTGAAACGGCCAGTCAGAAATAAGAGAAACTCACAATCCTTTTCAACACAGATACATAATGTGAATATAGTATAGAATATTCTGAATTGTGGCTGAGCAATAATCTACACTTGCCAAAAATGCTTCCTACTTACACAGCAGCTGCTTATCAAATACTGTAAATAAATAATAAATGGACATACTTCATAATGATTACCATTATGAATAAATGGGCAGTTTAGCAGTGAATATTTGACATGGGAATGTTGTAATTGACCAGTCAAAGTCAAGTATTCCCGAGAACAGCATAACAAAAATGGTAAGTTGATTCTCTCTATTCAACACGCATCTCAGTGCAAGTATCAATGTTATTAGATTCAGGTGTGATACACAAGCACACAAGCCAGCTCTCTTTTCTCAGTCATTTATGTGTACGGAAAATGAGTATACATAATATTGATGCACCAAAACGAATAATGATAGATATTAAATTAAATTAAGGGCAAACCAGGAATGCAGAAATGCATCTGAATGCAGAGTTTCAACAAAATTTCAAACACGATTACAAATATTGTATTGCCAGTACAAATTGCTTCCTTTGGGTTGTTAACTAACTCTGTAATGTTTTGGGTTAATTACATTGTATTGTCAGTTTGTCAACTTTAGTTTGCTTGGTAAATGGTTATGCTAGCCAAGGATTCAATTGTTTGGTACAGATAAAGAAATAAATACAAAATAAGAGGAACAGAATGTGTTGTATGCAATGTGTCTTAAAGGGGCAGTTCACCCAGCAGTTCACTCTCCCCACATATCATTTGAAATCCTGAATCACTTTTCTGTGGAACTCAAAAGAAGATATTTTCAAATGTTTCCCCCCCCCCCCCATGCATCTTTCCATACAATGAAAGTAAAGGCAGTGTTTCCCCTACAATTGTATAAGGGGGGCCGCACTCCTAACAGCTCGTCCCGCCCCCCTTGAAGGTAAAGTAAATTTGATTGGATTTTCGTTATAGCACCAGAATACAATTTATTTTATTAAACAAACTAAATAACCCTTAAGTAATGTGCTATTTATCTCATTTCCACGATGGTGTGTATTTTCTGTCTGTGTTTGCATTATGATTACATTCATGTCAAATACATTCATAAATGTGACAACAGGGTTCTCATCTAACACGACATACCAATTACGTACGGCAGTATGGCCTAACTTATTCAGAATAAATTGTGGTAATTAAATGATGGTTAACTGAAACCTGTAATTTCATTAACAATAAGATTTATATTAATGAATTACATGCCACTTACTACTGTATGTGCAGGGCTCGACATTAAAGCGCAAGTGGATTTTTTGAAGGGACAAGATAATTTTACTTGCCCGACTGGGCCTGATTAGAACATCAATAAAAATAAATAAATAAATAAATAAATAAATAAATAAGGAATCACTAAACCAAGAGAATTAGTCTCATTTGATTGCATTTATTGTAAGTTGATGTTGTGAGCGATTGTGGATAATAAACGTATTAGCCTACTGACAGTAACTAACAGCCCATTCTCACCCCCAAGGCCATGCTTCAATATTTGACGCTTTGGGCGCCCTTTAGTGTCAGTTAGATGATGCCGTAGGATCGCGTCATGTAACTGACACTAAAGTCATTTTACTCAACTATCCCTTTAACTTATAAGGGTCTTCAGGGGCATAGTGAATTTATAATTGTATTGTCTTCTGTCTAAACTTGTCATAAAAAGTCAAAACAATTATTGGAGAATTATCTCTGTCCTTCTCTCTCTCTCTCTCTCTCTCTCTCTCTCTCTCTCTCTCTCTCTCTCTCTCTCTCTCTCTCTCTCTCTCTCATGTCATGATGTGACTCCTCATCAAGGTCTGGTCCTTGGTATTACTTTCTTTCACATCATCATCTCCTCTGTGTCATTCAGTCAGTCTGTTTTGCATCACGGTGCAGCGCCTCTTATTTCCAGATAAACAGCACACTAAAACAGCGGTGCCCATCGGTCAGTTCTAATTAATTGCAGCTAATGAGGAGCAAAATTAGCATATCAATACCCCCTTCGTGTCTGGTCTATCCAAGCATGGACGACACAGACTCACAGCAGAAGAAAAAGCATATGGTTGAAACCTCACAAAAACACCATTAATTAAATAAGCTCCCGTCATGAAACAACCTCTGCTTCTCTGTCTTTCTCTTTTTCTCTTTTAATTAGACTAATTTGGTCTGCTATTCTTTTGTAGCATTCCTTACAGACAGGAGAAAGAATGTGCATAGCTGTGTTTTTCTACCCTATTCTCTCTGTCTTTGAATTGGCAATGGAAATCAATATGGTTTTTTTATAGTAGAATCTCCCATCAATACTATGCAGCTTAAAATGATGCAATGTTTTCAGAAGGAGCTCAGGGCCATTTATTCCAGTGCCACATTTTTAGGAGCGTTGCCAAATGTGTTTTTTTTTTTTTTTTTTTTGTTGTTGTTGACTGCAGCGGTTCTGGAATTTACTGCCCGTTTACTTTAACTGCCTCATAGAATGGAGATTTACTGAGATTTTCAACTGTTTGTATCCCTCCACTTGTCTGTTTGTTCCAGTCACCAATACAATTAGTCTGTGTATTTAGTGGGACTAGGGATTTATTTTCTGCAGGTTACATTGTTACAAGGTGATGCCATGGCAGCCTTTATGAGTGAGTCACTGAATCATGAATTCAACCAATTTGTTCAAAACACTGAATCAGGAATTAACAAGTGTCTGATTTTGCGAGTGAGTCACTGAATGATTCACTCACCCGATTCGCTCAGGAATGAAACATGTGAGTGTCTGAATGAGTGAGTCATTGAATTATTCACACAACTAAAAAAAAAAACACTGTTGCATTCAGGAAGTAACTGTGTGTGTTGCTCTTAATGTTTTACAAATATACAATTTTTATTTAAAACCAACAATGGTCTAATGGGACACTTTTCACCTTACTGCTTTTAGAACACTTGTATAGCGTCAACTTCTATGGTACACAGAATCCACTATTGCATGTCCACAACTTTCCAAAAGATAAAAAGATATAAAGGAAGATGGATTCCAACACTCAAGGACAATGTTTCATTTATGAGGTTTTTTTTTTTTTTTTGCTAAAAAATGGCAGGCTTTTAATTAAACCTATGGTATGTTGTGTTATAAATTGATATTTTTTTATCATTGTGAAATATTTTTTTTTTATGTCTGTGAATGCTGTCCCGATGAAGCTTGATTCCTGCTCTAGCTGCATAACATTTGTATATTGTTTGCGTGAGTCTTGACACAGTTAAGCTCTACTGGGAGATCGGAGCGAGAGACTGTGTTTGAATTTGCTCCAGTATTAATACAAATGTATATAATTTAACTTCGGCAATGACGGCTTCATTTGAATAGTGTTTGTGTGTGTTTCGACAGTTACAAATAAAGCCACAATATGGATTGAAAGCCAGCTCATGGATTGAACTTGTCAATCATCTTGATAGATGACGCAGAGGAAATGCTGACCAAGAGGACAATTGTACATATGACCTGAGGGAACACATTTTGGTACACTTTGAAAGGTTGCCTCGTGAAAGCAAACCGTACCAAGAAGAAAACAAGCAATCTAGGTGTGAAAATGCCCTTATTCTAAGATGATTGAACATTGAAAGAGAAAAAAAGAGGCAGTGATAGCAGTTTAAAAAGGTTAGTAGTGGGAAAAACAAGGGCAAGGAGTATGATGCAACAGGGCTGCTAGGTTGTGACGTGACCTTTTCTTCATCAGGGTATTTATTCATCAAAGACTCACTCTCACTTTTAAACAAGCTAAGGGTGGCATGCGAACACAGAGCTTATTAAATAGCCATCTTGAAAGACTGACTCCCTGTCATGTTTTAGTGAATGGCATTTCTGATGGATCTGGCAGGGTGTCTAATTCAGAGTTTTCCCACCACTTTAAAGGCAAAGTAATAGGGACAAAAATCTGATTTAATTAGCTTATTTAACCAAAACATGTTCTCCATGGGTGAAATTAACAACAATTTATTTGGACACAGTTTCTCCTTGAAGGAGGTACTGTTGCTAATTGGAATTATTTTTGAGTTGTGTGTTCAGCAATTATGTGCACTTTTCCTTCTCCAAGACAAGCTGTGAGAAATTTGTTGTTTCCATGTGCAGATTTAAGAGATACATTTGCAAAGTGTTTACTGGTTTTGTAAATTCAATAATACTTGAAAGACCTCTGAAAAGACAAAATACAGAGACAAGGCCATTGGGTAAACTGACTCAATTGCCTGTGTCTAGTTAAAGGAATATTTCATGAATATTCACATTAATGAGAGAGACAATAAAGGACAAAAAACAAACTGCTTCTTTGAAACGCTGGAGCGTTTGGATTTTGAAAGACACATTTATGATGATCTCTAATGAAGATTCTAGATTATCATTTTCATAAGATTGTTTGGCTCTTGCTAGCTCTTTGCTTTGCAATTTTTTTTTTTGATTAGAAGCTGTAACTAATGAAAAGAAGAAAAATAAAATCCAAACAATACGCCATTTAGCATTTTAGTAAGGCAAAATTAGAAACAGCTTGAGATACATATAACCTGTCACGCCAGGCTGGCAATAATGTCCACTGCCTTTTGAATAAACATTTTTATTTAGTCCGCCTTTTCCCCCAAAGTTTCATCGTTATTTATTTCTGTTTATTTATTCAGGACAGTGCACATTGATGAACAATCTAACATTTCTGTACAGATTGTAAATGAGCCAGGTTATAAATGCTAATTTTCACCTGCAGTCCTGAGGCAGGAAAACAACTGTTCTAAGTATTGCATTTACTTGAACATTGAATTCATCATGCTAAAGCTAAACAATACCCTGACCTTCAGAAACAAACACAAATTTAAGAATGGTTTACCCATAGGGGCGTTGCTAGACCCTTTTGCTGGGTTTTTACCCTTTTACTCAGTATAAATCTGCTGTGCCAGTAAATTTGAAGTTTAACAATTTATTTTATTTGTCAGTGTGTATTTAATAGAAATTATATTATGCAATAGAAATTATCTATTTGCAACGCAGTAATAAACCAATCAGCGCTTAGAAAAGAAACGCAGTTTACCGAAAACAGAAGCTGTATTTCCTAGCGCGCACACATCTGAGCACACCGGCGACGTCTGCCGGTATTATGAAAACATGACGGAACAAAAGTTTGTAAATAATACAAATATTATTTTATTATTTGCTTCTGTTCATGGACATAATAATTATTTTTTGTACGAAGCAGGGACATGAAGCAGAAAGGAGAGATTTTGAAGGAGGTATGATAAACAATAAACAATTTAAATCAAATAGGCTACAGACATAGGCCTATTTTGAGCTATTTTATCACAAAAACAGACTGTACTCGGAAGTTTTGCTAACTTTATAACCTAGAAGAGCACTGCAAAGTAGGCCTAGCTACTTTTGGCAGGTTAGTTAAACAAATATTTCCTGCAGCACCGCGTCAGTTAGCAGAGCATCAGCCTAACAGTGTTTGATTTGGTACAAACAATTAAGCTTATCTTTACGCTTGTGCCGAGGGTCCAAAAATGAGCTGTGTCCGGTGCAGTAGCGTACGTTAACCTTTGATCGGCGGATCAACCAAAAATCTATTGATTTTCAATCAAATTTCTATGATTGAACATCAGGTTTTCATCGACAGGGTAATGGTGATTCAACATTAATTTTGCATTCAAATTTCAATATCAACCATAATGATGATTCAGATGAAAAAAAAAAAAAAAACCCAATGTTTATTCAATGTTGGCTTGCTGTTTGGTAGCCTATACGTGTGACAAACTCCTATACACTCCACAGCACACTGAACACGCAAAAGACACGAGAGTAGGCTTGTGTTTTACATAATTCATATCTTTGTGTTTGGTGTGTATGTGGGCTAATCATTTTATGTTTGTGTGTAGAGTTACCACGTAAAAACACATTTTGGATGAGTTAAAATAGTTTTGAATGTTGACACATTAACATTTTGTAGTGTGGATCTTTCATTGCAGCATTTATCCTCATTCTCATATTTAAGAATGTGTTATCTGCTTGACAGATCATTTAGCTACTGCTGCCCACTAACATGCTTTTAAAGCTATTGTTATCAAATTTTTTTGTCCATCAAACACCTTAAAATGCATATGTAGGTGTGAGAAATCCATATCTCTTGGGGGAGCATGCCCCCAAACCTCCCTAAGGTACCTACTACCTAATTCCCCATCCTGGTGTTTTTGAAACAGACGCCCCTGCCTTCAGCACTCTACTGTCTTTGATTTTGTGTGGTAACAATGAATCATTCTTTGGGATATGAAATTTATACGTAATTGACTTATCGGTAAGCCCCACTCTCTTTAGTGTCTGTTACTATCTTAGACAAACAATGGGGGACTTGTGCCCCAGTAGAGCTTAATGTCTAGCAACGCCCCTTATAGCAAATTATGTTTATTTAAACACTATTCACTTTTTGAGAATAGCAAATGTTGTATAGAAAATGTATAGAACAAGCCTGAAAATCTTGCTTTGATCAAGCTACAGGCCATGACCTGTTGTGTGCAGCTTTACATTGAAGTCAATAATGCATTACCATGGAGAGCAATATCTAGTATATGAACTGACTAAAGAGCAACCACATCTTCATCATGTTTGTGGCAGAGACAAACTGTAGTCTATGCTGCTGACACAATAATGCTTCAGGTTTGAAGGTAGACTTCTGCAACGTAGAAGAAAATTTCAATCACAAACTGTCCATCCCAGGTGTGAACATCAAAGATTCTTCTTTTTTGATTCCCACAGACCGCTGCTTCATTCAAGGCTGCATGGGAAAGATGTTCTTTATCCACACAAACTTCACAAACACCTTGGTGTGGCTGGGTAAATTACACCAAGAGGTAAATAACACCACATTTACAGAAAGAAATCAGAAGAAAAAAAATAAAGAAGAAATAGCCTACAGTAATTACTATAATGCAGTAATGATAGACAAAGGCCTAGTTTCACAGACATGCATGGCTTAGATTTACACCGTGTCCTTACCAGACACGATGCGATAATATTCCAGCGACAAATAATTTGTCTGTCCACACTAGATGTGACGCGATTGTGAGATGCATCAAAATCAATCAAAATGCACTGCCAATCAGAAGCGTGTGGGCGGAATCTATCTATCCATCCATCTATCTATCTATCTATCTATCTATCTATCTATCTATCTATCTATCTATCTATCTATCTATCTATCTATCTATCTATCTATCTATCTATCTATCTATCTATCTATCTATCTATCTATCTATCTATCTATCAATAAATTACAGTTACGTCTGTCTGACGGTGTGCCTGTTATTCGCATACCTCTTGAACAGTTAGACTGATAGATTTCAAACTTTACAGGTGTCTTGCTATGGGCACGAGTAACTGCGGTGCCAAGTTTGAGATTTGGATTAGAAATGTAAAAGATTTCATTAAATATCTATTGGTAACAGAAGCACACATTGACTTTTGCCGCTCTAGCCGCTGGCCATTCCCCCTCTCACACGGCACATTGAGTGGCCATTCCCCCTCTCACACTGCACACTGAGTGGCCACTCCCCTCAGTGTCTATAGTGCAAGAGGGGAGTGGCCACTCAGTGTGCAGTGTGAGAGGGGGAATAACAGGCACACAGTCAGACAGACGTTACTGTAATTTATAGATAGATAGATAGATAGATAGATAGATAGATAGATAGATAGATAGTTAGATAGATAGATAGATAGATAGATAGATAGATAGATAGATAGATAGATAGATAGATAGATAGATGAAAAGATACATTTTATCGCGTGTCGTGGCACAGTGTAGTTAGGACACAGTATAAACCATATAAGACAAAACAATGACACTGACATATTTTAAGATAATATGTCAGAGCAAGTTTCTTTCAGTTAAAACAGCTCAGACATGCATTTTAGACTGGGACTAGGCTTAAGCCATGTCTGTGAAACAGAGAGATTATGTTACACTCTAAATCTGTAAAAAAAATAGGGTATAATGCACTGTAGTAATGGAATTTTCCATATTTATTTATTTTTTTTACATGTTTTACCTGTGCTTTGAAATTTTCAACTTCATCGCATTGTGTTAACAGAAATGTCCGTAAAATTACTGGATAATGTCCACCATTTGAGTGGTCCTATGTGTTTATAAAACTTTTTTTTTTTTTTTGCATTGTACACTTTAAAAAATGAATTTGTAAAATAACAGAAAATACTCTTGTTTTACAGATTTATTTTTTTTACAGTGTACAATGCAAGTAACAAGAAGAAATTAAACAAATAGGCTACTGTAGGACCACTCAAATTGGCTACTAAATGCATACCATTTCTTTCTTATATTTTTTTGTGAATATAACATAATATAACCTAGCAATGTTTTTAGGTTTTTCGAGTTAAAGGTTCTGAAAGCAATTGCAACCTGAACCATTTCCCTGACTCTTTTTATTTTTTTGATCTTTTACACTGATATGTTGGAGGCACATGAAACTTTGTCTAAATGAGATGCTTTGCTCCAACAAGATAGCAGTTCAGTTAGACATTGCAAAATGCTGTTTATTTCTTCACAAGCAAACAAAATGAGAAACAGATGGTTTCATAAAATGATATGAAGCTGAAACATAAAACCAGATGACAAATAAACTCAGAAAGAGCTGAAGTACATATTTTATGTAAGGAGTTTCATAAAGGTTTACACCAGCTGTTTGGAAACAAATGATTCATTGCAGTTCTATCATGGCAGCTCTCAGAGTGTTTGGCATGGTAATGAATATGACAATGTTATATGTTTTGTTTGGGCAGAATAGATCTGCTACTCTGCTACTGTTATTGGTTATTGCTTCTTCAGAGTAGTATTGGACTTGCTGTCCAATACGTACACAAAATACTACTGTGAGCATGTGAGACCTGCTGCTGCTGTACGATAGCTGTGCTCTATTGAGAACACATGGCTGCATCAGAAATCGCATGCTTCCCTATATAGTAGGCGAAGAAAAACAGTTTGTGACAAAAGATGTAGGCCTATGTCTGTATTCACAGTACTCAAATAAGAGTTGGCAAACGTAACCGGATAATCTACTTCCAGCGAGATTCTGCAGTTTGCTTACAATGGACACTTTACTGTCCCATGAGGCCACGGGAGAGGATTTGTAAATTGCAGTGAAGTGACGTAACTGATGCAGATAGGTCACGATAATGACAACATGGGCAAAAGTAACATAATATATAGAACATATTTTTTTTAGCGGTCATCAAGTAATACTCAAAGTATGCATTTTTTGACATACTGTAGCCAATGTGATTGCAAGCAGATTGGTTAAGGACCTATCCGCCTGCGCCATCAAGTTTCATGACAGAACTTGTGTTTGATTGGGGAATTGAAGAGGATTGTATTTTTTTTCATTTTTTTTTTTTTGTGATACCAGAACCTCCAAATATGAGGTTACAAAAATGTTATAGCACTTTTCTCAATAAATTTCGTTTAACCCCAGTTTGTATTATTGTAGTAAGAGATTTTTGTGAATGTTAAAGAAAGTAAATGGAAGTTGAAGAAATCATTTTTTCTTTACCCAGTCTTCTTTATTTTATTTTCTTCATAGCAACATCTGAAACCTCAAACAACAGCCTGCAGTTTTGTAAAGCTTTGTCTTTCCCAGAACCGTTTTATCTCCACTTTTTGTTTTCTCTATTCATCGCTCTTTGTGTTCAGTTCATTTTCATTTTTCCCTTTCAGCGTCCTGCTCCCATCCAATCTCACCTTCTTCCAAGTCTCTCTTTTCTCCTACATTCTTTCCTCATGTCTTTCTGATCTTCTACATCAGCCCTCCCTTCTCTCGTCATAAGCCCTCTGCTCTGCGTTCACCAGCCCCTGCTCATCTTCTTAATCTTAATCCTACACAATTTGCATATTTTCTCTATAATTTTATTCGCTCGCAGTCTTTTTTCTCTTCTCCCAGGTTGCATTTAAATAATACAAATCTGTTCTATATTTGTCAACTGTGTGATGATCTTACATTTATGAATATAATTGAATATGTTCCAACCTTTGAAAGCTGTTGCCAGAGGGGCTGAAAATAACAGAGAGGCATCTGGAGCCCCACTTTATAGATCTAGATTCCAATCATAATGAAAGCCGTTTGCCATGTTCTTTGCCCTGGGGGATCCCATCCTCCAGCGTTCTGACCAACAGACATTGTGGTGAAGAACTGTGTCAACTTTCAAAGGGTAAATGAGCATTTCTCAGAATAATGCCAGTTCAGAGTAGCAAATAACTGTTATTCAACAGATGCATAGTTTGTTTTAGTTTCATTTTTTACTGTGTTTTGTTCCTGTTTTTGCCTGCCTGAGTTCCTAATTTCCTTGGCTGTTAATTAGATTCCACACACCTGTTTCTGTTTACCTTTATTACGTTTCACCTGTATTTAAGCCCTGAGTTTCATTTGGTTCCTTTTTCCGGTATCGTCCAAGGATACATTTACATGACAAGAATAGACTTAAAATGTAATACGCATGCAAGACAATAACAGGATCATTTTCATAAACTTGCACTTTGAAACCTGTTTTCAAAAGTTTGCGTTTTTAGGCGTCCCAAAACACCATTGCCGTAAAAAAAATTCAAATTTGTTTTAAATAAGTGGCCGTCCTGGAAAAAAAAAAAGTCGCCTGTCAATGACACAATATCCGCTCTATCTTCAGGAAGAGTCCTGGACTATAAATTCCCCAGAATTCCTCTGGAGGGAGATCTCTCTGCCTCTTTGACTGCACTTGTTGTACTGTGTGTGTTAGCTGGTGAAAATGTAGACATAGATTGTGATCTTGGTGCTCTTTGTGGTGTTAACAGAGTGTTGTTAACTATTTTTATATAGTGTGGTCTGTTTCTAAAAGATGAGCACCCTAATGTAAGTGTGTTATTATTTGTGAAGCCGTAGGGATGCCTTGTTTTCTTTGTAGGCCAAAAGGGTCTTTACTTTTCTTCTGTTTATTGGGCTAGATAACGAGTAGGGTATGGTATATGTTTTGTTTCTTTCATTTTATTTGTAGTTTTATTTGTTTGTTTATTGTTTTGGCAGTAGCTCACCCCTGAAGATCTTTCTTCTAACCTGACCTAGACCAGAGGCTGTAACAATGGTCAGTATGTTGATCTAGCTATCCCAGATGAATCTAAAGTCTAAAGAGGAAAGTTGACAGAGAAAATAGTCATACAAAGAATAATGCAAGACAACTATGCGTTCCTAGTTTTGTAAATGCAAAGCCGGTGTCTTATCTGCAACGAAAATCCGATCACACTAGATGTACACTACGACTCCGATCACACTAAATATATTGCAGTTTTGGCCCGTGGGCCGTCTGTTGCCGACCCCTGACCTACGCTGACCTTGTTGTTAAAGCTGCGCCCTCTTGTGGTGAATTTTTTTTTGTTAGTTTTATTTATTTTCACCCTCTATCTCCTGAATGTTCTGTGTAGATTTAAGATTTGTAGTTTTGATTCCCTATTTCTTTCATTGTGCACATTACAGCCACACGTCTCATCAGTGTTCACTGTACAGTGTACACTAATAAAATGTTATAGAGTAACAAAAGTAAAGAGTTACAAAAGAAGGTGTGGTGTTCTGATTTGGACTGCTTTTTTAGACAAGAAAACTACTTAGTTGGACCTAATTACATTCTTGCAGTTTACCATAAAAAGATTGAAGCAATGTAGTCTTTATGGAAACAATCTCTGACATTGTCTGTGAAATTACCCCCTCTCCAGGACCCGGAAAGAGATTACCGAACAATGGAAAGAAAAAATGCCATGTATATCTTTCATCAATTTGCTTGTGTTTACCACAGTGGCCTTTACATGTATATTTTGCTCGTACTTTCATCTTTTCCTCTGATTTTGATGCTTTGCTCTGTTTCACAGACTGTTGGTCTACATTAATTCTGATGGCTTGTTTTCCTCCTTTGATGTTGCAGAGCTCTTTAAAAGTCTATCCATAGCCACAAGGAGAGAGAAGCACTTCATATCGATATACTGCCGTAGTACCTCACACACTACTCACGATCCATATTCCATTGATTCTGTATGACTCTTCACACTTGTTAGATGCTTGTGAATTGCAGGCCCTCTGCAGTAAAAGACTCTGTTCTGTTCGCCTCTCCAGTGAATCAAAATTTTGTCAGTGTATAACACGTCTGTATTCTTCACAAGCTTAATATTTCACACTTAGTGAGAGCCAGCATCAAAGAATACACAACTACTGCATTTTATAATGATGTTGGTCGCTGCAGTGAGTGGGTTATTCCATCGTTAGTTTTATATGAAGGGTTCAGAGTTTTTTTTTCGTAACAGTTCACTCCCAATGAGGCTTTGGCTTTCAGCTGCCAAGCTGACAACAATCCTTATGAAGAAATGATTCATCTGGTTATAATAGTAGCAGATCCGGGTAGTTCATAAACTCTGCTTGGGAGACATGCCGTAAGGCATAAATGCTGGATTCCCAACTGCATTGCTATTGTGCTGGGATGATTCTGATCCATGAAAATGAAGAGCTGATTGTGGAGAGCGTTTCAGTCCAAACACTTACCTTGGTAAATGACAAATAGCAGTGCCCACAATAAAGAAAAAGGAACATGTCAAATTCATAGAAATGTTCTCTTTGTACGCATGTTGGTTTTTGTATTTATTTTATTGCTGCTTGCAGCTATATTTTTTATTTATTTATGTATTTGAATAGTTCAGATGCAAAAGCCTCTAAGTGCCATTTGAAATTTTCTTCTAGAATGATAATTTTTTATCAAGCTTGTATATTTAAGTTCAGTGATTTCACTTAAATGGCAATGATAATTACCTATTAAGTGAAATTACTGAACTTAAATATACAAGTTTGATAAAAATCATAATTAAAGAAGAAAATTTCAAATGGCATTTAGAGGCTTTTGCATCTGAACTCTTCATTTATAAATTTTTTTTTAAGAAAAGTTTAACCCCAGTTTTTTTACACCTTGAATACGTCTTAATCCCTTTTCCATTATACTCTATTTTAAAGAAAATGTTGTAAAATCTGAATGAACATGCCATAGTCCTGGTAGGCATGATGACTGCAGATGTGGCCTGGTCATTAAACTGCAATGTCTGTAATGCGAAGGCAAAGGTTTTGTTGGATCAGTGTTGGAGTCTGTTGCCGTCTCTCAGGGCTCGTTTTTACTGACTGAACATGTTGAATCGGAATTAAAATGTCTGAGAAGTGAAAAATGTCCCAAAAATTAAAATTATGTCATTAATTACTCACCCTCACGTCGTTCCAAACCCATAAGACGTTCATATTCGGAACAGGAATGAAAATATTTTTGATGAGATCCAAAAGCTTTCTGTCCCTTCACTGGGAGCAATGCAATTTACACATTCAAGGTCGATAGGAAATACATCATTAAAGTAATCCATGTGACACCAGTGGTTTAACCTCAATTTTATAAAGTGACACAAGGGATTTGTTTGCACAAAAAACAAAACAAAAAAACCAAAAAAAAAAACCCCACAAGGTCACACTTTAGTTTAGGCTCCATTTCTCAACACTAACTAACTATTAACTGTGACTTTTGCCTATATAAACTCCTTAGTAACTAAATTACTGCTTATTAATTTAATAGTTAGTAAGGTAGTTATTAAGTTTAGGTATTGGGTAGGCATTGGGTAGGATGTAGAATATGGTCATGTAATAAGGCATTCCAACGCATTCTCATCCTTTAACGTCATATAGAACGCTATATGACAAAACGGGCTATACTACGCACATGGCACCCGTTATCGTTAATATAACACGCGCTGTGAGGGATAAGTTTAGGTGTGGGGTAGGGTGTGCGTGTCATATTCACGCTAAAGGATTTATAACGTCTTGGGTTTGCGTGTTATATTAACGATAAAGGGTGCCATGTGCGTAGTATAGCGCCGTTTTTGCATATAGCGTTTTATATGACGTTAAAGGATGAGAACGGGCTGGGCATTCATATGTTCTTACTAATAAATTGCCAGTATCCTAGTAATATGCATTCTAATTAGCAACTTAATAGTGAGAATTGGACCCTAAACTACACTCTTTGAAAAAAGGGTTCTATGAAGCATAGGGTTCTTTACTCACCTCCAAAGAACCTTTTACTAAAAGGTTCTATAATGACAAGAAAGAATCCTTTTGGCACAAAGGTTCTTTATAGGCTATTTGTTCATATAATTCATTATTCTGCAACATTTTGTAGTTGTAATTAGATTATTGTTTATTAAACTGTTGTAGTAACTAAATATCACATTTTAATCATGCTGATTACTGAAATGGCACTCTTCGTGTGATATTGATTAACTACATAAAATGATATAAATATATACATTTTCTAACCCCCATATCTGGAATTTTGTGATCATTCACATACATTCATAAATACATTTTAGGGTCTTGATGTTTGTCAATAATATGAAACATTTAATCTGGAAAGGACAAAACAAATGATAATGAATGAACCCAAAAGGTTCCATATAGAACTTTTTTCCCCTAAAGGGTTCTTGTTGAACCCTTAAAAAGGGTTCTGTATAGAACCCAAATATGTAGCGCTGATAGAACCTTTTAAGGTTCTATAGAGAACCATTTCTTCTAAGAGTGTATACTGCCCTACAAAGCAAAAAGGCAGTAACTACGCAGAGTGCAGAACTGAGAAAAATGACTTTTGCTAGGGCTTTTTGCAGTTACTGTACAAACGACTACCATTTTTCTGTAAAACGACACGCATTTAAGATGAGATGTTTTGTCATATAACAAAGGATGCCTTGAATGTCCTGAAAATTGTAATAATTAATGCTTTACCAAAACTGCAGTTACTGCCTTTTTGCTTTGTAGGGCAGTATAGTGTTACCAAACTTTGTTTTGAATCAAGACCAGAAGTTGTTCCATGAATGCGCTTTGGATAATATTATCATCTAAATATAGTGCTAAATTATTATTTTTCATGTCATTATATATATGAAGAGTTCAGATGCAAAAGCCTCTAAATGCCATTTGAAATTTTCTTCTTTAATGATAATTTTTATCAAACTTGTATATTTAAGTTCAGTAATTTCACTTAAATGGCAATGATAATTACCTATTAATTGTTATCTAAGTGAATTTACTGAACTTAAATATACAAGTTTGATAAAAATCATCATTAAAGAAGAAAATTTCAAATGGCATTTAGAGGCTTTTGCATCTGAACTCTTCATATATATATATATATATATATATATATATATATATATATGTGTTGCATTTTTTGTTTATTTCTTAATAAATAAACAGGTCTGCCATCGCGTCTTCCTGATATCAACGGTCTCCTGTTACTCTCTATGCCAAATTCAAAGCCTTGTGTATCTCACACTGACTTTAAAAAAGCAAGATGTAGTAAATGAAAAAAAAAGAGAGTGAAGTAAGGTTTCCAGTAAGTGCAGAGATTGGTTTGAGTCATTGGGCTTGGAGCGTGCCTGATTTGGCCTGCTGAAACGTAAGAGCCGTAAGAGGATTGCAGTGGTTTTCTGCTGGCCAGCTTTAATCAGTGCAGAACTGCAAATGTCTACAGCCACAGATTATGCGGAGATAACATGACAAGAACCCAGTCCTGCCAGCCTGACTAGATAGCACATTGGGCACTGTACATACTAATGAGACAGTGAAGAGGAGTCGAGGAGGGAGCGAGATTCGTGTGTGTGTGTGTGTGTGTCCATGTCTGTAAGAGGTAAACCACTGTGCATTGTTTGTGCCTGTGAGGATTGTCTTCATAAGCCCTGCAAAATTCGATATGTGAAGTCAAGCATTTGTGCGCCATATCTTTGTTTCTCTCTGTTTGCCTTTGAACACAAATCAACATTTGTTTACTTCTCTTTGTACATGCGAATGCATGTGTCTATGCGAGTTTGAGCGCATTGCCCAGGGCCAGATAATACAAGAGAATGCCAGTGAACCTTGTAAGAGCTACTGTCGTAATCCAGCCAGTGCAGTGCAACCAAGCTGAAACAATACCGATCTATTTGGCTTTTCGCGCTGACCTGAGATCAGGGACTAGACTGAACTGGCAAGCAAGCTCTGACTCTTATGAAACGATGCACGATTCATCGCCTGAATGACTTCATTCCTTCAACATGACAAAGTTCTACAAAACCGAATTTTTCTGATAAAGACAACCCAACAACACAGACGGGGAGGCCAATGGCAAACACAAAAAGACAGGCAAATAGCTTCTATTTTATGGCAGTAATAAATAAGATTTTGCGATGCACCATTAAAGCTTTTGATATGTTAAAACCGAGGTGTAAAGTAGAGATGAGTGTGCTGTCGAAATCAATTACCCACCATCAATAGAACGCAATTGGAAAGCAACATGGAAATTGAGACTGAGCGGAAATGCAGAGACAGAAAATGAAATGCCTCTGCCTCCTCATTTGAACATACTGACTAAGCAAACTACATAAGACTGCCTCTTATTGATTTATTATTTAAGTGTCTGTTGTGAAAAATTACAGTGCTACTGCCTACAGACCTTCCCATTGTTGCCAAAAAAAAAAAAAAAAAAAACAATTTGTGCAATTTACCTCTCATTAAAAAAAATAAATGAAACGAACAGAACATTGCTTTAGGGGAAAGCAAATTTGGTCCTGGTGTAGTTATCCTCCTATCCAATCAAGGTAATCTGCTGACACCAAACTCTTGTTAAACATGGTAATGCGGACAGATTAATGTGCAGAAGGCTTGATAGCACCCAACAAGATCTTAATTAAAAGTGGGATGTAGGTATAGATGTGGAATATTTGCTGGAAGTGTTTCAAGGTAGACTAATTGGTGTAATAATTGCTGAGACACAAATAGTTCAATTAGAAACTGATTGTCTCATTACAGCGATATGCAAGTCGAGTAGTAGCTGAATTCCCCTATAGGCTTAATGGCAAGGGAGTTTGACACTGGGAAGTGTTGGTGTGCAGGTAAACCTGGGTGCAGGGTTGCCAGGTCTGTGTAACAAATATAGCCAATGGCCAATCAAAAATAGCCTTGCTCACTGATCTATATGACAGGATTTCTATACCAGCTGACAGTAAAGGCACCAGAAGTGTTTAAACGTCCAACTGACAGAGAGCATCATTGAGTCAAAACTCAAATAACCTGTTTTGCATAACATCAGTCACACAGGATTCATTTTTAGGATATATGTATGTAAATGAATGGACAAGCAGGATAAGTGATTTTTTTTTAAAAAATCGTTAAGGTGGGCACACTGCCGACACAGGCAATTGCCCAACACAATCATGGCAATTGCTTTATGTTTTGGCTAGTTGGTGGCTAAATCGATTCTCATTCAAACATTGTTGTTTGATCTGCTTATACATCCCAAAGATGGGTATGTTTAGGGGTGGACATTTATCCTTACTTTTATCGCTACCTCAAAAAGAAGCTTTCTCGTGAGATCAGGTTGTAATTGACCTATAATGTATGTAATTAGGTAGAAATACGAATATACAATAAATATTACAATACAAGCCAGTTATTATACTGCACTATATTGTATTAAAATTCAAAGTGTATCATAAATAAGCTTCCTCGAAGCAACAGTAATGCTTGTAAATAAAGCTTCATGTCTTTAAATCCACACGCATACGAAGTCTATTGGAGTTAGACAACATATGTCAGGACCTACTCGTTGTCATAGTCAAACTCTAAAATTATCACATGGAATCAATGTAGATGCTGTTGAAATTCTGCAGCAGAGTGAAGACATCTCAGATCATTTTCTAGTCTCGTGTATACTTCATTTAGCCAAAGCTTCAAAGCCGACTCCGTGTTACAAATATGTTAGACCTATCACTTCTGCTACTAAAGATTGCTTTATTAAAAACATCCATAGATAGAAGAACTCAATATTGTGACAGAAACTTTTGACTCTCTTTTCAAGCACTTTAGACACTTTAGTTGCTCCTTTGCGCTTAAAGAAACTTCAAGAAAATAGTCCAACGCCGTAGTACAACGAGCACAGTCAGGCCCTTAAAAGAGAGCAGCCAGAAAAATGGAGCACAACTGGAAGACACCAAAACTAGAGTTTTTTGGTAACACTTCCTTTTACAGTCCAGTTACCCATGTAAATACTATGTACTTATTTTAGTAACTACAATTACTGGGTAATAACTAGTACTAACCCTGAACCTACCCCTAAACCTACCACTGTTCCATGTACTTACCTTATATTAAGCCAGTACTTTCTAGGTAAGTACACTGTAAGTACAGTACTGTAAAAGGAAGCAGTGCCAGTTTTTTCACATTTCATGGAAAGAGAGCATGACTGCGTACAGAGAGGCCTTAAAAACAGCTTGATCTGCTTATTTTTCAACCCTATTTGAAGAAAATAAACAAAACTCTAGGTATTTATTTGAAACAGTGGCTAAATTTGTCACAATCTGGGTTGTTTCTCTCTTATCTCTCACACTATCACACACACACTCAGTGACACGTATCTCTCTCACACACCAGCACACACACACTTATTAAGATATGTCTTATCGATCACAAGTTTAGTATGGAGTACCACAAGGCTCAGTACTAGGACCGCTGCTGTTCACTCTGTACATGCTACCCTTGGGAGATATCATTAGGAAGCATGGCACTAGTTTTCACTTTAATGCTGATGATACTCAGCTTTATATTTCTGACGAAACTTACCAATTCACAAAATGAACGGAATGCAGTGTTGATATAAAAAAACTGGATGACAAGTAATTTCCTACTAACATTTTAATTATTGAACAAAAAACTTTCTCATGAAATAACCTAGAATACTGTCTAACACTTGATGACTGCTCTGTCAAACCTCACCGTTGGTTTGGAACCTGAGTGTGCTCTTTAATACCAATCTTTCATTAGTCTAGTATTTGTAAAACCTCATGGTTGCCCTGCATGCTTAATAAATAAACTATAGTTGGTCCAAAACGCAGCAGCTCGAGTTCTTACTAGAACTAGGAAGTAAGGTTCAGTTTTTTCAGTAATACCTAGAATATCAAAATCGACTGCTGGCGGTAGATCCTTTTTCTATTTTGCACCAAAACTCTGGAATAGTCTTTCTAACATTGTTCAGGAAGCAGAGTCTGTCAGTTCAAATCTAGACTAAAAACACCTCTCTTTGACCTACCTAGCATACACATAACACAGTATGAACTTCTATAATTCAATGTTAGACTGCATAGATTAAGTTTATGTTTATCCAGAGGTTTACCGCAGTCTGCCAGACCCAGGCCGTATGGACATGATGACAACGCAGTCTTGAAATGTCAACTAGTCTCTCTCCTGTGAAGGCCCCCTTCTCCATCCCTTTACCTCTGTACAGATTAAATGTTGTCATAGTTCAGGTTCACATGGCTACTTGGACGCGATAAATAATTCTGTGAATGAGCGGGCCGGAGTGCGTTAAGTGTTTTCTGTTAGAATGGTGTCATTTAAGAGGCCCCTAAGTTAATGACTAATGATCTTTGCAACGGAAGTGAATTTTTCAAAACTAACTTTAGCTGGACAATAACTTTACTCTAGAGCTGCTGCAAAGCCAAAACAATCTCTTTTACTTTAATTTACTATTATCACTGTAAAGCTCCTTTGAAACAGTCCATATTGTTAAAAGCGCTATATAAATAAAGGTGACTTGACCTGACTTGACTCAACAACATAATTTCTTATTTACTGGTCTGTTCTAATATGTAACTATGTCATGTTTGGTCTCATCTGACAGCTTATAAACTGAAATGAATGGTGGTGAACTTAATAAAGATATTAAAGTATCCTAATGTACAATCTAGGTACTATTGGTTAAACATGCATTGAGGAGAATAACGTCCTCAGAAGAACGTTAACGCGTTAATGCAAATTAAGTTGTACAGTATGTGCATACCTCACAAAACATAAACAAATAACCACTTACATGCTTATAATGTTTGAGTTGTAAGAATGTACAGTGAGACTTGAAAAAAAGGTGACTCGTTTAATAATGTTTTCTCATTAAACGCTGATAATTTCCTATTGATTCATTAGAAGGTGTGGGAATAGTAATATGGTGGTGAATTCACATACTGGGTAACAAAGTACTACTCCTTCACCAAAACATAACCATGCTACTGTATGTGGTTAAGTTTTTGCAAAGAAGTTACAATGGCTGCTATAGTGCTTGAAGTAATTATCTGTTGGGCTACCTTGGAGGCTGAGTGTGTGCTTTTTTGCGTGGGGGAAAGTTGTTACTTTCAAACTGTGTATACCTTTGCTTATGGAGTGTGCTTGCCATTGTCTAGTCCGTTGTCTCTGCACAATCTTTTAAAGAGGCCGTGGGGATTGAGAGTAGGGTTCTGCTTTGATCACACTGAATAGGAACTGCTGGCACAGGCACACTGGAGAGTTTGTTTCAAGCCTGCATGAGTAAGAGAGTGTCTCAGCGTATCTTACTCACTGACTTTGGAGTGCCAATGTAGGCCATACCCCCGTTACTGATGAGCTGTGCCATTAATGATACTGAGCTAGTGAAATTGTTTTTCTTTTGCATGCAAATCACAGCTCTTTTTACTCCTTGTAAATTATGCTTATTCTAAGCAGTGAGAAGGGACAAACTGTGTGCTGTAAGTCATTAAGTGGTGCATCCTTGTACCTGTTTTATCCACTAGACAGATTTGTCTGTTGAGAAACACACAGGCCTACATTAAATATATTGTTCCACCGACAACAGTTCAATCCTTCCCTGTGACACAATGAACTAATCAGACGTAGGCTTTAACATGCAATCAGCTCCATATGTGTGCCAGGATTGTTTACTGGGAAAGAGAGTGTGAAAATATGGAGCCGGTAAAAAGACATTTGCTGAAAGGATTATCACATTAATGAGAAACATCTACGTATGTGCTGATATACAGTCCAAAAGTATACAGGCTTTTCACTGTTTCTATCACTCCGGTTGTCTTTGTTTGTGGGTTCCAGAGTTACGCATGTTATCTGGGGATTCAGTGCAAATTGATACACCTGCAGGTGGTGGTGAGTCAATTATTTGAGTAATTCACTCAACTGATTTGTTAAAAAATACTGACTCATTCAAAAGCAAAACAACTGCCTTTTGAGTGGCTCATTGAACAATGAAAATCATGGATAATGATGAGGTCACTGACCAAGTAATGACTGACAGCAAGTTCTCATGGAGATGAAGGAGAAGAACCCTATACTTTTCAGAATGGAGCGGCCTGGAAATGACAACATGGAGCGCTGTAGGGGAACGGAACTCGGAGCACTTCGAACAGGCTTGTCAGTGGCTGCTTTGGGGTGGCATGTGTAATGATGGCCTCAGGCTGTGGTTGAGGCTCAGAACAGCAGCAGGGTGGTGTGGCTGTGAGAGCTCTTGAATCTGACAGGGGTGAGAACTCATGAATGCTAATGCATTTAGTGCTTGGATAATTGGCTAATAACTTACAATACATATTAACCAGGGAAAGTCACTCTCAGATTAATTCTGTGTGACCAAAACCAGCTGAAGCTAAAAATGTTATGTCTTTCCCTAATACCCTAGTCTTATAAACTTTCATTTAAGCTCAAATGAGTTGCTGACATGTAGTGCAAGGGACAATCATTGCACACCATCATACAAATATAAATGGGAGATATCCAGTCGTACAGTATATTTTACATCAATCAGTTCATTAAAGCTTCATTGGTATCCTCTTCCGTCTCTACTCATGTCCCACAGCTCAACTCTGACCCTTACAGATCCATGTGAATGGAGTTACCTGCACTCTCCCCATGCTCTAATATAATTGGAAAGACTTACATTCAAGCTAGCAAGGCATACGAGATAGAGAATGGAGACTGTTCAGCCTCTCTCCATTCAAACTGTGCAACACCTTTGTACACTGATCAAAATTATAAACACAACACTTTTGTTTTTGCCCCCATTTTTCATGAGCTGCACTTCTCCTTTGCTGAGATAATCCATCCACCTCACAGGTGTGGCATTTTAAGATGCTGATTAGACAGCATGATTATTGCACAGGTGTGCCTTAGGCTACGTTCACACTGCAGGCTGAAACGTCCTAATTCCGATTTTTTTGCCCCTATGCGACCTGTATCTGATTTTTTCATGACAGTCTGAACGACACAGATCCGATCTTTTGAAATGCGACCCAGGCCACTTGGGTATGTGGTCTAAATCCGATATGTATCCGATCTTTTGAAATGCGACTTCAATCTGAACGGCCAGGTCACATATATCCGACCCACACGTCATTGCAAGCACCTGTAGCCAGCCAATACACGCTAACTCCAACGCGTTTCCTCACTGTTATGGGCCACTGCAGACGTGTCTCTTCCCCAGTGTTGTGCCTGAACGCGTTCAAAGAACGATAGTGCATGAACGCGTTCATATTTTCGCGTATCATATTATTCACGTTCGCCCGAAATAAACTTACTGTATTACTGCCTGATGAACATTACTGTGAACACGTTCATTCTGGTGTATGTGAACGTGCGCTCTCTGTCAGTATAACTTTGTACAGTAGGGTGCCAGATATAGAGCCTTCCAAGCGAAAACCTGGCTAAAACACGTGTGAACATGCCTTAAAATGTAGCGAATAACCACCCAATCTGGCAACACCGCGGCCGCCGGTGACAAAGCAAGGAGCGCCGCGGACACGCACTATCAATTAAACGGGTATTATGACGAGGTCGGTGAGGATCGGAAAAATCTTACATTTATGTGCAAACTGCCCGTCGATAAAATAATTATTGTCTGTGTTTGTATATGGGCTGTGGCAATAATAATAATAAAACAAAAGCTCGCAACATATGAAAAAAACGAACTATTCTGCAAACAACAAGTGACGTCTTGGACCGTTGATTACTCTTCTGCGCATGCGGGTCACTTCTGGGTCATTTCACGTTCACACAGGAGATCACAAAAGGTCGCATTTAATTGGAAATGTGAACGGCCTTGCAAAAAAATCGCATTTTTTCAAAAAATCGGAATTGAGCATTAAGCCCTGCAGTGTGAACGTAGCCTTAGACTGGCCACAATGGGCTCTATGCACGGCGGTATTTCCTGTGAAGGATTAAGGATGCTCGATAACTTCCGCCGATCGTAGAGTCCAATGCAATACCGAGAATTTATATTGAATTTTATACTCCATGGTTATAATAAAGAAACGTTAGTCACAAAAACAGATAAAACAGACACCCCTCGTTGTGTTTATACTTCTTTTTAAAATTATATTAAATAAACATAACTATATATAAAATTACATCTAAACGTATGTACGTTTCGTTTCAAAGACGGGAGGACAGTAAATTTTGAAGACTCTGCCATAATCCCGTTTTTCTCGGTTCTCCTCCGCTTAAATCTCCACAACCGGAAATGGACGAGCATCCTTGCGTCAAATGCGGAACTTATGCGTGCATATAGCCCATAAGGCCCCGTTTACACGAAGGGAAAACGCAGATATGTCCCTGCGGATTGGCCTCTCGTTTACACGAAACTGCTGTTTTTATCACAGAAAACGATTATTTCTAAAAACTCCGGCCAAAGTGGAGATTTCTGAAAACGCCGGTTATGTGTTGTCGTGTGAACTGGGAGAAACGGTGTTTTAGGTTCTCTCTTGTCGAATCTGAGGATTCTGTTTGGCTTGCATGGCTTTATCCTTAACCCTACACTCCCGCCAATAGGTTTGTTATAGTTATTATGGCACTGGACGGCGTATTTATGCGGGTGTGTGAACGATGTTATTTTTGTAAACGGAGAGGGGGAAAATATTCGTTTTGCTAAATACCCGGCTTTGTGTAAACGTGGCCTAAAAGGCCACTCTAAAATGTGCAGTTTTATCACACAGCACAATGCCACAGATGTTGCAAGTTTTGAGGGAGCGTGGAATTGGCATGCTGACTGCAGGAATGTCCACAAGAGCTGTTGCCCGTGAATTGAATATTAATTTTTCTACTATAAGCTGTCTCCAAATGCATTTCAGAGAATTTGGCAGTACATTCAACCGACCATGTGTAACCACATCAGCCCAGGCCCTCCACATGCAGCATCCTCACCTCCAAGATCGTCTGAGACCAGACACCCGGACAGCTTCTGCTACAATTGGTTTGCATAACCAAACAATTTCTGCACAAACTGTCAGAAACGGTCTCAGGGAAGCTCATCTGCCTTCTCTCTGTCCTCATCGGGGACTCGACCTGACTGCAGTTCGTCGTCGTAACCAACTTGAATGGGCAAATGCTCGCATTCGATGGTGTCTGGCACTTTGGAAAGGTGTTCTCTTCATGGATGACTCCCGGTTTTCACTGTACAGGGGAGATGGCAGGTCTGTTGTATAGGACTAGATGTTGATATCCCTCGATACATGCATACTTGAGGCACCGACTGGACTCCGTGGGATAATCAAATGAGTGATGTCACCCTTTGGGTTATCAAGTGGGCGCCCTCCTTCTTTGGTGTTTCGCTGATTGACCCACGACACCTCCAGGGGGTTCAGCAGTGTATCCCAGCGTCCTGGGTTCACTCCCTAGGTGCCATCACTTCATTTGACGACCCAGACGGAGTCCTTTCTCTTCATCCACAGCCACTGGCTTCCTTTTTCAGCAGCCCTGGAGAGGTCTTTAACTGCCTGCCTATGGGCTTTCTCTTGCACTCCCATCTCCCTGAGTAGCCTGGATGTTGAGGTGGCTACGAACCCTCTGCAGCCTACTTCCACTGGGCGTATGTTCGCTTTCCAGCCTTGTTGTTGTGCATCGGATGCAAGTTCAGCGTACCGCAGCCTTTTCCTTTCATAAGCTTCCTCCACTGCACCCTCCCAGGGCACGGTGAACTCAATGATGTAAACAAGCTTGAGTGATGCTGACCACAAAACAAGGTCTTGTCGCTGGTTTGTAACTGCGATCTCAGCTGGAAGCAGAGTTTCTTGCCCAAGTCAGCCAGCAGCTTCCAGTCCCGTGCTCTACCCAGCTGACCAGTGTCCGGTCTTGTGGCGGTGAGGTGGTGAGGCCCTCTCGAACAAATGGTATCAGCTGCCCCCGGGATGACTGGAGAGGAAGGGCATTCACACTTGCCCTTCAACTTTCTAGCACAGCTGCAAGACTCTTTAAAACCTGGTTGTGCCGCCAGGTATAACAACTTTGGGTGACCTGGTCTTGCATCCCACTAAGATGTGTTTCAGTGTTGCCCCTCTTGGACATAGAGGGCACGTAGGTTCTTCGGTGTACCACTGGCTTAGGTTTGCGGGGGAAGGCAGACACCATGTATGGCATTGTGTGGGTGAGCAGTTTGCTGATGTAAACGTTGTGGATCGAGTGGCCTATGGTGGCGGTGGGGTTATGGCATGGGCAAGTGTATGTTATGTACAATGAACACAGGTGCATTTTGTTGATGCCATTTTGAATGCACAGAGATGCTGTGACGAGATCCTGAGGCCCATTGTTGTGCCATTCTTCCACGACCATCACCTCATGTTGCAGCATGATAATGCACGGCCCCCTGTTGCAAGGATCTGTACACAATTCCTGGAAGCTGAAAACATCTTAGTTCTTGCATGGCCAGCATACTCACTGGACATGTCATCCACTGAGCTAACACAGTCTCATCCCAAAAAGTCATATAACTGACGTTTTGGGACGTATTTTGACCATACGTCAATATCCGCCTTTTTAGGGCCCCCTTAAACGTCGGTAGATGGCGATCCCGGGCCGTCATACAACTGACGCTTTACCTTTTACGTCAGTTAGGTGACGGGTTAGGTTTAGGGTTAGGTTTAGGTCTGGGGTAGAGTTAGGATCCCATAACCTCATCTACTGACGTTTAAGGGGGCCCTAAAAAGGCGAATATTGACGTATGGTCAAAAGACGTCCCAAAACGTCAGTTATATGACGTCTTGGGATGAGACCGGGTTGACTGAGCATGTTTGGGATGCTCTGGATCAGGGTATACGGCAGCGTGTTCCAGGTCCTGCCAATATCCAGCAACTTCGCATAGCCATTGAAGAGGAGTGCACCAACATTCCATAGGCCACAATTAACAACCTGATCAACTCTATGCGAAGGAGATGTGTTGCACTGCGGGAGGCAAATGGTGGTCACATCAGATACTGACTGGTTTTTGGACCCCTCCCCCTAAATTTTGTTCAGTGTATAAATATGATACTTTTTTCACCACAGGTACTGTATGTCAGAATAAGACCTGCATAATATCATCCTGGAATGATCCTACAGCTTGTCTGGACTCATGAATGCATTAAAACAAAAATGGCTTGTTTTCAAATTATTATTAATAATAATTAATAAATCTTCTTACTTTCATGATCTCATGACAAGGGAAAATACATTTAAAACCTGGATGGGATCAAATTAACACTGACATGTAAAATCTATACTTCCCCTCCAACATAATTATGGCTAGGCCTACATAATTATTAATGTTATCCTTTCTCCTGAATTAAAATCAAATGAAAAATATGCCGTTGTCTTATTGGCCTGTCATATTATATTTTTGTTATATTCTTATTCATTACAAACACATTATCCGAGTCTTTCTTCCCTTGTTACATCCACAGCTATAGCGCATATGAAAATCCAGACAAAAACAGCAAAGTGTCTCGCTTGACTTTGGTTATTAGTGGAAGTTAAGGACCTGCTGTTTGAGCATGTGACAGCATTCGCTGCGGGCGAGACCATTGCTGTCCTGAAGATGCTTGTGGAGAGAGTGAAGAGAAGCAGGGATAATAGGCCTCTCTGTGCTGCCTTTATTGCCTGACGTGTGTTTAACTCTCCAGTCTTCATCTGTCTGCACTGTGCGATTGACAGACTGGCCATGGCAGCTGTTCTACAAAAGGATTGCTTTGAAACAGTATAATTAAAATGTGTATAATTAACAGAGCAGAACAACAGAGAACAGTTGGAACTCTGTTACATGAACATTGAAAATCTGTCTTCACATAGGCTAAATAAACATTATGCAAAAATACAGGAAAACATGATGTTTGAAAACAGTATTTTTTGCCTATTGGTGTTCAAATCGAACTGCAAATAACAGTTGGAATGCATCTCCAAATTGTTGCTTTTGAAGCTAGTTTCGTTTGTCATTCTTGAGACTTGTTGTCATGTGTTGTTTGTAGTGGAAGGTAAACTGTGTTTGTTTTGACATGTCAATAGTTTCATAATGACAATATAAAGGTTTAATCTATACAAAACATTGTTGGAGATGGTATTGCTATTAATATTTGGGTAACACTTTATTTTACAATGTCCTTGTTACACGTTACATGTTCTGTATAACATGTACATATACATTGTACATTATGCAGTATACATTATGCATAATTACATGCAAGTACTCTAAACCAAACCCCATGGTAGTTTAGGGAGTGGTTTACTACTTTTTTTCTTTGCATGATATATTTGCAATATAACATGTCTGTGTTTTTTTTTTTCTTTAAAGCCTTATTTTTGACTTTTATTGTAAGCCGCTTTCTCCACTGTCATTTGAACGACCGGTTTTCATCCTGATTCTATGTTCTATGAGACGTTTTTGTAGGCATTAAAGGGTTAGTTCACCCAAAAATCAGTAAATCAGTATTTACTCACCCTCATGTTGTTCCAACCCCGCAAGACCTTCGTTCATCTTCGGAACACAAATTAAGATATTTAATATATTAAGATCGCTCCTGCATACTAGTCCATAGGCTTCTTGAGGGAATGACACTTGCTGGCATCGAAAAGTCATCAAAGACATCGTTAAAATAGTCCAAGTGACTACAGTGGCTCAATTTTAACTTTATCAAACAACGAGAATACTTTTTGTGCGCAAAAACAAACAAAAATAACGACTTTATTTCAACTATTCACTTCCCTCTCTATGGGCCTGTAGTCAGTTAACGTAGTGTGATTGCGTAGAGCTACGTTACACGTAGGCTCACTATTGGCTGACGCTGGTCATGTGTGTGATGCGTGTGACGTACAGTAACAGAAGCTTACGCTATTAAACTAGTAACCTGACTTGAGGCAGGGGGGGGAATAAAGGAATAGTTAAAACAAATATTTTTGTTGTTTTTGCGCACAAAAAGTGTTCTTGTCGTTTGATAAACTGAAGATTGAGCCCCTGTAGTCACTTGGACTATTTTAACGATGTCCTTTAATGACTTTTCGAGGCCAGCAAGTCATTCCCTCAAGAAGCCTATGGACTAGTTTACAGGAGTGATCTTAATATCTTAAATATCTTAATTTGTGTTCCGAAGACGAACGAAGGTCTTACGGGGTTGGAACAACATGAGGGTGAGTAAATACTGACAGAATTTTCATTTTTGGATGAACTAACCCTTTAAACTTCCTGAATTTTAAAATACAATATCTCTGCTTACTTTGAACTTTCAGCGCAGCAACTTTGCAAATACTGTTCATGCACCAACAGCAACATTACACATTATTTACAATGAAAAAAATCGCAATCGAAATCGCAATATTATTACTCAGTACTTAAATGCGCAGAATACTGTAACACAGACCCCTTAAAATAAATTGTAACCTTATTTTGTTTTCATATGTTTTGTGTAATTGGAGTTTTGATTGCTGTTTTTCTGAAAAAAATTGTCTAAAGGTGCGTTCACCCCGGACGCGAATAGTGCGTCAGGCACGAATGATTTCAATGTTAAGTCAATGCAAAGGCGTGTTACGTGTGTAAAAAATTCCCTGCAGCACAAATGAGGCATAGAGCGCGGCGCGGTAGATGCGAATACGCCTCATTCGTGCGAATTCACGTCTACCGCCCGAGTTGAAAAATCTGAACTAACGCGCCGCGTTAACCAATCAGGAGCCTGCTGCTTGCTCACGTGGTGAAGTATCTGGATGCTTCAATAAATTATTTTGTAACATGACGAAATGCGTGTGGTTGTAATGCACAACAAAGCAAATATTTTATCGCTCAAAACTTTATTTCAATATGTGAGACAGGTTCATTTTGTATTGAATGTTATTTATTCCATATCTAGATTATATGAAATATTATTATGATGTGAAGTCAACCAACATATGTTCATAAGTTTGTGTCTGGACGTGAGAGAGAAAAAAAATAACAGGACAGGTTAATAACTTTTGGAGGCTGGCTCTATTTGTCATCAAAACAAAAATAAATGACAGATTAGATGGATGAAGGCGCGGGTGATCCTCGCTCCAATGTGGGACAACAGGTCATCAAACTGGGCGCGGGACAGGCGGAAGTACCGCTGACTGCAACCGTCATCCAGGTGCAGCTCCTGGAGCAAGCAAATGGTGAAACTCGCCAAACAGTTCACCTCCGAAGGGTCCGGTGGACACAAATACGGCGACGATGATCCCCACACCGCTGTTCTGCTCTCCAGAGCAAATACAGAGAGATGACTCTCTCGATGAATGCTCGGTCGACATAAAAAAATGGCCGCTAACGGATTTCGATTCTGACGCGTTTAAATTTCGCTTCAAACTTTGTTTTTTAAGCGCGTCAGATTCACTCTTGACGCACGAATTAACACAAAGTGGTCAAGCGTCAAACTAGACGCGGTAGATGCGAATTTGACGCACTATTCGCGTCCGTTGTGAACGCACAGTAACAGCAAATGTCCGAATATGTCACTAAAAAGATGATGTTGTACAGAATAATGTAAATTGTATTCTTTGTGTAATTAAATACATTTTTATATTTTGTTCCATATACACAGTTGTTCCATAATAACAAATAATTCTTACTAGTTCTTCAAAGTGAATTTGTCTGCACAGACTTCATGTCATATCTTACAAACCTTCAAAGATCCTCCTGTGAGATGACGTGTTTCCAAGTTTCTTCTTTAAGATGTTTACTCCTCTGATGCACGGTGGGGATTACTCTCTTCAGCTTCTTATTTATTTATCAGTCTTTAATTTTAATCAGTGGATCTGGCTTTGGGATGAGCATAGACTTCAAACTATAAGCTGATTGATGTGCATATTCACAATCTCAGCATAAACTGGGAGAGTATTTGACTGAAGGAGAGACTCAGCAGTACATACTGTAGATGTCGACTGTATAAAGAGATATCACACTCCAATGATACCAGCTGGGTTACACCATCTTTTTATCCTGCTAAAAAAAATCTTGACACAAAGGATATAAAGTAATAAAGTCAATATGATATCAAAATTACTTACTTTTTGCATGTTCCTGGTCGCTTGACTAGTGCATATTATGAAAAAATGTAACACTTGACAATTGATTAGTTAACATTAGTTAAATACTTTAACATGAACTAAGAATTAGCCATATATATTCATCTTAGTTAATGCTAATTCCAACATTTACTAATACATAATTAAAATCAAAAGTTGTAAATGTATTAGCTAATGCACTGCACAAATAATAGACAACTGCATTTTTATTAACTAACATTAAAATTAATAAATGCTGTAACAAATGAACTGATCATTGTTAGTTCATGTTCGTTAAAACATAACAAACAAGACATTAGTGTGAAGTGTTGCCAAAAAAAAAAAATACTTTTGTCTTATCAAAATGTGTTCTGCATGACATGCTTTTTGGCTAACATGATGAATTTTCTCATCGAATGTCCTGTTTTACCTCGAAATATATTCAAGTGCCCATATTATGCTGTTTTAAATGCTCCTAATTTTGTTTTGTATGTACTCATACAGTATGTTTACATGCATCCAAGGTCAAAAAACACTATAATATACATTTCAACCTCTTTTCTCACAATGCCTTAAACAGTTCCCTAAAGGATTCTCTCCAAACCCTTCCACTAACTGTGCTCTGATTAGTCAGATGGCCCACTGTTGTGATTGGTCTACTGCTTACAGTGCATGTCAGAAGCAAAATGGCCATTTCCATATCTGATGCTTCCTCTGCGCTTATTTGCACAATGTAGCATCTGGGCCAATTAGACACAATTATTCATTATATTTATGAATAATCCAGAAAACTCATTCTCCCAACAAAGTTCTGCAAGAGGTCCTCGGTGCAGCCTGTAGTATGATGACATAGCTGGATGGTCCAAGACGTAGTGGACGCTGTTATGTGCATGCGCAGTGTTGTGTGCTGGTGGCGTCATATATATATATGCGTGCCAGTAAATACATCTTCATTTATATAGCGCTTTTAACAATGTAGATTGTTTCAAAGCAGCTTTACAGAGAAACACATACTTTAGGTAACAGAGATTGTTTTAGCTTTATGGCGGTTCTTGAAAAATGTTATTTTCCAGCTAAAGTTAGTTTTGGTTGATTCATTTCCCTTGATGGCCTAAGACACGAAACGAGCGGTTTGTGTGGGGAAACGAACAGTATTTATATCGTTTTCACCTCTTGTAATCACAGCCATGTCCAAGTGATCTGACGGCACGGGTGCTTCGGTCTGCGCAATTGTGCTGGAAAGCCCCGGAAGTGATCTCTTGCGCGGTTGCGAAAAAAATCAACTTTGTCTGTTGATATATCGAAATTGTCTTCCATTGCAATTTCCTGTATATCAAAATATGTTTAGATCTTCACAGTGAAGGATAACACTTCTTAAATCTCTGTGTAAACAATGAGTGACGTACACGCCCGAGAGATTACTTCCGGGGCTTTCCGGCGCGCTTGCGCAGATAGAAGCCCCCTCGCCCTCAGATAACTTGGACGTGACTGTGATTACAAGATTAAAAACGATATACATACTGTTCGTTTTCTCAAACAAACCACTCGTTTCATGTCTTAGGCCATCAATGTGTACTTACATTTACGAGTCATTAAATCATGTTTAATTTGGACTTCTCTGTGCATGCTTTTTGAGGTGGACCCAGGGTAGACACCATAAAGCTCCATTATATGACTGACAGACAAGAATGATTTGACCTAAAAATATCAAAATTGAAAATACTGTGGAAACAAAGACACCTACATCTTGGATGCCCTTGAGGTAAGCTAAAACATATCAAAAATTAATTTCAAAGTGAGCTATCCCTTTAAGATAATAATTGGCAAGTCAATTATTATTAAGCCACCCCACCCCCATCTGGACGCCTACACTTTGTATAATGTGGTGCCATTAGATGACAACACCGTATCTTTTAAGAAGCAGAGAGCTAGTTTATTACTATCATACAGTCATCACTTATTACATTTAATATGTATATTTTATTATTTTATATTAAATGTATTTTTCAGCAGTTTGCCATTACAAGTTTGAGGCAGAAATATTCTAATGTGATCATATTCACTGAGCAGGTAATTTATTATGTGCTAGCAGATAGATATCTACCTTGATCTGTAAATAGCTTTTTCAGTCTTCAAGAGCTGAGGCCACATTGCTCTCTCAGTGTTTTGAATAAGAGATTACTGTGCACGGCACTACTGGCTACAGATACCGCCATTATCAACTGTGGCAGGAGACTCTCTCCAGCCCCCCTTGCAAAAAACATTTCATAAATCAATCTTCACCGAACCCACTGGAGGTTGGTGATGCTCTGATTGAAGAGTGAGTTATATAGATGAATACTGATGAATTCATTCAAAGAAATAAAAGCAAATCTCTTTGAAATTTGAGATTAATAAGATTTGGATAGTCCGGCTAAAATTGTTTTTCATTTAAAACGGGGTAGAGCGGACAGATTCTTTCTACGCACACTGCAACGTTTCAATATGACGTCATACTATGTGCGTTTGTAAAAAAAACAACAACAACAAAAAAAACATAATTTAACACATAAATAACACGTTTCTAATAGCCCACTTAAAGTGTTTATTACAAATAAATTACTAAATGGTAAAAATTAATAAAATAAATGTGACAAAAATTTGGGTTGCATTTGCAATCCTGTGAAAACAGTGCTGCAGCACCCCTACTTCCCCCCACCCTGACAAGAGAATATTCTCTTTCGAACAAGTTGGAAAGTTTCAAGGAAGATAACATGCTAATGGTAATTTTTACATTTCATTCCATTTTTGTAAGCAGCACTGTTTACATGCATATACTTTAAGTTCATGTATTGTAGTTGTGGACCATGATCAATGCCAAATAAATGAAATTCATTTCATTTCACATTTCATTGAAGAACTCCCGTCATACTGATGAGTTGCACAGCCATGCCATTACGCTGGCAGGGCAACATGGCATAATTTCCCTTGCTTTCCTTGTCAAAGGTCTTTTTTCTTTCTGTCTCTCATCGCATTTCTCAGCCTTTCATCTTTGAGCATTTGATGGTCCTTGATTACTCCCTCTTTTGAGGTCCTGCCAGTCCCATAGTCTCCTGTTCTCTCTTTCTGAAATGACGAACCATATAAAGCTAGTTATAGGAAGCAGATGTATGCATACAATTTGACTAGTCCTCATAAACCATGGCCAAATATTTTAGATTCATACATTTAATGTGTGAAAAATGTAGTTGCAAACTCGTAACCGAACCGCTAGATGATGCTAAAAAATACACACTGCACCTTTAAGTTTTAGTGAGTTAAAAATGCATGTGTGATACAAGTTCCATTTGAAAAATGATGGCAATTATACTTCAATTACCTGACTTCCATTGTGAGAGATTTTTGATAGTTATAGCTCTAAAAGCAAATGTAAATGGTAGGTGAGAGCGAATTTTGAGAGCATTTCGTTTACTGTGAATCCACTATTGCTGAGCCGCTATATCATTTAGAATGTCTGGGTATGTTGTTATTTTTGACACCAATTATTTAGTATATTTGGTCATGTCAATAAAGATGTGTGTTAGTGCAAGTGCAAATTACTTTCTGTTAAATCAAAACTTTCTGTCTTTTTCTGACCTGTTGAGTTCTGCCCATTGCCCATCTGAATGCTCAAAGGGACTTGCACTTTCAATATAATGTAGGCATTATGCTGAATACAGTCCAAACATGACACCAGATGGCTGAAGTTTAACCCTTGATAAGGATGCTTCTTTGAATTGTTGTGTGCAAATCAACCATCCTTAAGCAATTCTCTGAATATGTAGTGGATGTGCTGCAGTTATATGGTAAATTATTTGTAGACATTTTTCTTTCTCATAGCATGACCAGGAAAGTTCCACCAGCCAACTGTGTTTTGGTTTTGCATGTCACAACCTCATTCTCTTTTAACCCCTTATTCCTCTTATATAAAAATGGACTAAACTAGTCTGACATTTTCACTTTCCTGCCATATTGATTGAGAGATATTCCTCTTTGCAGGGCTTGGTGTTGCTGTCCCCATTGAAATGACCCTAAAACGTGCCTGGCAATTGTCCTATCCGTCTTATCTGATGGCAGCAGGCATTTGTTTGTGTTAGTCCACCGAAACCTGATCACACCGAAACAAATTTTCCCATTTCAGTGGTTGAAAAGGGAATTTGGACTGCTCTCTTGCATGTCGGTGGTTATTTACACTTTACTTGTTGTTTTATTCTTTATTTTTGAAGTGTTCTTGACATGTAATTCAGGCATCTTTGTGTTTTATCGAGTTAGTTGACCTAAATCAGAAGTTGGTGATTTTGATTCCCTTTCAACTTTGCTCAGAAATAAGGAATTTTGAAGCTTCTCCTCATCTCATCAAACACTTGTTGCTTTTCGCAGGTACATATCAAAGAGAATCCTTGCACCGGTCTGTGTGTAACAGCTCAATGTTTCAGTCAATCCACTGGGCCAATCAATGAAATGGCAGACTTTGAAGTGGGGAATCCATGAAATGAAGAGCAAATGAAGAGCTTTACATCATTCCACTTATGTCATTGTGCTGCATCACACCCTTTATCTCTAGTTTCTGACATGATTCCCTTTTTTTGTCTCACTCTTGCTTTTTCTCTTTTCCTGTTCTCCTGTCCTGTTTCTCTCTGTGAACTCTAGAAAGGCTTTATTCATTTTACAACCAAGGTCAACAGTGCAAAGTTTAAAAAAAAAAAAAAATCTGTGTCAATCTCATAATAAATCAAAATCAAATCACTATATTCAATATATTCAATCAAATCACTATATTCAATGACAAGATATTTTTTTTTTTTTGGTCTGGATTTTTTTTTATTCACAGCTATATTAAAAATGCAATTTATGCATAGTGGATTGAATACACCTTTTCTACGAAGATCATGTTTTTAATTTCTAAATTAAAATGGATTTTAATGTAAAAAATATCAGGATCACACATCTTTCCTCATATAATAATGAAGAAAACCACCTCATTAAAGTTATCAAGAAATGAATATGCCATTTTTTTTGTTTTTTTTTAAATGCTTGTAATTGATCTTATTGCAAACGATTCATCCATACATATATTTAATTTAAGATCCTCAAATGAAATGATAGACTTCTCTCTGGTGATTAATTGTATGCCAATTTGACATTTTATGACAAGGCAAGATTTGTTGAGTTAGTATAATCTCACATACTGACCATGGAAAACAATGGGCTTGAGTGTGACTCCCCAAAAACTTGATATATAATGATTTTGTAAGTCATGATATTAATGAAAACCTCTTACTTGTCATTGACCTTTATACAGTATTGTGACCCACATTTATTTGAAAGTGGGTTTGATTTTATACTTTAAATAACTTTTGGCTTTTGAGAGCGTCTTTGCGTTTCTGACCTGATTTCTTTCTTCTCTAGTATACAGTGAGATTGGTTACTGCCACAAACCTCTTTTTAAACTCCTTCATGGACCTACGTGATCAAAATATTGGTTTCTGTGCCGAGTGTCCCTTGACAGCCATATGCTTTGCCATTTGATGGCTTCCCCTCTGCTCTAATCCCCACAGATGTTTAGGAAGTCACTATGAGCGGGCAGGTAATCGCCTGCCACTAGCAGCGAAACCCTACAGCACTTCATTGTGCCCACTGCTAATTACAAACAAAACATGGTTAAGCCATGTTAATTCACTGCCGACGGCAAGGCACACACAAATAAAAGAAAAAGGCGCAATTACAAGGTCTGGTCGTTGTTCCCCTGATATGGGCAGATGGAGGAGTAATTAAACTAAAGCTAAATAAATACAGCACTGATAAGTGAAGGAATCTTCACTTTCTTCCTCCTCTTCTCCAATACTCACAGGAGAGACATAAAATGGTTCTTTTAAATTGTAAACCCTTTAATAAATGGGGTATTTCTCTAATACTCTTAAAAGCAATTTTCTCTCTTCTTTTTTCTAATTCTAAGCATTTCCGGATGCTTCTTTGTAATGCGCACCATGTTTTTTTTTTTTTAAGCATTTCCAATTGTAAAGTGAGCTGGAGTACTTTCAGTATGCGAAGAGCAAACTCATGCTAGTGGGATCTGCTCAAACCCACAGAACGCTTCTGATTATTGATTATCTGCTTAGCCGTTATTAATCTGGACACTGAATGAGGACTGGATCAGGTGAAAGAGATTTTGAATGCATTTATCATTGGCGCTAATCCTGTCAATTACTAATCCTTGAAAGTTGTTTAGCAAGATAGCTGTTTAAACTTTTCTCTGACTGAGTCTCTGGAGAGTGATCACCGAAAAGCACCTGATCAAGGCTATAAGCCAGCAAAATCTCCCTCGGTTTCATTCTTAAATCATGACGGGGAGATCAGAAGTGATCGAGTCTCAGAATAGTTCATGTCCATATGGTGATGGAAATGTGGACATGTGTTCTGATTACAACTGAGATTGCTAGATTAGAGTGTAATCTTTGCTCGGAGGCGAGTGTCTGAGAGAAAGCAAATGGTTGGTCCCACTGATTGTAGGTCAGGACTTTTGAAATCCCCTTTTAGGGGATCATATGCAGTAAGCCTCTCTTAGGGTTCATTAGAGTACACATCTAGAAACTGCAAATAAACATTGGAAGCTAAGTCTAAAAACCGATTGACCTTATTTTGAATTTTAACTACACTGAAATCATTTTGTGTATTTATATTTACTTGGAGCATAATACATATTTTTAGTTTCCTTTTATTTAAGCAACCAAAAACAAACTGGAGGGCATGAAATGTAGGTTTGCAATTATGGGTGGCAAAAAAAAACAAACAAAAAAAAAAAAATCTGAGAATGATCATTTGTTTTGTTGCTTGTATATTAACAAAATTTTACAAAACCATGGTCAAGGATCCAAAATAGTGTTAAACCTCTGTTACATCATCTGTTTATTACTTAAAGAAAGGGATTTTCTGTAATTCTGTCCTTGATAAATAATTTAAAATACTTTTTCGTATCCCAGCTTAATAAGCAGTACAAGTGAGCTATTCATAGATTGATTTTTCCCTTAAATAATAAACACTGTGGGTCTCTGAAAACATTATTTTAATCATTATTTTTGTAATTTTAAACGCTTAAGGAAGATGCAGTAATGTCACAGTTCAGCTTTAGAGGAGTAAGCCATGTTGGTTTTTATTCATTTTCCCAAACAAAGGGGTTCAACAGTAGTTGTCTTGTGATGAACAATGTGGTGTTGTTTGTGGCACGTATAGTGTCTGACGATTTGTTGTAATTTCAAACATGCTATGAATTAAAAAAATGTAAAAATGTCATTAATTTCAGTGCTGGCAGAATCTTCAAGGTAATTTTATCTCAACAGACTATAGTCTCAGACTGTGTTTCTGTTGTCTTTGCCTTGAGTTGTGATTTCATTCAATTTGGCTCATTCTTTACACTTAAACTTTGCGGAAACTTTTAAAACAGGCAGCCTAGAAAATATGACCATAAACAATAATAAATAATACAAACTCTTGTCTTTTAGGAAATATAGCTTCCCAAAATGAAGTGAATGCCTGGAAAAGAGATCAAAGTGAAGGAGTCCAGAGGGTGAAAGACGGAGAGAAAAAGGTGGGAAAAATGTAGTGCTATGATAAGAGAAGGGAGATGAGCCTTTCATATTAGCCGTGCCTTTGTTCCACAACGTCAGGCGCTACAGAGGCATGGCTGAAATAAAGGAAAAATCCCATTAGAAACAAAACTTCTTGAATCTTGGAGATCTACATTATAATCCTTTTTTGTCGACACTTTAGACATGTTGCCCTTGCTGCCCTTGAGAAAACGTGTGCGCACACACACAGTAGTACTGAGAAAAAACACACTTCTTTTCTCAGTAAAGATGATGTTAATTAGGAAAGCTTTACTTGCTTGTTGCATGGAGGTCTCTTAGCACTTAACAGCTCATGACGTTACCACACTTGAGACCAAAATGGATTTTATTTTCCTTAAAGGGGAGGGGGGGGGGGGGGGGGTTGACTGCAATTTCACTTCTTTGATTTTAAATAGTGTGTAATGTTGCTGTTGGTGCATGAACAGTTTCTGCAAAGTTGCAGCGCTGAAAGTTCAATGTAAGCAGAGATATCGTCTTTTTAAAATCAGGAAGTATAATTGCCTACAAAAACGACTCGATTGGGACTACAGCTGGGTTATGGTACGTCACTAACCCGCACATTTGCATCAACCCCTCCCTCCGGAATATGCAGAAAAGGACATGCGCATATTTCAGCAGCTCCAGCTCGTCTAGTGAGTTGTTCATCCAGCTGCCAGGTCTTCTGTATTCGAACTTCCCACAGACGCTGTACTTCGTCAACAATGGATACAATTTATGTTTGATTATGTTCCTGAAAATGACGATCGTATTCTAGCTCTCTGTGCTGCGCATTTTACGGAAGACAGCTTCCAGAATCTCCACGAATTCAACACCGGATTTAACAAGAAACTGTTACTAAAACATGAAGCAGTTTCAACTTTAAAACCAGAGGCAGCAGTTGTTGGGCCACAACCTGTAAGTAGGCTAAGACTTCATCATTTTAAATGTATTTGCATGTATAATTCCAGACGTAGCCTTGTGTTTTATTTTTTTCAAATGCCAGCGCTGGCTTTATAGCCACTATAGGCTACTAGTAATGCTATTGTGTCTACGACAAATGCGTACAAACATTATGGACCTGAATTTTGTATAAGTACTAATGTTTCAAACGTATTTTTCATGTATATATGCTTTATGACGTTATTTTCGATTTGATCAAGAACGTAAACTTGCCAACGCTGTTTAACATTAGTAGCCAGTCAGTTGCTATTGTTGCCAGTCAGATGCTATTGTGTAAAACAAACATGTATAAAGTTAAAAAATGTAACAAATTATCATTCAGAAACGTTTAGTGAGAGCCGTGTGTGGTGAGGTTCTGTGTACTCTCTTCATCGCCGCTTTCTCAGTCTGATTCTGCCTCAAACTGATACTGCAGTTCGACACATATTTACATCTGGACCGGAGCTCACGTTTCGCCCGTAAAGGTAATGGGCGTTAACCTTCCGGACAACGTGAGCGACAGTTTGGCCAATCACAACACACCGGCCCAAACTAACCAATCTAGTCCACTACGTGTTTCTGAGGGAGTGTTTTCATAGAATCAGGAAGTCAACCGCTCGTTCGAGGACAGAGGAGAGCGCGGCTGACAATAAAGGTGAAGTTTATGACAAATAAGACTTTAAAAAAAGAAAAAACACAAATACATGTTATATTGCACCCCATAAACACAATCATGCAATGAAAAAAAGCAGTCAACCTTTAATATATTAAGGGGTGCATACACTTGTATACATCCATATATTTAGACAAACAAACTCTTACATGTACAGATAAAAACACAGAAAAAGGTATTTCAGAAGCTGCTTGAGCTTGTGTCAGTTGCCTCAGGCCTGTAGTTTTCTTGAGAGAGAGAGAGACCAAAATATGAATAACAATAAAAGAAAAAAATTAATATTAATCTCAAGATTCATTGCATACTATTTATTCAAATTTTTTTGTGTCCCTCGCCCCCTCATTTGTGTTGTTTTTCCTATAGGAGATTGAATTATAGTCATAGTAAGACAGTTAAAGAAGGGTGTTTAACCTCTCTGATTTATTGTTCTCATACTGTTCAGACCTCTCACCATTCTTGTCTTGTGCTCACGGAAATTTCATTGCTTTGTTATTGGACTTCTAAATTAAAGGCTTTGACATTTGCAACAGCTGCCCTATAATGGCATATAGATTAGTCTATAGTTGTTCCCATGCTTCAGTCATGAAAGTCATTCGATTTGTTTGGATTAAAACGGCCTGTCTTAGCTGACTAGGGGATTGCATTTTAAAAAGATGTCTGCCAGCAAAACTCCAAATGCTGTCGATCTTAATTCAGTTTTTTTTTTCCAGCTAATGATTATTAACTGAAATACTCTCTGCACTGACAGAGAGAAGATCTTTCATGGAACCGCCACGTAAAATTGTCTACGTTTACATGCAGCCAATTTTCGGGTTACGGTCGGGTTAAGGTCACTATTCCAGTTTCTGAAACATTAGGGAATAACCCGTTTACATGCGTGAGCAGAGAGAGTTTCTCCTGTATACATGGAATTGCAATATCCCGATGTAAACGCAGCGACACGCGGTTAGCGTCTAGACGTACGGACAACCTTAAGATGCAATATGCGTCATTTCCGATTCTTTTTCCTGTTCGGGGCAGATAGTGATCGCCTTTGTTTGCGCTTTGATGCTGGTAACGTTACTGAGCTCGCTCCAAAAGTACTGTATGCTGTTTTTTTGTGTGTTTTTTTTATAAGTATGCTGTGCTGCGTCTCGCCTGGTCTCGCCATGTTTACTTCCGGTGTACTGCACGCGGATTTTTGTATGTGCCGAGAAGTTTCTCTACTCAAAAGACCAAGATTTCTTGTGAATAGAACATGCGCAGAACACAAATCACTATGGGGATATGCTGATACGTGTTTACATGACCAAAAATTTGGGTTAGAAAAGGGGTAGCCCAGGTATAATATCCCGGTTTTTAAAATCCGAGATATGAGCATATTCGGGTTTTTGCCGGGGTTTACATGGCCGTTCGCGACCGGGTTATTGCTAATTTCACGGTTTTGAATGGGTTATTGGCTGCATGTAAACGTTGTTGTCATTGAAAGTCATGTTTGTAGTATCATAAATAAATGTAGGGTGTTAAAATATTATACAATTTATTTGATGTCCTATGTAGTTTTGTTATTTTTTTTTGTTTATTTATTTATTTGTGTTTAATGTAGACCCAGACGGCAGTAACGCCAGTAAAGGGTCAACATCTTTTAAAGCCTTTAGCCGTCTGGCCATAAAAACAACTGTAGCCAATACTGCCACATACACTACCGTTCAAGAAGTGTGGGGGGTCAGTATTTTTTTTTTTATTTAAAGAAAATAATTTTATTCCAAGCTCACATTAAAGTAACCAAAAGTAACAGTAAATACATCTGCACAAAATCTAAGCAGCACAAATGTTTTCAGCTCAAATGGTTCTTGAGAAGCAAATCAGCATCTTATAAGGATATCTGAAGGATCATGTGACACTGATAACTGGAGTAATGATGCTGAATATTCAGCTTATTCGTCAGAAGACGAATAAAATAAAGTTATTTTACATGGGAACAATATTTTTCTTATTATTGTTCTTACTGCTCAAATAAATGCAGTCTTGGTGAACATGAGACTTCTTTCAAAAACCTAATAGACACCAAACTTATAGACCTCAAAAAAATTAGGACCGGGCAATTATGATAAATCATTGATTATTAATTTTTTTCAACTAATCTGACTTAAATTATTTATATTAAGTGATCACCTTTATTTATTTAACACGTTAGAATGTACATTACTAATATTTTAAATACGGTTTACAGTTGCCTAATAAACAGGAAAATAACATCATTGATGCAAACTTCATTATTGTCACGGTGTGGCTCTGGCAGAGGGACGAGGAGACCGGAGTATCGGGGAGAACAAGGTTTTAATATATATAAACAGGCAGGTAGACAGGAATACGGGCACCACACGGGTTCACAATAAACAACAATAGACATCGACCGACAAACTCTGAATGAAACTGAACTGAACTAAATACACAGAGGAATTAAGCTAAGAGGGGTGAACAGGTGAAAATGATAATGACAGGACGAGGAACAGGTGGCTGATTGGGGAGTGAGTCCGGGAGAAGAAACAAAAGGATCCGGGGAAGTGTAGTGCAGATGAACTGGTGAAGACGACAGACTGTGACAATTATATGATACAAATTCTAATTCTGCTATCATGACAATAGTGTTATTATTCAACTCAATTAAGTTGAGTGTTAATTCAGTTCAGTAACTGTGTACAATTAAATTCATTCAATTCAGTGTAACATCTCTCTTCCCAGTGTATGACAACATCTACATTGCAAGTAAATCCAAAGCTTATTTTCGAGGGTTAGGTGATGTTCTTTGTCACTCGTTTCTGTACACAAACTGAATTAAGGGTACGTTTACATGACAATGATGTACTAAAAACCACAACTTTTTTTTCTCTGTGAAAATGACTTAACGTATTTTGTAAAAAAAAAGGATTACGTGCCTGCACACATGCACATTCTTTTACAGGACACTCGCACCAAACCTACATGCCTATAGACTAAACATGTAATATGCATGTGCATGCCATCACCGTTTTCACAGATTCACATTTTCGTATTTTACATGGAGACAATAAGGTTTTTTTTTATTGCACATTGAGATTAGGACGATTCTAAAGGCGGGCGTACATGTCAACGTGTGCGTGCAACAATCAAGATGTGCATTTGTAAATCCAGCTATATTTGCTTCTTATTAATTAAATCCAGGCAATTGATTGATAACAAATTTATTGAAATTAAGATAAAGGCTTTCTACAAAACAACACTTAATGAAGTTGTCAAAATCATGTCTGGCCATGTCTCCCGATATATTGCATAGTAGACTATACTTTTCATAATCAACATGGATGGAAAAAAAAACTAGGGCTGTCAGTTAAACGCGTTATTAACGGCGTTAACACAAACCTTTTAATGGTGTCATTTTTTTTTCGCGCGATTAACTGTCTTTTTGTCCTAGCAAACTTTGCAGGTTTTTTCACATACTTTTGCAACAGGACGCGGCATGTGCGCCGCTATGCTCTAAAACGCAGTCATTTCAATGTCTTGCGCCCCGCTAGGACATTTTGTTGCTTCGTTGACCAAAGCGCAATTGGATCTAGCTAGACCGGAAACAAAACAACAGGGACACCGGACACACTTGTTTAGGCTTGCAAGCCGGCCAAATAGTAGGTTAACGCTACGCTTTGAGTGGATGACGAGCGCAAGACGCTGAAATGGATGACATTAAGATTCTGAATGGAAAGTTTACTTTTAAAAAGTTGCCAAATGGTCCCATTGACAAGACCAAGTGTTCTGTGTGTTTTGTCGTTGTGAACTGAGCTATCATCATCGCAGCATGTCCAGTCTGAAACACCACTTGATGATGGCCAAACACACACACACACACACACACACAGCTGATGTGAATTCTCCGCCCCCTCGTCAATATCAGGACCTCATCAGTATTTCTTTCACCCTTTTATTGATGGACAGTGTTACATTTGTAACAGTCTTAGCTGTTACTTTGGTATCATACTCACCACTAGGGGGCGCATGAGCATTAGAACCTCTGGTATTTAAAAGGATAGTAGTATAGAAGAAGTCAGTTTGTTTGGAAGAGAGAAGCATGGTTTTATCCAAGCACCTCCTGCAACACTCATTGGAATCCTGATTGAGAAACTTTGTTTCCAGTTCAATCATGTAAGTTTTTTTCCTCCTAATGTCGTGTAGTTGTTTTCATTTTGATTTATATAATATATTATAGACATCTTTTCTTTTTGTAGATGGACTCATTATGTTACTTTATATTTTGAGACTGGTAGTGAATCCATATGAGGTGCTAAGGCTCAACTGAAATGGACATCAAGTGGTTTCTAAACCAATGGATTGATCTCACTGCATTACCATGTTCATTATCAAATATCCTAAGTACAACACTCTGACTGTTTTTTTGTGAATTTAGTTGGACTACTGGAAGAGCACTTCCAGTTTTTTGTTTTTTTTATTTGGCCTTCATCCTGAAAATTGACTATTTCAACTTTCTTTGTAGTGATTCCATTAATTACTCAAAGAATCACTCTATTACAAGATTTCATTTGCAATTTATTTTTCTATTGATTAAAGGTACTCTATGGAGTTTTTAGTGGCCTCTAGTGGTGATGTTTCAGAATGCAACAAGAGCGCTCGTGCTTGTCTGCGTGCTAGATCTCAAGAGCGAGCATTCACTACCGGCTACACAGAGACTTTCAACACAATCGCGAAATCATCACACAACATGCTGGAAACAAATGTAAACTCCCACTGCAGGTACAATAATAGCCTACTTTTATCAGCTTGACGTTGAACTAATGCTCTGTGCTTGTACCATGATCATAATGTTACAATAAACTGCATTTAGCCGACATGTGATGTTATATAGCATAAGCCTGCACGTCACATCCGAAAGATTTCGCAGGGAATCCGACCCGGAGACCTCACATATAAATATGAATATTGGCCTTCAGATGTAATAGCAAAACCCGAAAAGTGGATCATTGCAGTGTGTGATTACAACCCCTTCAAACACAGGCAATAAAAAAAGTTCCATATAGAACCTTTAAGTCCTTCTTTATAGACCATCTGGGTGGATATTGCTTTCATTTGTTGAACTGGTTTCATTTCATTTCATGTCTCTTTGGTTGGTGTGATATCAACCCCCCTCCCCCCACTGGCTGAGAAATATGTTCCGATTATCAAAGGAACAAACATTTTTTCTTGAAACTTCAAGTAAGTGAAGTGCAGAACAAATATATTTTCCCTGACCGTGTCCACTGGATGGTTTCTCGAATCAGGTTGGGCACCTAAGGTCTAATGTCTTGACAAAATAAGGCACAGTCAGACGAAAAATGGACATTTAGGTGTTACCCCAGAGTAGACTGTACTGAAAGTGCTATGGGCAGAGAGGAGAAAGGTGTGTAATAATTGCTGAGTTTTGAGTGCTTAAGGTTGCAGTGGAGCGTGAGTGGTGTGCCAGTCCTTAGGCTCTGTAGAGCAGTGAAGTGTTCATGTAATGCCATCCTTATGGTCTCTTGCAGTTTTCATGCATTTTTTTTTTCAACATTGATTATAAGAAACGTGTATTGATCATCAAATCAGCATATTACACCATGTCCTCCTAAATATACGCAATGCGATAAGATTCCAGTGAAAAGCAATTTGTCTGTCCACACCAGACGCGACATGACTACACGATGCAACAAAATCAATCAAACATTTCAGCCAGAAAGAGCGTGTGGGCGGAGTCTCTCTGCAAGAGCACTGCACTCACAGCGATATGGAGAAGTACAAATTCGTAAATATAACACAATTTTAACATTATTAAAAAAAATGAGTGTGTGAAACAATCTTTGTCATAGAATGCATTTGTTTTTTTTTTTGTATTGAGTTTAAACATTCTTTTTTCTTCTTTTTCAAGATCCGAGGTGAATTATCCATTAATGAAATACTCTTATTTTGAAAAATTCAAGTCTGTATATCATTGTGTGTCCTTTATAACACAGAGCAACAATTGTTGCTCATAAAGGACACACAATGATATTAAAACTTGAATTTTATAATGTAAACATTTTTTTTAAATATTTAACTGATCATTGTCATACTTCGAAGACTGCTGAAGATTCAGCATTGCCATCACAGGAATACATTAGCCTACATTTTAAAATGTATAAAAATGGAAAAGTTATTTTAAATTGTAATAGTATTTGGTAGTGTTACTGTATATATACATTTTTACTATAGCTCTTTATCTGCATACTATTCAGTATGTATTTTTATGTTATCAAATAAAGATATATAAAAAAACATTTCAAAATTCTGTGTGTATATACAGTATGTAACTGGTCTCTATTCTGCGTTGTGTTTTTGGTTGATATGAGAAGAACAGGACAACATTCAGCAGTTCCACATATCTTGTATTCCTGATATAAAACAAATGTAATCAGCCTCTTATTGTGAGAGTCACCCTCATTAACTCTCTCATTGCATCACCAATGCAAAGGAATACATCACAAAACATGCGTAACAGAAAACATACCTGATACACAAACAAATGTAATCAGTCACCCTTGTTTTACTCTATAAACAAATGTGATGTACACATAAGTAAAATGAACAAATATTTTTTTCAAGTCATTTCGTTCATGCAACGAACAAAATGAACGAAATGACTTGGAAAAAAAATTTGTTCATTTTGATAAACGAGTTTGAACGGTCACGAACGCGCATCACAAAACAGAGCAAGATGAGCATTTGTGCTGATAAAACTTAAACTTCTTTATTTATTTTGAAATGACCAATTGTTTCACTAGATAAGACCCTTATTCATCGTCTGGTAGCGTTCAAAGCTGCACTGAAACTGACCTTGAAACTGTTGGAGTCCATTTGAGAAAAATCCATATGGAGAAAAATTCTGTAATGTTTTCATCAACAAATTTAATTTCTTTTGCGACTGAAGAAAAAAAGTCATGGACATCTTGGATGACATGGGGCTGAGTAAATTATCAGCAAAAGTTTTTATTTTTTATTTTTATTTTTTTATTTTTATTGAACTAATCCTTTAAAGGTACTCACTTCACTTAGGCAGTCATATCAGGTAACTTACATGTAAACAAACAATTTTGTGAGGATTCTAATAAATTATACATACATTTAACAGTACACTTTATGTACTTGTTACATACACATTTTTTATTACTTTTTAGTGAAGGCTGCTTCCTACTCTGTTGCCTTAAAGAACAGTATGAAAATTCATATTGTCGTTAGCTGGTCTACAGTATTTAGCTGGGCAAGTAGAGAATGCAAACCCTGTTAGTTATTTTTTAAAAGCCCTGATGTGGAACATGTGAAACAATCCTCTGTAGACAACCATCATCAAAAACAAAGCTCTCTTGTGATTTTTGTGCTGACTTACCTGGTATTATCCAGTAAGCATGATTCTGCAGCACCACTGAATGATGCACAAGGTTATCCAAATAAGATCACTTTTTGTAATGTTGTCATCCAGGTAGCATTTTGTGCAAATGCAAAAGTATCCTAGACCATGGTAGTGCATTGATGTGGACACAGTGACAGAAACAGCCTTTTAAACACCCTTGTATAGCCACTTGTGATTTTTAATAGTCAGAAATACTTGGAGTCTCTCTCCATATCCATCTGTAAGCATTCTTTTAGCAGATGTGCTGGTGGTTCAATGTGTTTGAGTGTTTTTGTTCTTTGATATCATGTTCCCACAGCTCAGCTGGCACATAATATTGCTGCCAAGGTTATGGCTTCAACTCCACATGATAAAAACAATCTATATAATGAATTCACTGTAAACTGCTATTGATGAAAGTGTCTGCCAAAAAAATAAATAAAATAAATGCAGATATTTATTTTGCCAATAAAGTATTTTTTTTATTTGGCAAACAAACAACTGGAGGGCTCCATTCAATAATATTTCTAAATGATTTAAAAGCATTATAAGGGTTTGAGCACAGACAGAGTCCCTAATACATAATCTTGTTTTACGGGAATGTAGACAGGATGTTGTATATGGAATTTCCAGTCCAACAATATCTGTCCATTACAACCTCAAAGCTTGGCTTCCTGAGTTAACCATGTATACTCACCTAAAGGATTATTAGGAACACCATACTAATACTGTGTTTGACCCCCTTTCTTCTTCAGAACTGCCTTAATTCTATGTGGTATTGATTCAACAAGGTGCTGAAAGCATTCTTTGGCCTATATAGATAGGATAGTATCTTGCAGTTGATGAAGATTTGTGGGATGCACATCCAGGGCACGAAGCTCCCGTTCAACCACATCCCAAAGATGCTCTATTGGGTTGAGGTCTGGTGACTGTGGGGGCCATTTACAGTGAACTCATTGTCATGTTCAAGAAACCAATTTGAAATGATTCCAGATTTGTGACATGCATTACATTTTTCTTAGAATAAATAAATAATTAAAGAGTTCATTGAACAAACTGATTAATTGATTGCAAAATGAATTCAGCCACATCAAGTTAATCCAGTTAACTGACCCAAATATTCATAATTAATATTCCAAAGAGCTGATTCGTTACAACTCATTTTGAGAAAAAGGCATTTAAAGATTGAAGTATAATTTATTTCTATTGGAAAACATTGCTCAAAAACAAAATAAATGCTCAGGCCCTTAGTAATAATGGTAACACTTTACAATAAGGTTCATTAGTTAACATTAGTTAATGTATTTACTAACATGCACTAACCATGAGCAATACATTTGTTACTGCATTTGTTCATCTTTGTTAATGTTAGTTCATGAAAATCCAGCTGTTCATTGTTTGTTCATGTTAGTTCACAGTGCTAATGTTAACAAGATTTTAATCAAGTATTAGTAAATGTTGAAAATAACATTAACAAAGATTAACAAATGCTGTATATGTGCTATTCATTATTAGTTCATGTAGTTAACTAATGTGTTTTAAGCTCATGAAAACTGATCATTTAAAAACATGACAGGCATATGAGGCCTACAACTGCAGTAACTCAATGAAATAACATTGGCAGAGTACACCACATGATGCGTCTGAGCGAATCACGTTAGCAGAAACCAGCAGTAGCCAATGAGATTTCATCATTTGCATTAAATCACCCTTTGGACATTCAAGATTGGTTACCTGATAGAAAGGAAATTCAGAGCTTTACAACGATCCCAGTCATGACAGACTTCAGTAAACAGACGGAGCGCGGCATGACGCATTGGAATGCTAACTTCTTGGTAAATTCGGGAGAAACTTACTGCCGCAAGTAAACAAAATGTAATAAAATAAACATCTTAAAGTATATGTTCAACGTTTTCTTTATAGTAGCTTGAAGGAACACATATTAAAGGAGTAAACTAGCCCAAAATCTCAAAACTGATCACTGCATGAAAAGTTTATTTTTTTGCCTGCCGTGTCTCGTCTCAAACTAGCAAAAGTGGATTGGGATATGCCCTAAGTGCACTTGGGCCGTGTGCTTTAGATCCGCTTAGATCGTTAAAAAATAGGCCCCTAAGTATTTCTCTAAGCTGTACACGGATTTATAAATACCGAGGTCCCAAAACTAGATTTTCCTTATCTACATATGCATTTTAAGGTGTTTGAAGACCAGAAAATGGATAACAGTAGCTTTCAAAGCATGTCACTGGGGTAGTGGCATAAATTCGTTGTCAAGCAGATGTTGCAATGAATGATCCACACAACAAAACTGTTCACATATTCCAAACAGGAAGGGCCTTAAATGAGAAATGTTTCAAGGATTATTTTGCATAGATGTTACATTTCAGTCAAACGCCAATGCTATCATTGTGTGTCCAGAGGCATATGAGCAATTTGAATGAGCATCAAAGATCAGTTTCAGCAGCTTGTTTCTTCCCTAAATTAATACATATTTGGACTAATCTGATCAATTGCTCACTAAAGACAGTCACGTGCTGTTGCCACCTACTGGCTTAAAGAGCACGTTTACATGCATACAAGTACGCTGAAAACTCACAAAACTCAGCTCATTGACATAACCTGTTTTCTGGGTTTACATGCAAACCAATTACCTGACAACGCAAGTAAACCATGTTTACTAGACTTTTATTAATTCATTAGTTATTTCCCTGTGGTGACTTAGAGTATTCAGTTGTGATGTTAAATTAAAGCATCACAAAACAGAAGAGTTTTGCAACATGTCAGCGAGAAACATTTTTCGAGAACATTTTTGTTTCTCTAATCTACACGTCCCAAAAAAATTGTCATTGAGCTGATTTAAATTTAAAAACATGTCATTGAGCTGATTATTTTTCTCTCCTTATGTCAGTGAAGAAAGTATACATAGGGTCAACTGATGAACCAACTGATGAAGTGATGAACTTTATGACCAACTGATGGTCAACTGATGAACTGATGAACTTTATGAACCATTTTCTCACATGCGTTCATTTACTGAAAGCTACTAAAGCTAGGTATCCTAACTAAGTTTATTAATTCACAACATATACACATTCATTATTGATATTATTCCTAACATAGGGCCGTAGACATGGCTTTATAATTAAAGAGGTCCTAAATTTAAGGTTGTCAGGGGTTTCAATTTTTTTTATTTCTCTGAGTGCATTTTGAGACATTTGAAGGCCAAAAAAGGATAAGAAATAGCTTTAAAACCATGTCAGTAGCAGTAGATTATTTGTCAATACCTGCTCTCTCATCTCCGTCAATCTCCTCAGTTTGCCCAAACTGTGTTATATTAATTCTCAACATGTACACATTCATTATTGATCTTGTGCCTAACATGATGCAAACGGCTTTGTTAATGTTTCTTGTCACCTCACAATGACAGTATTACTTACAATGTGACATTTAAATCGATTGCTGGACATTGGTATGTTATTGTACACATCTGATTCATGATTTAGTATTGTATTAGCCTCCCCCCAGAGAATGCGTGTCTGTCCCCAGCACATTTCAAACCAAACTGACATCCATCATCGGCCCCGTCCCTACTGATGATTGTTCATATGTGTTCCTTGTCTTGTAATTAGTCAGTGTATTTAAGCCCTCATGTTTACCCTGTGTCTTTGTTTGTAAGGACTGTATGCTTCTAGTGTTGAATATTTCCTGCCTTTGTTCTTGTCTCATGCCTCGCTATGCCCTTGTTTTATGTTTGTTTGTTTTGAAAAAGTAAATTTTGTGTTTGGGTCCGCACCAGCTTGCCTCCAGTAGATTCATTCATACAGTAATAATGTTAATCTCATCCTGGGCACAGTATGCAATATCTGTTATTTCTCTCTCATCTCTCTGCCACCTTATCTTGACTTGACCTGTATATTTATCTTCCCAAAGCTGAGCTTTGATTAATAGTCTTTGCAAACTGATTTTTTTTTTCTGTCGGTCGTTTAAAACAGCCGTTTATTTTTTGAAATTGTATGTTATCTCAAACTTTATGACCATTTACTGAAGCGGCTCAGCAGCTTCTGTGAACATAAAGCCCTCCTATGATTTTATTGGTCATCTCAAACATTAATACTGAGCGGTGTTAGTCCGCTTAAGCAGGTCGGTCGGTTGTCGTCACTGTGCAATATTCTTGCAGCACCAAATTAGAGTTAATATTAGGTAATTATTTCACAACATTCATAATAGAAAAATTACAGAGGTCCAGACCATGGTGACCTCAATGGTGGGTACGGCTGTTCTATTGCTCTATTGCTCTTCCATGACACGGATTTTCAGTTAACGTAACACATTTCTACAAAAAAGTACTGTAAAAATACAAATGTATTCATACAGTACTGATGTAGCTGCTGCTGTTCGGAGATGTGATGTTCCTCCGTGTGTATGTGTGTATGTTACAATACAAACTGGATTGGTTGATTGATAAGATTGTGATTCCATTACAACAGCAGCCGGCAGGCCATTTGCCAATTTATTAAACATTCCATGTCATAAATATTTATGGAATATAAAATGTCTGACAGATTTTGATCACTAAAAGGATCATTTTGCATGTGATGTCTCTCACACAATGAAAGAATGTTTAGAAGTTGTGAAGAATTTCACAGTTTTACTAAGAATCAACTCAAATGCACAAGTATGTGCATTTAGTCATTGTTGTGCAAATTGTAGACAATTGTACTTACTCTTTTGCACACATGTGCCTAAATACATGCAATTTGCTTAAATCAATAAGAAATGCAAATCTGATGTGAACAAGAAACTAATTTAAAATAATCTAAACTTATTGTTTTGAGAGTCTCATTTGAGAATTGAGCCAAAGCGATGGAGAAACACTATTTTATTTCCTAATCTGTGATCCGTAATTGTTTTGATACGTAAGGAAGGACTCATGTAGTAATAGTATTAATAATAATAATAATAATAATAATAATACTTTTGTTTATTACAGTTTATGTATTAGTGAATACTTTTCCTCTTGATATGGAAATCATGTTATATAAATTATAGTTTTATACAACAAATGATCAAAGAACATTTCTATTGTAATTGCTGGATTTGTGTTTTTGTTTGTTTGTGGCGATAATATTGAAATATTATTTTTATTATGAGTTTTCTAAATTGTATTATTCTTAAGTTTGCCATAAACATATCATTTAATGCTGGAATGACATTAAAAGATGTATGGATGGATCGATTGATATAGAGACCCTTGAAAAAGATTTGAGCGCGTTTTACCGGATCATGGAATTATCAAGTATTTTTTTAAGCAGTTTTCACAATATTGTAAATCTTTAGTTCAGTTTTATTGGATATTCTATAAGGTTTGTCAGACACTGTAAAAAAAAATATTGTTGGTTTAATAAAAAAAAAAAAAAGTAACCTGGTTGCCTTAAAATTAAGTTAATTGAACTGGAAAAAAGTGAGTTAATTCAATAAAGAAGATTGATTTAATAATCAGAAACTCAAAATAATAAGTTATCTGAACTAAATAAATTATTTAAGTTTTGACAAGATTTGACAAAAAAAAAAAAAAAAAAAACATTGTAATAGCAAATCTTGAAAATAGTTTTTTTTTTTTTACAGTGATAGCTATAACCGGGGGTGATGAAGTTTAGTGAAGGTGCTTTTTAAAAGATTTATTAGAATTGCCATTGTGTAGCCTTTGCTTGAACATATTTTGTTTATCATTTAAATAATAGGGTAATATAATAATATCAGTAAAAACAGGCAAACATACAACAGCAGATATTCATCACACAAGGACGTCGGACATATATGAAGGGATTCAGAGAAAGGTCGTCTTCATCATCCTGAGTTCTCATATGATGCAGAGTGATGAGGACTCGAGCCATTCATCTTAGGAGTAGAAGAGCTTAAGCAGTCTAAGTGTGAGCATCAGAATAGAGATGATGAGCCCTTCCACTTAGACCTAATGATAGTAGATTAAGCCTTGATTAATCATTGATCTCTATATCCCTCTCTCCTTAAGATAGAAGGATATAAAGATCCTTAAAGGCCCATGTCCCCCTTGGGCTGTGCTCATTATGGGGGACTATCGTGCATGCGCTTGCCTTATATCTTGCCTTGTGCATCCTCTCTCTCCTCTTCACCCATTGGCTAAATGAGATTAAATTGCATTCACAATGAAGCTTTATATGGAAAAAAGCCGAAAGAACAGATGAGTCAGTTAAACCTATTCCTGTTCATTTGTCAAAAAGTTCACAGATGAGATGAATGAAAAAAGGGTTTTCAACCTTTTTGGGGGTTTGATGCCATGTTGAACAAAGTGGTAAATTGGGGTCATTGTGAGTCATCACATAGCGTTGGCTCATTTAAAGCAGTGTTTTTTATGACAAATGCACTGTTATTTTTTAGTGCTTTTCTTTTTTTAAGCATAGTAAAAGATGAGTTCATATTGGTTGTTTAGTCAAAAAAAGCTAATCAGTTATTTCCGTTCAGTGGTCAAAAAGAATTGTGTGAAATAGCTAGAGTGAATTAACCTTTATCTCCTCTAGGTCTGATAAACAAGGAATTTTGTGAATGCAAGCTAACTATGTGCATGTTACAAATTACAGTTCCTTGTGTCAATTAGCATGCAGCAGTCAGTTGTCAAATCATATTTGTGTGAGTGACGACCTGACTAAAGAGCTAATGAATAAAAGCTACATTCATTAACTCTGTTGTTTTACAGATCTTTATACGGAGTTTGGCTTGAATATAAACTGAACGGCAAGGCTATTCATTCCAATTACAGTGACAGTCAGTGTTTAGGACCCTAAAGTAGTTGAACTGTCAACACAATCTCTGAGCAATTGCTTTCAGGTGAACGAGTGTTTGAAGGGCAAATGTTATAAACCGAGTTGGGTTGATGGCAGAATTCTATGGTCAATGTATCAATGTATAGGTTTGTCGGTAAATCCGAGAGTCACTCCTTCTGTTTATGTGCAGTTGTGTTGTCGGAGCAGAGGAGGGAAGGACGGGTGTTATCGAGGCCTCTCAGCTGTTTTGTTCAATGCCCAACGTACAAAAAGAAGGGGCGCGGTGGCGGACACCTTCCAGAGATGCCAGCTTTGCATGAGGGGAATCAAAGCTTCGCCATCACTTTTTATCTGCCCGTGCCACCTGGTTGGTGGGAGAGGCGCATGCGGCATTCCTCCAGCTGTTAGCCCTTTGGAAAAATCTGAGGGAGGAAGATTTTAGCAATGGATCATCTATTGGTGCGCTGAATGGTGGAGTATCTCTACACTGAGAGCAGATTGATAGTTAGGTCAGAAAGAAAGAGGGAATGTGAGATTGATGGGAGAAATGGAGAGGGTGAGTTTTTGTCCTGTAGTGATTTTTCTGATGGACACCTGGGGAGAAGGGATGAATGTCCTGCAGTGTAGGTAGTGAGAGACATAGAAAAATAGGGGAGGTTAGTTGGGCTCTAAGTACCATAAAATCCAATGATAAGTTGATCTCATAATTGAGGTAAAAACAGAAATGGGTAAAAACGCTCAGCAGGGGGGCCACACTTTGAGAGAAACTGTAATGTGAAGATCTTGGTAAATGATATAGAAATGGAGGTGGGGAATCGCTAACACAATGGCTCAAGATGAGGTGAGCGGATGGAGACTATTTGCCAGTTTCAAACGGGTAGAACAAGAGAAGGAGCTGGTTTGGAGTAATGGACTGTTTTTAAAAGTGTAATCAGGATATTAAAAAAAAGGTTACTAATTATTTTGGTTGTATAAGGTAAAATTGGCTTTACTAACATGATGCATTTTTTTGACTAAAAAATTTCTGTTGTTACAACATTATTCTCGAAACATTAAAGTTTTCATCGCACTTCACAGTTAACTTTTATTTCTAATATAAAATGATGTCGTTGTAGTGGCATCATTGTTTTTGCTTAGTTGGTTTATTTGCATGGAGGTTAACAAAAGTAAAACTTGATTACCTTTTGAACAACATTTAGGACAACCTTACTGAAACAGATGTGACACTATTAAAACATACACAAATTCTATTTCAAAAATTATATTTATAAATGAAAAACTATATATAAATTTTTAGGCTTTCTATTCATCAAATAATCCTGAAAAAATTGCATAACCATTTCCACAAAAATATGATATATGATATATGTATATATGTATATATTTATGTATGTATATATATATATATATATATATATGTATATATATATATATATATATGTGTGTGTATATGTATATGTATTTTTTTATTTTAAATTGCAATAGTCCACAATGTTACTGTTTTTACTGTATTTTTTCTTTAAATAAACTCATTGGTGAGAATGAGGCTTCTTTTAAAAAATGAATGGTACCATCCCCTATACGAAAACAAGGAGGGGAGGGGAGAGAGAACAGAGGGTAATGAAAAACAGTCATAAGGACAGGATGTACACTTTGTCTAGTGTCAGGGGGGTGTTAGGGGAAGGCACTGTTAATGGGATGATGTTTGTGTATGTGTGTGTTAGAGCTGTGTTAGTGATTTTGCAAAACAGCTCCTCAGAGGGACAGATAAAGTGCGAAAGGGAGGTGTAGTGGTACATAAGGGCCATCTAAAGAGTGGATGGTGTAATGAGGAGGAGAGGGAGAGATGGCTTGGAGGATGTGATTTTACTCTGTCTCGTGCTATGTAATGGCTGTCAGAGGATAATGGAATATGAGTGTGCCAATATCAGTATTTTTCCATTCAAACAGATGTTTTGTAAATGAACTTTACAGTAAACAAATTATGTAATGTGGCTATGGCGTTCAGTTGTCCTGAGAATCTCTGTGCACCGTTCTTGAGCCACTACTACAGTATATTTCCTGCGGCTTAGCTTTGTTATTATGTAAGTCAGTAGCTGGATGCTGCTCTTTTCTAAATTCCCAGTCATACATTATTTTACTCTTTCTGAAAAAAGCAATACAATCTCAGTTTCCCAACAATATGAGAGGGCCATCCTCTGACCCAAATGTGTGGGGGCTTTAGGACCTAGGCTTAGGCGCTACCCTGGTGAATAAGAGCTATCGCTGAGAGTGCGGCTTATGAATGGTATCAATGTTTGAGAGAGGGATATGAGTCAGGGAAAAAAGCAGGAGGATTTTAATGACAATGTGGCCCAATCACATCAGGCCATTGTCTGATGAGCATGGCTGCACTCAGCCCAAGCCTTGATTATCAGGAGAGCAAGACCGAGCAGAGCGTTATTAGATAACTAATCAACAACTGTGGAGCCTGCGTGTGTGTGTTTAATAGTAATGAGAAGCAAACTAGGTGCTTTGACATGGAGATTATTGGGTATTAGCGTGAGCAAAGAATAGTGTATGGAATTGTAATGACCAAACTTATTGCAGAAGTGTGAAAGCATAACACACATACACTCACCTACTGTAAAGGATTATTAGGAACATCATACTAATACTGTGTTTGACCTCCTTTCGCCTTCGGAACTGCCTTCATTCTACGTGGCATTGATTCAACAAGGTGCTGAAAGCCTTCTTTAGAAATGTTGGCCTATATTGATAGGAGAGCATCTTGGAATTGATGGAGATTTGTGGGATGCACATCCAGGGCACGAAGCTCCTGTTCCACCACATCCCAAAGATGCTCTATTGGGTTGAGATCTGGTGACTGTGGGGGCCATTTTAGTACAGTGAACTCATTGTCATGTTCCCAAAACCAATTTGAAATGATTCAAGCTTTGTGACATGGTGCATTATCCTTCTGAATGTAGCCATCAGAAGATGGCCATAACGAGATCTGAGAGAATCCACTTTTCAGAAGACACTTTTCAAACAGCAGGATTTTGAATCAACAGGTCCAGAAAGCGGACCGGGCGTCAGCGACTCGTCGGCGATTCAAAATCCTGCTGTTTGAAAAGTGTTCTGACTGAAAACTACATCGGCGATTACTGACAGCAAATGAGAGAGCAAGATACAGAGCAGCGGGGAGTTTGGGGAGGTGTTATCCACAAGTTTCCGAGGGGCGCTCCTGTAAAAAATAAAGTGGGTGAAACTTCCGGTGACGCGGCGGAAGTAGCATTCCAATGGTATTTTGTGTGTTAGTTAGCGAAGAGGCTAGCTGTTTTTCGGAGAATTATTTTACTATTTAAAGACGCAAATCTTTATGAGAGATGTTGTTACGGAGCTCAGGGACAACATGTGCTGTTCGCGGTTGTATGTATAACCGGACTAAACTAGTTCAGTGGCTTAAACGTGATTGTTTTGAACAAGCTGAAAACGATATCAGACTGATCCTGCCAGAGCCCGTCTCTGATCCTGCCAACGACTGTAGTTTCCATCACCTCCCAAAAGACTACGAATCTTCCTGTGTACATTTGTTGAAATTCTTAATATTCTATAAACTCTATCAGCATGTGATTGGCTGTTCTCTACTGATGTTACACCTAAACTCAGGATCAAAGCCTGTGTTGACAGAATACCAAATGTGCAATGTATTCAAGTAGCACATTCATTTATAATTTTGAATAAACTCCAAAGCACAATGACTAAGTGTGTATTTTTTATTTTAATTGTTTGTCAGCTCACACAACTGCCTGTCACCATGCCTTGATGAGTATTGATAATTAATAATGTTATTATAATACTCCCAATCAACGACTGCGGAGGGTAAAGGTACTGTTATTTCACCCTTTTTAATTTCGTTGAGGTTGTGTTCCCACATCGTTAGCTAGTTTGGATCGCTATTACTTGAATGACTGTCAACTGTTGAATGAACGAGTGTCAAGCATGTCAAATCGCGCTTTGTTTACTTCCAACCGGAAGTCGCGCCCACTTTTGACGCAAGGCCTCATGGGGCGTAGGAAACTTGTGGATAGATCACATATCAACAAGCATGCATGGCACTGTTTCAAAAAAGGCTTTTTCTCGGCCTATTTTGACCCAAGAAATGGAAGAAAAATTTGTAGAAATTTGGCAGGAGCACCCGTGTCTGTTTGACGTTTCACCGTACGAGCTGTACCACAACTGGGTTGAAAAAGTAAAATGTCTCATGTGAGAACTTGCACGTGTGATGTCGCGTTGTTTCCTTGTCACATCTCGCGATACAGAACCAACAGGGTTAAAACATCATGACCTGGGTGGTTTAGACCTTCTTATACAGCCTGGGATTTTCTCTAGTGGCAGTTGATGTGGATTGATCAATAAATGGGGGATCAGAGAGTTTATCAAACCCTGTCAATACACAAAGCTCTTGTGTTGCCGTTTTATAAAGTCATACATGCGAGACCACTGGAGACTCATTCAGACACTCCAGAAAAACGGGAGCTTGTTACAATTTACACGCTGCTCTTTTCTGCTTAAAAGGCACAACCTTGTTGGTCTCGGGTCAAGAGCTTTTATTTTTAGGAATGTTATTTCTCATAGAAAACTGAAAAAAAAAAACGTTTTACCAAATATCTTTTATAATTACTTTTTAAATCTAAGCCCCAGTATGACTAATTTATACAGCTTGCAAGAGAGAATAAAGAAAGAGAGTAAGATGTTTGTTGTATGAATTACAGATGCTAACACGCTTTTGCAATATATTTGCAGTTGCTGTTGCAAATGCCCATCTCGCATATTAATAACTCCGCCGTCTGGAGTGTGTTTCTCTTACTTTTGCATTTTAGTAGAGAGGGCATACTTTATGGACATGATTCAGTTTGGCAGACTGACACATGCACTATCAATTAGAACAGAAAGTACATGGTTTGATATTTTTTTAAATATGCATAAGCTTTATTTTTGTTTAGTGTAGGATGTCTATAGGCAACCTTACTTTAACAACACTCAACATGGCAAAAGAAGCAAAGGAAATTTCAGAATTGAATTTGCATAAAGCAGTCATACTGGGGGAAATGCTGGGTGGGTATAATGAGGCAAGTATTTTGTATCCATTATGTATGAAATCAGGATGCTTCCATTGCCACATGAATGAGAGAAAGCACAAGGTAGACTATGTAGACAAACCATCAAGCAGAAAGACATTGCAAAGATTACAGAAAACAATTCTGGCAAACCTGGCTATTTGAGTTCAGCTGAATTTAATTGGCTGGGATTTATGATTTACAGAAATGTTAGTAAAACATTTGCATAGAACTGTTGCATAGATCAGTCTAATGTGTAAAGACATCCCAACATTGCATATCTTCTAATATATACTAAATGCTTGGAAACTTCTGTAAATTCTCAAATAAGAACTCCCTTGGGGACTTATCTGTATCTCGTTATCAGTCCTGACGCAGGTGCATGCGGGTGTTCCTTTAATTTACTTCCATATCTGCACATTCTGGGTCACTGAGTCTATAGTCTGCATTCGAAATAAATTGGAAAGAACAGAACGGAGAAGAAAAACAACCCATATCTTCCCTTCAAAGCTGAGGAGGTCATCAGGGCCTCTCATAGATTGATCGGCTGGAGCCTGGAAAGCATTTAAAACAACTCTGAAAGCTAAGCCTTGGGTAGAGATACAGAGACAAGTTGCACAGAGAAAAATATATAGCACAGAGCTAAGACTTAAAAATCAATGTTAATTCAAACTTTGGTAGTTTATAAAACAATGAGTAAATGCATTAATTAATGTAGAACATTCCTTGTGTGTGGGTGCATCAGTTACTCTCACTGCACTCCTGGAAGGGGCCATCACAGCTCTGATCTCTCTCAAACTCTCTCTCTCTCTCTCTCACACACACACACACACACACACACACACACACACACACACACACACACACACACACACACACACACACACACACACACACACACACACAGTGGCATGCACAGTCCTCCTCAGGGGCAGGGGCAGGGGCGGAGGGACCAAAAAGAGCACTAAATTTTTTGTTTGTTTGTTTTTATTCTTTCTTTCCTTGGCATTCTGAAAAAAATATGTTGATTTAATTAAAATGCATGACACATCAAATGAAAATAGGGAAATTGTGATAATATTAATAAATATTATTTACTTTACCAAACAAAACAGTGAGAATCAAGAATTAATGTTTGATTAAGTTCCTGAAAATGACGATTGTAATTTAGCTGTCTGTGCTGTGCATTTTATGAAAGACAGCTTCCAGAATCTCCACAAATTCAATGCCGGATTCAACAAGAAACTGTTACTAAAACATGAAGCATTTACAACTTTAAAACCAGAGGCAGCAGTTGTTGGGTCACAACCTGTAAGTAGGCTAAGACTTAATCATTTTAAATGTGTTTGCATGTATAATTTCAGATGTAATGTTTCAGTTTATTCAAATGCCAGCGCTGGCTTTATAGCCACGAGGCTACTAGTTATGCTATTTTGTGTCTACGACAAACGCGTAGAAACATTTTGGACCTGAATTTGTATATGTACTAATGTAAATGTATTTTTCATGTATATATATGAAGAGTTCAGATGCAAAAGCCTAAATGCCATTTGAAATTTTCTTCTTTAATGATGATTTTTATCAAACTTGTATATTTAAGTTCAGTAATTTCACTAACTTAAATATACAAGTTTGATAAAAATCATCATTAAAGAAGAAAATTTCAAATGGCATTTAGAGGCTTTTGCATCTGAACTCTTCATATACTTTATGACGTTATTTTCAATTTGATCAAGAACGTAAACCAATGCCAATGCTGTTTGTGTATATAGTAGCCTGTCAGTTTGATGCTATTGTGTAAAACAAATGTGTATACAATAAAATAAATATATAGGAAAATTACCATTCAGAAACATTTTGTAAGAGTCGTGTGTGGTGAGGTTTCTGGCTCATACTGATACTGCAGTATCGATACCATTATTTACATTTGGACTGGGGCACATGCACGTTTCACCCGTAAAGGTAAATGGGCATGAATCTTCTGAACAACGTGCGGTACAGTTTAGCCAATCACAACACACCGGCCCAAACTAACCAATCTGAGCCCACTGCCTGTTTCTGAGGGAGTGGTTTCATAGACTCAGGAAGTCAACCAGTCGTTCAAAGGACAGAGGAGAAAATGGCTTACAATAAAGGTGAAATTTATAAAAAATAAGACTTTATAAAAGAGAAAAAAACCACAAATATACATATTATATTGCACCCCATAAACACAATCATGCTACGAAAAAAAGCAGTAAACCCCCCCTTTAATGTCTAGTGACATATCGGGGAAAATTTATAATTAATTGAAATAAATTTCTTGCATACAGCTCCTTTAATTGTTGTCTTGTTTTCAATGAAACTCAAAAGAAGCACTATGAAATGTTCATCTTAATAATGTATTCTATGTATGTGTTATTGTCCAAGTCTTCAAAGTCCCATGTTACCCTGTGTGTATTTTATTATTTATGCACACTCAAATCTTGTAATCCGCACTCAATAAAAACCCATTGTAAGTGTTATGGCTGAGATTTTGAAAATTGCATTCGCTCACTCAGAGGTCTTGTGAACATTTGCGAAATGCCAAAGTTTGGATGGATCTTTCTGAATGTGACGTGACTTGCCTTACCTTGGGATCAAGGGAAGATTTTATCATATCATTTCAAGCCTGAGCCGTTTTCTTAAAATGCGTTTGATCAAGCTGATCGATTGGAAACAACTTTGCAAGCATAGCTTGAGCAGAATGCTTACCAGTGATGAGTTGTCTTTATTTGGAGCCTGTGTTGTCCTCTGTAAAATGTGCTGTGCACAAGCAAACTTTGGTTTTACTGCTCAGGAACAGCTTTAGAAATAAATCTTAACCTCTGATTGTCCTCTGAAAGCAAAAATGAATTTGCTTTCGCGTCCAAACACACAGTGTCTCATATGCATATACATTTAGCTCAGCATTAATGCTAATTTTTCACATTGTGCTATGGATGTTTGAGAAAGTAATATCTGGACTTTGATCGAGGCGATTTAGGCAGGTCTGGATCAGTGTTCTTTATTAGATAGGATAAATTGCTTTGTGGGAGACTAGCTTGGTAACTTTGCTGATCGTGTACATGCACAAACAGAAACATTACACACTAAAGGAAAAGGAAAACATTAAAAGGTATCATGACCCCTTTAAATGGTCTGGTTCAGTGTTTGTGGTAGGCTCCTCCACCTCCCCCAGCTCCACCTACTGTGGGATTTATGTATGGCTATTCATGCTGCAGCAGCATATCTTACATGCTCCGTGTGTCTGAGAATACTTTTGAAGGCAGCATCTGCACCTGGCGCACAGCACGAGGACACAACCTCTTTGATTGACCCTTCTTGGAAAACCCCTGTATGACCCTGGCCTGTACTGTAACTCAGTTTCAGGGTGTTACCAATCTTCTTCTATAGGTCAACTTTGTGGAGAGCAACTATTCTAATTCTCAAATTCTTAGAGAGTTCTTTGCCATGAGGTGCCATGTTGAACATCCAATGGTTAGTATAAGAGAGAATTGTACTTCAAGCCCAAATTGCAACTGCTCTCATACAAGATACATAAATTTGTATGGTCCTGTCAAGCAGACAAAAACATGAACATGATGAATAGGACATGTGGCTTTGCATGGTTAAACGTCTTACAGCTATTATCACTTAGGGTGCACTAACTTTTGTTGCCTGATATTTTAACAATAATGTCTGTATGTTGAGTTATTTTCGGAGGACAGTAAATATATACTGCAACACAAGCAGCACATTGACTATTCAGACCGTTCTCATCCTTTAACGTCATATAGAACGCTATATGCAAAAACGGCGCTATACTACGCACATGGCACCCTTTATCGTTAATATAACACGCGAACCCAAGACGTTATAAATCCTTTAGCGTGAATATGACACGCACACCCTACCCCACACCTAAACTTAGCCCTCACAGCGCGTGTTATATTAACGATAACGGGTGCCATGTGCGTAGTATAGCGCCGTTTTTGCATATAGCGTTCTATATGACGTTAAAGGATGAGAATGCGTTGGACTATTCTAAAATATATCCATTTCTATAGTAGCCGATTGTCCCTTGAGAAGATATTTTTGCTGAAATGTGAGGGGTGTACTCCAACCCGATCTCACGACCAAGTCGTACGAATTCGACGAATGATTAAAAAGTGGCTAATTCGTAACAATTCATACGACCTCACTCGTACGAATTAATACGATTTTGCTAAATCGTACATATTTTACGAATTGGCCAATTCGTATGAATTCGTACGAATGACCTACCCCTTACTCCGCCCCTAAACCTAACCATCACGTGGGTTTAGACAAATCGTACGAATTAGTACGAGTGAGGTCGTACGAATTAGACACTTTTTAATCATGCGTCGAATTCGTACGAATTGGTCGTGAGATAGTGTTGGTGTACTCACTATTATTATTATTATTATTATTACTACTACTTAAAACTGCCTACAATAATTAATCTCTACAGTTGATCACTTTTATATTACAGTTTATGAAAAATCTAGTCTAGTCTTGCCTAGTCTAATACAAGCCTGAAGGATCATGCAGTATCACAAATTACTAGGAAAACTAAACTTGTTCTGTAGTCTTTTTCCTTCTGGTAACTCATCTAATAAACATTATCTTCTGAGCATATGCTCTTTATGCCCCTCTGACAAACAAGAATACATTGCATGAGCTACAGGAATGAATTGACTTTTTATCCCCCCTTCGTTACAGAAATAAATTTACTCCCCATCCCTCCACCCCTCCATCCTGTATGCTTCAACAAAAAGATTAGAAGATTATCTTGTTTATAATGCCAGCTTGTCAGGACTGAGGGAGGGAGAGGGGAGAAGAGTATGGTATGGCATAGAAGCTAAAATCCTGTATCTGGAGATTGGGGGTGTGGTGCAGGCCCTTTTCCAGCCATCCTCAGGGGTGGAATAATTCAGAGAGGAGGATTACAGTAGCTTCAAGACTCTTGCTTGTATAAAGCAAACTGGGAAAAGGAAGGATGGATGCAGTCAAATTCTCCTTTGACTCACTAATGTGTGTGTGTTTGTGGCCATACACTTGAAATCTCACTTCACGCACACTGTAGCAATTAGCCTCACCAGTTTTGCCTAATTGATAAGTCAGTAAAGCTGCATATGTAACACTTGCCTGTAAAGAAATAGAATCAGGCACAGTGCGTTGACTCATTACCTACTGTCTGCAAACAGGGCTAGTACAGTACACATTTTTTCTTTATATGATGGATGAACAAGTAAAACTATTTATTTGGTGTTCTGTACTAGTATAAAATTGTTTTCGGTTCATCCTTTGCTTGTCTGAGTTTTGGATTGCTGTGGATAAATTGGTCTAGGCAGAATGGCAACAATGTGACTGTGGCAACAATGCTAAAATGCTTATTTATATGAGTGGTGCCATTTTAAAATGTCCATCTTAGTACACTGGATTTTTAATGACTTGGACAGAGGTGGCAGGCTGAAGAAGACATAGCCTATTATATACCAAGGATCTGCACAGACATGAGTATGGAATATGAGACCTTTAGAGAAGGTGACCTTAAAAATATTAGCTTGATCTTTTAGAACAAGCCTTGATGATGATAGTTGATGATTGTTGATGGCTGCCAGCATGTTGTGATTATTTTTTTTTATTATTTTTTTTTAGGGTGTTCTGGTTTCTTATTGGTCCCAGTCTCCATACAGTATTTGCATGCAAAGTTATCAGCGGGCTATAGCAAGTTTTTTTTTGCGTTGTCGACCTACAGTCTTCGTCTGTCTATCCAAGTAAACATGGCAAATTAACTGAATATTTAAAGAATTAATATGCATTCACACTATCATTGTCTTTCCAAGTTAGAGCACAAAGCTGCAGGCGATTTTAGTTTTTAATTTACATTGTCAATTTTAAAAAGAAAAAATATTGCTTTATTCCAAATGAAATCAAACTTTTTAATACACACCCCTACACACAAACAAACATATATATATATATATATATATATATATATATATATGAAGAGTTCAGATGCAAAAGCCTCTAAGTGCCATTTGAAATTTTCTTCTAGTAAAATGATCATTTTTATCAAGCTTGTATATTTAAGTTCAGTAATTTCACTTAAATGGCAATGAAGATTACCTATTAATTGTCATTTAAGTGAAATTACTGAACTTAAATATACAAGCTTGATAAAAATGGTCATTTTAGAAGAAAATTTCAAATGGCATTTAGAGGCTTTTGCATCTGAACTCTTCATATGATGACAAATACAGTAAAAACACCAATACACGTATATTGTTACAATTTAAAATAATTTTTATCTATTTTAGTACGTTTTAAAATATAATTCATTCCTGTGATGACAAAGCTGAATTTTTAGCAGCCATTCATTTTTATTATTAATGTTGTTCAAAATAAAAACTGCTTAATATTTTGAGTAATGTTGTATAATGTATGCTAGTGTGCTTGTGTATGTGTGTCTAAATTACCCATCCAATGGGGTGTAGAAGAGAAAGCAGAATCAGATTAGCATTAACCCCTTACGATAATTTAGTACCTTCAAAAGCTGGATAGACCTCCATCCAGACATCCTAACAACTCAGCCTTGCATCTCTGCTATTAAACTTGAACTTGTAAGTCTAAGCAGACATAAGCTGCAATGCTTTACGTCCAGGCAGCAGGGGGCTATATAAGGATCCTTATAGGATCACTTTCCATTTCAACATTAGTTCTCTTCAGTTCAGGAGGAAGGAATGAGGGAGTGAGCGGGTAGGATCTAGACCCTTTGCTTATTGGCCAAGAAATGAAACAAGGGCACTGTCCTCACATAAATCTTACCTCTGATCCTACCTCTACCTACTCATATTTAATAATTAGGGGCCAAGCACCGAAGGTGCGGAGGCACCTATTGTATCTGTGCCGGTTCTTATTAGGGGCCAAGCACCGAAGGTGCGGAGGCACCTATTGTATCTGTGCCGGTTCTTATTATTATTATTATTATTATTATTATTCTTCTTCCGACTGGGCGTCTATGGCAGCCCATAGACCGGTTTGCGGGAAAGTTGTTTTGGTTTGACATTCTGATAGAGGACAGTCCCAACTTTAAATACACCAATTTTGGTGTCTCTAACTCATTCCCTCTAGCGCCACCAACTGTCCAAAGTTTCACTTTTATTATGCTAATAACTTTTGAACCGTAAGGCCTATCAACAAAATTCTTTTTTCCTCTTGTTCCTGAGCTCATGCCGATTCGATCGCACCCTATGACGTCATTTTCCGTCATAAAAAAACGGCCGCCATTTTGAATTTTCCAAAAAACCTACTTTTGCGAACTCGTCCTAGACGGTTTGTCCGATTTTCACCAAAATCGCACCGGATCATCTCCAGGCAGTGCTGACAAAAAGTTATGGAATTCAAGATGATTCGAATAACCGTTTTCGATAAACGCGTAAACAAAATTTACGTAGCGCTTGCGAAAACAGACGTGAGGTTGTATCTCCGCAACACTTACTCGTTTTCACACCAAACTTGGTACGTGTTATCACAAGCATGACCTGAGGCTACGTGCTGCGTTTCGGCGCAGCGCCACCTAGTGGTCCGGAGATATGAAAAATGGCTATTTTTGCTCGTAACTTCTGAACGGTTTCTCCAAAAATCAAAAACTTGGTCTCGTTAGATTCAGGGCGTCATGCCGAGTCGACCGATATCAAATTTTCCCAGATCGGCCATTTTGGCTGTCGGCCATTTTGAATTATGTGCTAAAATGCTGTATTTTTTGAACGCATGAACGAATTGTTACGAAACTCGTTATGGGTCATCAGTACGATGCCCTGAAGGAGCCTGAGAAGTTTCGAAACAGCGCCACCTAGTGGTGAATTGTTTTATTCAAACGCTTATAACTTTGGGTGTGGTACACTTATTTTCACGGGAGTCATATTTTTGAGGTCCTGAATCGTTGCCGAGTCCAACGATACCAAATATGTCGGGTTTCGTCTCACGGATGGCGTAGCGTAGCGATTTAGCGCGAAAAAAACACTTGGCGATATCTTCAAAACCGCTGTTCCGATCGAGACGAAACCACCGCCAGAAACACGGAATCATAGCTTGTTAACTATATGCTAATACCCAAATGCGTAAATATTGATAGTAAGGGGTAGTAAAATTCAAACAAAGTCATGTGTCAGTCATTTTTTACGTGTTTTTTCATATAAATGTTTATAACTCGGAAGTAAATTGAGATATTTGCACCAAAATTGACACACATATGTATGGGGTCACTCTGAGGACACATAAAAAAAATTGTGGGACTGAGCCTCTTGGTGGCGCTATAATAGAACAAAACGTGAAATTCCCATTGACTTCAATAGAGTTTTGTGAAATAAAATGCTATACTAAACAAATGCTTTGGTCTAACATTACGAAACTCAGTGTGTGCCATAAGCAGCATGCCCTGAAGGTACTCAAAAGATTTTGAGACAGCGCCACCTGTTGGTCAAAAGTTATAATTAATTTCTGAGAACGCTAATAACTTTTGAATAAATTTGCCTATTGCAATGAAACTGATCTTAATAGATTCCTTGGGTTATGCCGAAAACATAGATATCAGGTTTTGCATAATCAGCCAAACTTCCTGTCCGCCATCTTTATTTTTTAAAAAACCTTCTTTTTCGAACTCCTCCTAGACCATTTGTCCGATTTTCACGAAAATTGAATCGTATCATCTCCAGACGGTGCCGAATAAAATTTATGGATTGCGTGACGATAGACAAAACCGTTTTCGTATACCACAGCATCAAATTTGAGGCATGCTGCCAAAATGACTATTTAGGCTTTATCTCTGCAATGCCTTCACATTTTGACACCAAACTTTGCATGTGTCATTGTCACCTCACTCTGACCACACATCTATTTCGTAACTGCGCCACCTATTGTTCGAAAGTGATAATCCATTAAATCGTCTTATAAGTTCATGTTTATGTGATTTTCTTAGCCATTTGCCCAAAGTTCTCTCAAAATGCCCTTAATTGCTCCTTGCTGCAGTTGGTCTGCCACTCCTTGCCATTTTGGCATATGTTGCCGCTTTTTGCGCTTGGCCCCGGTAATGGCTGCTTGCAGCTATATTTATTATTATTATTATTATTATTCTTCTTCCGACTGGGCGTCTATGGCAGCCCATAGACCGGTTTGCGGGAAAGTTGTTTTGGTTTGACATTCTGATAGAGGACAGTCCCAACTTTAAATACACCAATTTTGGTGTCTCTAACTCATTCCCTCTAGCGCCACCAACTGTCCAAAGTTTCACTTTTATTATGCTAATAACTTTTGAACCGTAAGGCCTATCAACAAAATTCTTTTTTCCTCTTGTTCCTGAGCTCATGGCGATTCGATCGCACCCTATGACGTCATTTTCCGTCATAAAAAAACGGCCGCCATTTTGAATTTTCTAAAAAACCTACTTTTGCGAACTCGTCCTAGACGGTTTGTCCGATTTTCACCAAAATCGCACTGGATCATCTCCCGTCAGTGCTGACAAAAAGTTATGGAATTCAAGATGATTCGAATAACCCTTTTCGATAAACGCGCAAACAAATTTTACGTAGCGCTTGCGAAAACAGACGTGAGGCGGTATCTCCGCAACGCTTACTCGTTTTCAGACCAAACTTGGTACGTGTCATCACAAGCATGACCTGAGGCTACATGCTGCGTTTCGGCGCAGCGCCACCTAGTGGTCCGGAGATATGAAAAATGGCTATTTTTGCTCATAACTTCTGAACGGTTTCTCCAAAAATCATAAATTTGGTCTCGTTAGATTCAGGGCATCATGCCGAGTCGACTGATATCCAATTTTCCCAGATCGGCCATTTTGGCTGTCGGCCATTTTGAATTATGTGCTAAAATGCTGTATTTTTTGAACGCATGAACGAATTGTTACGAAACTCGGTATGGGTCATCAGTACGATGCCCTGAAGAAGCCTGAGAAGTTTCGAAACAGCGCCACCTAGTGGTGAATTTTTTTTTTCAAACGCTTATAACTTTGGGTGTGGTACACTTATTTTCACGGGAGTCATTTTTTGAGTTCCTGAATCATTGCCGAGTCCAACGATACTAAACATGCTGGGTTTCGTGTTACGGTTGGTGTAGCGTAGCGATTTGGCGCGAAAAAAACACTTGGCGATATCTTCAAAACCGCTGTTCCGATCGAGACGAAACCACCGCCAGAAACACGGAATCATAGCTTGTTAACCATACGCTAATGCCCAAATGCGTAAATATTGATAGTAAGGGGTAGTAAAATTCAAACAAAGTCATGTGTCAGTCATTTTTTACGTGTTTTTTCATATAAATGTTTATAACTCGGAAGTAAATTGAGATATTTGCACCAAAATTGACACACATATGTATGGGGTCACTCTGAGGACACATAAAAAAAATTGTGGGACTGAGCCTCTTGGTGGCGCTATAATAGAACAAAACGTGAAATTCCCATTGACTTCAATACAGTTTTGTGAAATAAAATGCTATGCTAAACAAATGCATTGGTGTAATATTACAAAACTCAGTGTGTGCCATAAGCAGCATGCCCTGAAGGTACTCAAAAGATTTTGAGACAGCACCACCTGTTGGTCAAAAGTCATAATTAATTTCTGAAAACGCTAATAACGTTTGAATAAATGTGCCTATTGCAATGAAACTGATCTTAATAGATTCCTTGGGTTATGCTGAAAACATAGATATATGGTTTTGCATAATCAGCCAAACTTCCTGTCCGCCATCTTTATTTCTTTGAAAAACCTTCTTTTTCGAACTCCTCCTAGACCGTTTGTCCGATTTTCACGAAAATTGAATCGTATCATCTCCAGACGGTGCCGAATAAAAGATATGGATTGCGTGACGATAGACAAAACCGTTTTCGTATACCACAGCATCAAATTTGAGGCATGCTGCCAAAATGACTATTTAGGCTTTATCTCTGCAATGCCTTCACATTTTGACACCAAACTTTGCATGTGTCATTGTCACCTCACTCTGACCACATCACATCTATTTCGTAACTGCGCCACCTATTGTTTGAAAGTGATAATCCATTAAATCATCTTATAAGTTAATGTTTATGTGATTTTCTTAGCCATTTGCCCAAAGTTCGCTCAAAATGCCCTTAATTGCTCCTTGCTGCAGTTGGTCTGCCACTCCTTGCCATTTTGGCATATGTTGCCGCTTATTGCGCTTGGCCCCGGTAATGGCTGCTTGCAGCTATATTATTTTTCTTGTTTTTCTTCAGGTTTAGTCTTCACAACTATTGGAGGTGAACCAGCCACCCATTGAATGCCACCTGTGCTTCTGTTAGCCAGATGACCTACGGAACCGAGGATACAGGTAGGGTCTTTCTGCTTCATTGAGAACTCCCTCTGTAGTAAAATGCATGCGGGACCAGCTGACCAGAAGATCCTGCCAACCGAATGATGGTCTGGCTCGAAATATCACTTCCTGGAGGGCACAAAACCTGAGCAGTGACTCTGATTTAAAATCTCTGTACAAATTTACTCTGGAAATGTATTGGGACTTATAGTTTAAGGTCCTTAAAGACTTTACTTACACCAAGACAGTGCACTCATATTACTTTGATTGGGAGAAAGTTCAACACGCAGCTGCCTTTAGAAGCTCAATTCCTATAGGAATAGGCAGTGTCCTAAGCTTAGGGCTCCACATGTTCGTTGCCTTGAGCAAATCTGAAATATAACTTTTATGAAACATTAATGGCACAGTTCGTATCAGATTGTGTTGCTGATTTTAAATATGTTATATAAGTGGTAGTGTGGCAAACAGTTTTTGAGAGTACAGGATTTCCCCATTCAAGTTTATAGCACTTGGCTTGTAAAAGCTGCACAGAGGCATTGCAAATATGGTTGCTTAGTGAACAGACTTTACTTGAAAGGGACTTTGCTTAAAGCCACACTGTGGAACTTTTGGCCACTAGGGGCGCTCGACCTGTAACTTTCACGTCTAGCGTCCCTAGAGGCCACAAGCTCCGTAGCACTGTCGCAAATTAAAGTCAACAAACAGTCAACCGGTCAGCCTCCCGTGTCTTTAGATTGTGTGTGCTTGCAGTGTTTGAGGCGGGCCGGGTAGCCATGCTGCACTCGATTCCCTTATAGCAGTCTGCTTATCATATGTCTGTGAGTGAATGTGCACTGAAAACACCGTCGGCCTGAGCTGACTGTATATGGGTGTTAGTTTATTTTTACAGCAACCATGGGACATGTGGTGTGTGACGTTAGTGTTTGTGGGTACTACTGAGTCTTGGGCATGTTCACTACATTTAATTTAACGTTAGGTAACACTTTATTTTGATAGTCCACTTTAGACATTCAACTAACTATAAGTAACTTTGCCGCTACATGTCAATTAACTATCATTAGAGTATTAGTAGACTGTCAGCTTAATATCTGCTAACACTTTATTTTGTTGGTCCCCCAACAGACATTCAACTGACTATAAGTAACTTAGCAACTACAAGTCAACTTGTTCTCCTAACCTGAACCCTAACACCTAACCCTAACCTAACAGTCTACTGACAGTCTACTACAGCCTACTAATACTCTAATGACACTTAGTTGACATGTAGTTGAAAAGTTACTTATAGTTAGTAGAATGTCTAAAGTGACTATCGAAATAAAGTGTGACCTAACGTTACATTTGACATGAGTCGATTTTATTTGTGCGAGCCCTGCACAGAAAATACTACACTGCTTATATTAATTTATCCTGGTTACCTTGGAAACGGCATTTGTGTGCAGGCAAGCGTCCGCATCGGTCGAGCACCCTTCCGCTCACGCCAGCGAGCGAAGCCAAAGCTGGATCAATGTTCATCCTCGTCCTGGCTTTTAATTTGTCACCTTTCTTTTTTTTGTTTTCTCCGATAAAACCGTTGCCTTCTTTCTTGTAGCTGTTGTTCAGCCATGACGAAATTATACAGACGGCAATCAAACGCCGCACTAACGTCAGAATCTGAGGAAGTTTGGGGTGGTGGGGGAAGTGACATATGCCGTAAAGCTGTCGAATTTTGTAGTTTTTTTTTTTTGTGCTTTTTTTTGTGAAGTTACAAAGTGCTAGTAAAAGCGATACAAACACTTTCAGGCTACGGCAGACTTGACATTCAACCTATTGTAAGTCGATGTACTATCTCAATGGGTTTTGGTAAAATATTATAAAGGTTGAAGAGTTCCACAGTGTGGCTTTAAAATAAGTAGGTAAAGACAGAGATATACATCCGCTTCTGTTGTATAACATGACCTTACAGATGTTATAGACTTTATTGCTGCTTCTACAGTTCCCCCTTCCCAACCAGATAGGAATGTTATGTGATGAGGACATTTAGAGGAGGTTTATTTTGGTAAGGGATGTAATGAGCATGATTGTGTGCTGATTACACCCAAGCCAACATACTGGAGTGTCTTGGGTGAGCTGCGAAAAGGAGATGAGGGTAAAAGCGAGCAGTGACAAGCCTCATTAACAGGAAATACTCTGCTCCGCTGCCGAGGCCCTGCCGCTGATGAGGAACCTAACTGCTAGACTCTCTAATTATGCACTGTAACCGCCATCTCATAGACAGCAATAACCCCCACCTCTCTGCATATGCAAATATGACAGACCCGATCATTAGGTTTTATGCCTCAAAGCCAAATTGTTATTGTAAAACCATTGAAGCCAAGGGCAAAGACGTAAAACTCTATCACGCATTTTGACACATTTTTTTACGAGCTTTCCTCAATAACAGAACAAATGTTATTGAATGTCAGGGATAGTCAAGGGTAATGTGCCATGAAAGTGTTGTTTCAAATCAGAACAATTATTTGATGCTTTGTCTAAAAAAAAGAAAGAAAAAAGGTCGCTTTTCAGAGCCAAGAATGTATAATTTGGCTCGTTCTCCACTCTGTTTTCCCAGCATTTTGGTTAGCGTGCCATATTGAAATTTCATAATGATGCCCACAAATTAAGTCCCATATGTTCATGGGTCTTGTGCTCCACTCACTCCTTTGACTATTAAAAACAATTTCAGAGCATGTTTCATTGCTGATTTTCAATGTACCTTTTGTCTTTCAGGGGACAAACTTTAAAAAAACGTTTTATTAAAATATAAAAAAAAGTAATATATGGGCTATTCTACAGTATTGGTGCAAACTGCTGTCCCAAAAAAACACATTTAAGTATTCAAATTTTAGATGTTTACAAAGATCCTTCTATTATATATTGAATCCCACAATAATATTTAAAATATCAGCAAGCGCAATATATATACAATCATAATTTATTAGGCAACTTTAAAATGGGAGGTGGCTGTCCCATACCATAATAACCCCGAAATTTCAACTTGTGAAAATGATATTGAAATGTTTTTTTTGTTTTTTTTTTTGTTAAATTGGTAAACTTTAACTTGTAACTTTATGGAATGTCACTACCAAACATCTTTTTTTCTACAATTAAGCAAACCTTTTTTATGTTATCCCCAAAAGGGATAGCCTGGATGCCAGCCCAAACCCCGTCCACTACATTTTTTGGTCGAGAAGCTCAGGTCTGGACTCGATCCATTGAAGAGAGAAATATGATCGGTTCAGAAATCAATTGTCAATTGGAAAGATGTGTTTGCCGTCCTTCCTACGGGATTCGGCAAAAGTTTAATTTATCAGCTGGCTCCGATGGTTGCAAAGAAGATGGGATGCAATGAAAACCCTGTGGTCGTTGTGGTTTCTCCTTTTGTCGCACTCATGTAAGACCAAGTAAAAGAGCTTTTTTATTGAATACAAAATTATAAACAACCAATCCAAATGTATTTTTTCTACAGTGCGTAAGAATATTGAATGAAAGGCTCAATACACTTTAACAAAAAATAAATACGAATTTGAAATCATATCTTACATTACTTAAAGCACATTACATAAAGCAGTTGAGTCCTGTTGGCAACTATGCGTAGCTCAATGTACAGTACATCACTTACTGCGTTGCTCTGATTGGTTGTTGGTCTATCCAATTGAGTGCAGAGGGTTTGTTTTTCCTGGTTTGGTTAAGACACGTTTCATAATCTAAGCCCTATAGAGCAGAATCAGACTCACATTCTGACTGATGAAGTCAGGCTACCATGTGCTGGCTATCATCTTTGAACTAGGTTCAAAAGTATCTACTGAAACGTGAAGTTTCGGTTGTGACATCATATTTTTTTGAGTGTTATTCGATACAATTTAGTTTGTGTTTTTGTACAGTTGTTCAGAAATGTGCGATTAGCATCTTTGAACTAGGCTAAAAAGGATCTAAAATTGTCACGACCGAAACATGTTTGATGTTAGAGATAGTGTTTTGGTTCAATACAACAGTAACGACAGTACAAGTACTCCACAGTGACTCTAGGGGTCACAGTTTTGACAAAAACGAAAATCCTGCATAGTGTGGCCTTGAATTATTTACTGTGTTTCACTAGTGAAAACTTTCTGAAAATACAATATGATAATTAACTAAACAATTAATAGAAATGTGTATATTATACTTGGATATTATATATTTTGTATATATACAATATTTGTGTAAAATAAAAAATAAAACATTTCCAACTCTGACTTTGAACCAATTCTGTAGAATGGCCCATATACACATCCACTCAAAGAAAACAAAAGTGTTCGCATTTGCCCTTGCTGAAACCAAGACTGAGACTTACCACTGATCCCCTTATAATGGAGTTCAGTGAACAAGCTTGGAGAGCACTATAGACTTCAGAGTATGTGGACCTGTCAGGCTTGATCATGACCATTAAAATATAATATAAGTAATAATATAGTAGAGTTCAGATGCAAAAGCCTCTAAGTGCCATTTGAAATTCTGTTCTAGAATAATCATTTTTATCAAACTTGTATATTTAAGTTCAGTAATTTCACTTAAATGGTAATTCATAGGTAATCTTCATTGCCATTTAAGTGAAATTACTGAACTTAACTATACAAGCTTGATAAAAAGTAACATTCTTGAAGAAAATTTCAAATTGCATTTAGAGGCTTTTGCAACTCTTCAGTTACTTATCTCTGCATTGTTAAAATATGTGCTAACTGCCCCATTCACTGGACTTTTGCAATGTTTCCCAAAAGTCAGCCTGTGCAAAAAATTAATGGAAAAAAGCCTACAAAAAAAAAAGTAAAACCTATAGCAGTCTATTTTCTTTTCTTTTAGCACATTTAGGTGTATTTTCAGTGTGTGTGTGTGTGTGTGTGTGTGTGTGTGTGTGTGTGTGTGTGTGTGTGTGTGTGTGTGTGTGTGTGCTGTGAGAGAGAGCCTGTATGTGAGTGAGTGACATTGATGGAGAGGTAGAAAGATAACTTTTTTAAGAAAGATAAGATTTTTTTCCCCTCAGTATCTCTTTCTTTGAGTCTCTCTCTCTCTCTCTCTCTCTCTCTCTCTCTCTCTCTCTCTCTCTCTCTCTCTCTCTCTCTCTCTCTCTCTCTCTCTCTCTCTCTCTCTCTCTCTCTCTCTCTCTCTCTCTCCATCTCTCACTGCTCTCAATTCCAGGCGCTCACTCTCTCCTTGTGACATCTCTGCATTATACAGACCATATTGCTTTCCTGTCATTAAAGTTCTTCCACATCACACAGTGATGTATCAACATAAGTGTGTTGTGTATAGATGTATTCAGATTCAAAACAGCATGGTTAAGTTACAAATCTATTGCGAAGCAACTTCCTCAATCATGTCAAACTTCAGTTAAGAGTGAAATCTCTTAATGAAGCGGGATGCATGCAACTAGCTAATTAGCCCATTAAAATAAATTAAGTTATTAAAGTATTAATGTTCTTTCTATGTATTCAACCCACCGTTTTCACCCCGGTCGCTTGTCAGAGCACCAACCGTTTATCAAAATGCAGATATGCATGCCAAGTGATTCAACACTATACTGCTGACATGCCATTTTTACACTTATACAATTTACAGATTTGTCAATTGTGTTTGCTCTGAAGTCTAAATGGCATGTTTCCAACTTTGAATCAAATATTTTTGTATTGATTCCACTGGCTGTTTTTATTTCCTTATCTAGGGCTGCCACGATGGGCATGTGTTCTGTCGTTGATGAGGAGCACGTTGTGGGCTCATAACATCCACCTTCTTTAGTTTTGGGCCAGGTTAATATTATTACAGAGCAATGGAGGAGATAAATCTCTAATTGAAAATTGAAAGCAGACCACCACAGATTGCCTCTAGCCTAACACGGCAGAGAGGGAGAAAAAAACATCAATGTGTGTTAAAAAGGCCGCTGCGCAAGGCAATTAACAGCTCTTTCGCAACTTCTTGTTGTAATTTCTGGAGGGGCTGATGCGGCATGTCGTTTCAGACCAACGTTATTTCATGCACTACTTCCCATACAGCTGTGTTTCACTGTATACATTTGTTTCTTTAGAATGAATTACCTCTTAAAAATAAAGTGACATATTATACATAATGTCAATCTCAGACAACTCAGACAGAAATTTACGTCAGCAGTGTAATATTTAGACACTTTATCATTAATATTGGTACTTCAAGGTTCTACTGTATTGTTACCAAGTTGATCGATTGTGTCATATTCTAACAACATATTTAGTAAATTAATGATGACAAACATCAAATAACCATAAACGTGACTAGTGAATGATGTAAAAGGCTAACACACATTAGATCATGATACCTAATGGATCAGCTGACAAATTGAACCTTATGGTAAAGTTTTAACTTACTATTTTTCACATTTTAGAGTAATAGTAATGGTACCAAAGCCAGAAATACTGTGAAGTAAAATATCTATTAAAACTGTCAGCTTGTGTGGCCTTAATCAAATCAAATTCATGAAGAATTCAGCCTGCTGTAACAATTTGGAACAACTATTTAATATCATGTTCAGATAGTTCAGAACAGATGAGGAAATATTGAGTCAATTCAAGTCAGTTTCAAAAAAGCACAATACAAATATTGTTTAAAAAAAAAACCTGGAGGAGCTGGTGGAGCTCATCTTCCCGTGGCAAGGCACATTATAAATGTACAGGATGTAGTTACACCATGGGCTCTATCTTGCACCCTGCGCAAATGACTTTATACACAAACGCATGTGTCATTCCTATTTTGCACACACGCAAAGCGGGATTTTTTTCCCTCCACAGACGCACGTCAGTAAACTAGGGAATGAACTTGCGCTCCCTGGGCGGATCGGCGCAAAAAGGAGGCGTGTTTCGGCGCAAACATTCCCTGGTGCTATTTTACACTTTCAGAAAACAATTGCGCCAATGACCAGAAAAAACCTGGTCTAAAGTCAGTGGCGCGTTGCGCGTTGTTCATAATGCTATTTTAAGCGCGCATGCTTGGCCATAAGAGGGTGCATAACGCGCATACACTTTGATTCTCTCATCAACACAGATGCAGCAGTTTTTATTTTTGCTAATCATACATTATAACAATATTAACACATGAGGAAAATCATTGTGCTTTACATGAAGATGAAAAAACCTTTTTACCCATTTTGTAAGGCCAATTGTACTCGTAGGCTACTAAAGGATCAGACCTGTTTGTCCAATAGTGGCAAGAAACATACGTATATAATGTTCAACCGACGCTGATGTGTGAGAGTTTCTCCCATCCCCATACAACGTCACTTCTCTGTCTTTTAACTGCCCTGACAAGAACGTCGGTCTCATCGGCTGTGAACGGTCCTGGCACGCGCCTGGTAAACCCGCCGTTATAATAACAATCCGTCATGCAACATGCGCACCTGTTCTTAAAGGGTATGTTGGATGGCGCTCTGATTGGTTTATTTCACGTTACGCCCAAACCACACCTTTGAATAATGAAGCTACTTCAGACCAACCCCTTGTAGATTTGCGCCAGGCGCAAGAGGCATTTATCCCGCCGGGAAAATAGCAACAGCGCAGGGACCCGCCCACAAAGTTATTTGGGCTTTGCGCTTTGACACTTGCGTTTCAGATCGTTAAAATAGTGCCCCAAATAGCCTATGTAAGCTAGTCGTATTTGTGGCGAGAGAATATGCCAACAACTCTTTTCAGATAATTGTGTTAAACAATGGCTTTTGGACCTTGTTTGATAATACTTTGGTAGTCAAGAGAACATATAATATAAATAAAGGTTATGGAAAGATTAGTAAATCTGCCACACAAACATTTGCAAGGATAGTATTCATAATTAACTTTTTTTTTTTTTAAATCACAGAAACAGAAATATTAGGAAGGTCTGAAGAATTAAATTAATTAATAATTAAGTTAATTTGTTTTGGGTTTTTTTTGAAAATGTTAATGTTACCTTTTCATTGCTTACAACTTTTTTCTATAGTTTCTGTTGATGTGTTTTATATTACTTTGTTGGTCTAAAATGAAGACAGTTACCATTATTTAACAATAATTAATAATTTTACAGCTCAGCACATACAAATATGGATTAAAAAAAACCCTTTAGTGTGGTTAACGTTTATGTGCCTTCTGAACAGTGCTTTGTATTGAGCATAACATACATTATACATTATACATGCGTGTGTCCTAAAGTAGTGTGGTGCAGATTAACTTTATGAAAGCCAAAGAAGAATTTAGCAGAATATTTAACTTTCCTATGCATGGACATCGCCTGGCATAATTTTATGGTCATTCTATTGCCTAACATTTAGTGTCTGTTTGTTGTTGCCCCACCCCCACAAGTTGCTTTTATGAAATAAATACCGAATCCTATAGGGAATAGTTCCTAGAGGAATCCCTGTCTAGTCCAAAGCCCCGCCCCCTCGTGCGTGGCGCTGTCCATCACAGTAGTGCTGCTCTCTGAAACTCCGCGAGCTCAAGCGCGCGCCCGAGCAGATCGTTGCTTAAGCGCGAGGCGACGGCTGGTAAAGTTCTGCTGCTCAGACTCTGGAGGATCAGTCAGTGTCCAACGAATGAGGAAGGAATTCATGCACCATGTTCTGCTATCTGAACACTGTCGCTTGAGATCAGGAAGAGTGCTGTAAACTTACAATCATGTTTTGGACTATTTTGTTGCCATATTGTGTGACTTTTGTGTTGGGAAATAAGACCGACGAACGAATACCTTTCTTTCACGGGCATGTGTTTGAAAACTCTCCACCTGGCTCAAAAGTGAACGGACTGAGTATCCCGGTGAAGCGCATCGACCCGCAGAGATGGTGCTCCAAGTCCGGGATGCACCTAAAACTCCTGGGGGACAGGAGTGAAGATTTTCACGTATTTGCCCACCACAAGCGAGGACACATATTATTGAAAACCTCTAACGTTCTCGATCGAGAAGAGCGCGCTGAATATTTCCTCAGCGTCGCGCTGTGCTGTCAGAGCTGCGCTTCAGCTGAACGCGTCGTGGCCGAAGTTGCTTCTATCAAAGTGGACGTGCTTGACACGAATGACCACGAGCCCACTTTCCAACATGCAGACGTGAAAATAACTTTGGACGACGCCACGGCCCTGAGGTCAGTGGTGTACACGGTGAAAGCAGAGGACATTGACAGTGGCAAAAACGCCGAGCTCATTTACTACGCGCTCCCGAGAAACGGCAGTTTCTATGTAGTGCCCAAAACCGGTGACATCCTCCTCGTGGACTCAATTCTCGGTCTCGCGCAGACCATAAAGTTCAGCGTGTTTGCACGAGACCACGGCTGGCCCGCTCGGACCAGTCGGAATATGGATATAGAGATCAGTCCGCGCCAATGGCCAGCCCCTCCTCAGCTCGATAACGGACTCTCGAGAAAGTCCCGGTCCGTGCCGGAGCCGGTGCTTATCACCGTGTCTGAAGACGCGAGTATTGGCTCCGTCATAATGAATCTGCACCCGGTGAGGTTTCAACAAGCCAGCTTTGAGCTGCTTCGCCCGGACGCGGATAACTCTCCCGTCACCGTGAGTCGGGACAGCGGAGATTTGGTTATATCGCGGCGGCTCGACCGTGAGACGCAGCCGCTAGTGGAGATAACTGTAAAAGTACAAGATAAGCGAGGTGAGTGCGCCGTGACTAATCCAAATATCTGTACAACATGACTATGTGCCCTGGTCCCTTCCACACCTGTACAGTAGCCTACGTGACAGTGGCAGATTTCACCTGAACACCCAAAATGACGCGCGCCTCCTCTCCTCCCTTCAGATTGAGCATGTCATCTCAAGCTTCCCTCATTATAGATGCTCAAAGTTCACAGGAATCAAAGTTTAATTATCACTGAGCCAAGGCGCAGATGAACCGTGGTTGCTGCTCGAATAAATGCGTTCACTTGCGTTGTTGTGACGCAGAAATGTATTCATACACCTAGGTGATAAATACTGCAAATTACATCAAATTATTATATAATTTGGAAACTCAATTTTCACATTAGTGGGATTTATTGTGAATTATGCAAATGTCTTTTTTTCATCATCAACAACATCTATGCATCCATTTTACTTGTAACTATAATTTTGGTCATCATTTTAGTTTCATTGGATTTTCTTAATCAGTAATTCAATTCAAAGTTGTCAAAATAAGTGCAATTAACCAATCATTGCAGGCTGGCAGCAATTTTTCAATTAAGTTCAAGCTTTACATTCTAAGTGGTTATGCATATTCCTTTGTTCATCCAATCATGATTTTCTTCTGCTCGACTCCTTTGCCTTTAAATAAGTCGTCTCCATATACAGGTCATTCAGGCAATGCCCAGCAATCTGTGTTTGTTTTTGTGTGTGAGGAGGGAGAGAAGGAGGGAATCTGGTAAGATAATCACATGGGTCCTTTTACCAAAATAATGCTTCTCTATTCACCTTTAATTGCGTTCTTTGCATTTCCAGGAGATCCCAATGCATCAAATTGACTTTTGGCACGAATTCGGGGTGATTTAATCCTTTTGAGTTGGAGATTGTGCTCTACTTCCCTTCATGCTTGCATTAGCCATGTAATCCCAACTCATTCACTTTCTCATTGTGGGGATTTAAGACAGCTCAGTTAGGAGAAACTGCTCATATTTGAGGAGGTGATCGGGCATGATTTAGCAGTCTGTGATTTAATTAGTGTTGGTTTATTAATCAGGGGCTTTCTGCTTGCTGGACCTGTAGCTCTGGAGCTACTGCTTTTTTTTTTTTTTTTTGCATCTCCGTTCCAAGCACATGTTCAAGGGCGCTTGTTTGTGCGTGTGGGAATGTTTGCAGGTCTGTGAATGTTGTGCGGTGTGCGGCCAAGCTTCGCACAAACAATGAGGCCAAACATCTGGTTTTAATGAGTAAGAAGAGCATCTGCTGACCTCAAATTTGCCTGTGGCTATTCGGAAGTAATGAGCTTCCAGGTAACCACATAATTTATATATATATATATATATATATATATATATATAAAGGGGTATTTTTTAAAGATATTTATATCTTCCCTCTTTAGCTTTGAAAAATAGATTTTTTTTTTTTGAATCCAGCTCTTTTAAATACTGCAATTTTGAACTATGAGACAAAATTATCTTTTGAATTAGCTGAATGTTATTCATTTTTAATATTAAGAAGCAAAAAAAAAAAAAAAAACAGTCACTAAGCGAGGACTTGCCATCTGAACAAATCTTTAAGCGTACACGCTGCAGGAAAAAGTTGCAAGACGACAACCTTGCAAAGCAATTGGTGACGGCCTCTATGGCAACTTTAAAACCTCCAAGCTATACTTGGATCTTCTGTAGGTATTCAATGATTAATATATGGAGAAGATCAAAACAAATTCTGAATGCATTTTGCAGGCCGCTGATTCTCTAATATAGAATATTTTTCTACAGAACAGTCGAAGAAGTGACAATGTCTGGAGGTGAATGTAGAATGTCTTCATTATCTCACACTGCTGTCAAGATTGCTGAATGTTAACACCATCTCGCTTCTGTGTGCTAACTGGATGAATGTACAGTGTGCCATTTAAATTAAGTGCTTTTTGTTATACCTGACCTAAGATAAATCAAATATTCACATATTGAAATGATTTGATGTGCCATTACTAATTCAATTAAATTCAAAGATTGCTTTATTGGCATGACCGCACATCATACAATATTGCCAAAGCTTGGAATACATAGAATAATTATAAAGACTTCAAAATAATACAAATCTAAATTAAATCTAAATGTACAAATTAACAGTGTTCATTTTTTTTTTTAATAGCCGTTTATGAACATTTCAAAATTCGGTGAAGAATTCAGTGTGTAAGTGTTTTCGCGTCTGTGTGTACGAGCATGTGTGAGTGCATCACTGATCAGTCGTCAACTGTCTCTTTTTGTGACCAGCATCAATGTATCTGGCTGCTAGTATGATACAACACCTAAGATATGTTGAAATTTTATTGTGTTGTTTAATTTTATAAAGTTAAGGCAAAGTATTAAACATTTTGTAAAAGTCCCTCTAATGTCCTCATAGTTGGGGCAGTTGGTGAGGAAGTGTTGCTCTGTCAGATGCGACAGTAAACATTATCACTATCAGTTAAAATTTCTGCTTTTGACTTTTGACAAATTTTACAAGCATGTCTTAAAAGACACACACAAAAAAATCCAGTTAAATTTATGCCAGAATTCACTGTAATAAATTGTGACAAATGTTTCCGGTATTACAGGATGACATGCTGTTCAAAAGTTTTGGATCGGTAATATTTTTTAATGCTTTTAGTAGAAGTCTCTTCTGCTCACCAGACAACAACAACAACAACAGAAAAAATAACTGTATAAAATAAAGTTTCTATTTTAATATATTTTAAAATGTATTTTATTCCTGTGATAAAAGCTGAAATTTCAGCATCATTACTCCGGTCTTGAGTGTCACATGATTCTTCAGAAATAATTCTATATGATGATTTTGATGCTCAAAAAACATGAATTATGTTGAAAACAGTTGTGTACAGTTTATTTTCAGGATTCTTTGATTAATAGAAAGTTGCATAGAACAGCATTTGTTTAGATTGCGTTAATTTCCTTAGTTTGTAACAGAATCTTTTGTATCATTTTAAATATCTTTACTGTAACTTTTGGTCAATTTAATTCATCCTTGATGAATAAAAGTAGTGATTTCTCTTTTCTTTCTTTCCCCCCAAATATAAAATAAATTCCAAACTACACTTTTTTTACGGTATAGTGTTAAATGTTTCAAAAGATTTCTATTTCTGATAAATGCTGTTCTTTTGAACCTTCTATTCATCAAATAATCCTGAAATAAAAATGTGAATAACTGTTTTTTTTTATAAAATTGGGAAATGTTTCATGAGCATTAAATCATTATATTATACATATTTCTGAAGAATCATTTGACACATAATTATATATCAGTATCTATATCAGTAATGATGCTGAAAGTTCAGCTTTGTCATCACAGGAATAAATGACACTTTATGATAAAGAAAACAGCTGTTTTGAATTGTTATAATATTTTAAAATATTACTTTTTTTTATTCAAATAAATGCAACCTTGATGAGCAGAAGATTAGACCTCCTCGTGGACTCAATTACACTTTGTGTGGAGGATGTCGAGCTTTGAAGCTTCTTTTAAAAATATTAAAAATCTTACCGATCCAAAACTTTTCACTTGTACTGTGTGTGCTTGTATATTTTATTTATATATTTTAAGTGTTAATGTTTACATACCAATCTTGAATCACTTCAGAAATCATGTTTTGGTTGCACTTTATTTTACAGTATGTGTGTTTACAGTGTACTTTCCTTTAAGTACTGTGTAATATAAGGTAACTACATGGGTTAGGTTTAAGATTATGGTTCAGGGTTATACTCTGTTATTAAGTACATAGCCTAGTGTGTACATGGTGACAACACTGTAAAATAAAGTGCTCTCCACATTTTTACCTTAAAATGTACTGTCAACTACAAGGATAATACATGCCATTTATTACTAAACTATCTCAAGTCTCTGTGTATTAAAGGTAACTTGCAGTTAACCAAAAACAAAAGACTATTGATTATTGCTAAACCATTTATTTTTACAATAAAGGCCTACTGTATATTTTGATTTTAAATTTTTTGCATTGCCATTTTTTGCTGTACAAGTATACATAACTGATAAATATTCATAAATGTAAATTATTCTTGACATCATCTCTCTTCCGACAAATCACCCCATACATCTCCCTTTCCTTGCATGTTGATGTGTTGTGTCTGAGTGAGTCTGGGTAATTTGGGCAAATAGTCCAGTCTGAGTTGTCTTCCTGGGTCTTTCCTTCCTTTCCCTCTGTGTTTCTTCATTAGCTTTCTCACTCTCCACCTCACGCTCTATCCTTTCAATCGTAACCCTTCTGCTTTCTTGTCAGAGCACGTCTGATGCTTGCCAGTCTTTGTGGTATCAGTGCTGTGGGATCAATTAACCCCTGCACAGAGGATGCCAATAGATAGCGTGTGTATGTGTGTGTATATCAATGACAGTCCTCAAACCAATCTCAACAGTGCAATATAATTTTACCTTAGAGATGCCATCAACTCAAGCCCTTGCTCAAGCCCTCGTTCTCTCTCAATTAGACATGATGGTGTTGAGCTCCTTGTAATTCAGTGCAAGTTTTCAGATTGACACTAGCCTATTCTTCTCTCTCTCCTCTCTCAGCTGGTCCAGTATGTTCTTCTCTTAGTCATTTTATTTCTCTATATTTCATTGAGGAAAATAGTCTTCCTTATTACTGCTGCACGTAGAACATGGCCCAGGTGTCCGAAACCATGTTTTTTGCATTAGACCAGCAAGCATGTGTTTTGCAAGGGAGATTCTGAGGCTGAGCCCCATTCTGGTAATGGCCCTAAACACACATATCACAGGGCTTAATTTGAATGACAGGCTCAATGTTTTTCTGGGTCTTGACCAGCCTTCAATACTGAAAATCTGTTAATCTGGTCAGCATGAGCCAAAGAGTTACCACAGCATATGGGGAGCTTCTTCCGCCGTGGACACAGAGGAGCTAGCAAATGCTTCACAGGGTCATACATTTGCACATGCACACACATAGACTCAAACACTCAAGCAGAAGCCTTCAAACTGTGTACAAAACCTGCCCTCTAGCAGACAATATATTTATACTTCCAGATAGACTTGCTGTGTATGTTATACAGATAGGTCTTAAAGGTCCATATGCGAAGATTTTCTTACACCTTTGGACATGTCATGTACAACATTTCACCAACGTTTTTTTTTTTCTTCTCCGATATAATTATACTGGAAAAGTGAAAATGGCACACAGATCATGTCTTTAGATCAGTGGTTCTCAACCTTTGCAAACTTTCAGAAGGGACCTGATAAATAGTAAAAATATTTAAATTTAGTTTTTGATCCTAATTGATCCCAATTCAAATGTATTAAAAACACCGAAAATAAACATACACAGAATTTAAACTGACATCTTATTTTTGAGTTCACTTGTTTTTATTACAACTGAAGTACCCGAGGTACATATCAGTTTAGATAGGAGGGCCTGCGAATATTCTCGAACAAAGGGGGTTGAGAACCATTTATTTTAGATTTTGTTTTCCATACATTTTTCAATAGTTGTTTTTTTAGTTCCTAATATTTTTTTTTAAATTACATTTGTACATTACATTTATTAATTTATCAGCAACTTTTATCCGAAGCAACTTATAAATGAAAAACATCACACACGTTTTTCTTACCTCTTAAAAAAAAAAAAAAAAAAAAACTGTTGACCTACATTCAAACCAAAGGTGTCTAAATAAGCGTCTTATTGTTTTTTTTTATATCTTCTATATATACATTATATATTATATTATATTATATTTCTTATCTCTTTTTAGAGAGAGAGAGAGAGAGAGAGAGAGAGAGAGAGAGAGAGAGAGAGAGAGAGAGAGAGAGAGAGAGAGAGAGAGAGAGAGTGAGTGTGAGTGCGAGCTTTGTCCTTTGTCCAAAGGATGGAGATAAAGTATGTGTAAAGACTGACAGGTATGGAGAAAACTATTTAAATAATTTAATGAACTCTAGAGTAAAATTAATATTTAATTTAACAATGTAGCAAATATAGAAACACCAAAGTCAGAGAGAATCATTGTTAAGAACATTTAGTAAGTATAAATCCTCGTTCAGCAGCAGGTCAGACCTCATTCTGTAAAATCTAAGCATACATTAAGCCATTATAACATGATGTGGGAGTTATGTGGGAAACAATGGGCTTAATGACTTTCTGATAGTCACCCAGGGCTCTCCACACAATGTGTGTGGCAAAATGAATAAGAGAGGTGTGTTACAGTCCAGATAGGTCAGCAACGTGCGGTCAGGGTAGGCAGTGCCTCACCAAAGGAAATGTTAATATTACATTTATTAATCCCAAGAGCTTTATTCATTCACCAAATTATTAATTGCATTTATTTTATTCCAAATATAAATTTTTGTAAAAAATAAAAAATACATACTCCTTTTGCCATTGTTTGCTCCTAAAAACCATTGTTTCATGCAGGAAATTCAAGGCCATGGCCAATGAGGCAGAGGTTAGCACTGCCTCTTTGGTCCATAGAATGTAGTTTATGTAGATTTGCGCATACGCAAGACAGTTCTCATGCTGTCTTGAATTATCAACATTGAGACCGAGACTGAGATGTTTCATATCACGTGATCCACTTGCTCTCACTCCATCCGCGATTCCGACTTTGCTCTGTATGCAGGCAGCGATGTGATGATGCCTGATATGAACTTTGGTTGCTACATTAACTGAATGAATATACAGTGGCTTAACTTTGTTTTAAAAAGTGGGTGGAACAAGTGTGTGTGTGTGTGTGTGTGTGTGTGTGTGTGTGCATGCGTATGTGTGTATAAATGACTAAATCACGTGAATAAATACATTGATCTGACAATTTGACATGTGTCCTTTAATGGTCCAGTGGTAGAACTTTTGCCAATCTTGTCAGAGGTTCAAGGTTCTAATTCCGCACTCGTATATATTTTTTTTATTTTTTTATTTTTTTTTCTCATCAAAACTGAATATGTGGTTGTATTATAATAAGTAGGGACACGTTTGGTTGCATTTTTCTTTTGTGATTTCACCGGAACGAACAGTCTCCGAAACAGATTGAAGCCCGCGTGTATGTGAAGACTGTGTGAGCTACGAGATACACTGTAACCGTGCCACCGATCGCAGGGGTAAATTACGCCCCTGTGAATATGCCACATTGATAGGCCACAGTCTACCCATGACAAGATTTCACCGCACTTTACGGAGACAGGCAGATGAAAAGTGCACTGTGACATGTCTCCGAACATTGATGTTAGAACAGTAGTGGCTCCATTTTATCACGTCCGTAAAAGCAGGTGTGAATTTAAGACATCCTGTGGATTTCTATCGAAATTACTAGATTTTACGGTAACACTTTAGAATACTGTATCTTACTTACTGCATAACTAATAAGAAATTAATGAAGAACTAATAGGTAATTCTTCATTAACTACTTCTTCACTACTGTTAACTACTAAGGAAGATGTGTTAACTAATCAGTATGTAATATAATTTTATGATTGTGTTAAGTATCAGTTAGTTAATCAATAGCTAATTAATTCCGTCATACCTCCTGAAGAACTACTATTAATTATCTATTAATTAAGGTTCAAGAAAAATAACTATGAAGTAACTACAAATTAACAGTCATACACAGTAGTCAGTTTGTCATTCTTCAGCACTAATAAGAAAGATAAGTGCAGACATTTACCTATAGGCTACGATCTGCAAATAAGCAAAAACATGTCATGTATATTACACCTTATTATTATACATTTTAAACTTCTTTTGCACCATTCAAGTTCCGGCAATATCGCGGTAGCCACATACACTGAGCCTGGGTTCTCCCAAGGTTTTTTTTCTCCATTCTGTCACCTGATGGAGTTTTGGTTTCTTGCCACTGTTGCCTTTTTCACCTCTCTTCGCCTTTGTCGCCATTGGCTTTTGGCTTGCTTAGTTGGGGACATTTAACATTTAATTTTAATTTAACAATACTATTATAACATTGTTTTCCTATTATCAATGTGAAGCTGCTTTGAAACAATTTGTATTGTAAAAAGCGCTATATAAATAAATAAAGGTGACTTGACTTGACTTGACAGTGATTTGGTGACGCAAGAGCGCGGGCATTTGCATCCTCCTCTGGAGAGTTCTCCGCGCCGCCGATTTGGTGCATTTTATTTAATCCATAAAATCATTACTGTGCTGTAAATCATTTTGTTTTATGCAAGGCAACATACACGATGTCAGTTACCCTATAGCTATAGCTAAATCTATTTACATCAGATGTTAAAATCTGTTCTCAGAGCTGTGCACTGTTATGGGCAGGTTATGGAGTCAAGTATTTTTTTTATTCTAAAATGTTTGTTAAATGAGTTTAAATGTAAACAGTATTATACATGTTAAAACGAAATAATTTTTTTTACAGTAAGTTTGATTTGAGTCAGAAGTATGTGGTAATTCTTTATTAATTACTAATGGGTTCCCTATATTGTCACTTTAGAATACTGTTTCAGGTTTTAAGTAATTCCTGAAGGACTATCTAATAATTATTTATTAATTACTTATAAGTTCCCAATATTTTCAGTTTCCCTCAGTCGTTGCCTCAAATACATGAATTTACTCAGTGGCATTCTATGCTGAGGAAAACAGACACACACAGTACTGTATATAAAATATACATATAATCTGAGGTTAGTTTTGCATGACTGTTCAGTAGTTACTTCTTAGTTATTTTTCTTGAACCTAGTAGATAATTAGTAGTAGTTCTTCAGGAGGTATGACAGAATTCATTAGTTATTGATTAACTAACTGATACTTAACACAATCATACAATTATATTACATACTGATTAGTTAACACATCTTTCTTAGTAGTTAACAGTAGTGAAGAAGTAGTTAATGAAGAATTACCTATTAGTTCGTCAATAATTCCTTATTAATTCTGCAGTAAGTAAGATACAGTATTCTAAAGTGTTACCGATTTTACTCATAAAAAAAAAAATATTATTGACCAATGGTAAAAGTGACCTCTCCTTTCTTTTACATTTTAAAAAGACAAATTATTGCTCTAGTCATACTGAAATTGAATTTTGAAAGAGCACGCAAATAGTCTTAAACTGTGCATACACTAACAGACACAGACCACATACCCCACATTGCCTATTAAGAAGCGAATAAAGCTGTATGACAGAATGTGTGAGTGTCACGGCCCCATCATCTCATCTCTCGATCTCTGTTCCTCACTCCGCAGTGAGACACGCTCAGTATTGGTAATTGCTGTTCATGCTGCACACAGCCTATATCCTACAGCCTCTCTTAAATTAGCCTTGTGTCACTGCATTTATGCCCCAGACTCAAGATTGAATGTGCGTTTGTGTGGTTATGTAAGGATCTGTTTATGCTGAATGTGCGTGTGTGTGTGTGTGTGTGGCTGGCAAGACATACTCCGCAATAGCCGGATTGCTTAATTATCAGAAGGCAACTAGGTACTGATCCAACTCTCTCTCTCTTTCTCCATCTTGATTATTATTCCATCACTGATTATTTCATCAGTCGGTCTACAGTCTTGGCCCATCTTGGTGTTGTTTTCTTTTTCTTTTTCTTTTCTTTTCATGTGTTCAGCTTAGTACTGTTCTGTGATTAGTTTGTATCCAATCTGGCTCTCTCTGATATAGGAGACTGTGAGTGTGGCAGCCAAGTCTCCTAATTGCCAGACTTAATCAAACAGACAAATGGGAGGATAGCAGGCAGCCTGTGACCTTTGCAAGATGGCATCCTCGCCTCGGCTCTTGAGCAAGATAGTTGCCAGCCAGCTCCTCTCTTAATAATGCTGACAAAAGCAACTGAGTCTGTGACTGCAGTACCATTTCCTGTCCGCATCTAATAGGCCATGTGGCCTATGAATCGCTGGATTCTGTGATAACAGTGCTAACTCTTCCGTGCCTCTGTTGTTGCCCACTATGGCTAATGTTTGTCCTATGACATTCATCATAAGGATCTGTTATATATATTTGTGTGTGTTTGGAGGGAGTGTGTGGAAGCTGATGGCATAGATTTGGCCCTGGAGAGCACTAGCTGAAAGTGATGCAACATTAGCAGGCAAGAAGCTTTTTGTGGTGTAGTTTCACAGCAATCAATCTATTTTGAAGTTTACACTGTCAACCAATGGTGTTGCAGTGCATTGGGGTGGAAATGTGATCTTTCATAGGTGGCTCAAAATCTAAACACAGAACAATTATCTTATTTTACAAATGTTTTATCATTACATAATATCCACTCGAACCTCTACACACAGACTGGCAACAGAATCGCCATTGGCTAGTAATTGTATAGTTTACTCAAAAGATTTTTGATACATGCATATGGCACATTCCAGATCAAACGAGCTTCTCCACACAATGACTTGAAAGCATAGTAACTGAACTTTTAAGAAATATCAGCCAATCAATGATCAGTGATGAAATTTGTGTGAATGAAAACATATTTTATGAATGCATTTGTCATATTAAAAAAAAAAATATATATATATATATATATATATGGGATAATGGGTTTGCAGTGGTGCTTGAGACATTATTGGTCACTTAATGTTTCTGGAAAAAAGACTAATAATATGTTATATTTACCATGTATTACAATAACTAATAATACATACCTAATTCTAACATGCTTCTGGACTCATAAATATTACTCATGTTGTCTGCTTTCACTTGAACTAATTTGCTGAAATCAAAAGGTGGATGGTGATGCGGTGTGCCAAAAATTATCATATCACGTTTTTTTTTTTTTTTTTAGTAAAATCACACCATTTTATTATCATTCTTTATTTATGAGAGAGAGAGAGAGAGAGAGAGAGAGAGAGAGAGAGAGGTTGCAATTTAAGTCCAACATTATTTAATATATACATCAATGAGCTTGCTGTTGAGTTAGATCAATGTGCTGCTCCTGGCCTCACCCTTCTAGATCGAGAGGTGAAGTCCCTGTTTTATGCTGACGATCTCGTTCTACTGTCTCCTACTAAACAAGGATTACAGCAACAGCTAGACATCGTAGAAAAGTACTGTCAGAACTGGGCTCTGGCTGTAAATATGAAGAAAACTAATATCATGATCTTCCAAAAACGCCCAAGATGTCAGGAGAACAAACATCAATTCACCATCAATAATGATGTCATTTAACACAGCATGAGCTATACCTACCTTGGTATAACCATATCAGCATCAGGGAGTTTCAACATGGCAGTGAATGAACTAAAAGAAAAAGCTCGAAGAGCTATACATGCAATTGAGAGAAAATTCTATAACTTCCAAATTCCAATTAAAATCTGGCTTAAAATATTTGACAGTGTCATCCAGCCCATTGCGCTATATGGTAGTGAAATATGGGGTCCACTCAGTCATCAGAGCTATACCCGTTGGGACAAACACCCAACAGAATCTCTTCATGCAGAATTTTGCAGATACATTCTACACGTACACAGAAACACACCAACAAATGCATGCAGAGCAGAATTAGGCAGATACCCCCTGATAATTAACATCCAAAAGAGAACACTCAACTTTTTTAACCACCTGAAATCCAGCCCCCAAAACACACTTCACTCCAAGGCCCTCCGAACCCAGGAGCTGAGCCCAGAAAAGAGTCCCCTATGTCAACTGGTACTAAGACAAACTGCCCCACATCAGAGACAGTCTGAGCAGCCTCAGAACAACACTGCCGTCCAAACACCAATCAGAGTCAAGCAAATCATAGCACAATGCAAAGAAACCTATCTGGAACATTGGAAAGAAGAAACTAAAAGCCAAAGTAGACTAGAATGTTATCTGACCCTAAAAAGAGAATATAAATTAGCAGAATATCTCTCTACTGTCAGAGATAGAAAGCAGAGACAGATCCTAACCAGGTACAGGCTCAGTGATCACAAACTGGCAATTGAAACAGGAAGACACAAAAAATTGTGGCAACCAAAAGAAAACAGAACGTGTGATCACTGTTTGACAGGTGAGGTTGAGACGGAGATGCACTTTCTCCTAAAATGTGAAGCGTTCAAAGACGCAAGGAACCTTTACTTTAACAAATTTAACTATATAATCCCAAATTTCATAGACCTGGATGACATTTCTAAGTTAAACTTTCTCCTGGGAGAAGGAGACAAAACTTATCTTGCTGCCCAATATATTCAAACATGCCACAACCTGAGGGGCAGTGAATGAGTAATCGACACACACACACACACACACACACACACACACACACACACACACACACACACACACACACACACACACACACACACACACACACACACACACACACACACACACAAATATATCCAAATATTGTGTTAAGTGTTTGTGTATGTATATGTGCATGTATATATATGTGTGTGTATGTATATGTATATATATGTGTATAGAGTATTTGTATATGTTGTATATGCTTTGGCAACATTGTTTGAAAAACTTTCATGCCAATAAAGCCCCTTTGAATTGAATTGAAAATTGAATTGAGAGAGAGAGAGAGAGAGAGAGAGAGAGAGAGAGAGATTACACCTCAATGATCCATTAATAATCCGCATTGTTTACAAACATTTAAAGAAACATAAAGAGAATAAGTCCTTATAAAACTGGTGAAAGCAGAGTCTCTCACTGATATAGGCTACATAAAGATGGGGGTTAATGATTGAGAATGAATTTTCACTAATGCGCAGAATTTGCAAAATGACACATTATAAATGGTAAATGCGAGCACTGGGAATAATCACTTGGGACGTAAATTACTTTTTTTTAAATCAGAAATAGATTCAAGTCTTAACAGATTTAAAAGCAAGGTTTTTATAATGTGTGAATTTTCACTAAAAGATTATTTGCAAAATTTAGAATTGAAGAATTGGGTGCCTTTCAATTCACGAGTGCGAATTGGTATTAAATTGGTCACCCACAGGAAGTTGATGTGTTCTAAGAAATACTTCCACCCAGTCCACAAAAGTTAATTTATTAAATATGAAATATATCAAATCAATTCAAATATCTGCACAATAGGAAGGATTTAAAACATTATCTATTTTTCTCTTACTCTTCATATTTAGGAATTGATTTGGGATTTGAAAGACACTTTTGAGCCCTTCTAAAGTTACATTAACAGTGCTAGTTAGTGCTTACTAACAGCCTAGTGCATCTTGTCATTAATGCAAACACAGTTACTTAGGTTTTAAGTTAATGTAAAGAGAAATTTGGAAGTGCAGACCAAAAAATTCGGATATTATTATTTTTCCATTATTGATCGTACATCGTACAAATCGTACAAATATGATAATTATCGTACGTCTGGCAACACTGGCCAGGGAACGTTATGTGCCATAGGTCATCGTGTCACTATATCATTGATATCGTGATATGACACTTTTTTTTGTCATGTTAAAATTTATACCGGTATTATCAAGAACGGTATGATATGGCACACCCCTAGTACCCAATGGTTCTTTAGTTCCGTATAATTTAGTATACATAATTTCTTGGATATAATTGTTTCTACATCTCTTTAAAGAAAAACAGTACCAGAATATTCGTTTAGTTTAGGGTTTGCCTAAAATATCCATGCAGCAGAACACGGACAATATATCTTCTTACATGCTAAGTAGTCAATATTTATAGTTGGCTGTCTTGCACCAGCGGGCTCACAGAGTGCTCTAATCGTAGATTAATGACCATGTGGCATAGGAATGAAGTTCATTAGCATGGCTTTCTCTCTCTCTATCGTGCTGTCTTTCTCGGGAACAGGATTTCAGGATGCTGGGTAGATCAGCTCACCTCATCCCCAGATAATCAGAGCATAGGAAATGGAGTAATCTAGAGGGGTACCACTGAGCTCTCGATCTTACAGCCTCACCTCAGGCAATGTGAAGTGTGCACACACACACACACACACACACACACACACACAGACTCAGTGAAAATGTACGGTGTACAGCAACTTCTGAAATAGCTGTAGTGGATTTTTACAGTTCCTGATGCAAATGTGAGTGGCGCTGATGCAAGAATTGGCCCTGTGATGCTAGGTGTGTGTGGTTGCCAGGTAATCAGAGGGGGTTTTATGGTGGTAGTTTAAAGTTGGGTGTTCTGGGTTGTTGTTGGCTCAATTCAAAAGGGACCAACACCAAAATCTGGGGCTACTAGAAGTAGCCCGAATCTCCCTCTTCCATGCCTTAAGTTGCCTACTTTATCTTCCCACTGGGACAAATCTATGTCTGATCACTTAGTACTATTACACCTATGTTACTGCAAGCGGGTGGTTATGAGTTTAATACTTGAGCTTAGATTTTTATTAAATCGCGGGGTGAGCTTCTCGACCAGCGACCAAAACGCACTGACTTCCCTACAGCACAAGCTTTCCAACGCAGTTTCTATGGCACGGCATCGCCCCATAAGCACCTGCCAAACATAGCTCCAGCGCTCATTGCTGCGTTGCTAAATGATCAACTCACCTGGACACTTCACCAATTCTCCACTCATTTTCCTCGGACCATGAATTGAATTGGCCATCAGTTCTTGGCAATTACTCATTTGCCCTCACTCGTCTGGTAGGTTCGAAATTATGCGGCCACGGGCCATCATACATGTTGGCTCTTGCCACCTCTTCCTCGTCCCAGTCAGTCGCCATAGTTTTAAAACTAGGCTGAGGCTACCTTTCCTCTGCTTCTCCTCAACGTGACATCATCACCGAATTGCGTACAAAAAAAAAAAAAAAACTTTTGCTGATAATTTACTCACCCACATGTCATCCAAGATGTCCATGTCTTTCTTTCTTCAGTCGAAAAGAAATTAAGGTTTTTAATGAAAACGTTCCAGGATTTTTCTCCATATAATGGACTTCAGTAGGAACCAGAGGCAAGTTCCAAAAAAAACTTGTTCAAAGGGCTTTATGATGAATAAGGGTCTTATCAAGCGAAATGATCGCTCATTTAAATAACAAAGTAAGTTTTATAAGCTCAAACGCTCACCTTGCTCTGTTCTGTGGTGCACGTTCGTGACTCTCCTGTTCGAACTCGTTCAACAAAATGAACAAATCTTTTTCCAAATCAATTTGTTCGTTTCTTTCGCCGAATGAACCAAATGACTCGAAAAAAGATTTGTTCATTTTGATGAACGAGTTCGAACATGAGTGCGTTACAGAACAGAGCAAGGCGAGCGTTTGAGCGTATAAAACTTAAACTTTGTTATTTATTTATAAAACGAGTGATCGTTTCGCTTGATAAGACCCTTATTCATCGTCTGGAATCGTTTAAAGCCCTCTGAACAAGTTTGCAGTTTGTACTTAAAGTTTCTTTCTGAACTTGAACCGTCTGGTTCCCACTGAAGTCCATTGTGGAGAAAAATCCTGGAATGTTTTCATCAAAAACCTTAATTTCTTTTCGACTGAAGAAAGAAAGACATGGACAACTTGGATGAAATTATCAGCAAAAGTTTTTTTAAAAAGTGAACTACTCCTTTAATACCAAAAGCGTAAAAAAAACTGGTCTTTAAGACATTTTACAAATGATATACATATTTTGAGTGATTTATGTACCTATTAATCAACAGTGGTGTTTAACCTGCAACATGATGTTTAAACTTGCTCTCATTTATTAAGTAATGTTCAGAACGTTTTTAATTAATTCATTCTTTTTACCCTGTTTTAAAAATGGATTCCCATGGAGACTGGAAAAGCACAGCATCCAAACTGAAAATAGAATCAATCATGGTGGCACTCATTGTTTGCTAAGGAAAAAGGTGGATACATACACTGACAAGACATCAACAAAACATCATACTCTTGTGAAACAAGCTAAAGTGCTAATCCACTTTAGCACCCTGTTGCCAAAACTGATATGTGGTAATGGGTTGAATGCTCCCCTGAGTGATGTTTGAATTTTTTTTTTTTTTTTTTGATTTAACATTTTCAAGTCTTGAATATGTAAAATGCTCCAAGCAACATGCATTTTTATCAGCTGAATTTGCATCTGAAGTGCATATTTGTTAGATTTTCACTAGAAGCACAGCTTGATGTGGGCCTCTGATTTTTAAAACTTTAGAGTTTTTAATAAACCCGTATGTTTTTGCATTACCTTGTCTTTCACACAACGGATGTTTTCGTGCCCCATAATTTTGTCGTTAATAAAATCTGGTGATGTTTGCTCTATAAATCAGACATAGTGTCACGCATAAAATCTGCATCATTTTGCAGCAACCTGAAAGCTTATTTAAAATTATTGCAAAACATTTACAGTTTTTTTTATTCGCTTGGTACTATTTTCACAAGTAAGGTGTACATTTTCAAAACTCTTAGTACAAAAATCCAAACTGATCACACTTGTAACGCAGCTAGTCATTCTTTCAAAACCTGATGTAATGCTTTCAGTCAGTTGCACATGTTTTCAGTCCACATAATAATTATTTCAAACACAAGATTATTGTAATATGTAATGAGAACGTTTGGTTTAATCACTGAAACACAACAATATGATCTTCTTTCAGTTTAGTACTTTTAACAATCAGTTCATCCAACAGCAAACAATGTAAGGATACATGTTTCAAATCGGCCTTAGAAGTGCTGAAATGAATATGCTACAGTACTATAAAAGACAGATTACACAGTTTTACTGTAACATTAGGCAATACACTTACAGTACCCAACATTTACATAATCTATAATTTCCAAATATCCATCATATATGTAGGCCTACAAATGAAGGATCAATGAAGACATCCTTTACAATCATTTAGGCAAATTATAGTTTTTATTTTTCAGATATAATTGTAATATAGGTATACTTTCTATAATGAAATGTAACTAAAGAAGAACAAAACATAACATTTAGTGCACACATTACAGTACATAGTGGCCAATTGTGGTCAGACTGTGAAAAAAATTGTGAAAAAAAATAGCTATAACGAGTATTCATCATGTGTGGTTACTGGTTACATGTAATTTAAATATTCATACAAACACACATTTTATTTCTGTAGTTCTCAAAATCACTGTATATTGCTGAAATGAAAATCTATAGGTTTACCAAATGATTAATTGCTTAACCATTAAGATCTGTTGGATTAAATAATAGACAAAAGTATTAAACTGAACAAAAAGAGATGCAAATCAAAAGTTTGATAGTAAGAGCTTTATAAAAGGCAGTTACTGTGAATGAAACAATAATGTAGATGAAACACTTATTTTGTGTTGTGAAAAGGATACTTTGTGATTGTGTGAATTGTACTAACACAGTTGAAAACATGATGAAATGTTTGAAAAAAGTGCACTTTTGATGATCTGTTGTGATATTAGCACTAAGAGTTTTGAAAATGTACACCTTACTTGTGAAAATAGTACCAAAGCAAATAAAAAAAAACTGTAATTCTGGAGACATCCCTGAGAGAAACTAGAAGAACCTTGGTTTTGACTATAATTTGTGCTCTATTTAGATGTATGAATGGAGTGCAAATCAATGGATGGAACCAACTATTTCAATCAGATTTAAAAACTAGTGCAACAAGTACTGCACAATGTAACAACAAGTGCTGTGCAATGTAAAAATGCACAACAAAAATACTCACTTTAGACTGATTCAAAAGCTAAAAAAAAATGCTTTAAGACGTGATTAAGAGTTAATAAAGACTTGAATCCATTCATTTATTCCATAGCCTCATTCCATAGCCTTGGTCTGGCAACTGAAAAACCTTACATTTTAAACGCATCCTAGGTAAAGTTATCTGTGAACTATGCAAAGACGTTAAAGGTCTAAACGACTGCTGTATAGAGATGAGGATAGAAATGTAAGAAGAACGTGCTAAACCACACGAGTCCTTGTACACAAACAATAAAAGTAAGATAGATAGATAGATAGATAGATAGATAGATGATAGATAGATAGATAGATAGATAGATAGATAGATAGATAGATAGATAGATAGATAGATAGATAGATAGATAGATAGATAGATAGATAGATAGATAGATAGATAGATAGATAGATAGATAGATATGGGCCCAGGTAAGGGGGCAGGTGTCTGGCGGTGTCTGTTTGGCTTCACGGCTTGTCCTCTCTAGGCCCCGACAACGGAGGGGAAGGCGTTATGTGTGTTCTCTGTTCGGACCACTTTGGTAAATTCAGCATCTTAAACATTGCCCTAATAAAGTGATCTGAAGCAGATATAATTTTAGGATTCATTTAAAATGTACTTCATAGTCAATTATTTATTGAAAGATGCCTGCATATATATCTTCACATGTTTGGGTTTAGCCATAAATGTATATGGGTCAGTTGGGAATGGATGGATGTATGTGATGGTGTCACTGTTGTTGTTTGAACTATTGTTTTGTATTGTACTCTGTATAAATAAGTTAAAAATCAACGTATGTAAATAAATAAATAAAAACTTCTAAAGGGCAGCATCCTCACTGAGAACTGTATGAAATATTTAAGAAGCCAAAAGCTGCATTTTCTTATCTGTTTCATTAATGCTACTCTTTGATATGGTCAGATACACCAGGGAGAAAATCCAAAGACTTCCTGGACCTATATTACATGATGAGTCTGCAAGTACAGGGAAGAAAAGAAGAAAAAGCATAATTAAAAAAAAAAAAAAAAAAAAAAACAGCAAGGAAAAGCAGATGTGGAAAAGGGCATTTCAGTCAATTACAAATGTTTGTTTATGCATCTCATAATTGCTTTGTGTGTCAGGCCACCATGACACTTCTAATTTACTCATCGTTCATCAACACAAAGCAGAGACAATAGTTTAAAAGTGCATTCTCTCAAATAAAGAGATTGTCTCCGGATGAGAGTCACAATGGTTCTGTTCCACGTCGGAGTTCCTGGAACATCAGGTGTTGATATGTTTTACTTCGGTTTTTATGGGGAGAACAAGCTGTCCCAAGAAGGATTCCGGTTAAGTAGACTTGAGACTTGAGGCAGAGGGTCTGAATTCTCATTTTTACCCATATTCCTCACAGCTGCAATGTGTGCTGGAAGTTTTTTTTTTTTTTTTTTAATAGATTGGATGGTCTGTAGAGGGAGTCTTTGATTGATATTTCTATCAAGCACAAATGGAAGTACAATTTATTGAAAGTACAGCCTGTTTTGACAGTTGATTTTCCTCATAAGCACTATTGATATTCATCTCATAACATTTGTTCCTCTCCATCTTTGTACTTATCATTTTCGGCATCTCTTATTCTGCTTTGCAGCCTGATGCCTGTATTATCACACTCTCTTTAATCCTCTTGAGTTTAATAAACGCGAACGAACACCCTTTCAAGTAATACAAACCCTTGTTTTGGAGAGTCAATATTCATCTCAATACGTATGAGAGCTTGAGAGATTATACCGAAAGACATAGGATGCCATTTGGAAATTGCACAGGATATTGGGTGTGACCTCCCAAATTTTCCTGCCCTCCTCCCTCTCCTCATTTGGCTCTGCCTATCATGGTGGAGTCAAAATGCGTTGCCAATTCTCAGTTTTCACAGGGGGAGGAGGTGAAAATTAAAGGGCGAGTTTGTTCCAAATGCAAGTTTTAGGTTAATAACTAACATTACTGAGAGCCTGTGGTGAACATTTACGTTTTTGAATGAGGCGCAGGTGTGGCGAGAAGTAGATTGACACAGCAGGGTTTGGCCTTGCTACGCGGTGGTGAACACTGCATCTACTTTCCATCACTCCTCGCATTAGCTCTCAATCAGTCAACTTGCTCTGCATACAAATCCCACACGCTCACTGACTACCCATTTGTGCATCATTCAGGTGTCACAATGAGCTGCTTGATATGGGAGTAATGCCGTTTCTTCTGCAAAGCACAATCCACTGAGAAAATTCTTTTGTCCTGTGATCTGTTTCTGATACTAGCAGCTTATGTTGGTTTATAGATGTTGAGTGGCCCTTCAGGCGGTTTGACCTTTCAGCTATGCGGACTGGAACTTCTTGGCACTGTACTTGTATGTTTTATATTCTTTTAGTCTTTTTTTTAACCTGTATGTTATTTGATGTTCCTACTACTTATTGTATATGCATGTATGTTGCATGCTACATTTACATTGCATTAATGCATTTGGCAAATCCTATTATCCAAAGCGACTGACACTGGATTCAGGTAGTACATTTTTTATAAGTTCATGCATTCTCTATGAATCAAACCCTTGACAATGGCGTTGCTAGCGGCATGCTCTACTGTTTGAGCTACAGGGAATTTGACTTAAGGGGGGTCAAACATTAGACGAGAAGCACCAGACCACTACAATAAACAATACCTCCGTTTTATCTGAATTTAATAACAGGAAATTACACGTCATCCAGCATTTTATATCTTTAAATGTAGTCACGCAATGCTGATGTTGTTAACATTAACAATTTGAGAACAAAGTGTAATTTACACAGTTTGACGCGATATGATGATCGATCGTTAGATTTAATCTGCGCAATTTACTGCAATGCTTTTTTTTCAGTTAGTTGGTCAGAAAAACAAAAGGGGATTAAATTTGATGGTGAAAATTCTTAGGTTGGTCATACTTCCGAAAAGTAGAATCTGTGATTATGAATGACAGTATCCACAGCGGCGCGGTGACTGACTTTAAAACATCGGATTCATCTGCGTTGTGCCGTGCCGAGGTACAACTCACGTAAAGTTTATAATGTTGCGGATAACTGCAAATGCTGTTTTCGAATTAGAGATGGCGACAAAGAGGAAAAACTGTGGACTGCAGCTTTAATATTAGCATTTTGTTTGTTGAATGTTGTGTAATGTGACATTTGCAATTGTGTGGATATCATGAAGCATTGCATTGTTGCTAATATAATATACTACCAACATTTAAAAGAAGAACTCGCACAGGGTATGTTTTTCTATCAAAGAGAGTTTGAGTCCTAAATCAATCTCTATGCACAGTCTGTTTCTAAATTTGTTCGTCATGCTAGTAAGTGTTAAAACTCCCTTTTACAAAGTAGGCTTGATACAGTTGTCGGTGTTATCGGCGTTACTTTTGTTCAGTCGCAACCCCGGTTTCATCACTGACCCACTGCGGCATCGAAAATAAATAAATAAATAATAATATACATATATATAAATATATATTTAACGCAATTACGCAGTATACGTTTTTTTTTCTGTTACCCGTTGACTAGCATTGTATGATCACACTCTTATGAATGTGAATGCCTTTAAGACTAAAGAGGTTGCGCTGTAAGTCCTGCCTATTACACACACACTAATAGAAAAGATGTGTGTCAGTATCGAGTTCTCTTTTGGGCTTGAACAAACCGTAACGCACGCACATTATGCCAAAATGTCGGATTTATCGAATGTCATCATAAGGTCAGTCTTAAAGGAGCTGTATGCAAGATTGTGGCCAAAACTGGTACTGCAATCACTTTCAAATTAGGGTGTATCCCCCCTTCCCCCATGACTCGATGTTGCCAGATATGCTGCCATAGAAGCTTCCAATGGCAAGCGACGAGTCCTATACAGAGTTTTTTCTGTTAATGATTAATTTCGGACTTTGTAAAAAAGTATTTCGGATTCATATCGAGTTTTTTGGAGTTTCGCAACGTTAGAATTTTTTATCCGATTCCAAAACGTTTGTATCTGCAGCTGTGGTAACTAGAGAAGAGCTGGCAACCCGAATGCCGCAACACTACTGACTCCGTGATTGGTAGATCGGTGGAGGGTGACGCATCAAAACAAAACACAACATGACAACATTAACATCAGTCGAGGGCTATAACTTCACTTTTTAAATGACAATATCCTGGCCTCACTACTGTTGTCAGAGATATAAGTATTTGAAATGAACATGATTTCTTAATGTCTAGTGACACATCAGGGACAATTTATGATTAATTGAAATACATTTCTTGCATACAGCTCCTTTAAATGATTTAAATAAAGTCTTTAATGAACGTTTCTTTAAATTAGCTATTCAAATGGCCCTGCCGGTGAGACTGGTATTACCGGTGTTGACGCACAGCGATTAACCACTGAGAAAATATCCTCGCTGTCACATCCCTATTACAAATGTAGATTGTTGAGAACAGCAGTAATGCAGCTCGATTTGCCAAGCCAGCACTCTGCGTGCAACCTATCATAAGCACCTGCTTGTGTGGATGCTGTCAGTATTGAATTTAATTTGATTAGTTGGCATGTATTTGACCTTTAATGGCACTGCCATTTTCCTGTTTTTACATGAGAGGTGGCATTTTGCCTGTTAGAAATGCATGCTCAGTTTTGTCTTTTTTTTTTTTTTAAGGTGGGGCAGAATTACATGAATGGCAAAACTCAGCTTTTTGCCATCGTACCCCACCTCACGTACCCCAGTTAGGGAACTACTATCATATAATATCTTAAAATGAACCCATTTTTACAAAGCACGTAACTTCATCAACACTGCTTTATTGAATCTTGAAATTAATTTTTACCTGTGTGCCGATTATAATTACTTTGCTCATCCTTGAACCTGTTCTGGTAACATGAACACACAGTAAGTGATTGTTGCTGATGTGTGTGTGTGTCTGTCTAGCAGAATGACACATTATAAGAATGTTTGACTTTATGCAAAGCTGCAGCTGAGAATTAATCAGATACTGTTATCGAGTGTGATGTTCTATATGATTTGCCTCTTCCCACATATTCTATATAATTGAAAAAAAAAAAGCTTGTGTCATAATTGTTGGGATTCTGAGTTCAATCTTATTCATATGTATAATGCACTGCTGCACTTAAACACTTTGCCCTGCATTGTTCATATGCTACTTAAAACTGCTCTCGCGCAGCATTAGCAGTAGAAATGCTCCTGCTTTGTGTATAGTAGTCTCGCATATCTTCTATATTAGGTAACACTTTAGAATATGGTTCCTTCGTTTATGAATAACTACACAAGAACTAATGAGTAACACAATATTAACAATCTAGTAACTATTATTAACTAACAAGAAACTCTGATTAACAAACTAGTAAGTAATAGCGCACAGACGAAAGTGGTAGTTCACTATTAACTAATCAATAACTACTATTTTTTTGGTAACACTTTACAATAAGGTTCATTAGTTAACTACATTAGTATACATTAACAAAGATTAACAAATGCTGAAGAAGTATTGTTCACTCTTAGTTAATGTTAATTTCTACATTTAACTAATACTTCATTAAAATCTTGTGAGCATTAGTTAATGCACTGTGAATTAACATGAACTAACAATGAACAGCTGTATTTGTATTAACTAACGTTAACAAAGATGAACAAAAACAGTAACAAATGTATTGATCATGGTTAGTTCATGTTAGTTAATACATTAACTAATGTTTAATAAATGAACCTTATTGTAAAGTGTTACCATTTTTTTAATACTTCCCAGAGAATTACTGAAAAAGTTTATTAACAATCTAGTAACTACTATTAACTAAAATAAATTCTTATTAACAAATTAGTAAGTAATAGCGCACAGATTAAAGTGTTACTAGATACTTCTGTGGGAATTACTAATTATTTGGATTCGTATTATAAAGCGAAGATCATTGGAACTAACTAGTAATTACTCAAGTGTTACTAAAGACATTTTCTAAAAGTATACTAAAGTTCACCAAAAATCTCAAACGGTTGCACAAATCATGACTAGATCATGTAGTAACACTTGAGTCATTACTAGTTAGTTCCAATGATCTTCACTTTATAATACGGATCTAAATAATTAGTAATTCCCACAGAAGTATCTAGTAACACTTTCATCTGTGAGCTATTACTTACTAATTTGTTAATAAGAATTTATTTTAGTTAATAGTAGTTACTAGATTGTTAATAAACTTTTTCAGTAATTCTCTGGGAAGTATTAAAAAATAGTAGTTATTGATTACTTAATAGTGAACTACTTTCGTCTGTGCGCTATTACTTACTAGTTCGTTAATCAGAGTTTCTTGTTAGTTAATAATAGTTACTAGATTGTTAATATTGTGTTACTCATTAGTTCTTGTGTAGTTATTTAGTAACGAAGGAACCGTGTTCTAAAGTGTTACCCTATATTATTTTTCTTTACTGTTTCCTTCTCAAGTTATCATTGTTTGGTCTTTTCTCTGCATGGACTGTTTCTTCCTTGCAGTTCTTTCACAAAGTGTATGAGCTTAAATACCAAATCACTCAGCAACAAGTAATCAGCATGACATTCATTCAAACGCAAAACGTCAAGAAGTCCCTCGGCTCTCAGAACAACAACACAATATGCAATGACTCACTTGCAGAGAAAATAATACCCTAGATAAAAGTGAAAGCGGCTGAAAGTCCAGCTTTTTCTAAACGGTAACATCCTTCAGACAGTAATTAGTCATACAAGTTTTGTGGTGATTTATTCCCGGGGCCTCATTCAACTCATCTGGTGTTTTGCATAGGCTACATGTCATGTTTGTAGTCATTTCGTGCCAATCATCTTAAATGCTTTAATTGTGTGAAACAGAATTTATTTTATTTTATTATTTTTTTCTTCAGTTTCATACATAGTTAGTATAGATAAGATACCATTCAGAAGTTTAAGGTTGGTAAGATTGTTAGGGATGTACTACACTTTTTCCAGAATGAGTCCGAGACTGAAACCGATATAATTTTTGTTAATCGCCGATACCGTAACCGATAGCTGTATTTTCACGTCATATGTAATTTTTAGATGTATTAGTAGATAAACCAAAAGAATTCAAATCATTTTAGTTGTCTTAATTTGTTCATCAAATGCACATTTCCCTTACTTATTTTATGCTTAATTAAGCTTGCAAAGGCATTGTATGAGCTTCTGTTAGTTTCACTGTTCATTCTATATTGCTCTATTATATTTTATCTTTCATTTAATAGTACATCACAAATTTAGAGCAACTAAAAGGGCTCAGTGCTATGGATTAGGTCAGTAGTACAAAGAAAATTTATAAATTTGAACACAGTAATCAAATGTGAAAAAAACATTGCATATTCATTACTGTATAAATTAAATTCAAAAAGGTAGCCTATTAAGTCAAGAGCAAGGATGTATTTGTCCATTGTTTTATTAACATTAAAATACAGCAGCAGGTTTATTAGACTGCTGCTCCTTTAAGACCGATTGCGTGAATCCCATTTGAATATGGGGATATTAATATTGGTCACCATTTCTTTTGTTCCCACGTTCTCACTACACGCTGTTCTGAGGTCAATAAACACGCGATGCCATCATGCCACCGACGTTTACACTCTCTCTGTGTGTGTGCTTCATTTCCTGAGTGACAACGCAGGGGTCCTATGAAGAGCTGCTAGCTGCCTCAATCGTGCCTGTAGGAGCGGTAACCATAGTGATCATATACTATCTATGACTGAGATGAGTCAGTGATTTTCTGAATCTGAACTGAAAAAAATGACTGTATAAATGCGACTTAAAGGGAATGAAGAGACAGAAAACCATCACCTCGTTTTTTTCAAAAACTAAACCATGTATATATCCTATGCCTGTTAACTTTCCCTGATGTGGCCGATTAGATTTGATAAGGGGAATAGCTAGTCTGACAATAATGGCAAGAAGGCTCTTGCACTTAGCAAACACGGTAAAATGTGGATAACATAACTATGCATTAGGTGAGTGGACAGAGGCAAATAATGAATAAACACAGAAAGAATGGTTGGATAAATCGAACAATTTATTGTCGTTATGTTGTATCTTATAATTTAACCCATTGCACTGTATACATTGACTGAGGTATATTCACGGTTGTGTAAGCCACTATAAAATAATTATAATAAGTACATTTTTGTGGTGCATGGTTTATGCAAACAACAAATAAAGGCATATATATATATATATATATATATATATATATATATATATATATTATACGCTTTTGACATCCTCTTCTAGCAGGAAATCGTGTTTTTTTATTGTTGTACAGAGCAACAGAGGTTAGGCTTAGGGTTTCTTTAATTGTGGGCTATGAAAAACATTTTGTAATGTCATACATCATTTGAAAGGTATTTCTAATGAGCAGTGAAGTCAGCACAATCTTGGGATTGTCAAAATGAGTGTATAAATTTGATGAGTTCAATTATCAGGACAATTGGAGATGAGATCCATTGTTTCCTTTCCAGTGTTGCTGTATTTGAGATTATTCCATAATTAATAATATTCTACATTACTTTGACACTGATTTGCTGTTGCACGAAGACTTTATAGGATTTCATAAAACGGTTAGTTCGAATCCTTGATTCTGATTGGTCAAGGGCTGTACTTTGTTCACGATAAAACACGGTTACGACCGCTTCACCCAACGGTTCTATTGATCGCTGCGCAACACTGCGGTTCTATGTCGTTTTTATTTGAGCTTTCATGCATTTTACACATTGGAACGTTGTTGCTGTTCACGCTCAGGGACTATTTTTTCTAGCGGAAGGAAGGCTTTTAGTGATTTTACTTCAAGAAAGTTGAACTACATTGTTTTTTAATTTATTATTGTGTGGCAACCGTTTTCTAAAAGCGATACGGTACTCAAGGCAAGTGCTGTATCGTGAATAAGTAACTCAACAACAACGCCCTTCAGCCGTTACTTATTCACGATACAGCACAGCATCTCGTACCTCATTGCTTACGTATGAAACAACTTCTACTACAGGTGAAAACCTTGCCAGAATCATTTTGGGGGTTCTGTTTGACTGAATTTGCCATTATCTGGCCTCAGGGGTTAAGCATGCAGCAGGGGCGTAGCACAAATTTTGGGCCCTGGGTACAATCCACGAGTTAACTTACTACATTAGCACAAATCCATGGTGAATGTTGCTGATTTGTGAACTAAAAGCCTTCTATAAGTGTTTCTCCCACTTATCTATATAATTAATAAAGGTATTATCTGAATTGAGAGAGTTAGGCAACTGGATGAACTAAGCTCTGTGATAGACGGTGAGTGTTACAAGTAATAATAAGCATAAGAAAAGAAATAAAATGAAAATGATCAAATTGAATTCTTTAAAAATAAAACAAAAGAAAAGCAGATAAGTAATAAGTCTGTGGAGAAAAAAAACAAAACAAAAAAAAAAACACTGCTCATTCACGTCTGTCAGCGGCCGTACACTCCTTTCAGCCATTCACTGAACGGGGAGACGCAGCTAGAGAGAGTGACGACGGAGAGAAAGCAAGAGCTCACATTCGCAGAACAGTACTGGCAACATTTGGAGGTTACTGAGATTTGTCCGAAAAGTTTGAAAAGTCACTCTAATTCTAAATAGCGACAAAGGCACTAAGTTGGCAACACACTGTTCACCGCAGCCAGTGCTGCTACTGCGGGTGTGTCAGCAGAACCACTGGTTGTTTCTGAAACTGGTTAATGTTAGCAACCTGACGTTAGCTGGCCTAGTGGCCCATAATTTACTTAAGCAGCCTGGTTGATAAACTAAGCTAAAGATTTAGCATACATACATTAGCAGCAGCTCTCTGCAGTTGATTACGTTAACTTTAATTGGATGTAGGTGCATGACAAGCAAGACAACCAGCGTTTCTGGCACGCTGTTCATTCTCTCAGGCTGTGTTTACACGGAAACGATTCTGAAGAGAAAACGCTCTGGAAAACAGAAACTGGAATTCAATGTAGTATGCACTCCAGGCAGCTAGGTAGCAATGTGGAGCACTTCCACACAACAACACCAAGTTGGCGTGCCTGCGTACAGCATGCATTTTTTACCCTTTACACGGGAGCGTGGCGGTGGAGCGTTTTTAAGATTTCCATTCTGGAGGGTGGTTTCACTGTTTTGCGTTTTTAAGCCCCCAAAACGCCATCGCGGTGTAAACGAAAGGCATATCCGATAAAATATTTTTATGTTTTCACCCGTGAGAGTTCTTGTCTAAAAAGAGCCTCAGTTGGTGTTATCAATATATTTTGAAATGAATAAATACATACATTGGAGGGCCCAATTGATTCGAATTAGGTTACAAACAAATAAAATACATGAATAAAAAAATAAAAAAAATAAAAAAATAAATGGTATTTCAAAGGGCCCTCTCCCTAGATGGGGCCCTGGGTTGTCAGGTCCACTTTCCCACTCTCCCCCCCACTACCACACCCCTGGGCTTCAAATATATCTGGAAAGTACTCGGGTGCCAGTTATTCAGTGAGCACAGCCACTAGCGCCATACATTGTGGAGCACACTGTGTTAATTGAATTACACAACAGGCTTGCTCAGCCTCCAGTGTTGTACGAAATGCACTTGACTGGATACATAAACTTTTTTGGGCAGTCTGGTAAGTTGAAAGACAAGTTTAAGGCCATAGTTGCAGATTAAGGGGAAGGGTCAGCCCTGTCCATCAGGCCTCGGTGGACTGTATGCTTACCTGCTATCCGTTCTGTTCTCAGCCAATGTGGCATGGTACTAAATGCACTGAATGAGATGGCTGCAAGTAATTCTGGATCTGCAAGCCAGGCAGAGGGCTTGTGTGTTTGACTGCAACAAGGTAATGTTGTACTGGGACTTCTGTTTGCTTTAGATGTGATCAGTGAACTAGAGGTTCAAAATGCATCTCTCCAGAACCCCCAGAAATAAAAAAAAAATAACACTCAGACAGTGGAGGGCATGCTCTCTGCAGTTTTTCTTGTCCAAGAAAGCTTGAAATCCAAAAGAAACACTGAACACTTTGAGGCTTTTCTTTGAGGCAGGAGACATGTGTGACAATCTGTCTCTAGAGATCATTGTTCCACCACACACATAGACCCGCTAAGAGATATTCTGGGATATTCTGGGCTCCTGCATACACACCTGGATCAGCTGTGGATTTTTACAGAGTAGAGTTGAACAAACAACTGAGAAGTTTATGCAACCAGGCATTCAAACTTTAAAGGAACTGGAAAACTCACTCACACATAACGCAGCAGTTTGGAAATATCCTGAACTAAACGAGGAAGACTTGAAAGTCCATTTAGCCATGTTTAAAAACAAACAAGGTCAGCACAACTTCAGATTCTGTGCATGTTTTGAGAGAAATGCCCCCTGAAGTTAGGGGCCTATTTGGTCAGGTAGAGACATTAGTAAGATTGTCGAAAACTTGGTTGCCATCAGCCATGACACACACACACAAAAAAAGACTCAATGGCATTGCTGTGTGCCATATTCACCAAGAGAGGCTTGACAAACTGGACAGACAAGAAATTGCCCAGCAGTATGTTCAGGGTAATGAAAGAAGGAGAGATGTTTTTGAGTCCGTCATTGAGTAAATTTGTTTGGCTGCACTAGACGAAATTTCTCATACTCTGTATACTTACTTATTTTTAATTTGTTAAACAGCGTCAAACTGAATTTTTGTTGGGTCAGACCCATCTGAAAGCAATGGGGGGTACATAGTACTTTATGGAAAAAAAATATGCTCCACACAAACCACTTTGAAATTTAGCTGTTTTCATGAATCATTTCATGAAGTTGGGTGACCCTCCGCCTAGACTAAAAAAATTGAATGACCCTCCCCTCAACAAAGAATAAAAAGGCATGACCCCTTCCCTATTTTCCTCCGGTAGCCCTTTTCCATAGATACCGAACGGTCCCTAACCGCGGGCACCTCTATGAAGATTGACATATTGTGTCGTCATGTTTCTACCAGAGCCGACAGCGAACACACAGTGTTACAGAGCATGTTTAGTTCATACCTTGAAAGAGAAGCCGCAGAAAGCTAGAAGCTAGCCATAGACACCGTGAGTAGTGACCTTTCCCTTGTCAGTGGTGTAAAATATGTAGTTGGATATGTAGTTTAATGTAACAGTTCTTCTCCCTCGCTGTGTTATGACAATCAGCGGATTAGTACTATTGACTGTAAAACGTTACAGGAGTCACCAACCCGTTGATCGTGGTCGACTTGTCGATCTCTTCCCACTGTGTTTCTGGTAAAATCACTGAATTATGGCTGACTGATTTCCCTCTTTTGCAGATAAGTCCATATTTCAAAAACTGCCTTGTCCAGGAAGCACAGGAGCGTTTCTACTCTGGATGTTCACAATATGATTTATAATTGGACCATATAATGAGCAGAATAAAGAAGCTCATATAGATATTTCAGAAGACTCTAAACCACACACTAAAACACACCTTTGAGGTAACATGCTGTTTACAAATGAAGAGCGATTTCTTTGAACCGTAACCATATTTTACTCTGAAGAGTCTCTTGTGTATTTTGAGGATCTTGATGTGTTTTCTCCAGTGTGGATCAAGCCTTGCCAAAACGAGTGTACTCATCTTTTAGAGATCTTGTCTGAGTTTGAAGCGTGGTGAGTCAGATTTCCTATCTTTCCTGAGTGTGTAGTTCAGAGGCGCACTGTTCCTAATCCCATTCCTTTCAGCGGGTTTCCCTCCTCTTTCCTCCATCAAACGTTATCATATTTCCTCATGAAGCCTGTCAGAAGCTCTTTACATCTCTAGATTTGAACATGCAAAGTCTCCTCACATCTGCAGATGTGTTAATACATGGTACCACTTCTAATTAATAAGTACACTTCAGAAGAGATTCATTCATATGGATTCTCTTTAAGATTCATTAGAATTTATAAGCAAATTGTTTTTGCTTCACAAGAATCGGAATGATCTTAGTCAGGCGCGTTTGAAGTAGCGAGTTATTAATTCCTCTCTTTGCCCTTTTAGATTATCAACATAAGATTCAGCTCCTTTGTGCAGTCATTTCTTTCAAATGTTTTTTTTTTCTATTTTCTGTTTTCTTTTCACCACTTCCTCTACTCAGCAAAGCTACCCAGCTCCCCTCAAAAACTCTGATCTAATTATCTCTTTGAGCAACGTTCTTGTTATCATCAAATACATATTCTATTCTTTATATCAACTTCATGTTTCTAATCTGTCAGATTCATCGTTTTGCTTATTCACTATCATTCCCCCATTCATCTTCGACAATTTGTTCATCGTTGCTTATTCTTTTTTTATTCTTCTCACTCTGTTTTCTTTCTTGTGTGGCCCTCCCTTTGCAGACAGACTTGTGAATCACGATCCAATAATACTGAATCCTGATAGCAGAATTTACATTCAGAAGTGTGTTGCATACTTACACACTCGAGCCTGCTGAATTTTTATGATGTGAGGTAAGAACAGAGATATGAATTCCAGTGAATTAATCTTGGATTATAAAAATAAAATGAAAAACCACCTGGCTCCTGTCAACCCTTAGTTTCAGCGCAGGGACACTGAAAATGTTTTATACGTGAAGAAAACAGATATAACTTCAAGGACTTCAATATTAAGACAGATTGCCAATATTGTTTAGAACGCCAAATGCCACTCCAGAGTAAGAGAATTTGTGAAGCGTCTTTCGCTGCAGTTGTTTAGATTGACACTGCGGAGGCGGACAACAGCAATCTCACTGAAGATAACAAATTGTTCGGTTGATCATCTATCCGAACAGCTGCTCAAAAAGCCACATCATAAATTTGTTTTCGCAATCTGGTCATTAACCTCGTTGGATCAGTGTTGAAAACACAATTACTTAGCTTTTCAACACCGTTTTCCACCCCCTGCATGGAGGATTACACCTACTAATTTTATGTTAATTTTAGTTACCTCATTCCGCCTAATGCATAATCTACACTTAATGCTTGTGCCAAGTGGGCGGTGTGAAAACGGGCTTTTACTTTCGGACTATTTTCAAAAGGTGTGTGTGACGATCCGAAGCGGGAACTAAAAGGACTCTTCTGGGCTCCTCTTTTTGTTGACCTTGTTTGTTTTCTTCATTTGTAGTTTTCTTTGCTACACTTACACTGGAGCCACATTACATTACATACTATGCACCTTACGCTACATTACTGATTATACTGATGTCTACATTTGTACATGTTTGCTTTTTTAAAATATTTTGTTAATTCACCTACCGTGTGTGTCCCTTTGATGTGGCCTTTTGTATCCACTGGTCGTAACAAATTTGTGCTTATTCGTTTTTGATTTTGTTTGTGCTAGCATCTTTTGAATTTAGCTTAATCAGATTTGTTTGATTTATAGCATTTGTGAGAAGAAATGCCTTGAATAATGTGATGCCACTTTGCATACTGTAACGGGACACGTGTGAAAGTTTTGTTTGGTCTGTGTGCAGCATTTGTCAGCAAGTTTCACTGACTGGTTGACTATGCAATATTGTTTATTTTAACGTGGTTTCTGCTATGATGTATAGTTTCCTTTTGAGACATGTTTTTTTTTTTATTTTTTATGTATTGTGGTGAAAGCTTGTAGTAGCAGTTGTCTCGGGGGCACGTCCAGGGTGTTGGAAGTGTCACTGGTCTGACCGGTAGAATTTTTCACCCACTGGCTTTTAGTGCATAAATAGCCTGTAGCTGCATGAAGACTAGGGATTAAGGTAGACAGATAGATTGTTATTGAAGAAAGATAGCTGGGGACACATCGAGTACTTGATTGCACATGTGTTTTTTTTTGTGTTTTTTTTCTAATGGTGGATATTTGAGCCGTTTATTAAATATCATTCGCATATGTTTTTAGAAAAGTGTACGAAGGAACAGCTCTTAAGAATTGTGGCACATTATGAAATAGATGTCGCCAAAAAAAAAAAGAAAGAAAAAGTTGGCGACATCTATGTAGGAAAATATTCAAGTATAAATTGTTTGAAAAAGGGCACTTTGGTTATAGAAATGGATAAAAATTACATTTTGCTGGCACAAATTCAGACCACTTTACAATCTTTTTGAAAACTAAGACTAATGAAGGAAGGTAAGGGTGTGGATTGTAAGGGGAAGGTAAGGGGAAAACTTTTTTTTATTATATATATATATATATATATATATATATATATATATATATATATATATATAAATTAAAAAAAAGTTTTACTGTTTTTTTGATCAAATTAATGCAGCCTTGGTGAGCATTAGAGACTTCCTTCAAAAAAAATTGGTAACACTTTACAATAAGGTTCGTTAGTTAACATTAGTTAACTACATTAGTTAATATGAACTAATAATGAATAGCACATATACAGCATTTGTTAATCTTTGTTAATGTTATTTTCAACATTTACTAATACTTGATTAAAATCTTGTTAACATTAGTTAATGCACCGTGAACTAACATGAACAAACAATGAACAGCTGTATTTTCATGAACTAACATTAACAAAGATGAACAAATGCAGTAACAAATGTATTGCTCATGGTTAGTGCATGTTAGTAAATACATTAACTAATGTTAACTAATAAACCTTATTGTAAAGTGTTACCAAAAAATTAAAGCTTACTGACCACAAATTTTTGAATGGTAGTGTACATAGTCAAATATTTGAAGCATAAAATGCACTTTGCCTATTAGTCTGATTAATGTGTATTGTATTTTGTACTCTTTCTTATGTACTATTGACTAGTACAATTTTAATCGGTCTATAAGTCTAACTGAAGTCGAACTTTTAGTGCACATAAAAGCACTTACTGACTGTAAATTAAACTATAGGATGATAATAAGTGCTTTCACTGATGAGCTATGGGTTTCGGATCTCATTTCAGAAAAGAATCGTATCCATACTCACCCAGACTCATAAGAACAGTTTTGCTCCATTGATCTTTTCAAACCCAAACACTGGAATTGCGATCTCTAAATTAGCCACCAGTTGAAAACCGCTCCGACACAACATGAGGGTTTTTTTCTGTATTGAATAATTAGCTGTTCTGTGACTATCATGGTGGGAACCAGAAACGGGAAGCAATTAAAAAATGTTTGAGCATGTCAGAATTTTAGGCTCTTGTTCATATTAAACTGTCTTTTTTTCTTGTCCTTTGTGCTCTGGACAGTCTGATGACTACAATCTGTGCCTACATAATCAATTAAGCAAGCATACCAGTGTGTGCGGCTACATAAAGCGGCCTGTTGTGTGAATTATGCTCTGGGAATTATGCTGGATCCATGAATCTGCATGATCTTGACACCTATACTCTAAGCATGTGCTTGCTGGCTCTCAAATGAGGTTGTGCTAGCACAGACTGACCAACCCGATCTCACGACCAAGTCGTACGAATTCGACGAATGATTAAAAAGTGGCTAATTCGTAACAATTCATACGACCTCACTCGTACGAATTAATACGATTTTGCTAAATCGTACATATTTTACGAATTGGCCAATTCGTATGAATTCGTACGAATGACCTACCCCTTACCCCGCCCCTAAACTTAACCATCACGTGGGTTTAGACAAATCGTACGAATTAGTACGAGTGAGGTCGTACGAATTAGTACGAATTAGCCACTTTTTAATCATGCGTCGAATTCGTACGAATTGGTCGTGAGATAGTGTTGGACTGACATGTGAATGAGTGAACATGTCCGTGTCCAAGCGTAGATTGCTTTTCTCCACTGTAAAAACCGCAACGGATCACTCTCCATCAGTGTGTCCCATGGTACCTTTCACCAAATCACTCTCTTCACTTGCCCTCAATTAATTCTACTCACTGCATCAGGAGAATGTTGGGTGATTAAAATATTGTGTAGCCTTTGTGTTCCCCCTTCAAACCCATTAGCCACTGCTGCTAATTAGCATCTCAGCTGGATATGTATGTCAGGTGGTGTAAAAGAGGACAAGCTGTGGGTTGCACTACCAGAGACCCGACAGACTCTGCAATGATACCCTCCACTAACATCCTCTTTTCTCCATCTGACAGCTTAGCGGGTTGAGCGAAACAGCGCCTGTTGTTTAGATTGCCCTTCATCAAACACGCTCTTTTTATTTAGCATGGCCCCACCTACTTCAATCGGCATAATACTTGTCCATGGTTCCTCTGTGCTCCTGCTGTCTTTAGGCTTTTGTCTGCATGATGATGCTTCTCAATGCTACACACAGTGAGAAGACAGAACAATTGTCTTCATGTGGCGCTCACATCATCACATGGTGTACTTTCACCAATGTACTTTGATGTCTTTGATTACATGTTTTTCTTCCTCTCTACCGGTGATATCTCAAACCTGGCTAAAATTGATATGGTAGTTGAAATAATCAACTTTGTGTCATTCCAAACCGGATTGGACTTCCTTCCTTCCGCAGAATGCAAAAGAAGATATTTTGAAGAACGTTGTTAACCAAACAGTTTTGATGGATATTGACATTGAACCCCGAAAATAATAATAATGAAAAAAAAAACAAAAACAAAAAAAACACTTGAGATATTTCTATAAATATGTTCTTTGATTGTTCCTAAGAAGAAAAATACAGCATGAGGTTGAGTAGGTGACAACATTTTCTTCTCTTTTTTGTGATATTTTTTATTGAGTTGCATAATTTTAATATACAGAAACACAATGTAAAAATAAACATCAGTCTGAACACTTTTTTTTCTCTAGATTACCTTCCCACATTCAAAAAGCGACCATACCCCCCCACCCACCATTCACTACCATTCCCCACCATTCCCCATCCCCCAAAAGTATATTCAGAGCATACACAAATAGTTTATGAACAGTACAAAACGAAATGAAAATACAATAAATAAAAATATAGAGTAGGAATGTGAGACAGATTTTACAAATGCACTTTAATTTTTGAAGTTGCATCTAGCCATGCGGATGCTCAATGTTCGCAATGTTCTAGAAGCGATCATAACGGTGATCATAGCCATCTTATCTGCCTCGTGTGCTGCGTTTATATCCTGTAGATTGGCGGGGGACACCTAACATCCACAACACATCTGAAATGCTGGTCTTGTCATCATGGATATTGATAATAAAAATGTTTTAATGAACATTTTGATACACATAGATCTTTGTTTCACCACATTTCTCATAAACAGTATGTCAGCCAAAAACTGTAGTTGCTCCATTATTTCAGTAGTTTATATTCCCCTGACCCTCTTGCATAATTTTTTTATGTTAAATCTGCTGTTTGCTAGTCTTATTGCACATATAAAGCTTTATGTGCTAATTTAATTCAAGCCTTTTTTTTTTTTTTTTTTTTTAAATCAACACTTTGCTTATAACACTTCCCATAATGTGTTTCTACTCCTGGCCACTGAAGGTGTGATATTAGGAGTCGGCTTATTGGTAAGTGTTTTATCTCATAATGAAGTGGGTATGATATGTCTCCTGTTTTACTCTTCCCTAATAACCTCAAACGCATGGCCAGTCCTAATACACTTACACTCATATACATGCCTTTTATCCTGAAGAGTCGCAAATTGGATTGAAAATGAAGAGTTGCTTTGAGTGTATTATGTCCGGAAAAGGATAGTGGGATTTAAAAAGGCTAAAAAGGAAAAAGGAATGCTAACTCAGCTAAAACATGAGGCGAGCACGCTGTTTCGCTTTCAAAGATATGACACAGGTGCTACCATCTCTATCAGAAATTCATGACATTGGAAATTGTGTTTGCTTATCCCATTCGAAATGGAACTGGGTAATAGCTATTTTGCTGGAATAATTTATTCATAGTTCCCTAGAAACTAAGGGGAGAGGTTGTGTTCCTATCTAGTGAAAATAAACGGAGGAAAGAAGAGACATCCCGCTGGGGGGGTTTGTCAGATTTTTAGAGATCTTGATAAGTGCGAAGGATGTTAGGGGACTGAAAATGATCTTCGTGGTACCAAGCAGGTGTCTCCTTTTTTTCCCAGTTTGCACCCTGAACACGACAGCAATTTACAACCGTTCTCAGTGGGCTCTCTGAAGTGTTTAGACTGAACAGGTCGGGACCACATGTACCGAAACATATGTACCGTAAAACTTCAAGTCTCAAATATACGCCCGTCTCTTTTACATGCCTGGTGTGGCTATGGTTTGGATAAATAAAGGCCAGTGTTGTGGCGAATTTCAACATCTGCCAAATCAGTTCCTCCCTAGCATTGGTAGGTGTAGGATTAGTTGTGGGTGAGGGGTTAGGATTAGGCGCGGGGTTGGGATTAGGCAATGAGGTACTGACTTCAATAAGGTTATAATTTGGCAGGGGGGTTGAAATTAGGCACAACACCGGTCTCAAATAGAGGCATGGTCTTTTTTGTTTTGTTTTTTGTTTCGGGTTGTATTTAAGGTTACACTTTATTTTGATAGTCACTTTAGACTAGGGGTGCAACGGTACAGATAGCCCACGGTACGGTCCGTACCTCGGTTTTTGGGCCACGGTCTCGGTTCGGTTTCGGTACATGTTTTGTGCAGAAAGAGACTGCTATTTCATCCCAAAAATATGTTTTATTTTTCTTATGAGCATAAACAGAATGTCACAGTAGGAAGAACATCAATGTGTATAGAATAAATTAACACTCTAGTCTGTACTGAACAACACTAAGCAATACAACCTCTTCAACTACCACTTATGATATACAAAATGTAAACGAGCACACTTTAAAATATTCAAGTGGATCCCAATTCCAAACCTTGATAACTGGTAAATGAAGTGATCAATGTGAAAGATAAAGTGCACTTTTACCTTTAACATAAATTAGCTTGTGGTTTGAATAAAAAGAGCAGAGCAAAATAATATAATAAAAAAAAAAAATACTGCATTCAGGATACAAAGTGCAATGTTACTAATCCACTTTTGAGAGATTCTTGTGCAAAAATATACTGCAGTCAAACATTTGACTGGGTTTGCGTTATGCATCCACTATATGCTGGGAATGTAGAGAGTAGGCTAGGCTACGTGGAGCCGGAGGTGAGGCGTTTATTTAGTAAGCGTGAGCGCGCTGGGGCGGGCATGTACTTACATTCGCAGCCTGACTCATATGAGTATTCAGTGTGCGGCGGCTCACTAACAACAGTTGGCTGTTTTGAATGAGACGACCCGTGTGAACGGGGAGCGCTTTATGAACATCTATGACGCGCGAGCAGCGCCGGTCTAGAGTGAGCGCTCGTGAGCGACACACACATAACCTGATTTATACGAGGTTGAACTGACCGTGTGACAAAGCGGGCATAAGCTGGACACGAGCGCGAGTTCGCGGGTGAATTTAATAACGCGGAGCGTTGTTAACTAATTGATCCATATATAGTAAGGCGCTCCGGAATATAAGGCACACTGTTGTTTTTTGAGAAGATTAAAGGCTTTTAAGTGCGCCTTTTATAGTGCGGAAAATACGGTTAAAGCATCAGCACGAACTCTATGGCAGAACCGAAGTCCCGCTGGACACGAGGTTAGATTGTCCCGTGCAGGGCTGACCGAACGGTCCGGGATTTTACCGTGTACCGTTGCATCCCTACTTTAGACGTTCTACTAATTATAAGTAACTTTTCAACTACATGTCAAGTAACTGTCATTAGAGTATTAGTATATTATAGTAGACTGTTAGGTCAGTAGACTGGTAGGTTATAGTTAGGTGTTAGGCTTTTTGTGTTAGGAGAATAAGTTTACTTATAGTCGCCAAGTTACTTATAGTCAGTTGAATGTCTGTTGGAGGACCAACAAAATAAAGTGTTAGCAGATATTAAGCATATATAAAATGTCATATAAAATGTTTCAATTAATGTTTATTAATGTTTTATTTAAAATGTTTCAACATTTTATTCGAAATTAACAAATGATTGTTTTAATAATGGAATTCTCCATTCTTTGTAAGGAAGGAGGGGTTTCTTTATTGTACATTTATTTGCGTATGTATGGTTTGTTTAAATTGGTCAGTGCAGCGCTGTGAGGATTGCAGTGTCTCTAGGAAACACGTGTAGTTGAAAAGTTACTTATAACTAGTAGAACGTCTAAAGTGACTATCGAAATAAAGTATATCCGTATATTGTTGCCCACGGTGAAGCCATAATATATACAAAACTATTAGAGACATATAATTTTAAATTTAACATAAAACTATGTAAATGGCGCGCTGTGGCGTGGCAGGATTTTGATCAAAATCCTCGTCTGGTGTGCGACCCCCCTTTAGAGATATGGTAATATAGGAGGCTAATTCTTACATTAACTGATTTGTTAAACACATTTGTATTATAAATAAAACACAATATAATGTGGTAACCTCCGACTGTCATGCTTTCCGCTATCAGCCTATGCTATTTGAATTGTTATCTCTAGGCCTACACTCAATGAACAACATCTTAACTATTAATTAAAGGCCTGTCTCATATAGACGCCTGTCTCAAATACAACCCGGTGCAGTTTGGCGAATTGGGAAAATAAAAGCCCGTCTATTATTTGAAGTTTTATGTTCACATTCATCCGTCTTTCTTTGCATTTTACTTCTTAAAGAGAGATGCAGAGATGTCTGTGGAGATTAGACGAATGCAGGCATATATGTTTTTTTTTGTACCTTAGAAGTATTTTTTTTTAAGAGGCCTTACCCTTCTCTCTCCCTCTCGGCATGGATGCTTTATAAATGTTATGCAAGATCTCGCCATTCTGCTTTGCCTTTGATCTCCGATGCATATGCCATATTTATAATAGTTGTGTCCATGTGAACTGCATGTATCTCTTGGCCATGCTTTATACCTTAATGCACCTATAGTAACACACACACGCACACACTGCCAATCCATGATTAACAGAGTGCAGTGGACCTTGACTGGCCCTTGGTAAGAGTTAATGAAGAATTACATTAATGGCGGCTGTTGAAGTCTCGATTAGGGCGCTGCTCCTCGCCTTTAATAAAACTATTCATCAGATTCATTCAGTCAGGGAACCTCAGGTGCTCGGGTGGGCTATGTGCCTCCAAACGTTAAGGCAGATCAGTGCCCGTCTTAGGGGGCTTCGATCGGTGTCTGACAGCTAAACAGCACGCTGATGCTTGAATGAGCAAACCTAAAGGGACAAAGCTGAGGGAGCCTTGCTTCAGTGGCTGCCAACCCCGGGGAGAATCCTGCCCACTATCCTGATGGATAATTGCAACATTAGAACATTAGAAGTGCCTAACAAATCTAAGTTGTGTGTTTGTGTGTGTGTGTGTGATGAGTAAAGAAACACTGCAGTGTTGTGCACCATCATTTTCTTTTCCTCAGTGTCACACTCTCTTTTTTCGAGTCTAAACCCATTTCTGACAGCTCACGCTCAAGTTCACAGGGTGCACATTAGCAGATGCCTGCTGTGAGGCGCGCGTGTGTGTGTAAGTGTTTATTAGGGTGAGGCTGATAAGGTTAATCTAGTATTTAATGATGAGTACCCTGTTGGCCCATGGCAAAAACATTTTCTAGAGGTCACAGATGTTTTGAGCTGTAGAATAAAGAGGTGTGAGTCTGTGGAGATCGAGAAAAACACAGTAGCGACAGGAGCTGTTATTCCTTTACAGATGCCACAAGTGTCGTATCTGTCACATCGTATATGAGTGAGCGCAGATTTTGATGCACAGTTTATTAGTCGTAAAATCATTGCTGTATGCGTAAATGGGTAATCATTTACAATAAAGTTCTTCTGTACATTAACATTAGTTAATGCAATAGTTCACAGTCAATATATAACAATGCACCAGTATGTACAACTTCACAATAAGGTTCAATTTAACTTGAAATTAATGCATTATTAGGTGTCATTAACTAGCAATGGACACTTCTTAGGGCATTTAATAATTAACTATTTTAATGTTAATTAATAAATTCACAATTTCTTATTGCTTGTTCATGTTTGCTCATAATATATTGAACTTTTAGTTTTAAACATATAACTTTATTGTTTTAAATGTATTATTGTTTAATTTTAGTATTACACTACAATTCCAAATTTTTAGATAGATTTCTGAAAAAGGCTGCATTTATTTGATTTACAATACAACAAAACAGTTATTATGAAATATCATTACAATTTAAAATATGATTTGCTGCTCAAGAAACATTTCTTACCAATGCTGATTTTTTTTTTTTTCAAGATTCTTTGATGAATGAAAAGTTCAAAATAATTCATTTAGCATTTATCTGAAATAGAAAGGTTTTTTTTTTTTTTTTACATTATTACCTTTCAAAAGTTTGGGGTCAGTAAGTGTTAATTATTTTATTTAGCAATGATGCATTAAATTGATCAATAGTGGCAGTAAAGACATTTGTAATGTATACAAAATACTTTTGAACCTTATAAGTGAGACTATTGATGAATAGGTATGGGAATGGTAATGAATTTGTAAATTTTTATTCAAATTAATGATTCCAGTTCTGAAAGTACTTTAGATTAAACACTTTACGTTTTTTTTTATTTTTTTATTTTTTATTTTTTTTACATGTGTCACCAAAATATGTTTTGTAAATTATGAAACTTTTAATGCAAAGTTGACATTGTTTGAAATGACTTTATTATGACAACTTGACATTAACAAAGACAGAAATGTCTTTGTTATGACAACTTGACATTAACTTTACTTGAGGTAAGGGGAAATATTAATGACACTGTTGTTAAAGCATTTGACAGTGTAATAACCCTTAATGACATCTTTATAACTAGTACAATGTGTTCCACTTTACTTGAGGACAAGTACAATATTCATGTCACAGTTATAATGGTGTCATGACGGCCAAAACTAACCACATATGACAGGGTAATGTTATGTTAACACAAAGCTAAATAACTTCTTTAAGTTTGATAATTAGACCTGTTATGACATATTTGTGACAGGTTATGATTTCTTGGTTAATGTCAAGTTGTCATTTTTTGTCTTTGTTAGTGTCAAGTTGACATTTTAAACAATGTCAACTTTGCATAAAAAGTCCCATAATTTACCGAATGACACTTAATGACAAGAGTTATAAACATTCATGAAGACTCCTTCATGTTCATGACAGGTGTTATGTCATGTTTTTGACAGTGCCATGTCAGTCTTATGCACACCCCTTCAAATAAAGTGTTACCTTATTTTCTTATTTAGTTGTGTGGGGCTTGACAATAAAGAACAATCAAAGATGGCTGAACAGTAATAATTAAGGAAAATTGTGTTGTCATTTTGGTTGTCATTTTACCAATCCTAAGGATTACTGTATTATCAACACAAGGAAGACGTACAGTGTTAACTCCCTCAAGTGACAAGTTTATAATGCTATGAATTCCCGCTCCCATTTACGTCATATAGAGAGAAGCGTGTCGTGATCTGTGCACTGATGCGACTCTTGTGATTCTCCCTTGCGCTCGTCATGCAGGGGTCACCTGGAGAAGTCAGCAGCTCGTTGACTCTTGAGGCGTTTAATATGAGCTTGCAAACGCATTCTCACCCCAAGGCGTCACCTTTGACCATGCTTCAATATTTGACGTTTTAGGCGCCCTTTAGCGTCACTTACATGACGTGATCCTACGGCGTCATCTAACTGACGCTAAAGGAAAGCGTCATTTAGAGGACGCGGTTAGGTTTAGGTGTGGGGTGGGGGTAGGGTACACGCGATCCTAGGGCGTCATCTTACTGACGCTAAAGGGCGCCTAAAGCGTCAGATATTGAAGCATGTCCAAATGCTTCCCAAGGCGTCAGTTAAGTGACGCCTTGGGGGTGAGAATGGGCTGGCTTGCAATGAGTGCTGTGAAGGTGTGTTGGGGAAAAAACACCTTCTGTACTGAAATTGGAGGACCATATAATATGCAGTGCACCTTATTATGAACCAAGTGTTAACTTGAACTGCATTTCTGTCAGTGCGTGACTACAGCTTGTTAATAAACGACGTTTTTTGATTGATTGATTGATTGATTGATTGATTTCACAATCTGCCTTCATTTAGCAAGTGCACTTGCGCAAAAATATTTATTTTTGTTGTTGTTGGATGCTGCTGATAAAACAGCTTTTCCTAGACTACAAAGAGACATGCATTTGTTTGTGTGTACTGTACGTGTGTGTGTGTTTTGTAAAAGTTTCCCTGGATATACTTCACTATTTAATACTAAATATTCCTTACAAATTTTATTCACAGCATAACAATTTGAGTAAATAGCTGTGTAATGTGTAAAATGTAAGGGATGATGCCACCCTTCTAGAACAATGATGTGCATACTTTTAAATTGAAACGTATCCAATGGCATGGAATTACAATGTAATTAGCAAAAGCTCACTATCTTAGCATTTTTCAGAGCACTAGGTGAGGTAAACTGATAATATTGGTGATGCTCATTTCTTTATCAAAACACAAAAACTGGAATCGTTTTGGAGAGAAATTGGGTATTTTTCAATCTCTCTATTTAACATGGTGTGTGTGATGCTGAACTATCTTATGGGTTTCTAAAGGTTTTTAAACAGTTCTTTGTACAGTTATGAACATGAATCTTTTATGTGCAACAATAGCATGCTCAGGCTCAGTGTCCTTATGCCTAATTTTATTTATTTATTTTTTTCTTTCAAACAGTATGATTTAATATGGTGATGAGTGTACTGTTTTGATGCATTTTACAAAGATGGATGATGTATATTCTACAATCTTTCTGAGAAAGAACAGAAGATAATGTAAATTACGGTATACAATGTTTTTTTTAAAAAATACTTTATTAATTGTAGTGCACAGTGTTTATTATAAAGGAGTTAGAATCCTCAGCTCACTACTCACTACTCATGGATACTTTTAAATAAGCTATTTTTTTACTCTTACTCAAGTAGTTTTTTGGACAAGTACTTTTTTACTCTACTCGCACTACACACACACTTATTTGGAATGTAATGGTACTTTTGCTTGAGTACCTGTATATTTTTTAGTACTCTTTCCACCACTGTGCAAAGATGAACTGTTGTTTCTCTAAAAAACTAACAAGCTGAAGAATCCTATGCATCAAAAAATAAATAAATAAATAAATATAAAATATATATATATATATATATATATATATATATATATATATATATATATATATATATATATATATACATTACCTGTTATTAATTGGTATCAGCTTTCAGCTATATAATATCTCAATTTGTTTGTGATATTTACATTCCATGTGGTTGAGTCTGTGGCAGTGGCGTAGGCGAAATCAGTTTCAACAGCCTTAAATTTACATTTACATTTATTCATTTAGCTGACACTTTTATCCAAAGCGACTTACAATTGCTATATATGTCAGAGGTCGCACGCCTCTGGAGCAACTAGAGGTTAAGTGTCTTCCTCAGGGACACATTGGTGTCTCGCAGTGGATTCAAACCCAGGTCTCTCACACCAAAGGCATGTGCCCTATCCACTGCGCCATCACTACCAACATTAAATGTTGAAACTCTGGGATTCTGATCTCCTAGAACACTCAGATGAAGGTACCTTGAAGTGAGAAAGCTTGTTTGATGGAGATTAAACGTGTTTCATATTTGTCAATCCTCTTTTGTCTCTCTGGACATGCTATATCTACTATTGTCTCACTGGATGATCTCTGGACATAATGTGTCTGTCTGTTAAACACTCCGCACAGACTGGAGACTCAGATGTGGCCATATCTGTTACTGCCTCACAAGCTGGAATCTCGCAGTGTGGATGTGTCTGTAGCTGCCTCTCCCATTAAATACTGGATACTCAGAACTTGGTGTGTCTGTGATACTGTCTTTCTGGAAGGGCTAGAGATGCTGAACTTGTATCTACTCTTACCTCCCATCACCCAGGCCAGAGACCTAGAAAGTTTCTGTGAAAGTCTTTTCAAACAGACCAGAGACTCGGAACAAGGAGTGTCTGTTGAAAGGGTGCATTTATCCCTTCAGATGAGGAGAATATTACAAATTGGCTTTTTCCATTCCACTATTGTGATTGGTTGCTGCGATCAGAGGTGTCACACAGTGTAGCCTGCGCTTCTTTCGCCTTGTGAAACTCATTTTCATAATATGAAGCACACAGTTAGATCAGTGTCTTTAAAGATTTACCAGTGCATTACTCACTTCCCTAGCACCAGAATACCTTTGGCAGTGCTCTGAACACATGGTGTCAAAACATGATGGAAAAAGATTGAACTGTCATGCATGCATTTATTTGTATGTTTACAGCTGCTGCACTGCAAATAGCTGTCACTTAGAATACGCATTTCTCTGAATAGGTGTGACATGGATGTTGTAGTTTACATCATAAATTTTAAGGGTTACAAACATGGTTATGAATGGATTTAGATGGATTCTTGTGGCCTTTCTGTTTTAGACTGATGCATCCAAATGTCATAAGGAAAATGGCGATCCGGCCCTAAACCTTGGGAATTCGTTTTAAAGATAGCTGAAGCGCAGAAACTGCATGTGAACTAAGGGTGTGTTCAAAAAAAAAAAAAAAAAAAAAAAACATTTAGTCCTGGTCCCCTTTGCTTTCACATAGGCATTTTAACACCAAACATGAAGGGATATTTTCGCATCCTGATTGGTTGGCTTTTATTACCTATTGCGTCTGAATTTACCGAACATCCAAACACAATGCTGTGTGCTGGGTTAAATGCACTCATTGTATGTGCATAGCCTATATGATGGTGTTTTGACTAGCTGATAACCTGTGAAGAGCTTATAAAATGTGTAAAGGTGTCAAAACACCAGCAAGGACACACACAAATGAAAATCTGCTCTGAGGACATGCAGTTTTCTTGGAACTGAACTGTGATAGGCAAAGTTGTGGTTGATGTAGGATGACTACGATGAGAAAAAAAAAGATGTCCTTTTTAGGGTCGCATCTTGTGACATAATGCACCGTTTTTGGTTAGTTTACCTGTCTTTGGTCATATGCAATTCTAACCATACCAGAGTTTATTTGGAAGCGGACTGAGACCCATCTTTTCAGTGGTTCCATGTTTTTTTAATTTTTTTTATAAAAGCATTGGCTATGTGGTATACCAACGTATCACACAATTAAAGTCACGCAATTAAAGTGAAGCCACAAGTGCGGTCATGCTTCATTTCAAATATGAGAATTATATCTCTAAAATATGCATTTAATTAAGCATTTTGTAAGACCTTGTCATGTGAGTTTTTAGAGAAGGCTGATAAGATGCTAAAATATTTTATTGCCATGGACACCTACTTGTTTGTCTATTGTCCAGCGAGGTGAACTGCTCCATTCATGCTCTATTGTTCTCACTTGAAAAACTTTCACACCTTTGCCGGAATGAGACTTAATCTTCATTATTATTTTAAATAATAAAGACCTCCGGCGCAAAATGAACCTTGGTCTAATTACACATTGTTACCTAGTCAACCTTTATCAGAGATTTGTTTTCATGATTATCGAATGTAAAGAGTTTTATCTCTAAAAACAGTTTAGCCTATACCGCTAGTATATAGGGCATAGAGTAATGACAAATAAAAATAGCTTGTTAATACCACTAACAAGGCTCAACATAGCCCCACACTAACACGGTAGCGTACTGAGGGTCCCTACATTCAAACCAAAGCATTGAGAACCTTGTCAGTGTCCAGACAGTTTAATAAGAAAATATTTTATACATACAGTCAACTTTGCGTATACAGGCAGAAGTCATCTTTGAAAAACAGTCCCTACCAGTCGATCTACGAACACCGATCCACCAGACGCGTGGAAAAAAAAAAAAAAAAAAACATTTTGGTGGACACACAGCCGTAATTTGGAATGTGATGAATGTTGGTTTTTGAAAACTGATTTGGAAAATGTATTGATATTCTATGTATATAATAAAACATTATCAATAATACATTCAAAACATTTTCTACATTATAATAATGTTTTGCAGGGAGTAAAAATCTGGGTAATCTGAAAGGTAATATGTGAACCATCACCAGTATGCCCATTAGTGACCCTGGGTTGCTCCATGGGGACTATCACTGTAATTAGTTTACTGTAAGTCACTTTGGATAAATGGCAAATGACAAATTAATAATTGGTAAATTATAGCATAATGGATGTGACATTTGAAGTCATAGCATGTACAGTATTCTCACAGGAAGTCGAAAATAGCAGTATATGGAATCGTGTGCGTATTTTCCTAAGCCCTTGCAGTCAGACACCAGAAAAATCTGTCTTGACAAGTGCTGTCAATCGATAAAACATTTTCTGTGATTAATTGCGATTAAAAACATGAAAGATTTTAATATAAAATTAATATTTATAATGTAATTTCATTTAATCTTCAAATTAGTGTAATATAAAGAAACAACATAAAGATGGTATCTTTTAAGTATTTGTTTAATGGATTTTTTGATAATTAAAGGCCAGTTTCACCAACTAATACAGTTACTGATGTCTTGATGAAAATTATTTCCCCCAATTTTAAACATTTTTTTATAGCCATTCAACATTAGTTTAATTGAAAGCTATCAATTTAGTGGGCTTCATGTCTTAATCGCATGTGCCCTTCCTACCTGTCTAACAGAAATTGGATCATTATCAAACAGTCTGCACTGTATAAATTATAAATGTAATATAGATGAATCAATGAATTAATTGTTTTTTGATTAAAATTATTGACATACAGTATTAGTGGCAGCTGTCAATTTAAGATCTACACACTTGCACATTGTTTTTCGGGGAGTTTTGCAGAAAGGTTTCTTCAAGTGTTTTGGAAATGGTTCCGCAGTTCTTCTGGATTTAGTCTATCTCAGATTTTTCTTTTTCTTAATGTAATAACTGATGGACTTGATGATGTTAGATCAGATGAGCCTGTTGTCAGACTCCTTGTGCATACAAAAATCTCACTTCATTATAATGGCAAAATTAATGTTCTCACAGCATGCCCTTGTTCTCATTTGCGTCTTCTTGTACCGTACTTGAATGTTTGGCAAGTTGGCAAGGCTTAAATGAGTTTATTCTAAAGACAGATGGCAACGTATGCTATTTAGGTCTCACCTGCACTCGTGCACTATCAACACTCAGGTGATGATGGTGTAAATGAATGGTCATATTAGAGCATACAGCACTCGCATTGAACAAAGTTTAAGGGAAGACAGAATGCCCATTCAGCGACAGAAACATAAATTAGCCTAACTCTGTCTGTCTGTTTATGCCTTGTTATTTTCAATATTATAGATGTGTTTGCGTCGTCAGATTTTAGATAAACCACTGAGCAAGTTGCTTGGCGAACCATGGGTGGAGAACGGTATGTTTTGATTCACCATTGTCAGGTGTGTGTATGATCCTCTGACAAGCCTGAGAGCAGCGACTGCCGAGGAATTTGCAAACAACTGGAGAGAAGTGAGAGCGAAGAAAACATCAAAGTTCCAGCTTGCTAACACATTGGCCATTTTGTGCACATCAGTGCAGTGAGAATTGAATTTTGGGGTTGTTGCTGGAGTAAGAGTGAAAAGTAATCGTGTAATTGGTTGACCTAGTCTGTGATTAGTAGTGCACACCCTAAGCTTTGAAATAGCCTTTCTATCAATGTTCGGGACCCGTTTTCTTTGTTTAAATCTAGACTGAAAACTCATTTGTTTATCCAGACATAAAGTTAAATTCCCTTTCATCTACTATTAATCCTGCAACAGCAGCTCTGTGTGTTGGGAGCTAATTTCTCTCTTTTCCTCTAAGACATTTATATATATTTTTTTCCCCTTATTATAGGCACTGACATATTTAATTAACAAATTATTCATATGTATTTTTATTTTTCATGAACACTCCTATCGCAATGTCACTTTCATCACATCTTATATGAAATCATGTTTTATCTCATTACTGTATTTGGTAGAAATTACATGTTAAACCTCTTCGGAATAAATCGGCTGTCTCCTTTGTCTTGGTTATGCTAATTTCATAATTGTATGCATCCTAAATATACACAATTAAATCTCACAACTCACACTTTATTCCCAAAACGAACTTGTGTACTCGTTACTTAATAAACAAAATGAGATAAAATTAGCATCAAACAGGAATTACCCGTATACTTGCATAGACGGTAAAAGGGATGTTCAAGGCACACAGCACATACAATACAATACTGCCGACAGTTCAACAAGGAGCGCACAGCTCTTAAAAGGGCCACTGTTTGCTAACCACTTCAACAGGAAAGAGCAGAAGAGGAACAGTACACTTGAGCGCTTGAAAACAAGTCCTCTAGATAGTGTACATGTGACAAATGCGTCTTTCTGTGCTCATGGACAACGTATACTTTGAAAGGCCATGGAACATGGATACTTAAGTATAGGAGGGTTGGGCTTATGCTTTGAATGTTTAAATATAGTTCAGTGTTTCCCCCACAATGTATTTAGCAGCGGTGCAGCGCCGCCACTGGATTTTCAGCGCCGCTGCAAAATCTTCACATGATCAGTAATATCCATAGACAGTAAAAGAAATGGACACAGCGACCCCATTGATCGGAGAAATGGAGAAAATTGAAGCCTGTTAAAAGCTGATAGCCAGGCTTATGCGTAAGCTCAAACTGAGCCTGTCACGTGAGTAACCTGTATGTCTTCTAGTAGCTGTGCCGAGTGAAATCTGAATAATTCCCTTACGAATCTCACAGAGACGGAGAGAGTGAGTATTAGCTGTCCATGAGCTAGCAGCAGGATCAACTTTATGACTCTCTCTGGGCTTCTCCGTTTACTTTATCGGACTTTATGCCTTCGCGTCCCCCTGATTGCCTGTGAGCTTCTCCTCCTGTCTGTACGGTAATTTTTCTACGCGACGGAGAGTCGAATAGTTATGACGCTATCGTTAGACTATCTTTACAAAAACTGCTTCTACGGGGCCGTAACGTTACATACAAGTTAATGGAGCATTTTATACATTGGCGTGTTTCTTTAAAAATAAATAATGGACAAATTAAGTCTTTGGACGCCTAAGATGTAAAGTTATTCACCAAAATGAATGGGAGTCCTTCCAGCTGATGGATTACCCCCTTGGTAATATCACGACATTTACTTACACACCTAAAAACACTGAGACATGGTGACCGCCGGCGCTGCTATTGTGGTGGTTCTTCTGAATCCATCTGTTGACAAG